>NW_020837985.1:1874984-2498285 GCF_003676395.1 Aethalodelphis obliquidens | reverse complement strand
GACCTACTAGAGAATGGACTTGAGGATATGGGGAGGGGGAAGGGTAAGCTGTGACAAAGCGAGAGAGAGGCATGGACATATATACACTACCAAACGTAAGGTAGATAGCTAGTGGGAAGCAGCTGCATAGCACAGGAAGATCAGCTTGGTGCTTTGTGACCGCCTGGAGGGGTGGGAGGGAGACGCAAGAGGGAAGAGATATGGGGCATATGTATATGTATAACTGATTCACTCTGTTATAAAGCAGAAACTAACACACCATTGTAAAGCAATTATACTCCAATAAAGATGTAAAAAAAAAAAAAAAAGAATGGGTTCTGGAACCACCCAGACATGTTCGGATTGGGTAAGTCACAGCACTTCTCTGAGCCAGTTTCCACCTGAGTACAATGGAGATAAATGACACGGTACATACTTTACAGGATTGTTGTAAGAATATAATGAGGTAAGTAAGCAAAGCACCTAGGACAAAGCAAAGCTGTGATAAGAACACGCTTCTAAGTCTCCCAGGAATCTTAAATACACAAGGGAAATTCCCTTTTTTTCTGAAATTTCTTAAAGGAAATTTCCATTAATAGTTTTTGCTTTCCTGTTTTCAAAGGAGAGTTACCATGCAGAGAGTCCAAGGCCAGTCCCGTCCAGACCCTGAATTGCCACTGTGGTCCCCAAGGGCTCCCTGCCGTGATCATTTCACAGAGGCAGAATCTGATGTTCCTGGGAAATTGGCAAGCAGGCTCAACAGAGTACTTGAGAAGACTGAGTAACTTCCATCTGGAAACAGGAAGTTGCTACCAGTAAATGACAGTAGCTACCGGAGGGAGACTTAACACTCCTTTAGGAAGCTGACAGTTCATCACGGATGGCCTCAGCATTCCGAGCCCTCCCACAGGGCAGTGACTGAGGCATGGGGCATGCCACAGGCTACTGTCGTGGGCACGGGAGGAGGGAGAGATGCGCCACCTCTCAGAGTCAGGCACCCCTGCCCCTCCAAAACCAAGAGCTCCTAACCCTGCTGTCCATTAAACCCACCTAAGGAGTTTAAAATATACCAGTGTCCGGAACCACCTTCAGAGATTTTTAATTAATTTGGGAGAAGAACCAGTTCTCAGGAGGTCTGCTCTAGACACAGCTCAGATCCCCTACAGAGGAAGCCAGAAACCTTCCAGTAATGCCCAAAGAATTTACAACCAGCTCTGCTGTCTGGGTGGATTGATGTTTGTTTCACAAACACACAAGGTTGTCTGCCTGAAACTCTGAGTCAGTTATCAAGGGCACTCCCAGCATGACTCCCAGCGTGAAAATGTTTCTTGATGAAAATTGATTTCTTCTCCTCAGCCCCGTGACATCCACAGTAGAGAGGGCACAGCTCGCCAGCCCTGAAAGATCTTGCCACTGGCAGATTGCACAGCCCAGGGTAAATTGGAGACACAAGACTCAGCTCAGGGCCCTGCTTGAAGCCACCTGTTAGCTCCAGAATTGGGGGCTGCATGTTTAAATCAGATGAACACGTTTCATTCTCACATGACACAATATTTCTTATCAAATCCACAAGGTGATGTTAAAAAAGGAAACAATGCTTATACAATGTAAAACATGCTATAAAGTATTACAATGTTGATGACAAGAAAACATGCTACAATATTCCCCTGAGTGAGTTCTGAAGGTTTTAAACATGCTTTGACACTCACCAAGTGCCAGGAATACCATGTTACATACATAAGCTCCTAGGATCCCCACCACGTACCACGAGGAGGATGCTATTATTATCCACTTTTACAAACAAGAGTTTGTCAGGGTTTCCAGCCAATATTTTGGGATCAACCAGTAAAGCAGGAAGACTTACCTGGTAAGTCTTCAAGGCAGTTGCCATCGTACCGGCCCCCCTCTCCAGTTTGCCGAGGATTCCGGCATGGGAACCTCCTGCCCCGCTTCAAAGAAAGGATGGAACTCTCCAGTTTAGGGTCTACTGAATCTCCTCCCAGGGCCACCCCAAGATAAGTCAAGAGACACACAGCAACCCCCATACCACCTTGGTCTCCTCAGGGCGAAAGCTACCACGACTCCGATATCTACATCCAAACAGCGAGAGCATTAAACAGTGCGCGTGTTTAACTTGCTTCCACACATCTGTTCAAGGCGGCGTTGCTCCACGTTGAGCCCAGGGCTCGCACTGCCAGGGAGGCAGCCAGCCTGGCACACAGAAAGAGGAGCCCGGCAACTGGAGTTTGGGTCTCATCTATGACACTTTCTAGCTATGTCACTGCAGCTGGCCATAGGACTTCTCAGAGCTCCAGGCTCCTCTTCTGCAGGAAGTGGTGGTAAAGTTAACACTGCTTTTCTCACTGGGATATTGTGTATGTCACCTCATTGAACCCTCATGCTGAACTGCTCTAAGCTCTACAAATAGCAACTTTACTGTCATGTCCACGGCTCAGGGGAGCCGAGATCAGGAAATCGCTCACAACCACGGTCACCTTGTGGTTTTCCACTTGTGTCACCAGATTCCCCTTCTGGAATCACCTTTTCTACCTTCAGTGCAGAAGAGAAGCAGCTCAGGCCAAGAGGCCAAACACTAAGTTAATTGCATCAATGGATGTGACCAGTACCGGCCCCTGCTACTCTCCTTCCCAGATAAGAAGACTCAGGTCACCTCTGCACCTCACCCTCCAGTTCCACTCATAACATCCAGTGTGGAAAAAAAAAAAAAACCACTTTGGGGCTTCCCTGGTGGCACAGTGGTTAAGAATCCACCTGCCAATGCAGGGGACACGGGTTCGAGCCCTGGTCCGGGAAGATCCCACATACCGCAAAGCAACAAAGCCTGTGCACCACAACTACTAAGCCTGCGCTCTAGAGCCCGTGAGCCACAACTACTAAAGCCCACGTGCAACAACTACTGAAGCCCACGCGCCACAACTACTGAAGCCCACACACCTAGAGCCCGTGCTCCGCAACAAGAGAAGCCACTGCAATGAGAAGCCCGTGCACTGCAACAAATAGTAGCCCTTGCTCACCACAACTAGAGAAAGACAGCACGCAGCAACAAAGACCCAACGCAGCCAAAATAGATAGATAGATAAATAAATTTATATATAAAAAAACAACCACTTTGATTTGTGAATTTCTTTATACACAAACTCTTTAAAACTTTAAAAAATATATTATATTTAATAAAATTCCTTTATCAGAAGAATGGATTTGCAGGTAATCAAGTCTATCCTAAAAAACAAAACAAAATCAAGCTTTATCACCATTTTGAGGTTATCCAGAGAGCCTTGGGTAAATTTCCCATTGCCTGCTAGGAAATACCTTCTTGGGTATATGCTATCTGTGTACTCATCTTACTTCTAGGACTGGCATATATTTATTAAAGGCAAACCAGCAAACATAGAAACAGCCATAATGTGGGCTTTGACAGAAGATTGTTAAAATATAAATCTATGTGACATCTTGCCTTGTCAAGACTCCGAAACTTGTTTTCCTCTCTGCCCGTGATCTTCCCATGACTGCTCTCCTGACCATATCCATTTACTCAGAGCAATGATGGTCAACTTTGGCTGTACATCAGATTCACGTGAGGGAGCATTCTAAAACTATCTCCCACACTACGGCCAGATCCCATCCCAGAGAGTCTGAGTTCATTGGTCAGCACCGGGGCCAAGCTGCGGTAGTTTTTTAAGTTCCCCAGGTGATTCTAAAGTGCAGCAGTGTTGCAAACCCCTGTGGCTAAGTAATCAGTGCCAATGAGCTGTGTTCTCAAAGACAAAGTTCATATATACATATATATATATATTGTGTGTGTGTGTGTGTGTGTGTGTGTGTGTGTTTGTGTGTGTGGTACGCGGGCCTCTCACTGTTGTGGCCTCTCCCGTTGCGGAGCACAGGCTCCGGACGCGCAGGCTCAGCGGCCATGGCTCACAGGCCCAGCTGCTCCACGGCACGTGGGATCTTCCCGGACCGGGGCACGGACCCGTGTCCCCTGCATCGGCAGGCGGACTCTCAACCACTGCGCCGCCAGGGAAGCCCAGTCCACTTCTTACCTATCACTTTGTCTCTCACTAAATTCTTTCTGAGACGAGACATCAAGGACCTCAGATTCACCGGGAACACTCCCCCATCCCTTCAATCTGAGGGGCTCCATTTCTATCTGTTTTATATATTAAGTTGTAAAGTTTGAAAACCACTCATCAAGACTAACCTACTCGTTTGGCCAGTAGGGAAACTGAGGCCCAGAAAGAAACTAGGAACCAAATCAAGATCATATACCTGTTTATTGAAACTGCTGGGACTTCTGGGTGCCCATTTATCCTGTGTTCACCCCCCAGAAATGCTAAGACCTCAGCAAGCATGGACCTCCACAGCCCTCCCTCTCCAAACCCAGGCCGGGGGAACTCTGATAACAGACACACCTCGAATCCCGTTCATTCAAAAATGGACCTTTTCCTTCCATAGAGCTGTACTTCAGAACCCCTGTGCATTACAGAAAATGCTCCAAGGGGTTAAATATGATAATCTAATCACTTTCCTCCGGATAGTTAAAAAAGCCAAATGAAAGAAATTTCACAACTGTTCAAAGCAAAAGCAACTTGCTCAAAGTCACCAGCTACAAGCTGGCCAAGCTGGGGACAGAGCCTGGCCTCCTCACAGCCAGATGAACGCTCTTCCTCCTAGACCATGCTGGGATGGATAATTTGTTCTCTATAGTCATCCATTTTATTATTTAGTATCATTATTCAAAGTGCTCTGGGGCAATCAATAGCTGCTGTTCATTAAGCGTGTAGGATAAGCAAGGCATTGGCTTAAGGTCCTGCATACATGTTTTTTCATCTAATCATCCCAATAACCAACCTATGGAAAGGTTCAATCTCTTTTACAAATGCGAAAATTAAAGCCTAGGAGGTTAAGTAACCTGCCTAAGATCCCACAGCTCTAAGCTGCAACAAAACTCTATCCAACCTCCACTCCATACCACCTCCCAAATACCAATCAGAGCCACAATTTTTCAAGCACCTAACCAGAGTCAGGTACTGGGCAATCCTCACTTCCCAGATGGTAAACACCACAGTTCAGAGAGGTTTGGAAACTTGACTACAGCCACACAGCATCCGTTGCTGAAGCCCAGCCTCTTTGCACTCTGTAACCTCGCTCATCGTGACCCAGGTCTCTAAGGTTCCCAGCAGCCTAGACAGCAACAGAGTCCAGCTCAGTAATAAGAAAAAGAGCAACCGGTCTCACCTTGACCAGTGAAGGCTCCTGACCTTGTCCAGAAATACTCACGATAACTAACTTCTTGGCCTGAAGGCAGGTCAGCAGGGTAGGAGGTGCAGCGTCCAGCACTGGTCTTTGGGAGGAGAAAGTCTACCCTCTAGAATGGAGAGGGTCTCGGGCACGAGGCTGTCTCCTCCAGACGGGCAGGTGTCTCCCAGAAAATGCCCTTTTTGCTGTGTCTGCCCGGCAGCTCCCTATCTCTGTTTGAAATCCAGAGCCCAAGACTGATCTGCAAACACAGCAGCTCAGAGCAGATCCTGAGAGGAGGGGCCTCCAGGGTGTTTTATTCCAAGTCAGGTAGCCACAGGTAGGTCAAGGCTCAAAGAAACTCCAGCTCCAGACAGTGCCAAAGCCCTGGATACTTTCTAGCCACCGTCCAGCCATCAAAGTTGGATTTTTAATTATTTCACCACCCCCTACTCATTTGCAGTAATGAATATGTTTTCACTTTACTTGGGGCCAGTTCTAGGTACTTTTACAAGTATTATCCTATTTAAGTCCCACAACAGCCCTCAGAGGTAGGTACTATCATTGTGCCCAATGTACAGATGGTGAAACTGAGCCACAGAGAGGCTGGTAAGTGCTGGGATTTGAACCAAGGCCACCTGCCCTCAGAGCCTGTGCTCTCAGGCCCTTCAGCCTGCTCTCTGTGGCATTTCATTGGGACTTGTAGTCTGAGGTTATTTCAAAGACGTCAAGTTTAGAAAGGAGACAAATAAAAAGAAGGCATTTTGGTGGATCAGATGCTTCAGAAGTCATTGCCTGGAGTGGGTTGAATAGTGGCTGCCCAAAATATACACATTTGGGAAACTGTGAATGTGCCCTTATTTGCAAAAAAGAGTCTTTGCAAATGTAATTAAGTTAAAGATCTCAAGATGAGATCATTCTGGATTACATGAGTGGGTGTTAAACCCAAAGGCAAGTGTTCTTACAAGAAACAGAAAAGAACACACACAGAGAAGGCCATGTGAAGACAGAGGCAGAGATCGGAATGATGGGACCACAAGCCGAGAAATGCCTGGGGACACCAGAAGCTGGAAGAGGCAAGGAAGGATTCTCTCCCAGAGCCTTCAGACGGAGCATAATCCTCTCAGCTCCTTGGTTTCAGACCTCTGGCCTCCAGAACTGGGAGAGGATACATTTCTGTTGTTCTAAGCCTCCCAGTTTGTGGTCATTTGTATGGCAGCACCAAGGAACTGATCCACTGCCCTTTGTTACTTCCTCCTGCGCTTTTTTTTAATTTAAATTAATTAATTTTGGCTGTGTTGGGTGTTCGTTGCTGCGCGCAGGCTTTCTCTAGTTGCGGCGAGCAGGGGCTACTCTTCGTTGAGGTGCGCGGGCTCCTCACTGTGGTGGCTTCTCTTGCTGCGGAGCACAGGCTCTAGGTGCGTGGGCTTCAGTAGTTGTGGCACATGGGCTCAGTGGTTGTGACTTGCGGGCTCAGTTGCTCCGCGGCATGTGGGATCTTCCCGGACCAGGGATCAAACCCGTGTCCCCTGCGCTGGCAGGCGGATCCTTAACCGCTGCGCCACCAGGGAAGCCCCTCTCTTGCACTTCTTAATGGCACCACAGGAAAGGAAAGAAAGTGGGTGCACTCCACTGAGCCCCTAATGGGGAAGAATGGGAAGTTGATGCCTGTGGGCCAGGCAGTGGTGTAAGAGCCTCCAAGGGGTAGGACAGCAAGGCAGGAAGGCAGGGGGGTGGGGAGAAGGTTTTGCAAGTGAGGACTGAGCAGGTTACAGAGTAGCTCACAAGGCAGCCTCGTTCAACATCCGCAACTGAGCTCATTGTCTCCAGAGAAATGGGCCTTGGCTTAGGGGTTCACAGATGGGGCACAGGCTTCCTGAAGCATCCCACCTCCCGTTTTTGGTCATCACAGATTTGATCCCAATCAGAAGCAAAGATGTCAGAGATTACTGAGCCCCAACCTTACACGTTACAAAAGGGGAAAGTGATGACTAAAGAGTTGATGTGGTCTGAGGTCACACAGCCAATCATGGAACCGTCAGAGCTGGAATCTTGTCTCCTGATTCCTGAGCCGTTCAAGGGAACCAAACCTCCTCCCCTTGTCTGATCTGTTCTTCACAAAAGAAGATCCTGTGGCAACTCTTTTCTGAGCTCAACAGCCCCGGGGGCCCCCAGTGTTCTCTAGCTAAAGCTCAAATCCCTCCTCCTAGGATTTAAGTGTATTTCTCCTTGTTTGCAGAATGACAGCCTTACCATGTGGCTGCTATGTCTGGCTCAGATACAAGTACACATCATAACAACAGAAGTCATCTGGCTGCACAGTACACATTCAATCATAAATGTTTGCTGATTGCTCATCGCAGGGAAAAACCAAATGGACAACCCCGCTGCCTTATTTCTCTACTTCATCTCGTGCTGCTTGCTCTCTCTGCTCCGACCACACCACCTTCCTTCAGCAACTTGACTGAAACATGCCCTTCCCTCCGGGTCTTTGCACATGCTCTTCTCTGTGCCTAGAGCCCTCCCACACCTCTTTGCCCCATTAACTCCATCCCATCCCTTAGAAAGATGTCACTTAACGTCACAAGGACACTGATGTGTATAAAATTGATGACTAATAAGAACATGCTGTATAAAAAAATAAATAAAATAAAATAAAAAAAAATCACAAAGCCTTCCCTGAAGCTCCCCTTCCCCCGCCCCCTCCCATAGGCTCAGCAGGTCCTCACATTCCCCGTGCTTTTTCTTTTCATCACTTATCATAGTTTGTTCTTTTATTTTTACATGACTTTTTTCATGAGTGTCCATTAGACCAAAAGTTCCATTAGGGTAGGAACACTCTCTAGTTGATTCACCAGTGTCTTCCCTGCACCCAGCATTAATTGTGCACCCTGCACAAACATTAATTGAACAAAATGCTGAGCTGGTGCAAAGAAATGTACAAAGAAGGAATAGACAAAACTGCCACCTCTCAGGAAAGTAGAACCAAATAGATGAGCGACAGTCACCTCTTTAAGAAATTACCCAGTCACACATCATCCCTGCTACTCCACTTACCCTGTTTCCTGTGCTTGCCCCTTAACCATTTTAGCCCCAACTGATACTTCTCCAAAAGGGGGAAAGGATGAATTGGTAAAACTCAAAGGGGCCAATAGGGTAACTGATATACAGCTCTGGAAAACGAACTTCAGAGGAGTGTTGCTGTACAATTGTCTAGAATGCAGATCGGGAATTGTCTTAACAATTCAGTTAGCTTCAGAATTATTTTAGAAATTCTCAAAAGAGAGACTATATTGCAAAGCAAGAAGGTTATGAAACTCTCCTCCAACCTTCCTCGCTCTGGGAAGAGAAATAACCCTTTGCATGAAGCTGCTACGTCCATTCCAGATACACGTGCAGATCACATCAGCAGAAATCATCCTCCGCCCTCCCCCATGCTTTGCCTCCTGCCATGTGGCCTCTGCCAGAGGGAATAAATTTCAGCGTCTACAATCTTTATCCCACATACCGTCTTAGTCATGGAGTGTTTCTTTGGAGAACTCATAACAGTTGTTATCATGATTCAACAAACACTTACGCATTACCTATTAGATGCCCAGCACTGCAGTGGGCCTGTGGGAAGTTCAGAGCAATGAGGGAAAAGACAGTGTGATGTGGTCAAGGGGCACAATGGCTTTCTAGCAGCTAATACACTTGAAAAGGCTTCAGCCACTCCATCATAATATTCTTTCTTATTTCTAGAATGCTTCGTAGATTACAAAGAACTTTCATGTACCACTATGTGTCACGGCAGCTATGTGACATAGAAAGGTTTCCCTGCTACTTGGTAGATTAATCATTTAGGTTCCAGAACCTGGAATGACTTACTCAAGTCTGCATGGCTAAAAAAGGGCCAAAGCTAGAAATTGTGGCAGTCATGAAAAAGTGCCACTCAGATCTCTGGCTGCACGAAGCATAGTTGACTGACCGCCCCAGCTCCTATAACTCTCGATTCACTACTGTGTCACACGAGGCCATGCTGCCCATGGGCTGCTCCCAGCAAATGACTAACCACAGCAAGTGAACTAATCCTGCAAGACATGGGACGCCTCTAATGGATAACTTAGGCCACAAGGCTCCCTCCTGACCTGGAGGAAACTGTTTTAGAAGAATCTTCCTACCCAATTTCCCTTCCTTCCTGCTCTCCATCACAGGGGTCAAATTTGCATCGTGGTCTGAAGACTCTCTGCTTTCTCCTACTCCTTCCTCTTTGTCCTTCCCACGCGTTTCCCCAAATAAATCTTGAGCACGTCAATCCCATCTTGGAATCTGCTCTTTGGAGGTACCACCCCAACAGAACTCTAAATCCAGACTTTATCATTCACAAATGGACCTTCCACAAATAAAGAGATTCCATTTTGAAATATATTTGGAAAATGCTGGAGTTACCCCTGTTTTACAGGGCTTCTTAGATTCAACAGTACGCTTACATGAAATGAGACTCCTCAAAAGCATGAAAGTACCACAGAATCGAGTGGCTCCCAACCTGATTTGACAGCAAAACTTTTTAATTCAGTTCCCCTGAATTGGAGACGGGCAGACTGGAACACAGATCACAATCTGAGAAATCCTGCTAACAGGTAGACACCCTCCAACAAGTGGACACCTATCCTTTCTTCAGCCTTGCTAAAAAGCCTCAAAAGGATGGTTTGATATTCCCTTCTCTTGCTATACCCAAATGGATGTGCAATAATACTGCCAAAAACAGACTGAAAAAGCAAGGGACCCAGGCAACCCTCAATGTCATCGTCCCTGGAAGAATAGGAAATTAATTATCCTTTACATTAAAGCTTTGCTCCTATTTTTAGCAAATGGTTTGATTTTGATTATTTAAAATAGGTGCCATCTTTAAGAGACAGGTGAACTGAATAAGATAGGAAACGTAAACAGTGGACTCTAAATCGTCTATAGGTCTTGATACTGGACCTATTATTACGGGCATTACTCTGTTGTTTTAATTGATATTAAAATGTTTCTACTCAATGTTGAAAGTCAGTGGTTGTACCTAACTCTCCTTCATGATTCAACAATTGAATGAAAAGGGAATAAATCCACTGATACAAATTGGGCTACAGCTTTTCTGTAAACTTCCCAGAGATGCAGAAGCTAAGCACATTTGAAGCTTAGTGGGAAAAGGCATTTCTATGTACCAAGGAGGTGTTCCCTGTGTAAACAGTTAGGTGAGAGTCATCTGAAAGGCCAAACTAGGGTCACTTAAGGCACAAGAGACCTAAAATGAGTCTACATGGGATTCAGTTTTCCTGAATTCACTGGTGTTCCTTCTTCTCCCTCCCTGAGATGTACAGTAATGGAAAGTAGATGTTCTTGGCAAGAAGGAAAGGGGAAACCAGCGAATTGCTTTTGATCACCCACCATGGAAATGAGAAATAGCAACAGGATTTCAAAAGCGATGAGTCAGCAGAAGTCACCTGGTGGAGAAGGAGAAGAGGGAAAGTAGTTCATGGTAGCTGCAATCAGTCAAAGCAGAGACGGAGTAGCTGAGTCTGCATAAGGATGGAGCAATAAATAGCCAAGGGAAGCCTGATGTCTAGGGGCTGATGTGAACTCTGAACAGCATACCAGTTCCTGAGCAACGCTTCCGTCCCTAATAATAATAATAATGGCAATTATAATGTGAGCATTAATGAATGCCAGGAACTGTGGCAAACACTTTTATATTCTTATTTCATCCTCAAAACGACTCTGTAAAGTATCTACTATTGTTCCCTATTTTACAGATAAGGAAACAGATACCCAGAGAGCTTAAGTTGATTTGCCCAGGATCAACCATCCTGCAGGTAGCAGAGCCAATTCTTGTCTCTGACACCTTTGCTCTTAACTTCCACACTTCACTGCTTCACTATCCCATATTCAACGTATCCATAGGACAAGTTCCATTATTGGAGGTAGCCTACATGTTATTTTGTTCTGTGCAACAACAACAACAAAAAACCCCAAATCACACTTATACAGCACAGCACAGGGGAATCATCACCAAAACCGTCTACAGGGCAAGTCTCTTTCTGGAAAGTACTATCATGTTGTAAAAGATCCAGGAGAAACAGGCCATCCTCGTTCTACTATTGTTGTACAATGCAAAGGGGATGACTTTGATTCCATGGAACTGTAAAATTCTGATAGACTGAAGTGCATTTGAGAACGGTCACCATCACCCTTGATTTCTTCCCAAGCATACTGAAAGCTCTTAAAGGACAGAGACAAGATATATTTCACTTTTCTTGCCCTCAGCATCCCATCCAGTGTAGGCATCCAAATAATGTTATACAGAAGGTTTTGAAGCTCTGATAGATTATCTATGCCTGCACCCCACAGCCTCTCCCAGACAACAGTGACTTTCCCATGACCCGTTTCTGGAGCTTCAGTGATCAGTTAAGTCCAGTCCAGAATGTGCTGTTTTTTTGCCAAAGTTCTGGGATGTGTTTGCCAGTGCTGAAGTTGGGAAAAGATTTTCACCTTCCTGCTTTTTCTAACACTTTAATCATAAGAGGTTAGATATAACCTGGAAAGTCTTACTCCGGAGAATAAGGAAATAAATGCTCAGAAACCTATGGGAACATGTCGAAAGGACACAGGAGCCAACCTGAAGGGGCTCCCTCTGGCAAAACATGGAACAATTTGAGTATCAAAATCAATAACAAAAGGAAGGGATTATAACACATTAAATAATAATCCAAAAACCCATATTGATACTGAAAAGGGGGAAGTGTTGGGAGAGGAAGAGAGAGGGGAAATCTCTTTTTATACTCAGAGGTAATAAAGGAAAATAAGATTATAGACCACCATTTACCATCCCTAGAATGATTGCTAATTATCACTAAGAATCATCAGTGGAGGCTAAAACCTGTCCCTATATCCCCTAAAATCATTGCTTATTCCCCAGCCGTATGTGCCTTGTGTCTGTAACTGGGAAACAGTTCACTACCCTCCTCTTCACAACTGCCCATACTTAGTGTGTTAAGTCCCTGGTCTGCTGGGATTATAAGAATCTCCAAGGGGAGACAGAGACAGTAACATTTGATAGCACACAATGAATTGTTGACGAGGCCATTTGAAATTTGTGGATGGAAAGAACCTTCCCAGGTTCTGTTCAATTCCATCCTTGAAAAAAAAAAAAAAAGAAGTCTCTGCAGCTCCCCAGACAGGCCTTTTCTATGGTGGCCTCTCACAGTGGGTTTGACAGTTGGCAAAAGGATTTGTAAGGAGCTCTTAACTGGAATCCTGCTCTACTAACTGCCTTTTGTCTTTGTAACCCAAGATTTACTTTCTCACACAGGTGTGTACACAGCAAGGGAACGCTAATGGAACCAAGAGAGGTCCAGACACGCTAACTGCCAAGTCAGACCTGCAGCAAACACCCCTCCTCGATCACATGAAGAGGAAGTACATGAAAAGGGAGCTGATTCTTGGGAATGATTTCGTACAAGCCTCTTTCTTAGGAAGGAGGCCGGGCTGGGATAAAACTCACCCGCTGACCCTGCAAAGCTTTGGTGAGGCTTTTGGTACACGAGACTGGTTCTTCAGGAGGGCAGCCTGCCAGGAGGTTCATGAACCCCCAGATTCAGAAATGCCCATTAACAAATCACTCTCCTCATGGGATTTAAGAAAAGATGTAACAGATGCCAGAAAGGTCTCCGGAGCCTCAGTGGCAGTGACCAGCGGGCGAGAACAACAGAACCACAGTGGGCTGGGGGCCAGGTGTTGGCTTTGGTCAGCCACCAGCTGAGAAACGTTTCCCACACCAGCCTCCAGGAGGAAGCCCAAGCCAGGCCTCCTCACAAAGGCAGATTGAGACAGGACCTCCCGTCTCGGTCTCTGGAGGCCCTTCTCAAATTGCTAAAACCAAGACTAATAAGAATGGCACCTGCTCGTTGAGGTGAGTCTCACCGTGTGCCTGGCACTCTGCTGAGTGTTAGACACGCCCCATCGTAGTTTGTCCCAAGGTGACCCCTGAAGTGGGTACAATGTCCTTCCTATTTTAAAGATGAGAAAACTGAGGGGACCTAGAGAGGTGCCCAGGTAAGACCACTCAAACAGTAAGTGGTGGAAAGGGAATTCAAACCGAGGCAGCCAGTCCTTCTTGGAGTCTGTGAGATTAGTCACTGTGCCCTCCAGCCCGAGTCATGGGTGTCCCTCGCTCACTGCTGAGCTCTGCGTCTCCTCCTTCTCTGACTAAGGCCCAGCTGTAATGAATGGCTTCATCCTCTGCCTCCGGAGGAAATATATTAATATAAATACAAATATAAAAATAATACAATATAGCCTCTTATGGCACTGTTAGTTCATTTATTCTTTATAGATAGCAAGGATACATGAGACACAAAAGATAAAACCAGGAAGGGGGGGAAATATAGTTATAAAAATATAAAAGGTCAGGGCTTCCCTGGTGGCGCAGTGGTTGAGAGTCCACCTGCCGATGCAGGGGACACGGGTTCACGCCGTGGTCCGGGAAGATCCCACATGCCGCCAAGCGGCTGGGCCCATGAGCCATGGCCGCTGAGCCTGTGTGTCCGGAGCCTGTGCTCCGCAACGGGAGAGGCCACAACAGTGAGAGGCCCGCGTACCGCAAAAAAAAAAATGAGTATTAATCTCTGGGAGTAGGATTTGGGTTAATTTTACTTGCATCTTTATACATTTTTCTGTGTTGTTTTACATTTTAATAAAGGCTGTGTATTATGTTTACAATCAGCAAAACTTGTAAAGCTCTTTTCGTTTTGGAAAAAAAAAAAGTATCTGGAACAAGGAGGCTCTTACCAAACACTAGTTAAATGGAAAGTGACTCATGGTCCCTTCGGCACCAGCAGGATTATACAAATGGCATGAATAAATAAAGAGCTGAAGGGCCTTCCTGATGTTATATTGCACCAAAATGCCCTAGTCTGTTCCCTGAGTAAACACCACGGTAGTAATGTTGTTATTGATGTGGCGAGGACCCCAACATCAGTGAAATCCTTCCCAGTTTTGAAAGGCTTTTGCTTTCAATGTCTCATTTGACCTTCAAAACCAGATTTGTGACTATTCCCCAAACTAAATTCCCTAAATGTCTGTCCAGCCACTGTTAGGCAACATTTCCAGGCCGGCGATGGCACAGTTGCCTGTTGGTTGGACAAATGGGTGGATGGTTGGATGGATGGATACTAAAGGAGTGAATTCTTTTCCCTCTTTTACAGACAAGAAAACAGAGAAGCAGAGTTGAAGCAACACGCCTAGGGTGATACAGTTAGTAAATGATTAACTCAGGGGTTGGAATCATTCTTGTATATGGTTTCTTAATCAGCCCTCTTTTATCAAAATGCACCCACCAAATCTGTTTTCTTTGGGAGGAAACTCTTCACTATCACTGACAGACATATACTTGATAATCAGGGGTGATAATCAAAATATCGGTGGCATGGGTATTGACCTGTCAGAATGGCACTGGTTCCTGGACACCTCCTGCCATGCCAGGCATTAACCCATTAATTGCTGGATGTAGGTGGTCCTGGGTGTCAGAAGGACATTCAGTGGGCTCAAGACAGGAGCCCACTCAGCCACTGGTATGGAGCTAGTCAGCCACTGGTATGGAACAGTTTCATTATTTTACCAATGAATGCAGCCATACAAGTGCATAACAGCTGGATATAAGCCCTGCCCCAAACCCTCTGCAACACTAAAGTGTTGGTCCCCACGTGAGAAGTTCTGCTCTCTTGCCACTCACAGCACAGACCTTACCCCAGGCACTATTTATAATGCCACTTAAAACCTTCATCCTGACACATCCAATCTGCATGCATAAATGAAATCGAATGCCATCATCCTCTTCTGAACATTATCCTGAGCCCGACCATGACAGGGGATAAGGGCAGGCACTGGGAGGGAAAGAATGATTACAATGAGGGAGAGGATGAGCTAAAATCTCAAAAAATACAAGACAGCAGCACAGAAGACCAGCCCTCACCATGAACCCAGTGCTCCCTGGACACACACACACTGTGTAAGTGCAGCTTTGTTCTAGGCACCAGGTAAGATTCTGGAAGACAGACTGTCCCTGACCTCAATCTGTTCAGAGTCCAGGAAGGCAGCAAGAGAGACACTGGAAGTCGCTGTTGTATAAATGGAAAGTTTAGAGAGGAGAAGAGCACTATGGGATTTCAGAGGAGACAGTTTCTTTCCACCAGAGGAAATCTAGGAAGGCTGCCTGAGGAAGGCGGCCTTGACCCAAGTCTTCTTTAGAAACAGTGGCAGTTACACTTGGGAAGGAAGGAAAACGTGTCATCAGAGATTAACACAAGCCAGTCCGGAAGCAAACATCATTGTCCAAGCATTTACCAACAAAATACACAGAACGGACATCGTACATACTTAACTGAGCTTGTCATTCCCAAAGGCATCATGCTTTCTTACCTCCCAGCCTTTACTTGTGCTGTGCCTTCTACCTGGAATATTCTCTCTCACCTTCACCTCCACTTCCACATTCAAGAATGTTGTTTACCATTCACCCTCCACTTCTCAGCTTAGATGCCCTTTTTCCAAGAAGCCTTCCATGATCCTCCAGAATGGATGAAATTTCTCTTCCCACCCGGGCGTCTACCCCTATCATAATCTCACAACACCCAAATCATAGTCGTCTATTTTGTTATTCATCAATATCACTTGTCTGTAAGTGCTTTGAGAGAAGTATCTGGGTGATCCATTTTTGTGGATCCGGTGCCTGGTAAGGTGCTGTACTCGTAGCAGATATATTTAATAAATGACTGAGTTTTCAAAAATGATTCAGCAGCCCAATCATGTACTGTTACCCCAATCCCGTCCCCAAGCAGAGCTGAGGGCTGCCCGTGTAATTCTACCAAGTTGCTTTGTAGATGAAAAGATACAAATGTCCTTAGATCCCTTTTAACCAGCCCCAAGCAAAATGAAGAGCCAAGTCGTGTGTTCTGAACACACAACTATCTCCCCCAAGGCCCTTGTGGCCACATGGGTGCAGGCTGAGCCCCAGCAAAGCTCCCCTGGCAAGTCCAAAAATGAGACCATAGGACTAAAAAGACACCACCTCTTATTCACGAACCGAGAGAAGAGATTTTGAGGCAGGAGGAGAAGGCCAGAGGGAGAAAAGAAACCACAGGCTTAAGGTGGCTTTACAGGATAGTGAAATTACGTAAGGAAAGGTCCTGCTTTCCGAAAATAACAGCATTTAATATTAACCCTTTGTAGTCCAGTTGAAAAAATTAAAGGAAATTTTTTAATGTTCAAAATGTTAACAATGGTTATCTCCAGTGATATTGTGAGTGATTTTTAAAATCCTCATGACTTCTATATTTTCCAGATTTTCTACAATGAAAATTATATATTTTCTCATCAGATGGGAAAAATGTGTCCTTTAAGTGCATGATCAGGCCCAAATGTCCCGCCTGGCCCACAACCTTTGCCTCCTAAGCCTTAAGTCTTAGTTAACCTTTAAGGGTTTTTTGAAGAGAAACCCTCACCCCCAGCTCCCAGCCCTCTGGCTGTGGCCACACCCAGAAGTCTTCACTTTAGAAGGAAATATATTACTTGGCTTTGGATGGCTTCTCCATTCTTCCTCTTCTTGGTGGCTCCTCTGGGCTAGGAATAGGCAGAGTCCTGGTGTCTGGCTTTATCCAGCTCCTGGGCACAGGTTTCTGAGTTTCAGAGTCATCTGGTGGGTGAGGCTGTTGGGGGTGTGGCTGAATCCACACTCATTGATGTGCATGGCTGTTCTTGAGCATCATGTTACCCAGTGTAATCAAAGGCGCAAAAGGAAACCGTCCCACGAAGAGCGGACCCATCTGTCAGGCTTCTTAACCACTCCCACCCAGTGGCATGTGTCTTAATTCCCTTCAATGACAGAATCAAAAGCTAAATGCCTTCAAGCCTCAAACTCATATTCTTCTAAGAATTATGTGATAAGACCACCTCATCTCAAGGAAAATACGCTATTAAGATCACTCAGGGGGACTTCCCTGGTGACGCAGTGGATAAGACTCCACACTCCCAATGCAGGAGGCCCAGGTTCGATCCCTGGTCAGGGAACTAGATCCCACAAGCATGCCACAACTAAGAGTTCACATGTCACAACTAAGGAGCCCACCTGCTGAAACTAAGATCTGGTGCAACCAAATAAATGAATATATATATATATATGTATTTTTTAAAGATCACTCAGGGATTCTCTGGAGGTCCAGCAGTTAGGACTCTGTGCTCTCACTGCTGAGGGCCTGGGTTCAATCCCTGGTCAGGGAACTAAAATCCCATAAGCTGTGTAGCAAGGCCAAAAAAAAAAAAAAAAAGATCACCCAGTTCTCCTATAAAAGGGCTATTTCTTCGGTGATGAAATATTTTATTATCAACACTGACCAACATGGTAGCCACTAACCCATGTGACTACTGAGCAATTGAAGTGTGGCTACTGCAACTGAATGCATTTTAAAAAATTAATTTAGGGACTTCCCTGGTGGTGCAGTGGTCAAGAATCCACCTGCCAATTCAGGGGACACAGGTTTGAGCCCTGGTCCAGGAAGATCCCACATGTGCGGAGCAACTAAGTCCGTGCGCCACAACTACTGAGACTGCGCTCTACAGCCCGTGAACCACAACTACTGAGCCCACGAGCCACAACTATTGAAGCTTGCGTGCCTAGAGCCTGTGCTCCGTGACAAGAGAAGCCACAGCAATGAGAAGCCCGCGCACATCAAGGAAGAGTAGCCCCTGCTCGCTGCAACTAGAGAAAGCCCACGCGCAGCAACGAAGACCCAACACAGCCAAAAAACAAACAAATAAATAAATTTAGAAAACTAAATAAAATAAGATAAACCAGGTTTATGAGCTCCTTTCCGTAACAGCAAGCAAGACACAGAAGAAAGAGCCAAGGTGTTCCTGGCTTAACAACAGCCAAGTTACAATGGCCGCCAAGTTTACGGCCGTTGAACTTGGAGGAAGAGAGCGGTCTCAAACCCGGAGCTCTGATGCCCATTCTCTTCCTATTTTGATTACAACACACTGCCTCCAAAACCATGCACTGCACTGCCCCTCCAGATCACTGAGGTTGGCAGGGAAATTAATCAGTCAGTTCTAAGCGTTTAGTGTAATAGGCTTTCAACTCCATGGGCTTCTCCTTTTGGATTTCCATAGCATTTGAATGCTTTTTTGAAACTTGACCATATAACTACAAGCCTGGACTGAATCAAGACCCTAATACTTATTAACTATGGAAAGTTTGGTCATTTGCTTCACCTCTCTCAGTCTGTTTTCTCATCTGTAAAATGGGGATAAAAATTCACGGTATAGCCATGTTAAAAAAATTTAAGATGATTCCCAGAAATCTCTTCAAAGAGTGTCCAGCAGAAAAAGTCAAAGCTCTCTCTGAGATAACAAGTGTTCAAGTTAATTATGCTTGTACACATGTGTGTCCCATGTGAAACTATCAATTTCATGAAAGGAAAACTTTGCCTCTGTTTCCTAACCACCCAGCATCCCCATGGGTGCAGAGTGCTCTGAGCACAGCGCAGGTACATATGATGGTTACAAATGTCAGCTTTGGCATGAAGGCTACAGCCTGACTCCAGTACTCATTAAGCTTCTTTTTTTTTAAACACTGACAAGTTTCTTAACGTCCCTGGGTCTCAATTTCCTCATCTGTTAAATTGGTTTAATCCACTAACTTGTAGCTTAACTGTGAGAATTAAAAGACTTTGGTATGTGATGAGAACTCCATAAAAGCTGACTGTTGTGAGCATATTAATGTGTTATCTCTGCTCCCATCCAGGTGTGGTACCATGTGACATTCGTGCCGGAAGTGGCTAATACACAAGAATCGAGGGGTGGATTTTCAGTGAACTCCCTTATTTGTTTACTCTATGCCACAGCTTTCTGCTTCCAAGAGAAGCCAGAGGCAAACCACCATAAACGCAGGGTGTGGGGCAATTCCAGACATGACAGCACAGCACACATGCCAGCTGTTCCCTCGGGAAGGCTAAATTTGCCCTGTAATTTTCTGGAATGAAACCAACAGCCTATTTGCAGGATTGCATGGAAATTCAAAATAGCTGCACCAGAGATGCAGCCTAATATAGAAGACAGGCTACTGCTTTGAGAGTTGGAGCCCTGAGTTTGAGAATTTGATCTCAACAGTAACTAGCTGTGTGCCCTTGGGTAGGCCACTTCATGGCTCTGGACCTCAGATTCCTTTTCTCTCACAAGAAGGGCCTAGAGTGGCCAATCTGCAAGGATCATTGCAGTCCCTCTGTTTCAGCATCGTAGGAAGAGCTAATCAGGTCAACAGGAAATGGGCACAGAATGAAGAGCCAAAAAGACCTGGGTTTGAATCCCAAGCTGTTCTACTCTGATCAAGCTACTTAACCTTCCTGGGCCTTGGTTTTCTCATGGGTAAAGTAGGGAGAATAAACATGGCTATTGGAGGATTCAAGAGTGAATATCAAATACTACATTGTGCCTGGGTCACTGGAGATGCTCAGTAAGTGGCGGCTGCTGTGACGATTACTAGCAACATTGTCGTCATCATTATTAATAGTATCACCTTTCTTTAAAAAAGTTAAGTCCCCAAAACATTCCACTGTCATGTGGCGTAGAATAGGCATATTAACTCTTCCCTGGTGATTTGTCTGAAACTAGTCAATTTCCTTCTCCTGTGTATAACTGCTATTGCTTTTAAAATTTTTCACCTTAAACATTTAAATTTTTGACACTTTTTCTTTTTAATTTATTTTTGGCTGCGTCAGGTCTTAGTTGCGGCATGCAGGATCTTCGTTGCAGCTTGCGGGATCTTTCGTTGCGGTGCACAGGCTCTTCGTTGCGGTGCACGGGCTTCTCTCTAGTTGTGGCGTACGGGTTTTCTCTCTCTAGTTGTGGCACGCAGGCTCCAGGGCATGTGGGCTCTGTAGCCGTGGCACGCGGTTTCCAGAGCATGCGGCCTCTGTAGTTTGCGGCACGCAGGCTCTCTAGTTGAGGCGCATGAGCTCAGTTGTTGTGGCGCATGGACTTAGTTGCCCCGCGGCATATGGGATTTTAGTTCCCTGACCAGGGATCGAACCCGTGTCCCCTGCATTGTAAGGCGGATTCTTTACCACTAGGCCACCAGGGAAGTCCCTTTAACTTCTTAATAATAGAAAACAATATAGATTCGTTTTGTTCATAAGGTATTTCACATACATTATCCCATGGCCTCCTGGGCCACCACCATCATCATCATCATCGTTGTCACCATTACCATCACCATCACACCTCCATTTTTCAACACCTAGGGTCCTGCATGGCTGAGCGACTTACCTCAATGCCTACCCAACCAGGAAGTCACAGGGCCTGGACTTCGAGTTAAGGCTTCTGACTCTGAAGCCCAGGATTATTCTACTCCACCATCAACTGCATGAATTAATTCAACTTTGTCCTCACTGTCATTGACTTGACTAGTCTTAAGATATCTTCCTTTTTTAAAGCAATGGCCCTTCTATAAATGAGGAATTTGAAATGTAGTATTTTTCTAATGTTTAACCTAAACTCCTGAGTCTATCCAGTCATATGCCATCTCACTTAACCATTTAAGCAAATTTTAGATGACCTCTATTTTAAATTCAATCACCTCAAAAAAGATTATTCTCAGTTCAGGTGAATAGGGGTAGTGTTATATAGCCTTTCGGTTTCAAGAGACTTGGCTAACTCAAGTGAAGGGTGAAGGTTATTTTAAGGATTCCCACTGAATGAAATTATATTGAACAAGGTAGTGAAAGCTGACGTGGCCTTGTGGAGGATGCAACTGAAGAGTGGTTTTTGACCTAAAGCCACTCCAGCGATGCTGGATGCCAAAGGTCCTGGATCTTCTCCCCACTAGCATTCTTCCATCCTACCATCTTACCATTTTCCTTCTACCACCATACCATCTTCTCCCTCGTGCTCTGCCATGTTACTCATCTATCACATTGTCCTCATGCCATAGACGGGATGCTTTACTCTTTACTTCCTCAAATTCCCTACAGAAATTACATCCCTGGCTCAACTACCATTATTCCCATTTGGAAGAGTGTTTTTGACACGAGGGCACATCTTAGACCACTGATCAGCAGATGAATCTGCTGCTGCTGAGTCAGACGTGGCTTGAGGTGTCAAATGTGGCTGCCTTGGATTGAGCCCTCAGCTAGGGTAGTGGGTGGGTCCATTTTACTTAGAAGTGGCTGTAAACCACACTGTGTGCCATGATTGTCACTGTTCATAGCAACAGAGTAAATTTTTCCTCTCCAGATGCAGCTACTGTTTCACATAAATCTAAACAAAAAAAAGTCATTCTTTTTAATAATAATTTTTCATGTCTCCTTATGTTTTTAAAGTCCTAACTGATGCAGAATCCCAGAGCTGGCTACAATAACACCAATAAACATTGCTTCCATGGAAAGCTTGTCCTTCCCAACACAGCCCATACTTGCTGTCCTCGTTTCAAATAAAATTAGCGTGCTAACCACCCCCCCCCAAAAAAATCACTTCCATGGATACAGTCCTTCACAGTGGTGGCTGCTCTTTCATGCTCTCTGCTTCTCTAGATCACTGCAGCAACCCAAGTTGACAGAACAGTTATCATTGTCACCACTTGACAGAAGGAAAGCTAAAGTTTAAGAGGAATGATTGGCCTTGGGCCACAAAACTAGTTAGTGGTCTGTCTGTGACTTAGACCTCAGTTTCCTAAATCAACCTCTGAAGAAACAGAAAGCAACCTTTATTTTTAGCCAATCATGAATATTTTTTTGACTGTTCATATATCTCACGAGTCCCCTTTAGTCTAGGTTCAGACCCTCATCGGTTCTCACCCTGGATCTGCAGCATCCTCCTAACTCATTCCCTGTCCTCAACTCAACAACCTTCTCCATTCCTTCCTCCATAAGCAACCAAATAAGTCTTTATAAAACAGAGTTTTCAACAAACCGTCTCCATAATCACAGGCTCCCCACAGCCCAGAATAAGATCTGAACTCCTACGAGTATATTCAGGTCTTGGGAGATACAGCTCTACCCAGCTCTTTTTCTTATTGCCCCCGACTTGCAACCACTCACATCCACATACTTTCCAGCAGTGCTTTTTCCCCAAGCATGGCTTGCATCTTTCTCCCTCTACATCTTTATATAAATCATCCTCTGCAGACTAGATTTTGATAGGTTTGGATCACATGATGTTACCGTGGTTGTTGTTTTATCTACTTCATTGACAACATTTAAGATTTCCAACTTCTCTTGACCCCAGAGCTCAGGGAATGGCTGGGATTGGAGACATAAACTTGAAAGTCATCAGCAGATAGATGGTATTTAAAGCCATTATTTTCTACCTAATACAGATACTATTTTACACAGTGAGAACCATGAATATAATTTATGTCTTTAAAAAGGAAAAGCAAATCAGAGCAATATTCAAAAGCAAAATGGGGAAGGAGGGAAAGACATCAAGATAAAAGAAAAAAAACAGAAATTTAAAAATGAGAGACTCATGACTGTTCAGGCAAAAAAGACAAGTTACAAACCACTACCAGGACACATCCTTCCAAAAATCTTTCCAGGTTCAAAACAGAAAGGCAGATTCCTTGCAGAAGAGTCAATCAGCACAGTTTCAGAGTTCTCGTGAATAACACAATATGTAACCACAATAATGAAAAAAAAATTCCATGTGTTCGGCTTGATTTTATTACCTTTCTGCAGAGCAGAAGAAAGAAGCCAGACTTTCTCAGATGTTCAAATTAGCAGCATATACAATACCTAGGTACCTCTGCTTCAAAAAGGACTTAAAATCCTACTTGGAAGGAATAACACACAAAGGTGAGAGTATGTTGTTAGAACTGGAATCTGGAGGCCTTTGAACTGAGCGTGCTCCCCTTTTTACCCACAGCCCCCCAGCTCTCCGTGGTACCCTTGGCTGGCTTCTTTCATTTGCCACCACCTAGGACGATGCTCTGTGCCCACACCCCTTGTCTTCCCCCTCCCAGGACAGCACTTGCTCTTTCTAGAGCTGCTGCCTCCAGAACAAGCCCTTTTTTTTTTTTAACATCTTTATTGGAGCATAATTGCTTTACAATGGTGTGTTAGTTTCTGCTGTATAACAAAGTGAATCAGCTATACATATACATATGTCCCCATATCGCCTCCCTCTTGCGTTTCCCTCCCTCCCACCCTCCATCCCACCCCTCTAGGTGGTCACAAAGCACCAAGCTGATCTCCCTGTGCTATGCAGCTGCTTCCCACTAGCTGTCTATTTTACGTTTGGTAGTGTATGTATGTCCATGCCACTCTCTCACTTCGTCCCAGCTTTCTGTTTGGTCCTGGAACCCTTACTCTGTGAACGGCGCCCCCAGGAGCCTGCACTGTGTGTGGTGTAACCCTGCCCTCACTTTGAACCAGGCATCGAGAATTCTAAGAATCTACCCTTATCCTCATCCTGTTTGCTCTGATCTTCTCATGTCTATTTCCCAGCACCAAACATCAAAAATGTTCTTTGTAAATTTGATTCTGCATATCTTATTACATTGAGCTGAGCAATGGGCAAGACCAGAGCTAATACATCCCGTTAATTTTTCTAAGATTGATTTCAGGAGTGAAATGAATGATTTTTCAAGGCTCCTCCCTCAGCCCCATCGGGCCTCTGTTCAAATCCTCACTTGCTCAGTGAGGTTGTCCCTGACCACCCCATTTCAATCAAAAGCCAGCCCCCTACATGCCCAGCTTTGGTCTTCTTCGTTAGCATAGGTCAGTCTCTGATCCACAATGTACTTATCTTATTTGTTTGTTTATTGTTTGTTTGTTTATTGAGAGGCAGTATGGTGCAGTGACAAAATCCCAGAGTCTAGAATCTGGACAATCCCAGCTCTGCTACCTACTTACTAGCTGTGTGATCTTGGGCAAGTTACTTAACCTCTCTGAGCCTCAGCTGCCTTATCTGTAAATTAATATTTACTAACTCATGGGGTTGTTGTGAAAAGAAAATGAGTTAATATGTATAAGACATACAGAAAAGACAGATAGAAAGGGAATTACCATGACCTAATCCTTAGACCATATTGAACTTTCACCAGTTGTGTCAGGGCTGTCCTTGACAGCCAAAGGAGCCAGGTCAGACTCACATATGCTTCAGCAGAGTCTGATATACCCCTGGTCTTGGTGGCAACGTAGTGATGGGTAGAAGAACAGCATAATAAAGAGAAGTACAGCCTGCCCCACAGTAGCCTTTAACTTCCACTGGCACCCACGGAGGAGAAGCAGCATCCCATGAGGGAGAGCATCTGGAAAACCCAAGTGACAACCAACAATATGTGCTTCCCGCAGAGCTGGGAAACATGAAGCAATTTACAAGTGGCCAAGGCAGGAGAGAAATGAGGTTAAACCTCCATTTTTCCAAATACATATTTGAGAGACAGAGAGAGAGAGAGAGAGAGAGAAAAAGAGTGTGTGTGTGTGTGTGTGTGTGTGTGTGTGTGTGTGTGTGTGTGTGTGTGTGTGTGTGTGTGTGTGTGTGTGTGTGTTTCCCTGGTGGTCCTGAGATTATTTTAGGTGAGATTATATATTATTGAAACTTATAATAAAATTATTATAACTCTCTTTCTTCCTTGATCCTTGTGATTACAACAAAGGGAAAGTCTCATTTTGGTGCTACTGTATCTTTAGTGACCAAGCCTTGACAAATCTCACTTTTTAACAGACAGAAGGAGGCCTCAAGCTCAGAGCCTGACACAGGGCACAGAATATAGCTAGAATTTAACAACATAGTTTTGTTTTCCTCATTTTTATTTTTAGTTACTTTCTTTTTAAAAACACATTTTCCATTTTCATTAGTAACATAAAGTTTCCTTTTAAAACAGATACAGTTACATGTAAACCTTTATAGGAAAGAAATAGGAAAAAAGTATTTGGACAAAGCAAAAAAAAAAAAAGTAATTTATTTAACACACAGTTTTTGCTATGCGCCAAGCACTATTCTAAATGTTTCACAAATATTAACTTGTTTATCCCCAGAATAAGCCTGATGGATGAAGAAACTTACAGTCACATAGCTAGTGCGGGCACGGCCTGGAATTAAGCACTCAGGGTGGGGTCCTGAGATGTGGCTCCTACCCTGTGCCTCTCCCAGGATCTCTGTCCCAAGGACAGAAGTCAGGAAACATTGGGACTTCCCTGGTGGTGCAGTGGATAAAAGTCTGCGCTCCCAGTGCAAGGGGCTTGGGTTCGATTGGGGAACTAGATCCCACATGCATGCCACAACTAAGGAGTCCACATGCCACAACTAAGGAGCCTGCCTGCCACAACTAAGACCTGGCGCAACCAAATAAATAAATACATAAAAGAAGTCAGGAAACATTGCAGGGGAGGATGGTGGCTCTCTGGGAGGCGGTGGGTAGGAGCTTGGGCCATAATGATGAAATCCAGGTCTTGCTCCATTGTCCTGTATTTAACTTATTCCCATCCAAACACTGCTCCAGGTTCTCCTTATGACTTTGACTCTAGGAACTCCAGCTATCCTTGGCCATTAAAGAGTTAAAAAGCACATTTGGGAGCAAAATGCTACCAGTGGGTCCCCTAAGTTCCCCTGCTCTAATTCTCAGCAGTCTTCAGCACAGCCAGCTTCTTCCTGTCTTTCATCTTTCCCCTTCTGGAACATATAATGTTACCATATCCCCACCCCGCCATTCTCCCAGCTGTTTTTAATTCTAAGACTTGCCTTCTCTGGGAAACTGACACAAGACAGGTCAACAATCTTAAACCTGATTTCTTTAAGGACACCCTCTACTTTATTTAAAAAAAAAATAATAAAATAGGTTAAAACAATTAGAGCATTAGATTCTTTACAATACCAAAAAGATTTATGCAGAGCTCTCTCTCTCTTTCTTATAATTATAATGATAAATGTGCTTAAGCAAAACAATAATAATAATAATAATAGTTTCTCATCCTCTACTATGTCTGGTAATTCTTTTTAATAATGGTAACAACTTTTTTAGGAAAGAATCAATCTTACTACAGATAATAATTCCATTTTCTTTGCAGGGACAGGTAAAGAAAACAAAATCATAGGAGGCTTTTTTCACATGCATATGCTAGAGGATTTTTTGCATAATATGTGATAGAGTTTTCTGTCATTGGAACAATCTTATTAACATGCTAATTCAAATCCTGAGCAATTCAGGCTCGAACAAGATGAGGCTACCAGTGAGCACACACACAGAACAGGTCTAGAAACTGCCTATCACAGCAGCAGCATGACAATGGCCCTTATCGCGCCTGCCATTCCAAAGCGCTTTGCTGTTTCTCCCCACTTCATCTCATTTGATACCAAGCACGTCCAGCTGAACTGAACTCTCAAGAGTCCTTCTGAAACCCACCTGAGCCAGAGAACTCAGGTATGTGAACCCAGCACCTTCACCATTTTATACATAGAAACAGCATCAATCAGAGAAAATTATATTGCTATTTTGGGAGCAGAGAGGAACTGAGATATGGAAAAATGCGCTAAATAGACAGAGGTTGGATAAACTCACGGCAGTGAACAAAAAGAAGGCTAGCAATTCCAGACAAGTCCAATAAATCAACTATAATTAAAAATTATGTGAAAGCATGACTCTTGGGTGAGTGTACGCAAAGTGCTTTCACATAAATTACATCATTTTGTCCCTCAGTCAGCATTTCTATGTGCCAAGTGTTGTGGCAGGTACCAGGGCTATGAGCAGGAGAAGGAAGAATTGGTCCATACTTAAGAAAGTCTTACAAATCAGTACTGGGGGCGGGGGGCAGGGGTTGGGAGGGGCTGGGACAGAAAGACCAATATGCTGTTACAAAGCCCTGAGCGTAGGGCACTTGGGAGCAGAGAGGAAGGAATGGCCAACCCATCCTAAGCTCCTAGGGGAGGTAGGGTTGGTTAAATATTCCCTAGAAAGTGACATGTAATCTGAGTCCTAAAGGATACACAGAACTTTCGTCCATACAAACATTAGCAAGGACTCTTCTAGATTCTTAAGGCTAAATCAGTGAACAAAAAGACAAAGTCCCTGCCCTCGTGCAGCTTATATTCTGGTTGGGGAAGAAATATCAAAAACACATACTTAAGCCACTATTGCAAACAGTATGGAGGTTCCTTAAAGAACTAAAAATAGAGCTACCATATGACCCTGGGTATAAACAACTCCTGGGTATATATCCGAAAAAGACAAAAACTCTAATTCAAAAAGATATATGTGCCTCAATGTTCATAGCAGCACTATTTGCAATAGCCAAGAAAGAAACAACCCAAGTGCCCATCAGCAGCGATTGGCTTAAGAAGATGTGATTATATATATATATATATATATATATATATGGAATATATATATATATATGGAATATATATATATATATGGAATATATATATAATATAGAATATAACTCAGGCATAAAAAAGAATATTGCCATTTGCAGCAACATGCATAGATCTAGAGAATATCATACTTAGTGAAGTAAGTCAGACAAAGACAAATATTATTTGATATCACTTACATGTGGCATCTAAAAAATAATACAAATAAATCTATATACAAAACAGAACAGACACACAGACACAGAAAACAAACTTACGGTTACCAAAGGGGAAGGTGGGGGAGGGATAAATTAGGAGTATGGGATTAATTGAAGATTCGGGTCCTGGCTCACCATCACTCTCTCCATCCCTGCTTCTCATAATGCCTGATGATTTCACCATCCACATGGACGATTCTGCAGCATCTGACCTCTCCGTCTCCTGCCCTTTTCTCTTCCAATGATCTTGTCCTCTGCTCTACCTCAGCATCCCATTCCCAGGGTCATATCCTGATTTTATCAGTATCTATAATTGCATCCCCTCTGTATCTTATTCCATTCTGCAGGCTCTACCTTCAGAATATATCCAGAAGCTAATCATGTTCCCCACCTCTGTCACTGCCATTAATTATCTCTACATAAAATAGAGAAGCAAGAAGGATTTACTGTACAGCACAAGATATATTCAACATCTTACAAGGTCATTATAATAACCTATAATAGAAAATAATCTTTAAAATACATATATATAAATATATATAACTGAATCACTTTGCTGTACACCTGAAACTAACACAATATTGTACATCAACTATACTTTAATTTAAAAAAATTTTTAAAACCTACATCCCTACGTCTGCTGATAAGCACTATGGAAAAAAAAAATCAGTGTAAAGGGAATAGAGAGTGATGGAGTGGAAGTGTAGAAGGGATCGCTAAGTTGGTTAAGGAAAGACTATCTGAAAAAATAATATTTATACACTCTATTTTTATTGATTGATTGATTTTTGGCTGCACTGGGTCTTCATTGCTGCACGTGGGCTTTCTCTAGTTGTGGTGAGCAGGGGCTACTCTTCACTGAAGTGCGCAGGCTTCCCATTGTGGTGGCTTCTCATTGCAGAGCACAGGCTCTAGGCGCACGGGCTTCAGTAGTTGTGGCACGTGGGTTCAGTAGTTGAGGCTCGCAGGCTCTAGAGTACAGGCTCAGTAGTTACTCTGTGGCATGTGGGATCTTCCTGGACCGGGGTTCGAACCCAGGTCCCCTGCATTGGCAGGCAGATTCTTAACCACTGCGCCACCAGGCAAGTCCTGAAAAGGTGATATTTAAATAAAACTGGGACTTCCCTGGTAGTCCAATGGTTAAGACTCCCCACTTCCATTGTAGGGGTCACGGGTTCAATCCCTGGTTGGGGAACTAAGATCCCACATGATGCACAGCATGACCAAAAAAAAAAAAAAAAAATATATATATATATATATATACACACATATATATATGTATGTGTGTGTATATATATATGTATATATATGTAATTCTGTACTTATACAAATAAAATTGTGTGCTAAAAAGATTAAAAATTATAAATAAATAAATAAACAAACAAACCTGAGGAAGCAAGCCATACAGAAATCTAGGAAATAGCAATGAAGATAATTTGGGAAGAGGAAACAGCATGTGCAAAGGCCCCGAGGTGGGCGCTTACTTGGTATGTTCAATAGGAGCAAGGAGGGGAGTGTGGTTGGCATAGAGACAGGGAAAGGTGGCTTGATTTGGAGCCAGAGAGCTGATGGGGCTGGACTATGGAGGGTCTTGTAGAACACTGAACATTTTGGGCTTTTACTCTGAGTGAAATAGCCACTGGAGGACTTTGAGAAGCAGAGGGACATGATTTGACCTACATTTTTCAAGAATCACTCTGGATTCTGAATGGAGACGAGATTACAGAGAAGAACATGGGGGGACAGCAGTGAGACCTACTAAGACAGGTGACAATAGTGGCTTGGGTCAGAATGGCAGTGACAGAGGTGGGGAACATGATTAGCTTCTGGATATATTCTGAAGGTAGAGCCTTCAGAATGGAATAAGATACAGAGGGGATGCAATTACAGATATTGATAAAATCAGGATATGACCCTGGGAATGGGATGCTGAGGTAGAGCAGAGGACAAGATCATTGGAAGAGAAAAGGGCAGGAGACGGAGAGGTCAGATGCTGCAGAATCGTCCATGTGGATGGTGAAATTCATCAGGCATTATGAGAAGCAGGGATGGAGAGAGCCAGGACCCAAATCTTCAAGGAATGAAGAAGAGTATCTTGGGGTCAGGGAAGGTGATCCGAAAATGGTTTCAACAATTTTTCTCTTACATATCACACTTTTTTGGTCTTTTCTAAAAACTCATCACCAAAGCCAAAGTCACACAGATTTTTCTTCTAGAAACTTTATAGTTCTGCATTTTACTGGAAGTAAAACTTTCCGAACAGTATACTTTATATTTTTTTCTTGTACTCCACTAGCTAGGCTTTGCAGTACTGTTGAACAGGAGTCATGAGCGAGGACATTCCTTGCTTTGCTGCCACGCTTAAGGGGAAGTGTCCAGTCTCTCACCATTAAGGATGAAGTTAACTGTAGGGTTTTTGTAGATGTTCCATATCAAGCTGAGGATGTTCCCCTCTATTCTTAGTTTTTATCATGAATTGAGGTTGGATTTTGTCAAATTCTTCTTTTTTTTTTGCATCAATTTGGTAGGATCATATGGTTTTTCTTCTTCAGCCTGTTGATGTGGTGGAGTACACAGACTGATGTTTGATTCATGAACCAGTTGTGCATACCCAGAATAAATGCCACTTTGTCATTGTGTATAATTTTCTTCAGCCTGTTGATGTGGTGGAGTACACAGACTGATGTTTGATTCATGAACCAGTTGTGCATACCCAGAATAAATGCCACTTTGTCATTGTGTATAATTTTCTCTATACATTGTTAGACTCAGATATGCTTTTGATATTCTTTGCCATGACATCAATGTTCAGGGTAGATTGATGAGAAGGGAGACTAGAGACCAGATGACTACTTGGAAGACTACTGGTTAAGAAATAGAAAGGAATCAAAATTCTCTAGTGGTAATGAGAATTGAAAGGATGAAGGGTTGGACTTAAGAGGTATTTAGAAGGTAGAATTGCAAGATTTGTCAACAATGGAATAAGTGAGAAGAAAGAGAGAAAGGAGAGTGAGTTGACTCCCAGGTGTGGAGCTTGAGCTTGAGGGACTGGGGAGTGCCATTTATCAAGTCAAATAATACAGCGGCAAACGGATTTGAGAGAAAAGGGATAGAAATGGTGAGCTCACCTTGGGACTTAACTACCTGCGAGATGATGGCAGGACATCCTGATGGAGATGCCCAACCAACATCTGGATATATAGATACAGGTGACGGTTAAAGCCATGGGTGTGTACAGGAAACAAGGGAGATCCTATATAGGCAATTATTAAGAATTCTAAAAATGTCTGATTCTACTGACAATAAAATAAATTCATTCTTGTAAAAGTGAAGAAACTTGTCCAAACCTTTGCTTTTTCTACTTTCAGACCTTCTCCAACAGCAACTTCCTTCATTGTTTCTTTAAGAAAAATATTCCCCCCTATTACTCTATCTTAGTCACATTGAACTCCATTCAATCCCACCTAGAAGCAATCCCAACTCTGCCATAAATTGGATCTAATTGTAACTGCATCACTCAGGCTCACCTGGCAGGTAACAGCTGGCAACTCTCCCTCCCTGTATGAAGTGTTGATTAAATCACTTATGAATCTCTCTGTAGGGCTATGCTCTTTATTTCTTCCTATTACACCGCTCTTGAAATGCCTGGCAACTCTCTGATGACTTCCTGCCTCGTGGAACCATTAGCTCAGAATTTGTTTTGCAGCTCTGGTGAAAGATAGAGAAAAATGATTACCTCTATATCCTGCAATTAAGCAGACAATGACTCCTACGGGAGTATAAAAATGAAGATGAACATGAAATCAACAGACTTTTACTTATTTATTGCACAAACATGCCAACAAGTCTGCAGGGCGGTGTGCTTGGGGAAAGAAGTAGTGGGCTGACTTGGGGCCACCTCACAAAATGTTTGCAGGCAGCACAGATCATTTTTCTGGAAATGGAAAACATCTTGTACTTAGACTGTGTTTTCATTATATAAAGAAATGAACATCAGTTATGATAAATAAAATCACTGGGAGACAAATTCTAGAAAGGGCTCTGGTGAACAGCTATCTCCGCTAGCAACTGGCCTGCTTTGACTCATTGCCCCGGAATAGATGCTAAGTACATTTTTATTTATCATTACTCTCTTTCTTGTATCCCTTCCTCAAAGCCCAAATCACTAATTGGCTCTTCTTACCACACTTGGGATTCTTCTGTGTCAGGATTTTAATAAGGCAGCAAAGTTCACCAAATCCCATTAATTAATCTAAGTAGCATATTTTCCTTTTTAAAAATTCCTATTAAGTCACCCACCCATGTATTTTCCCCCTGGCCTGGCACTTTATCCCTTTCCAATAAACAAAGAGAGAGAGACGGGGGAGGGGGAAGAGGGAGGGACGGAACTCACACATATAAGGGGGAGTGAATGAAGCCAGACACACATAAGAAGTACACGTTATATGATTCTGTTATATAAAGTATGAAATGGGCGTAAAAGAATCTATGCTGTTAGAATCATGGTTTACTCTGCGGGGAGTCGTGACAAGCAGGGAGCAGAAAGGGCTGCGTGGGTACCAGCGATGTCCCATGTATTAAATCAGGATGCTGGTTATGAGGATTGGTCCAGTTGGCAGAAATTCAGTAATCTGCACACTTATGATATGTGAGCTTTTTAATAAATACATTATACTGCATTAAAACTATTTTTTAAAAAAGGAAAATACTAGCCATCTTCACAAAAACAACCACACGCAAATATTGTGAGAAATAGTAACACCCAACATTTAAGGAGCATTGCCCTTGTACCAGTGCTGTTCTGAGCACTCTGCTGGTAAATTAATTCATTTTTACCCTCAAAAAACTACTCTACAAGGCAAATACTAAGCTTACTCCCATTTTACAGATGAAGAAACGGAAGCTTAGATGAATAATTAGCGCAGTGTCACACAAACAGAACACAATGTACTATGGATTTGAATCCAGGTTATCTGACTCCAGAGCTCGTGCTCTTAACTGCTGCATCTTGTGTTGGAGAAGTGAGGACCCTGGGGCCAGTGTCCTGTCCCAGGTCATCTCAGACAAGCATCTTTCCGCCTGGGCTTTAACTCCCCTGTAAAATGAACAGTTTGAGCTAGCTGTTCTCTCGTGGGACTGCACTGCACAATCCAGGACCTTTACCATTCCTGGCCCCTGCCCACTGCCTGCCCAGTAGTGAGCCAGTGATTGTCACAATTAAGACAGCACCACACTTTTCCATCTGCGTGGTCCCTAAGAGAACAGTACTGCCCTGATTGAAAACCATTGTGCTACATGACAATTGTAACAAAATACCAGTCTGAGGGGGGATGTGGATTATGGGGGAAGCTATGCGTGGGATGGGAGGGGGGCAGGGGGTATATGGGGCTCCTCTGTACCAGCTACTAAATTTTGCTGTGATCTTAAAACCACTAATAAATTCTATTTACAAAACAAAACAAAAACTATGACTACAAGCAAAAATGTGGATCATTTCTAACAAACATATTGATGAGCAAAAGAAACCAAATACAAGAGTACAAACTGCATGATTCCATGTATGTGAAGTTCAAAGATACAAAAAGGCAAAGTAATAGAGGTCAGAATACTAGTTACCTCTGGAGGGGGGCAGTAGTTCAGAAAGAGTGCAAGAGAGTTTCCTGGGGTTTGGCGAATGTTTATTTTAGATCACACACACACACTGTATTTCAGTCTTCTGATTTCATAAAGAGGGCAGAGAGAGGGAAGGGTTGAGGGGCTATTCCATAAATACAGTCCAGCTGGAGCAATGATTCAGGGGTAAGAGAATCTATACTGAGTGACTAGCCAGGATTCTTTTAGTCTATCTTCCGTAACGTCTCATCAGAAGCACATTTTATATCGATTCTAGGAAAACAATTTATTTTGTCATTTTTTCTTAACCTTTGAAATGTACTGAGTGATCTCAACTGGGGTCAGTTAATTTAGAGGGGGCTACGTCGGAGGGAATATAATCACGTGCCCAGGTTTCGAGTTAACTCAAACGCCAAAGATGGGCTTTTGGAGAGTCCCAGAGGTTTTCCTGTTTTTATTCAAACTGGCGATGCTGGTGAGGGGCCAGCAAGCTGCTGGAGGATCTGTTTGAGTTGTGACCGATTCATGCCCCTGCAGGACACACAAGGTCTGGAAATTTGATTACTGCTCAATCTCTAAAGAGAAATGATGTGTGACTGAAAAGCTAAAACCCTTCTTTATGAATTTTTTTTTTTTTTTGTAAAAAGGAATAGTTAGGTAGTTGATGCTGCTGCTGCAGAGGTGATATTAACAGAATGTTGAGCTGTGTATGTTTGGTAGGACTTACTGAAAGTGACGATGTTCTGTTCACTTTCTAGGCATCAGAAGCTCTCACTTTACCTTGTGTAATTCTTGCGTCAGTCTGTGAGGTTAAGTCTTATTATTCCCATTTTCTTGATAAGGAAAAGTGAAGCTCAGAATGATTAAGCAACCTGTCCAAGGTCACTTAGCCAGTATCTTCAAAACTAATATCCCAGCCTCTGTCTTTAGTTAAGTACGGTTCTGACCAGTGTCCTTACGAGAGACACAGAGGTGAAGGCCACGCGAAGATGGAGGCACAGACTGGAGTGATGTAGCTACGAGCCAAGGAACTGCTTGGAGCCACCCGAAACAGGGAAAGGCAAGGAAGGATTCTCCCCTAGAACCTCTGGAGGGACCACGGCCCTGCCGATACCTTGATTTACAACTTCTGGTCTCCAGGACGATAAGAGAATAAATTTTTGTTGTTTAAAAAAAATGTATATATATGGTTCCAAGGACCATTACCTCTAGGCTGCTGTTGGGCACTATTCGCCACTGTGATTGTCATCCACAGTGTGAAAACTAGAGATGAGCGATGGCTGGACTGAAAAGCCGTAACAAGATGGAAGGAAACGCTCAGCATGGGGACATATTTGTGAGTGATCCCCATAGTCTGAAGAACTCACTGAGTTGATGAGCTTCATTAAGTGCGATGAACAGTGAGACACTCAAGGGTCTAAGTAATTCCATGGAATGGGAAAGTTTACTTATTTTTTATAAGTCCTTAAATTATGCCAGCCTTTTTTTTTTTTTTTTAAAGAAGATGTTGGGGGTAGGAGTTTAGTAATTTATTTATTTATTTTGGCTGTGTTGGGTCTTCGTTTCTGTGCGAGGGCTTTCTCTAGTTGCAGTGAGCAGGGGCCACTCTTCATTGCGGTGCGCGGGCCTCTCACTGTCGCGGCCTCTCTTGTTGCGGAGCACAGGCTCCAGACGCGCAGGCTCAGTAGTTGTGGCTCACGGGCCTAGTTGCTCCGCGGCATGTGGGATCCTCCCAGACCAGGGCTCGAACCCGTGTCCCCTGCATCGGCAGATTCTCAACCACTGCGCCACCAGGGAAGCCCAATGCCAGCCCTTTCTAAAATGAGAAGACTATTCATCTCCTCTCACAGTAAGGAGTAAAGGAGTATTTCTAAGAATAAAAGCACAAACTGGGCAAAAAAGGAGGAAATTTACTAGGCATCTTCATGCAGACCTTTCTGTTTACACTATTTCTTTCAATCTTTAATGCAACACGGTGAGGGAAGAGGTACATCCCTACTTTACAGGCAAGGAAGTCAAAGTTCAGAGAAGTGGTAGAATTTGTCCAAAGTCAAACTATAAGGAAATGGTTGAACTGGTATAACAGAGAGAAGTCGGACAGCCCTGTGGGCAAATTTAACCCCAGTAATTCCTTGTTTGGAGACATTGGGTAACTCATCTCACCTATTTGAGCTTCAGTTTTCTGGTCTAATAAATAATTTATCATTTAGGGTGCTTTGGGTTACATGTAATAGAAAACTCAAATCAAAATGCCTTAAACAATAGGATTTTTTTTTTTTTTTGGTTGCACCATGCAGCTTGCGGGATCTCAGTTCCCCAACCACCAGGGATTGAACCCGGGCCACTGAAAGTGCCGAATCCTAACCACTAGACCACTGGGGAACTCCCAATAAGGAAATTTTATCTCATCAAGTAAGAAGTTCCAAGGTCAGGTATCTTCAGGCTTAACTAATTCAGTGGATCAGTGACATCATTAGAGATCCAGTCCCACAGTCTAGCTGCCCTCATGGTCTCAAGATGGCTGCCACGGTTGCAGGTGTCACATTTAGACAGGACAAAATCCAGAGGAATGAGAGAGGCCAGCTCTTCTTATGTGTTTTATTCAACTAGCAAAGAAGCCTTTCCCAGAATCTCTACACCAGTAGGTTTGTTCTCAAATCACACTGTCAAGAATTGAACCATATACCATGTTTAAACCAGTCTCTGTGGAGGAGAATGGAACTACTACGGTTCACTTAGACCAATCAGGATTGAGTTCCGAAGTAAATCCACCTAAGAAAGGGTAGATTCCCAAACAAAATCAGGTCATTCACTGCCCGCAAAGAAAAAGTTTATTCGATAGGATAACATGACGTCTGCGTTTCAGATAAATGGAATGTATACTTTTACAAGAAAAAAGTGTTATCTATTTAAAAGCAAACCTAACTGGACACCTTGTATTTTTATTTGCTCAGTCTGGCAAACCTACTTCTAGAATTTGCCAAGAAGAATAGGAGGAGAGAAATGTGTGGGGAGTAAAATTTCGTCTTCTGGTAGAAACGGCCCTGGGTCCTGGTTTAAATTTGGTGAAAAGAATGAACAGGGCTTTTATAAAAATACAAACAAAAATGTGAAAGGAGAACTAAGGCACAACTGGTGCCTTTTATAGACTCTTATCGCTGCACTTTCTTCATTCTGATCAGGTTGTTTTCTGGCACAGAGCTCCTAAGATCCTTGGAATTTTCTAAGCGATGAGAGTGATAAAAGTCTTTTGTTATGTTAATGAGGTAATTTTTTTGGAAAGCCTCTAGGTCACCTAAGGATGGGGGCTGGTGGCCAGGGGAGGCATTCATGTGATTAGAGAACTTTCAGTCTCCTCACACTGCCGGCCCCCCACCTCCTGGGAGGGAAGAGGGGCTGGAGATTGCATTTAACCACCAATGACCAAAGATTTAATCAATCATGCGTGTGTCATGAAAACTCCATTCAAAAAAAAAAACCCAAAAGGACAGGTTTCCAGTGGGTGAACACATGGAGATTCAGGAACAGTGGTGCAAACAGAAACAAGACTTGTCTCACCTGAACCAAAATTCCTAAAGATAAATTTCACTGCCTCAGAGAGCCTGGTGTCCTTGGATCACGTGTCTTGTGAGGCAGTTCCTAGGCTTCTGTATGTTTTAGATTTGAAAAAATTGTCAAAATCATCACCATGACAACCAGAGTCTGTACTGGTATTGCTGCTTTGTTTCCATTATGAGTCTTAGAAAAACACTAAATGCCTTTCTTTTTCACTGGCTGTTTTATATTCGTCCAGTCAGCCCCTTCTATGGTTGAACCACAAGCATCAGATTTTTTTATTTTCTTTCTTGCAGCTGCTATGACAGAAGCCAGACAAATACAAAATCAGCATGTTTTGAGTACTGCAGATGAATGACAACTGGCAATATGTTTACACTTAGAAACTGTCCAAAACACTCATATAAATTTGTTGAAAATGTCTGCAGGATAAGGCAGCAATTATAAATCTCTCTCTTGAAGACCAGAGGTTTTATTAAGCACAAAAAACAAATGACTTAACTCTAAACAGAAAAAAAAAAATGTAAAAAAAGAAAACTAGTTCATTATTGTTAACTTGTTACCAAATGCCCAGTTTCATTGTTTAGATGCAACTGAAGTGATTGACAATGGGTAGAATATAGTCACGACTGTTCTCTCCTACACTAGCCTTGTTTTACGAGTTTTCTTATCTGAATTATTCTCCACAGACCTAGATTATCCATTAAGCATAGAAGTTTACATTTCAGAGGGATAAGAGATGGACTCTGAAAAAAAAAACCAATTTGACAAGAGAATCTTTATCTCTTTATAGAAAATGTCAGGAAACATAAAGGAGAAAATGATTTAAAAAAAAAAAGGCCATGGTTGAGTTTAATTACAAGAACTTTGTCTCAAGCTGATTAATTTATAAGGTACGTTCTTTGTGCCGCCCCCCTGGGTCCCTTCAGTGATCTCGAAAGTCCAGAGAAAGAACATAAAACATAGAACCTCAAGAAACAAAATACTTATAGATCCAACTGATTTACTTCGTTTTCCCTGTAACTAAATGCGATTTCCTTCTCTAAGAGACTCATACTTCTGATTTCATATATTCCCTTTTCAGAAACAGGGCTTATCATCTTTTTTGCTTTCACAACACTCTACGGTGTTCAAATCAACTCAACACATATATTTTGACCACCAATCACGAGTGAGACCCTCAGTGAGACTACACAATGTTAGAATGAGTAAGATCACGCTTACCTTCCAAGAGCTCAAAGAACAATCTGCTCACACTATACATAAAATAGGTAACTAATAAGAACATACTGTATAGCACAGGAACTCTACTCCATACTCTGTAATGACCCATATGGGGAAAGAATCTAAAAAAAGAGTTGATACATGTATTCACTTTGCTGATTCACTTTGCTGTACAGCAGAAACTAACACAACATTGTACATCAATGCTTGATGGATAATCTAGGTCTGTGTAGAATAATTCAGATATTAAAGATCGTAAAATAAGGCTAGTGTAAGAGAACAATCGTGACTATACACATTGTCAATCACTTCAGTTGTATCTAAACAATGAAACCAGGCATTTGGTAACAAGGTAACAAATAAAAATTAAAAAAAAAAAAAAAAAGAAACTGCCTTGGAGCACTGCTAAGTGACCCAAAACTGGCCGAAGGTGGAGAGGTTGAAATTCAGGAGAAGGGAAAGCACTGGATGAATTTTCATGGCTTTTTAATTGAAGACATGCCCCAATTAAGTTCTACAAAGCACAGCTACCATTTTAAAAGCCCACATATTTACTGGAGAATCAGAGGTTAGGATTCAGTTCAACAACAGCTGCTGAAAAGGGAGGGAAGAATTCCCCAGAAGAAGAGAACCAGAGAGGGAATGCTCTAAAATCCGTGCCTGAATGCTGCCCGAGTCACTGGCTGACCTCTGAACAATGTACGTTCCCCCTCATTTTGAAGCTTTTCATTGGCTCTTCCTTTCCCTAACATGTTCCTCCCACCCCCGCCCCACCTCCATCTCTCTCCGCTAGCTCATTTCTCACACTTGAGTAATTCACGTCCACATTCCCTTTCAAAAGGAAAAAGTCTTTCAGACTCTTACTGTTCATGAAAACGATTTTTAAGTATAATGTTACTTAAATATGTGGGCAGCGAATTCTTATGCCTCTAAATCTCATAGAGTTTTATAGTCAACGTGTATACAAATTAAATACAACAAATCTATAAAATTCAAATCAACAGTATGACAAATGATGCTGTTGTGTAGAAAACTGACCACGTTCACCCTGTGACTATGGCCCTGCCTGCTCTGGCCCAGTCTTTGAGTTTTGCATAAGATGACTCACTTCTCACCATTCCTCTCTATTCAAACTCCTACAAGACCTTCAGCCACAGAATGGACCCTGAGACGGTCTGGCCTCTTCCTGTAGCAGATATCATGTTGCCCAGCTTCACCTCTTACTTTCTGTATGTAGCACTCCTGAACTTAGGTGTGCCTCCTGCAAAACAGAGATAATCATGGTACTGTTGATTCTGTATGATCATCATGAGGATGAAATAATGCCTGCAGAGCCGCCGGCACATGTCTTATACATAGTAAGTGCTCAGCTCATGTTTTCTACTCGTTGTTCGGTGCCCACCCCATAGCACTTCTGCTGTCAGATTTTCGAAATGTAACTTAGCCACAGCCATGTCCAAGAGCTGGAAATGCTCTACCAGAGGCTGATGTCTAGGTATGAAATAGGTAATGGGTTGGACTATTTCCTTGAATAGTGAATAATAAGTTTAATTTATATTAAATTAAACTATATTAACATAATTAATTACAAGTATAATTTTAAATTATATATGTATATTTAAAATTATAGTAATTAAATAATGATGGACCTAAGTTAAAATAAGTTTTAATTTTTTTAATTTTAAGAGTTTATGTGCTATAATTCTTTATTTCCTAATCTGTACTTTAAAAAAATACTTTCACTGCAAATAATAATCTAATTCAGAATGACTTAAATGGGGGTAATTTTTGTCACGTAACACAGAATCCAGAAGTTGCTGACATTGGTTCAGCTGCTTAAGGATAATACCAGTGATCCTGGCTCTATTTTCTGCACTACCATCCTTACTTGTTGGTTTTTGTTGTATGCTTGACACTCATGGTCATAAGAAGGCTGCTGCACCTCCAGACATTACATCCAAGTTCCAGATAGGAAGAAGGGGAGGGACAAAAATCTTCTCACTCACAAGACTTTGCTTGTCCTTCGGGAGGGGTGCCCTCCCCAGGAGACCTTCCCTAATATTTCATCAGCCAGAATTGGATCACATGGCCACTCTTAGACCAATTAAAGGACAGAGGTGACATGATCAAACCAATTTAGATCAGTCACGATCGACTCCCTTGGGTTGAAGTAGGGGCTAACTCATGCCGAGATCCCTTCCCCAAGTGCCTCCATGAACACACTGGCAAAGAAGGGGGACCACCAGAAGGGTAGACCATGGGTTGTGGACAGGGTCTGCTGCTCCAAGCATGACTTGGTTTAATCCAGGGCAGACCAAGAAGACAGCCAACTTGTAGACATAGCCCAGGACACTCCCTCTCATGAAGCTCCCAACCAGGGGGCCCTGTGCAAGCGCCAAGTGAAAATCACAGCACACTTTTCCCCAGACAAACCCAGTGTCACAAGCCCCGGTGATATTCCCTTGGCCGACCCTAAGGCCACCTGCAGCCTCAGCTCCTGTGAACTCTGCTGCCTTCCCACCCCAAGTACCGATGTCTCTCTCCCTAAATGTATCCTCAGCCCCAGAATATGCTCAGCCCACTGTCAGGGCAGGTCAAAATGTTACCTGAAAACTGGGTTCGCCTCTTGGTGGGTGTCAAGCCAAAGAGCAACAGAAGAAAGGACTTATCATTTGCAGCAAGTAAGGAAAACACCGAGAATCTTTCTCAAAGCAGTGTCTCCTAGAGTAGCAAAATTGGGAACGTTTTAAGCTAAAGGTACGAGCATATTCATGAATGGGCTTGGGCGATGGACAGAGTCCAAGCTGTAGTTGATTGAAGTCAGGAGGTTTAGAAAAGGTCAACATGATCCCTTAGGTTCCAGTTCTGGTGGTTGAGGCTTCAGGCTAATCTTTACTATTGAAACAGAACTGGGAGTCTTCACCACTGTTACATTATCTTTGCTATTGCTACTTCTCTTGCCTGATAAGTTTGCCCTTTTGTTCTTTTAAGATCATTATTACTGACACCTGTTCAAGGATAAGCATTGTGGCCAGGCTTAGATCACAAAATGGCTTAGGCCAAAAATGGCTTCTCTTATGTCAAGCAAGCCATGCCTGTTTCTCCTTCTCTGGGGACCCCCTACCTTATCTGCTTACATTTTTGCAGATGCAGTTAAGGTAAAATAAGGAGATTTGGGGCCTGACCTAAGCACAGGAAGCTTTCAATCCGGTCTGGAGGTCAGACAGGGAAGTCAGAGAGTCACAGGGTTAGAAGGATTCAACACATGAAAGATTCCCCAGGGCTTTAGAGCTAGAAGGGGACTGCGTCTGGGGAAGCAGGCAGGCTTTAGGAGCTGCAAGTAGCTCCAGACGGCAGGCAGATGGTCAAGGAAACAGGGAGGGCAAGGATCTGAACCCTGCCATAACTGTGTGAGCTTAGCGGAGGCCCGGAGCCCCAGAGGAGGACTCCTGCCACCCTGACTCTGCACCTGGGACTCTTGAGCAGAGAACCCAGCCACGCCATGCTAGGACTGCAGACCCCCAGAAGGGGGGATAAATAAATGGATGTTGTTTTAAGCCACTACATTTTTGGTAATTAATACATAGCAGTAGAAATCAAATACATCTGAAACATTTTCTTAAATGAATTTAAAAAATGATGGAATAAGTGTTCATCTTTGAGGCTCAGTAACACCCCTGCCACCACCATGCTGACTGTTGTCTCTAAGCCCCAAATCCACCCTTCTGTTCTCACTCTGTAATGCCCGGGCTGAGTCAGACGCTCCTGCAGTGAGATACCTTCTCTGGAAATTTATTCATAATCAACCTGTAGGAGTAAGTCCTCCAGTTTTCCGGGTAGTTTTCCAAACGAACTCAACCCACAGTTAACAGGACTGGGGGTGATGGGTGAAGAGGTGCTTACTCTGTGCTGTCCTCATGCTAGTTAATTCCCTCAGAGAAAGGAGGATTCAAAAGTGAAATACTGCCACCCACCGGAAGAGAAAAGGCTGCAAACAAATATTAACAGAAGCTACTGAAACAACTCAGGTCCTCAGCAGTCCGGACTCTGGAGCTTTCAACACAACTTCTGCGCTTTGCCTGAGTCCTAATGCCAACACTCCAGGGACCTGGACGGTGATTTTTTAAACACCAGCAATAAAAACACTAAGAGATGAAGCTAAAAGTTTAATCTGGCAGCTGTGCCCTTTTGGCATTCTGGATTTTCAATGGTGTTCAAAAGACGGAGAGCAGGAATGGCCTAAAGGTCGGTTTTGACTTGACTGTCCTGTCTGGGATTCAGCAGATGCCTGCTTGGAAAATGAAAGCCATTCATACTTTTTTCTCATGAGCAAAACATACAAAATCAACAAACCATTTCAAAGCAGACTGCCACCATTATCTATCCAACACAATTTACTCCAGCTCCCTTTACCCCAGTCTCATCACATCTTGAAGTTCCTTGGACAAGCCAGGCATGCTTCTACCTGTGAGCCTTTGCATACTGTTTCCTCTCCCTGGAACACTCTTCCCCAGATGTCTACATGGCCCACATTCTCTTTAAGTCTTTGCTTAAATGTCACCCTCTCATTGAGGTCTTCTCTGGCCAGCTACTGATAAAGTGTAATTCCAATTCCTAGTGTTTCCCATCCTTCTCACCATTTTTTTTCCCCATAGCAATTATCACCTTCTAACCTGCTATACAATTTACTTACTTTGCTTACTGTCTCCACTAACTACAATGTAAACTCCATGAAGACCAGAATTTGTCTTATTCACTGATCCGCCCCTTTACTAAAATAGTATCAGTAGACATGATAGTAAATGTACAATTAGTACTGAATGTACAGATGAAAGAATATTATTCACCCTCTGAACAATATGAGCTTAGAGTGCTTTAACTCTATGTAATCTTCTCCTGACTCACATGACTTTATTTTTTAGGATTTTAGCCCTATTTCTTTACTTTCCCAAATTAAATATCATATTATTTTCATTCAGAAAAGAAGTTTAAGATTAATCAACATCTTTGCTCAGCATTCCTTCTCATATAACAGACATGCCTTGTGGAAAAACTTATTTGAATTTTTTTTTTGAGGTTAGTCTAATGATAAACTTGGTTTTTTATATTTGAAAATGTCTTTTTCACATTTGTTCCTGAAAGATAGTTTTGCCAGATTCACAATTGTTAGGTCAACAGTCATTTTCTCCAAGTACTTTGATGATGTAATTGAATTGTTTTCTGAGTTCATTACTGATGAGAACATTATTGATATATACTATGCACTGGATTCCTGTATCTCTGGATTCCCATCTTTCATCTGTTCTGGATCATTCTTAGCCACTTTCTCTTTGGGATTTATCTCACTTCATCTTTTTATCTTCCTATTCTAATCCCACTAAATAAAAGGACAGTAAGAGTACACTATGAAAAATAAATGCCCATAAACTCAGTAATCTAGAGAAGACAGACCAATTCCTCGAAAGACACAAACTACCAAAACTCACTCAAGAAGAAATAGCTAATAGGAATAGAGCTATTAAAGAAATTTAATTTGTAGTTCAAAACCTTTCAAAAAAGAAAAAAAAAAGAAACCTGCAAAAGAGTGACCAACAAAAATCAAAGAAGTTATAAATAAATGGAGAGATATTTGTTAGGATATCAATCCTCCTCCATTTGATCTATAGATTCAATATAATTTTGATTAAAATCTTTGCAGGCTTGTGTGTAGATGCTGAAAAGCTGTTTCTAAAATTTATATGGAAAGGCAAAGGAACTAAAAGAGCCAAAATCAATTCTAAAAACAACAAAGTTGGATGACTAACAGGATCCAATTTCAGCATGGTATTAAAAGGACAGACACATTGATCAATGAAACAGAACTGCGAGCCCAGAAATAGATGCACACAAAAAAATGCCAATTGATTTTTTCAAACCACTTTACTGAAGTATAATTTACATATGATAAAATTTACTTGATTTAAGTGTACAATGCAATTTTTTTGGGTAAACTTAAGAGTTGCACACCATCAATCACCGCAATCCAATTTTCCATTTCCAGCACTCCAAGAAGATGCCTTATACCCATTTGCAGTCACCACCCCCCCATTTCCACCCCAGGCAACTACTGATCTACTTTGTCTCTATAGGATCATCAACTGATTTTTGACAAAGGTGTCATGGCAATTCAGTGAAGAAAATATAAACATGTATCTCATACCGCATATTAAAATACCGCATATTAAAATTAGCTCAAATGGGTCAAAGACCTAAACATAAAACTATAAAACTTTCAGAAGAAAATGAAAACTCTGCACCTTGGGTTTGGTGATGAGTTTTTTGATAACAGCATCAAAAGCACAATCCGTTAAAAAAAAAAAACCCAAACCAAGAAACCAGACATTGTCAAAATTAAAAACTTTTGTTCTTTACTTTAAAAGACACTATTAAGGGAATGAAAAGACAAGCTAGACTGGGAAAAAATATCTGCAAAACACGTATCTGATAAAAGACGTGTACTCAAATACTTACTGAACTCTTAAAACTCAGTTAACACCTAGTTTTTAAAATATGAGCAACAAATCCGAACAGATACCTCACCAAAGACGACACGTGAATGGCAAATAAGTGCATGAAAAGATGCCCAACATCATTTTTCACTGGGAAAATTAGTTATTTCAACTACAATGAGATACCATTGCAGTGGGAACCCTCATTCATTGCTGGTGGGAATGCAAAATGGCACAGTCACTCACTTTGGAAGACAGTTTGGCAGTTTTTATGAAGTTAAATACACACTTACCAATGACTCAGCAATCCCACTTGTCGGTATTTACCCAAGCAAAATGAATTGTTTGTATTAAAACCTGAACATGAATGTTAAATGATAAACAAATCTTAATACATCCATACAATGAAATACTCAGCAATAGAAAAAACAGAGCTATTGATTCACACAACGTGTATGAATTTAAAATGCATTTTGCTATGCAAAAGAGGCTAGACGCAAAGGCTACAAACTGTACAATTCCACCATGTGTATGACATTCTGGGAAAAGCAAAATTATAGGAATGGAACAGATAAGTGGTTGTGAGGAGTGAGGTGAGGGGTTGAGTACAAAGGGGAATTTTTAGGGTGATCGAACCGTTCTGTATAGTACTGAGACAGGGCACACATGACTGCGTTTGTCAAAGACGACGCAGAGTAAATTTTCCTAGTGAAAAATCAGCTGGGATGTTGAGAGATCCCAGATGGAATTCAGAGTGTGACAAATAAATCTGTTTTACAAATGTATGACATAACTTCAATGAAGGGCGTGGGGAATAAAATGAGCTGAACTAAGTTACTTTGGAAAATGAGTGAATACTATAAGGCTAAAGACAAAACAAAGTACTTAAACACTATACCCTAGTTGGTCAATTTGTTTCTCACAGGGGTACAACGTTAACTATTCTGAAACCACTTTATAAGTATTCTAGGGTTGAACAAATAAGCAAATAAATTGTAGATAAAAAGAGCCAGGTTTCTCACCCTCAGAAAAAGAAGTTATGAACAAGCAAAGAGGCATAACTAGAATGAACCTTGTAGTGCTAGATGAGAATCAGTTTAATATACATACAGATAGATGGATCTAAAAATAATGATAGAGATGTGTACCTATATATTTGTTAGTATACATATTTGTATCTCTTAGGTCATTTCACTGGGAAGTTGTAGATGCAGTGGCAGCAAGCACACCTAAACCACAATCTTGGTTTCCAAGTACCATTCTGCACTGAAAGGAACCAGGGCTCCTTGGAGAAATAGGCTAATTCTAGGGCTGGCATCCAGATAATACCTGCAGTGCTATAAAGTAAGACTATGGTCAAAAAAAAAAAAAAAAAAAAAAAAAGACGAGGGTACACCAGAAGGATTTAGGAGCCAACTTCAAAGAGTTCCCAATAGGCAAAGCTAAAACAATTTGCACAACAAAATAAATAACAACTGTACTGGATTTTAACCCAAAGTATAAAATAAATAGCCATGATTGCATACTAATATAAATAAATGATCAAATAAATAGGGGAAAGGAACAAATCTTTAAGAAAATTTGTAGAGAATATATATAGATATTACTCCTTCCCTTTGAGTGTGGACTAGACTTAGTAATTCACTTCAAAAAAAAAAAAAGAGTATGGAAAGTGGGAAAAATGGTACTTTACAGTGGAAAAACCTAGCAGACACCACCTTAACCAATGAAGGAACATCACCAATAATGCCTATTAACATTATGTACCCCATGATATAATACAGTGTGGAAGGGCACAGGACCGCTGTGCTATATCCTTCCTGATAAATCACAACCTCAAGTTTAATCATGATAAAACACCAGACATACCCACATTGAGGGACATCCTACCAAATCACCAACTAGTGCTCTTCACAGTGTCATGGTCATGAAAGACTGAGAAACTGTCACAGATCGGTGAAGACCAAGGCAGCAGTGATGAGTAAATAAATGCAACGTGGAATCCTGGACAGGGTCCTGGAACAGGAGAACATGAGAGGAAAATGGGTGAAAACCAAATGAAGTCTGTAGTTTAGTAAATACTATTGTACCAATGTTAATTTCTGCGTTTTGACAGATGTGCCATAGTTTACATAAGTTGTAAACATTAGTGGAAGCTCATGGAAGGATATAGGGAATATCTCCGGACCACCTTTGCAATTTTTCTGCTAATCTAAAATTATTATAAAATAAAAATATTATTATAAAATAAAAAATACTTTTTTAAAGTATAGGAAAATGTCAGCACTGAAAGCATGCCTGTATTTAAAATTAAGGAAGGGGCTTACAGAAGATTATACACATTTTCACAGCAACTTGACCAACACCACAGTTTATTTGTAAACATATTATATGTGCCAATAATCAAATTGACAACACTTTATACATTTCACTGTATAATATTAACAGCATATCAGAAAAAAATCCATGGTGCTCAGTTACAGTTTTGGTATTTTAAAATCTTTAACTACAAACCATATTTGAAACACTGAACATAAAAGAGAAACAAATGGCAAAGAAAACTGGAAACAACTAAAAGAAACCAATATTCCCCCCCAAAAAACAAATAAAGTATCTGATTACACACTTTAAAAGAAAAAAAGGAATCAAGAAAATCAAACAATCATATATTTTTTTAACAACATAAAGTTACATTTCTTTAGACCTATGTGATAGGTGAAATTGTACCATACTAAACTCTATGTCCTTTTTTATATTTCTTTTTTTCTCTTGGTTTCTGAAGTTTGCCAATGGTTTAAGCTACTTTAAGGGCAGAAAAGAGGGGAGGCAGCATAAAGCCAAATGAAATTACTTTAAACATTTGCAGAAAAACTGGATAAAAATTCTTTCACAAATTTTCTTTGGCAAATAATAAATTCTGTATTTATTACCTTTTTGTTGAATAGGATCAATACAAGATTTAAGAGATGCATCTTTACATGAGTTAATGTATGAATGAAACAAAGCCAAATTCACAAAGTAAAGCATAAAAGTGGCTTTCACATTTTGCTAATAACAGCTTTAAAAATGCAGATTCTCCATCCTTACAAGTATGAGAGGTCTTCACCTGGGAATCAGAATCTTTCCTCATTCACATGAGAAACCGGAGTTGACTACATGTTTTTTCAGTACTTTCCCTAAAATTCATGATCATTTATTAGGTTCTATTTCCTCCTCTGTTAGCTCTCAAAGGAAATATAGCAGCAAATCACTTCCATATTTTAAGTTTTCAATTCACCAACAACTGGGTTCACTACCAACAACTACAAACATTCAATGCTTTATTAGTGTACATGTCATTACCGTAGGCTAAGCTTGTTAATAACAGAAATAAATAAAATAACTACAGTTAATCTGAACAAAGCAAATGAAAATGAGATTAAAGAGCCCTGATCAAATGAAATACTTACAACTTTCAGTTGAAAAACTGTAAAAGTTACATATATACCTAACAGCACTAGGAATGTACAATATCAATTATTGGAAAAATAAATGAGTGATTCACAGTTATAAGAAATTACTTTAATATTAGTATTTTTCCTTTTATACACAAACATTTATAACATACACTTGGTTTCTACCTCATATTAAGACAAAGTAGAATACTAAACATTACTGCATTTACCCAAACACAGCACTGACTGTGCCACAGGTAACCTGCTCCAAAATATTCAATAGGGAGGCGACAGTACTGAATGCATGGTTACGTTAACAGTTTGAAGAAAGACACATATTCCAGAAGTATGTTAAATAAACAAATGTCAGTTCTATAAATAACAAAAATTATCAGCAAAAATGTTTAGGTTTAACCTTCCCAAATTTTCTAATGCTTTAAATATTTTAGATATATGTTGTTTGACCAGTTAGTTTGGTTAGTTTTAAAGTAGCAAACCATTATCCTATGAGAAGAGCTAAACTAAACTATATAACACTGCACAAACTTCCCAAGGAAGGTAACTTGTAAAATCTAAAAAGTGATTCCAATTATTCTATTCAACATTTGAGATACTAAAAGAATCAATGACTCAAGAATCATTTTGAAATTACTCAATTTTTCTTTATCATTTCCTCTAAAACTAGTCACATAAACTTAAGATCCGGATTGCTTATGTCCTCACAGTAGGTTTATCACTAAAGTGTTCTGATCAGAAGACATAGCCTTAATGCCTCTAATATGTAATTCTAAGCTGAAATCAAAATCCTTGGTTTGAAAACATCAAATCCAATTCCATAATATTCATGGGTAGAGCTACTAAACAAAAAATAAATCAGGGAGAAAACGTGCAGCAGCCACAGCTACAAGAGTGGAAAATAAATTCTATTTTTCCATAAAGACTCTATGAAAATATAAAGCCCCAAATGAGCGACAACTGAAGTCCACATATAAATGTTGTTTAAAAATAGAATGTTTTCCAAAGCTTCTTATGAGATGTCAATGTATAGTCATAGTCTGAGTTAAGACCTTCTAAATCAAGGTTAAGCCATACATAACTATGCTGATTTACATACCTTCAACAATGTTCAACCGATACACATAATTTACAAACATCCACAGCAATTCTTAATGCCCCATCAGATCACCTCTCAATAATGGATGTTTATCATTTTATAGTTTTGCTACTTTAAATACCAAGAAGCCTTTTCAGAGGAAGAGTTCTACCTCTTCCCACGATCCCCTAAAGAGTAGGTAACAAAATATAAAACTAAACAAGATTTATGTTTGATAAACTAACATATAAAATTACCACTGCAATATTCATAGTGACTGCTTATAAACATAACAGTCATCATAAAGCCTATAAAGTATATCCTCAGTTTTATAAAAGAAACGCAGATTGTCTCAAGGTAAAAAATACAGTGCAGACTGCTAAAAAGCTCTTCTTTGCTTTAGGAGGTGCAATAATGAGGAAAACTTCAGAAAACATGAACATGTTCCCCAAACTCTAACTTTAACATCAGTTAAGCATGAACTGCACTGCAGCAGCAGGATGCTTTTTAGTGGCTGGCAATATAAAGCTAATGTTAAGAAAGAAAAATGGCAGAAAGTGTGAGCAACAGATGATGTAACCAAATTATTGCAAATGGAGATTAGCAATAAGAAGTGAGGAAGGTGAACGTCCACTCCACTCTGTTAAGATGCCATCTTTAAATATTAAGTTCTTTGCAGGAAGTGGGACTCCCATGTCAGCACAGGATGACTGTGAAAGCAAACTTGGAAAACTGGCCTCAGTGTGAATATCCAGTGTTGAAGCACCTTCCTAAAAGATCAAGAAACAAGAGAAAAAAAATTCTATTCAACACTTTACCAAACCACTTAATGTAGCTAATGAGAAACAGAGACCTTGATTACCTAAGAAATGTTTATGGAATGGCAAAGCACTATAGGAGATGCAAAGTTGTACATCACAAACCCAAAATAATCAATGATAGGTATTAACGTGCAGAAATGACTAATACACTCAGATGATGACAAGTGCTTTGAAATAAACAGAAATAACACGCTATGAGAATATGGGATGAGAAAAAGTTAATTCTTAGACAAAAACCCTCACACAACATTAAGCAACAGAACAATCCATCCACTCCCAGGGCTCTCGGATTCACACATTCAGCAGACTTCTCCCCAGAACTCCAGGCTCAAACCTCCACCTGTCCAACATCTGTTCTTGGATGTTTCACCATAAATTCCACACTTAGCATGTCCAGAAGCAAACTCTCAAATTTTCCCCCACTGGTTCCTCCCCAGCCTCCCCTACTCAAACTAGTCAAGAAATAGGAAAATTATTCTTTATCCTTCCCTTCCTCATCACAGCCTCAATCCTTCCTCACATTTAATCACCAAGTTCCATCAGTCTCCCTCCAACGTGTATCCCAAATGAGTTTACTTGACTCACTCACCATAGCCACCACCGTAGTCTAGGCCAGTGGTCTCCAAAGTGGGGTACTCACTCCAAAGTGGGGTGCAGTACCATGAAAATTTTTTAAATCCTCTATCTACTTATTGCATCCGATAAAATTCCTGGTTTTGTGTATCCTTTATAATATACATAATTTATTATATTATTACATGTTTAACAGTATATACATGTAATAAACAAACCTTTATTATGGATACATGCAAATTTTTTTTAAACTAAAAAGGGTGTTCGGCCACCAACACCTCTTACTTGGGCTATTAGAGCAGTCTCCGAACTTACCTTGTTTCTGTGCTTGTCTGTTTTTAATCTACTCTCTAAACAGTAACTAATCTTTTAAAAGAGTCAATTAAAAATAATGTCATTCTCTGTTAAAAGTCTTTAACAGTTTCTCTTTGCACTCAGCATAAAATACATATTCTTTAACATACTCTAGAAGGCTCTCCGTTCTTCTTCAACCTCACCTCTTCCCATCATCCCTCTTTCACGAAGCTTCTGCCACACTGGCCTTCTCCTTTCCTTGCAGGCCGAGTGCCTTCCTGACACAGAACTTTTGCACCTACTAACCTCGGCCTGGAATACTCTTTCCCATCCTTTAGGTTTCAGCTTATGCATCATCTCTATGTATTTAAATTAGGTCTACCTTTGGATTCCATCAGATTTGAAGGAGCCTGGCTCCTTCAAAGCACTTACTGAAATCTGTAATTGCTTCACATATTTCGATGTTTACTCGACTATGGTCTCATACAACACTTAAGCTCCATTAGTGTCTTAGACATCATTGTTTCCCCAGCACCTGGTAAAGGGTCTGGCATAGAGTCGACTCAATCATTTATTGAAAGAATGAATGAAACCAAACTCCAAAATATTGATTTCATAATGTTAGAACAGATATACCAAACAAAAATATTCCATTCTAAAAGTTTACCTACAAATCAAGTCTAGAGTATCCTTTCTTTCCTTGGGGGGAAGATAAAAGGTCTAGAGCACTGGCATTCACTACCATAACAGACAACCCCCTCTCAGCAATGGAGAATCACTGCAGTTATTAATGGAAGTGTACTGACCCAAGAACCAGCACCTAGCACGGTGCATGGCCCATGGTAGATGCTTAACACATTTCCGTTTAATGAAGCACCAGCACAGAACAAACAGTCCAAGCTTCCTAAACACCTGGCCACTGAAATCATGTATAAGTCAGTTAACTTCCTGAATTTCAGCATCTTTGTTTATAAATTAAAATGCATAAATAAGCATGAAATAATGCTTATTTCATGTCTTACTGTTGTGGAGACTCAGAACAAACCTGGAAGTGTTTTGCATACTATAAAAGCCCTATGCAAATACCATTTGGATTTTTTTGGTTTTTGTTACCTGGAATGAGTGAACAAAGTTAAGGACTTGTAGAGACAGTTTTCTACTGGAATGTAAGAGGTTCTGAAGGCTGAAAAAAAGGGGAAAAGTTTAAAACAAATATGACAAAAACTAATATCTCATAAGAGTTTAATTTTAACAATTTAAACACATTTATATATGTATATACATCTTGGTTAATTACATACAAATTTTTAAAAAACAATTTCAATGGTTCCCGTCAATGAAATTTCTGCTTCTTTTAATAATACAGAGTAACAGTGCATAAAAAGACCATTTCAAAATAAAACATCATGCATAACCAAAATTGGAAAATTATTGTTAAAAGTTTAAGCTACTACCAAATACAAATGTTAAATACAAGAAAACTTCTAAAATAAAAATTTAGGTACAGGGCTTCCCTGGTGGCGCAGTGGTTGAGAGTCTGCCTGCTGATACAGGGGACACGGGTTCATGCCCCGGTCTGGGAAGATCCCACATGCCGTGGAGCAGCTAGGCCCATGAGCCATGGCCTCTGAGCCTGCGCGTCCAGAGCCTGTGCTCCGCAACGAGAGAGGCCACAACAGTGAGAGGCCCGCGTACCGCAAAAAAAAAAAAAAAAAAAAATTTAGGTACACATTTTTCAAATATGTAAAAATTGCTAACAATTATAGTGGCAATCATTAAAACTATATAGTATTTCTTTTTTTTATTCATGTATGTTATTTTATTTTCAGGATAGCTATTAAAATTATTTGTCAGTTAAGTACTTTTAATTTTCTGATATAAGCTACATTGAGCCAATTAAATTAATTATTTATTATCCAACTTTGTTTTCCTAAATAAAGATGTCAAGATCTGTGGATATCATCTCTCCAAGCCACCCACCATGACAATCAGATTCAATGATATTCTTTTTGGCTAAACCAGACGGTCTCAGAAACTTTACAACGCTGACTCTTAGCAGCCATTCCCAATGGATCAGAGTTGGCATATGAGATAAAACCTACATGTCATTTCTGATAATATGTGCTCATTTTAGAAAATGTGGAAACTGAAGAAAAATTAGAAAGTCAGCCATAATTCCATTATAGGAGATAATCACTATTAACATAACTTGAGTGTATGTTAAGAAAGAGAATTTCTATTGATATTTACATATTAAAAAAAACTAGGTTCAGGGCTTCCCTGGTGGCGCAGTGGTTGAGAGTCTGCCTGCCGATGCAGGGGACACGGGTTTGTGCCCCGGTCCGGGAAGATCCCACATGCCGCGGAGCGGCTGGGCCCATGAGCCATGGCCGCTGGGCCTGCGCGTCCGGAGCCTGTGCTCCGCAACGGGAGAGGCCACAACAGTGAGAGGCCCGCGTACCGCAAAAAATAAAAAAAACTAGGTTCATACAGTCATATAAGCATGCCCATTTTAACCGTACTCTCGCCCAATCTGGGTAACTAAGTAAATATAATTAACTAAAACATGTGTCCAAAAAACTTGCATGTGCCTAATTTCTGAGGTACTGAACTTTAATTTTAAAATACATAGCAAACCCTTAAACTAGCCATTTTTATTCAATCAACAAATAAGCACAAGGCAAATACTATGATCATGTGTGAAATAAGACAATGTATGATATAGCAACTAATACTGAGAGCTTAAGAAGTCTCATAGATGAAAAGATGACAACAAACATAAGCCCTCACCTCTCTCTTCTGCAAAGGCCATGTGTAGCAATTTTTCGGCACACTTTCTGATTTAATTCAGAACTAAACAGTGGAATTCCAAAGCACAGCTCGAGAGGAACCCAATCTGCCTCTGTTGTGGCAACTACAAAAGGATATATAAAGTTATTAATCATATATATATTTATATATATTATGACTAACCAGGGTTTCTTAACTGAGCTCCAGAAATTTTCATAGATTCTTCCCACCCGCTACTGACATCCACCAAAGGGCTTAGCAGGGGAGAAGACTCAGAGAGGGGATCAGTGGATCTCTGAAACAGGAAAGAATGTTTTTTCAGTATGTACATGCTTCTGGGAAGAAGGCCTACAGCTTTCAACAGATGCTCAAAGTGGTCTTTTACCCAAAAAAAAAAAAAAAAAAAAACAGTAGTGCAGGACATCTACAAGATGAGAGAATCAACATAGGAAAAATAAAACATTTTTATTCTCAGATCATAGTTTTATAATATTTTAACTAACTTTATTATTCTAAATATATAAAATTCTTTCCTAGAAAATACTTATGAAAAAGTCCATTATAATAAGAGCAGACAAACGATATCCAAGTGACTTAACAAAAGAGTCAAACCTCAGAAATTAGTCCAAGATTGCAAATAATTTTTAAAGCCTTACCAGAGTTTTGCTTTGTGGCTGAATCTGTAGTTGCTTCCTCAATGACCATTTCAAATGACTCTGTACTCCCATTCACATCTGAGCCAGAAGCCAAATCAGGTTCTCCTTATAATTAAAGGGGATACACAATATTAGGATTCTAGTAGTTGGCACAGGTTGTCAATAAGTCAGTCCTAACATAAAAGAAGACTTCAGGCAACAGAAATGACAACGGAAAACAATGAACAGTCTTTAGCCTGAAGCAGTAGTTCTTAAAAGGGGGACAATTTTGTCCCCCAAGAAACATTTGGCAACGTTCGAAGACATGGTTTGGTTGCCATGAATGGGGACAGGGATGCTACTGATGATGCCTAGAGATCCTAAACATCCAACAGTGCACAGGACAGCCCCCCACAACAAGGAATTATCCAGCTCCAAACATAAATAGTACTGAGCTTGTAAAGCCCTGACCTAAAAAAAAAAGGATTAAAAAGGCAGAATACAAGTTTAGACCTTTTAGAGAATTAGTAAAGTCATTTCTATCCCCATAGAAACATGCAGTCTGATTACATCATTCCTTCTCAAAATATTTTTTTTGACTCCCTGTATCTTTCAGCATGAAAGATCCTCCAAGATCTTCTAGATCTCATTTGTTACTTCTCTACTCTCATCTACTACTGCCCAACAAACTCTTTCTTTTGGCCAAGATGAGCTACTCTATTGCCTGATTCCCTCTGCCTAAAGGTTGCTACCCTCTAAATAAACAACAATCATCTGTGTGTAGCGAACTCCTCACTTTTCAAAATTTAGTTCAAACTTTACCTTCTCTAAGAGGCCTCTCTGATAGCTCAACTGGGCTGGGATATGCCTTCTCTGTCCTACTTTAGCACTTCATGAAGCAGACCCCCATATCTCAGTCTTTTAACACTACACAGTAGGCTGATTCACTTGCTTGTCTCTCCTTCCAGGTCTTTATTCCCTAGGACTTAAAACAGAAATATCTCCAACACCTAAGGAGGTATTTTGTAAATGTTTATAGAATGAATGAAATAAAACATGACAGCTACAGCAGACATTCATTGAAATGACTGCCTAACCCACAGCCCTCTTCTCTAAAAATGCTCCTGTGATACCTGGCAGTCAACTGTTGAAAGTTACCCAACTCCTCTGGCCAAAGGTAAATGGACCAGGAGTGGATACTAATTCAATCCACTGGATGGCTAGCAATCAATCATATTTTCTCAGGATTTCAAACTAAGAGGTTCAGCGAATACAGTCAATCAATGATAGAGACTTGAATTAAAAGGTTCCCTAGAGTCGTGGACCAGAGGTGACATCATGGCAACCAAAGCCACATATAAGCCAAATTATGCCAGAACAGAAACAATCAGTAACTATGAGAAGGTGATTTGAAAATGCATTTTTAAATTAGAAAGAAAAAGGTATCTAAGGAAAATTAGCTGTTGTCAATATGCAGGACAGGCTGGAGACAGAAAGAAGAGAATGAGGCCAGGAAGGCTAAGCAGGAAATGGTCACAATAAAACATGTATAAAGTATCAAAATTCAGACTAGAATGGCAGTTACAGAGAATTAAAGAGAGGGGGAAAGAAATGGATATAAGAGACATTTCTAAAGACTAATTCACAGAATTTGGAAACTAACTGGGTTGAGTGGGAAAGGAGAAGGATGAGATAAAGATATGATTTTTAAGGCCTGCATAACAAGACAATGGTGCCTTGATAGAAAGAGGAAAGCTGAAAGGGAAAAACTACTCATTCTAGTTTGAAAATAATTTTACAAAGAGACTAAAGTTTTGAAACCATCACCCCATAAAGGAACTTAATTTAAAGCCTATAAACATAAATACGACAGTAAAGGGCTAAAACCCAATAACCATTCTGTATTCCAACCCCAGGTCATCACTTCTTTACTTATGCTCTTAGTATTTTCTCCATTTGAACAACTGATATTTGTCCCAATGATGTCACAGAATATTTTCTCATCTCTCAGTGGAAAAACATTAAGTATTAAATAAGTCAACATCCCCACAAAGGTACCCATGCTTTTTAAATATTAAGCTTGTGATAAACTCAGTACCAATTATCTTAATTCAAAGAACCCAGCTAGTGGCTAACCTCTCTCATCAGAAGCATCACTGAGTTTTCTGTTTGCAAGTTGGCTAGAAGCATTCAACATGGTGACATATCCACAAAAATGCTGCAAGTCCACTTTGTTCCTTAACATCTGCAATGCTTTATGAACACCCATATTGACACGCGTAAACTCTAAGAACAAAGAGTTGACATCACATTATAAGTAAATAGTTTTACAACAAAACACCAAAAACTTAAATATACTTTCCTCTTATTAAAGAATTCTTAGAACTACTTTTATATTTTATCAAGATTGATTCCAATGAAGAAATATCTCTGGATGAAAAAGGATGCTGTACACATACAACGTATTTACAGACTTCAGAAGGCAACTGATGTAGCAAAACAACTGACCTGCTAAGTAATCAAATAGGGCCAGTCAATGGCAAATTCTCTAGGCTTCTCTTTGTAGTTCTATTCTGCCTCAAATACTTACTTAGTGGGTTTCTACCAGGAAATGCATTAAATACACATCATATTTTTTTTTAATTTAAGAAAAGTAAAAAGTATTCTTATTGAAACTAAAGCTAACTAAGTACTTGAAATTATATCCCTAATAAATTATTTAAATATCAGCTCGTTCTCACAAATATGTGAACTTACAAAAGAGAAAGATGCTCTATAACCAAATATGAATATTCCTCTTTTTTAGAATTCGCACAGTAATCTCCAAAGGCAAGAGATTTCTTAATCAGTTCTTGAGATTTTGTGATTTTTAAGATCCTGCTGTCACTATCCTGTATCTTCTGGTGAATGATAAATTTTTCCATAGAATTTATAAAGTATCAGAGAATTAACTAGCGAAGTTTAGTTGCAGGGAAATACTTATTTCTGAATAGGGGCTATTTTTTGGAAGAGAAAACTCTCTTCTCCAAATTTTGTACACGTTTATTCACAACAACCAAAAGAGAGCATTTAATTTCAAATGTGAGCCTTTTGCAGCCTAGCCATGTGGAAAAGAAAAAATACTTATAAAAATCTTCCTTTTCCCTGCTTTGGGCGAGGAGGGGCATTAGTGACTAACATTTTAGAAGAAAAGTTCTTATATGAATTAAGTTAAATTACTTGAACGATTCCCTGCTCTCTAAAATTCCAAGCAATATTCTAAGAACAAGAACAACAGATTAGAGAATGAAAGTTTTGCATGGAGCAGGAAACACAAGTGCTATATAAATACACGTAAGTTTTAATCAGAGAGTATTTTTCTTTTGAATATACATACTTTCTTAATATTCAACAGAGGAAAGGTATATTTAAACAAAAGGAAGAATGATTTTGCATTTATAGAAATTCTCCAGGCATCTTTCATCAAATGTATTGTAGCTCACAATTCTAAAAAGAGATAACATTAAACAGGCTTTTCACCCTTGATTTGAACCCGCTAAATTTAGCTCAGACTTTGCTATTCACTCAAGTCCTCTCTAACAGGAAAAATAAAATGTAAAAAAAATTTTAATTAATTAAAAAGTAAATTAGTGTTTTCTCACTTTCTCTACACAATGACTCTAGATTTGGGGCTTCTAATACTATAGCACAAACTTAAATCAAAACACATTGACCATTAATAAAAGTTTTTTTAAAAAAATTTGTTACTGTAAAAAAACAAAATGCTGAAACAGGAAATACATGCAAGTTCTCTGTAAACTGTAAGTTAGTATACAAATGTTCATTAGTGTCCATAAAAGCCCCTGAAAAAAAACCAGTATGTAACACTGGGGGGAAAAAAAATCAACTTTCTAAGCATAAAATCTTCCCTATGACTTGTCTTCTCCCCCAACCTCCAAATAAATAAACAAGAAAAGGAAACTAAAAGGCCAAACATACAGAAAACCTAGTCTTCCATCTACGTAGCTACCTACTTAGTCTCTTCATCTCCAAGACAGACTAGTATTCCTTCTAGGCCTAGGTCCTAAATGAGTCTTATTCTATTAGTTCTTTGTAGGAACAGGCACATGACAGAAAACTACCTTTTGCCAATACTCTTTAAAAGCAGAATAGTTTTAAGACCCTAGAACTTAAAAATTTTAAGAATTTACTTCCTGCTATGTTTCCACCAAATTGTGGACAAGATTAATCATAAAGAAGTCAAATGGATACAACTCAAAATTCAGGTACCTCCTCGTAGTTCTGTCTCATCAAATGGGAAAGGTATGTGGACAGTTTCTCCTATCCCATGCAAACCATGTCCCTAAACACGAAAAAACACAAGTTGAAAGGTATACGCGAAACCTGTATTTCCAATAGTAGACACTCAAACGATAAACAAGACTGTGCCTCGTGATGGTGTATTCCACATTAATACTCCATCAAAATGCTCTCAACAATTTTCTATTTTTCTCCAGCAAGCAAAGACAATCTGAAGTCTATATTAACCTATTAAGGCAATGTGTATCAAATTGAGTGTATGGGCTAATGAAAAAACAGGTAAATCTGGTGTCAGCCAAGTGAAGCCTTAATGAGATCAAGTGCACTCACACAAGGGTCAGCTGCAGCGCTGAGAGAGAAAAGTGGTGGAGGATCCCCATGATAACCTGGCATGCCATGGATTAGGAATGTAAATCTCAAAACCCTGCACTGAATGACATATATTGAAAATTACTTGCTGCAACATCATAATTATATACGATCGGAAACAACCAAAATGCCTGTCAGTAGGGGACTGATTAAATAAATTAATGTATGTCTTTTCAATGCAGCTGCAAAAAAGAGCAAGCTCTCTACAAAGTGAAATGGAAAGTTCCAACTGCTAAGTGGAAAAAGCATGGGGCATCTCAGTGTGTAACCGCTTGCACATGCATAAAGAAATTCTAGGGGCTTCCCTGGTGGCGCAGTGGTTGAAAGTCCGCCTGCAGATGCAGGGGACATGGGTTTGTGGGCCGGTCCGGGAAGATCCTACATGCCGCGGAGCGGCTGGGCCCGTGAGCCATGGCCGCTGAGCCTGCACGTCCAGAGCTTGTGCTCCGCAACGGGAGAGGCCACAACAGTGAGAGGCCCACGTACCACAAATAAAAAAAAAAAAAGAAATTCTAGAAGGGTACAGCAAAAACTAATGTGGTTGTCTGATTTGGAGGAGAGTTAGGGAGTGGGCACTGGGTAGAGTGTTAGAAGGGCAGTGATACTTTCTCTGTGCATCTTTTAATAGTGTTTTATTTTTGAATCATGTGAATTTACTATCAAAAGTTAAATTGAAAAAAATCTATGAGTCTAACCACGCCAGTCCCACATTACAAATAATAATTTACTTTCACCCATCACACTCAATTAATGTTGTTCATTTAAATTTTGTTAGTCTTTCGTACTTAATTCCTAAATTCACTTTGGCTTTGCAGTTGTGTAAGAATGATAAGCATGAGGAATTTAATTTTATGTTTACATGTATTTCAAATCATTATAATAGAAAATTTAACACTGGGGATCTATACATTTTTTCCCTTGAAAAGAGATCCATACCTTATTCAAATTCAAGATACCGTGACATAAAAGAAAAAAAATAATTTCAGGGAAAAAAATCACATTCATTTATTTGGTTCATATAACAACTTGAATATATTTCTGACATCTTGCTTCTATTCCACTGATACATTTATGATTTCAACCCTAAACAAGATGGCTATTATAAAAGCATGGTTTTAATCAAAATCTTAATTTTGTTGTGTTTTAAGTTTCAGCAAGGTGAATTTTCCCATAAAATTTAATAAAAGAGGCATTCTTTTTTAGCAAAGGCAGAACTCCTTAACGACACTTTAAAACTCCTCTTATTCTTCTCCCACCACCACAGCGAACATTTTTTGAGATCGTCCGACGTGCTAAACAATGGTCTAAAGCATTTTTACGTAGATCATCCATTTCAGTCATTTTTCAACAACCGTATAAAGATAAGAACTGTTATCATCTCCAATTTGCAGGTGAAGTCACTGAAGTTCAAGGAGGTTATTTAACTTGCCCAACATTGCCAATAAGTGGTGGAATCAAGATGTGAATTCAGGCAGACTGACCCTTCAGTCCATGTCTAACCCACTCTACTGTGTATCTCCCCTCACCCCTACTTCATGTCTGCCCTGGCTGGCTGATGCATCGTCTCACGGTTTCTACTACCATCCACGTGCTGATGCTGACACTCAAGTCAATCTCTCCTGTTCAAGCTCTCATTTGAATTTCAGAATAATTTCAATTACCTCCTAAATATCTCCACCACCCAAATGTCCCACAGGCCCAAAGCACACCACCTCATCTGCCCCCATAAACCGGCTCTGTGTGCTATCATCATTCTTCCACTTTCAAAAGCCAAGTACCTCAGGAATCATTCTTCTTCTTCCCACAGTCAACTCAGACATCTGATCAATTCTATTTATTTTATATTTGTAATAATTCTTCCTTTTCATTCTTATTACCACTTCCGTGACCTAGGCTGTCCTCATCTCTTATCTGGTCTCCAACACTGAATCCTAATCCTGTCTTCTCCCACCCAGCCATTCTCAACAGTCTTCAGGCTGATCTTCCAAATCAAAACTGACCATGTTAATCCCCTGCTCAGCACCCTTTACTGGCTGCCATCAATCTAAAGGGGAAAGTCTAAGCACTACATTGGGACAGTTAAGGTCCACTACCCTCCAGGGCCTGCCTACTTCTCCAGACTCATCTCTGACCACCATTCCATCATACTTCAGCTCACCCCTCAAAATTACATAACAGCTTACAGGCCCTAGCACATGCTCCCACTTCGTATTCCTATTCATTTATTCAACAAACACTCACTGAGCAACTTCTACGAGTCAGGCACTATTTTTGGGCACCAGGGAAATAGTTATGAAGAAAAAGAAAAAAAAATCTCTACCCAGAGATTTATTCATGCTGACCCCTCTGCCTGCCTCGCTCTCCTCTAAATCAGCCTTTTCTATTTAGCCTGGGTCTCATTTTCTCTAAGGAGCTTTCCCTAAGCCTTTGTCCTTGTTCCAAGGCTAAAAGATCCTTCTCTTTAACGCTTGCACTGTATAACTCTCTTTAGCACTCAGCAAAAAAATGGCAGTGACTGCTTATGCAACTTTTCCCACCAGACTTTAAGTTTCTTGAAGACAGGGACCACATCTTATTTGTATATGCACATTAATTAGTACAGAATTACTAATTCTGTAAGGCAAGTACAATTGTTAGTTCAATGAATTAATGAAATCTTTACAAAGAGCCTATTACATACCAGAAAGTGTGCTACACACTTCATACACACCTTCTCATTTCATTCTCTCAACAATCCTAAGGCTAAAAATGCTTACCTTGGCATTAGCTGTCACTATTATTTTTTGTTGTTACACAGCAGATATTACCATCTCCATTTTGCAGATGGGAAACTAAGTATAAGAGGAGTATCTCTAAAATGTTACACACCACTTCACACCTGCTGGGGTGGCTATAATAAAAAAATCAGATAATACCAAGTGCTGGAGGGACTGTAAAATGGTGCAGTTCCTTAAATAGTTAAACAGAGTTACCATATGACTCAGCATTTCCACTCCTAGGGATACACTCAAAAGTAATGACAACATATCCACACAAAAACCTGTACATAAATGTTTATAACAGTGATTATTATTATTCGTAATAGCCAAAAGGTAGAAGCAATCCAAATGTCCATCAACTGATGAACGGATAAACAAAATGTGTTTCGTCGTACAAGGGGATATTATTTGGCCATAAAAAGGAATGCAGTACTCATGCTACATGATGAACCTTGACAACAGGAAAGAAGCTAGTCACAAAAGACTACATATTATATGATTCCATGTATCTGAAATGCCCCAAGCAGGCATTCTAGGGAGACAGCAAGTACATTAGTCTTGCTGGGGCGGGGGGGGGGGGGGGTGGTGGTGGTGGTGAACGTGGAATAGGGGAGTGAGAACTAAAGGTCCAGAAAAATGTTGTAAAATTGAGTATGGTGCTGACTGTAGACATCTGTGAATACTCTAAAACCACTGAATCACTGAATTCAATTGGGGAATATGGTATGTGAACTGCATCTCTATTCTAAGGCTACTATTAAAAAAAATAGGGCCACACAGGTAGCAAAAGATGAGGCTGAAACTCAAGGTTGGGTCTAACTTCAAAGCCTTTGCTGTTTCCACCACTCCCAAGCTGCTAGACAAAGGCCAGGACTAAAACGCACATCTCTGTTTCCTTACATTTCAGTTTTACAAATGTCAAATTACTGATGTCTGATTGCGACTCAGCAGAAAGCTAGACAAATTATGATCTTTAAAATAAAAATCCAAAACTGACTGTTTCAAATAAGGTAACTGTACCTGAATCAAAACCGCCGAATGTGTTAGGGCATCGTTCAACATCGTGAGCACATTTGATGTAGGAACAACCCCAGGATCATGACCCCAAGAAGTTATTAGTAATCGATCATAACCCTATGGGAAAGAAATGAATAAAACACAGCATAGCATTTAGAAACAAACAAAGAAAATTAAGAAAGTTATCTATAATACTGCTTACCAGTTTCTATCGTCCTTAAAAATGATTTTATAAAAACCTCATTCAACATACCTGGAATATATCTGGCAGTTTTCGAAGTCTTGTACCTTTGGACAGCAAAAGAGATGGTGGTCCTTGCCTGGTGATATGGTAAATGTACAGTTTAAACCAGACAGAACTGACTTCTGGGATAGCTGGTCCAATATGCTAAAATCATAAAACAGGTAAGATAAAGTTGTAAATACTTATCTAAAGAAGCCAAATTTCACAAATGACCAAGTATATTCTTAAAGCTAATGCCTCATGTAAGTGTTAACTCCTATTATCTTTATGAAGATAAATTTTAAAGGATCCATTCAAACAGTTTCAAACTTACACTGGAATTGAGAAAGCATGGCTTATCACTGCAATTAAGAGAATGGACTCTGGAGTAGATGGTCTAAGTCTGAATCTTGGCTTCATCCCCTCAGCCCTATCACCTAAGGTTACTTAAGCGCTCTTGTGCCTCATTTTGCTCATCTGTAACATGGTAACAAAATACTTATCTCTTAAGGACATTGTTAAAGGTTTAAAATAGTACCTGGCAGCACATAACAAGCTCTATATCAAAGTGTTAGTTATTACAATCATTAATAATTTTTCTCAAAAGGGACTATGTATCCTTCCATCCATCTTACCATTCATCCATTCATTCAGTTCATGGATTCCTACTATGACCAGAGGCTGTGTTAAAGAACAGAAGGAAGTGTGTGTGTGTGTGTGTGTGTGTGCGCGCGTGTTTTTGGGGGGGGGGGCTGCAAATCTACAATCACTCCTGCTTAACAGAGGACAAAACTGGGGTAAGGGGGGAGTGGGCGCACTGAGGCAGCTAGATCAGCACAGGCAACAAAATCATCCTGGTACAAGAATCCCTTCCTTTCTTCTACACCATTAAACCTAGCACATCTAGGAAACCAGGAAGGATGTAGCACTGAAGAACAGAGCACAAAGCTCACTCTTTGAAAATGGTACATGTCACAATGGCCTTGCTAAGTATACAAACAAACGCAACTGATCTATTTTTAAAAAGTAAAAGACCAGCAATCATTTTCACGATTTTACAGATAACTAGAGTTCTAGCTTTCAAGCATAATCTTTTCTTTTCAGCTTATTTAGCATCACAGCCCCACTTCCAAAATATTTCATTTTTCCTAATTAAATTTATCTTATCCCTCAAGGTAATCCAGGTTTCCTTCTCAGAGCAGCCAAAAACATTTTCTTTAAAATCCTGCATTCAAGAAGAAAATTTTAACTGAATGTGTCACTAGTCACTAGATAATACATATATAAAATGTACCAATTATACCTCACAAACTGAACATAACATTTTACAACAGCAAAAAAATACAAAACTGCTTTCTGAGTTGATGATGTTAATATCTGGTTATCTACAAATTGAGAATTAATACAATAAGACTGATAAACCTCTCCTTCAAGTCGCCATGAGGAAGGATGAAATGGCAGCAGAGTGAGCTTCCCAGTGAGTCTTTACCTGAGGGGTGCAGCTGCTGACAGGCCGGATTTCATTGGTGAGAGGAGCCATGGAAACAAGCAGTGTGTAATTTTTGTTTAGAACTCTGCTGCAAGTTGCAGGGTCCAACCCAAGAAGGCTTTCACAGCGCAAGAGATCCAGAGGAAAACCTGAATTATGATCAACCACATACATAGAATGAAAGACTGACAATGTGGAAAAAAAGAGTCTAAGATGAAACACTGATACCTGCCTTGAGATTTAAATTTTTTTAATAAGGTAGAATATCTCTATTAAAAAGCACTTTAGGGCTTCCCTGGTGGCGCAGTGGTTGAGAGTCCGCCTGACGATGCAGGGGACGCGGGTTCATGCCCCGGTCCGGGAGGATCCCACATGCCGTGGAGCGGCTGGGCCCGTGGGCCATGGCTGCTGAGCCTGCGTGTCCGGAGCCTGTGCTCCGCGACGGGAGAGGCCGCAGCAGTGAGAGGCCCGCGTACCGGGAAAAAATTTTAAAAAAATAAAATAAATAAAAATAAATAAATAAAGCACTTTATTTCCTAGGAGACCAATAAGACTCTTTAAGACTTAAAGCTGAAAGTCTTTATTCTACTGGTGTTTCTTCAGGCTAACCTTATACTTTAAAAATATGTTTGCTTTATCTTACTTCCTCTCCATCATGGCAGTGGCATCTTATGAAAGCCTAAGTGCCATGGGAAAGCTGTATCCTTCCCTCCCCCAATTTTCAATCTCCATAAAAACTTTGCAGCCAAGTTCTGAATTGACCAGAAGGGCAAGAATTCCTCATTTAGAAACATGTGCCAAAACTGTAGTCCATAAAGCAGGAACTCACTTAGCATGCAACTGATTTTAAGTGTTCCCATTCTTAATCCTTCTGGAAAATACCAATCCTACTGCTCTCTAAAAAGATAAAGGGAATTTGGAGGGTCTGTCTGCGTCTGGCCTCTCACAGATAAACAAGGGGAGTGCCTGTGATCTTAACTAAGTTATATGAGAAAGGGTGGGTCCTTGCAGTAAGCCCTTTTCTGAAACACAAAAGAGTTAGAAGCTTCAGGTAAAACTCAACATTGTCAATGCCAAGTATAGAAAATATTTAATGAATACTAGGATATGGAAGGAAGTCTAAAGAGTTGATGGTGGTTAAAACAAAGTTTTTACAACTGTGATTGCTTTTCTACAGATGAGGTTTAATTTCTAAACATTTCATAGTACTAGACTGACAAATTACAAACAGTGGCTTTAAGGTCTCACTTGTACTGATCCTAGGGAAAAGAGATCTTTTTTAAAGACAAAGATACCTGGAAAAAAAAATTATGCTTATAAATAATGAAAAAAAGTTAGACCACACATTGTTTCTGTTTTTTAAGCAGTGCCTCATGCTGTCTAAAACCAAAAGATTACTAAGAAACTAGTCTTTTTCACACATATCAGAGGTTTGTTTCTATGACAGTATCAGAAGACTTTTTGCTTTACAGTGAATACCAAGTACTACATGATACACTCAAACTACAAATTACTAGTGACGTAAAAAAAAATTCTTGCTACTCAAAACAAGATGCTTAAACACCAATACTATAGAATTTCTTGTTTAAAAAGGAGTAAGTTATCACTCCTGGCACCTACAGAAAGTTACCTTTCTCAACATGGAGAATATTAAGCCCTAATGCCCTAAAAAGTTATTCTTTATCTGGAATGAATGACCTTCTTTTCTATGAATCTAGAATGGTACTAGTTATACGCCATTATAAGAAAAATTGAGAAACAGTCACTTAAATCATCTTCTGTGTTCTGTGGTTCTAATGAGGAGCCCCAGTTAAGAAAGGCTGGTTAAAAGAATGAAACTTCATAAACAATTGCCCATTTGGTCTCATGGGGAGGGAGGAGTTAATCACATTTTAACTTTGGAGCCATATCAATTATTCTAAGCTCCAGAAATAGTCAACTATTAAACATACCTTAAAGGTTAGAATTATACTTTACTTTCACACAGGATAGGTTTAGGTTTACCATTTAACTTAGTTGATGATACACAGACTATTCATGGTGAAAAACAAAGTTTAGCCCAACCTATTAAACAACAAATTGTTGATGAATAAATCAATAAAAACCTTAGTGTTCAAGAGAAGATGATGTAAGGAACAGAGCAAAGGAAAAAAATTCAAGAGACATGGATTCAAGTCCCAGCTCTTCCATTTACTAACTATATGGGTTTTAATGACTAAATGGGCAGGAGATTTAACCAAGATAAGCTTCAATTTCTTTACCTATAAATTGAGTTACCCCTGGCTGGTCACTAGCACTAATATTCTTGCACTCTATGACTGGCAGTAAAAGATGGCTATAACAGAATAGTTCAAATATTCTAACCCATTATCTCGATAAGTCACTAAAAAGTCCCAGAAATTCCAGGATTTGTACATCCAGAGACATATTTAAGACTGTGCCACTCACTGTTAGGTCACAAGATCTAATATTTGGTAACCAAAAAATGGTTACTATCAACAAATGCTTATCAATAAGTGCTTCAGACTCTTGGTGTTTGGTGATTTAATATTCTCAGTTTCAACTGTTTATGAATAACCTCAGAAAGAGCTCCAGCATGGAAGCATTTGTAATACTGCTAAAGCACAACTCTGAACCAAACACCCCAAGGCTGAAGAAGTGAGTCACTAGGTACTAAGTGTGTCTAACCTCACTCAGCTAAACTACCCAGCATCTTTGTCCTGTCCTCTGCAACAACTCTTGTAAAGTGGCAAGTGATTCTGCCCTAAATTTTTTTAGTTGAGCTGAAAAGAAAGCCAGATGCTGATGAAAGCAGTAGAATGAAAATGGATATGACTAAGAAAATGATGGCTCTTGGCGAGAAAATAGAACTTTTAGGTAAATGAAAGAATAAGTGAAATTAAATGTGATACTGGTGCTAAGAATTCAGTGTCCCAAAATGCAACTCCTGTGAATGTCCGAAGACTTCACAATGTAATTACATTCACAGTGTAATGCTCTTACACTGGTGCCCAAGCTGTTGCATCTTTTTAAAAACACACACTCCTGGGCGCCATTCCACAATTTAGGAGCTAATACCATCAGTTCAACTAAAGTTCGGGAACCCCTTTCCACCACGAAACTGAGAGAGCACACCAGGGCAAGAGCCACCTTAGAGTTCATCAATAGATTAAAACTGCTTCCATTTCTTTCTTTAACTCTTTGAAATGAGGTTATCTGTTCCCTTTTTTATTCTTCAAAGTAAAATACTTTAGTAACTATTACAGCAGCATTTGAATAGGAAGACCCTGTTTATTATCTTTATATAACGAATCTTTCATTCTTGATATTTCATGCTTCCTAAATAAATTTTGGCATTTGTCCATCTCTCAAAACAAATGCCTATTCTATATCCCATCAGCTACTTAAACAAATTAACACTCCAACTCTTTTTGTAGGTAACTAAACAAATTTAGATACTACAAAAAGTCAGTGGCACATAAAAGAGGAGAAACAGTAAAACAAGGTAAGGAACAGCTGACGAGTAAAGAAATTCAAAGAACAAGCCAACAGTTATAAATTCAATGTGCTATCTACACAAAATGTTTTAAATAAGTGATGATTAAATAAGTGAGCATGACCTGTTTAACTTCTTAGAAAGAAGTTCCACAGGATCATGTCTTCAAAATCAAGTATTTTTATCATACCATAATTGGGTTGGTCTGGCTGTGCAGTTTGTGCAACTAGATCTTTATTATGACGCAGAAACAATATTGTGTTTCTCAGAGTGAGTGCATGATCAAAGTATCTCTGTGCTTCTCCTTCACCAGTGCTCTGAACCTAAACCAAGAGAAAACAAATTTTGCAACAAAAACCACTCTCATGCCATTCATTCTAGTATATAACCATACAGTAGAGATATTAAGATATTTAAAATCAGTAAATCAAAAATTTGCCCAGGCGATTTTGAAACAAATATTAACCCCAATCGTGGTTGGGCTTCCATGTGACTATACCTTTGAAGATGACAGAAATTACCCCAGCAAGTAAAACCAACAACTTCAGCAACGAAGTAATGCTGAATTGTACCATTATACGTTGTATGTTCCATATATGATTCAAATAAGGTGCTTTAAAAACTCCAAGATGTATATATTCTGTTTCATCCAGAAAAGTACTCCAATCCATGGTCACCAATTATGCCATTATCTTATCACCCTGTTCACAACTTTGCAAGGAACAATGGCATACGTGATTCAACACAGCTGTTCAACACTGCTGAACATACAGCTTAAAATCACTCAACAAGGATTCACTGAGTCCCTATTATGTGCTATGACCTCTCTAGGATGTAAGGAGAGAGTGGCGGACAAAACTCCTGCCTTCACTGGGTTTACATGTATGCTCTTCTGACACTGAGTCAGTCACCTGTTTAATATGTAAAAACATACACATTCCAGAAACAACACAAAAAACAGAAGGAAAGGTCTACAGGGGGAAATAACGAAATTAGATTTGCATGAAATTAATAAGATCAACTGATTAATCAAGATGAAGCTTAAAAAAATAGCTAAGAAACTATTTTTAAAAACTAAACTTCAGGGCTTCCCTGGTGGCGCAGTGGTTGAGAGTCCGCCTGCCGATGTAGGGGACACAGGTACGTGCCCCGGTCCGGGATGATCCCACATGCCGCGGAGCGGCTAGGCCCGTGAGCCATGGCCACTGGGCCTGCGCGTCCGGAGCCTGTGCTCCACAACGGGAGAGGCCACAACAGTGAGAGGCCTGCGTACCGCAAAAACAAACAAACAAAAAAACTAAACTAAACTTCAGACTAAAGGGCTTTCCCAAGAATGACTATGTGGTAAAAAAGAATACAGATATATAAAGTGTAAAAGGGATCTTCCAATTTGCTATACATGATAAAACACTAGTTGAGGTGAGAAAAATAAAAATCAGGAAAACACGTTAAAATGTGCTAAATATAAAAAATTTACTGGCAAAAGATGATACACAATAAGATATAGGGTTAAACAAGATATTAAAAGTATTGAGGAAATAATAAAAATATGAAGATAAAAGATAAAGAGACAAATTAATAACAAGGATTATCTCGGGCACTAAAAAAGTAAAAATCCTATGGAGAAGGGGGAGTGGAAAAAAATGTTATGGTAAGTCTCTTTTCTGAGATGTAAAGGAAGTACAAAATCATAAAAAATTCTCTAAACATACATGAGTTCACCACTAAAGCACAAAAGTTACCAAAATTATTAGTCAAAGAATAGATTAGGCACACAAACTGCTTGCATAAAGAAGTGCAGAGAGCAGAATAAAATATCCAGGGAATGAAAAACACCAAAAGGGCAATCAAGATTTAGAGCTAAGGAAAACTAGGTTGTATTCATGAGGAAAAAGACGGTTAAGAACAAATATGGCTGAAGTCTTCAAGATGCTAAAAGCGGTAGTGAGAGTGGACATAAACACGATACCCAGGGACACTGTTCCAGATTTAAGATAAGTGGAACAAAAACTTCAAATAAAATTGCTTAAGAGTAGATCTTAGAGTCATACTGAAAAAAAAAGTTAAAGGCTACTTTAGAAAAGTGCAATTTAAAAAATTACACATAGACTTAAGATTTCTTCATTATATCAAATTATGCTAACAGCTTAGATGAGGTAGACAAATCACTGTTTTTAAATCACAAAATTCATTCATCCGCTCAATATGTTTAAGCCTAAATGCCTGCCATGGTATTACAGTGCGATGAGGTAGCAGTGAACAAGAATATACGAAAAATCTACATAATCAATAACTGATGTTTTATCAAGCAAGAGAAGATTGCAAATGCCTTGACATCTCATAATAAGCTATCTAGATTTACCTTTTCTAGTTCTATAAGAAAGCTGTCCAGAGACTCATCTGAGAGTTTGCCAACTTCGAACATTGTGACTGCATGGCTTTTCAAGTTCTGCAATAAAGAAACAAAACTAAAATGTACCTTATTTGAGCCTATTATTAATAAGTTGTAGTTTTCCCTTAGATTTATATTACGCTTTCCAATACATTTAAACTTAAGGGTGGGTGAGGAGCTGATTTTTCTAATAACAAAAGTAGCCCTCACTAAAAAGTTCCGACATTCCTCTAAGGAATATAAGACAAAGGCAGCTGCATTTTCCGGAAAAAATCTAGTACTTAAAAAAAGATATAAAAGCACTGAATTATTTTATATCTAATCTTTATTTTAAACATTTTCGTATTTAAACAAGAATCTGACTTACTGGTGAAAGGTTTCCCATCATTAAAAAGGCAGTAAGAGTTGAGTCAAACAGGAATGCAATACGCTTTGTATATCCTGTAGACAAACTCAAACTGCTTATACTGGCTGTGTCTGTTGGGGGAAAAAAATCATAGTTTAAAAATCAAGTAAGTGAAAACTGTTCTTTGCTTATCATTTGGAATGAGAAAGTATTTCATTTCAGCTTCATTTAATAATCAGAAAGTACATAATATAGGTAACACTGTAGTCACAAGAGGTCCCAATCCTACCTATCTCCAACAGAGATAAAAAAAGTTAAAGTTCAAAAAAAAAATTTTTTTTAAAGGCACTCACTTCTGTAGTAAATTTTTTGAAAACCAGTAATAAACCAAGACTTGATCACTGTCAGATCAATAAGACCACCTAGCCTAACCTCTACAGACAAGTCACCTGGCTCAGGTAACAGAGCTACTTAGGGTAGGAGCAGAAGCCCATGTTGTGTGCCCCTCTCCCCTCCCAACACAAAACCACGTGCAGCCCGCTTGTCCACTATGCTTTGCCTCCCTCTGTGCTTAGCCCAAGCAATGGCCTTCCTGCACTCGTCAGCTGGCACGCTCTTATTCATTCTCAACCCAAAAATCATCTTCTCCATGAAGGCTCCTAAACCTCTCTAGGCAGAAAGAGGGCTCTTCCTCTTTGCGCTCCACAAGCACCATAATGCTTCTCACACTGTGGTGGTTTTTATGGTTATACTCTCCAGACTTAGTTTTTGGAAGGAAACTACCATATTCTTGTCAATTTTATACGCCTAAGATCTACCACAAGGTCCAACATATGGGTAAGTACTCAAAGACTACTTTTGAATGACTGAAATCCAGAACAAACCACAAAATAATTGTAAGCCTGGAGAGTTTGCTTTATGAGTGTATGTGCAGACACATGGCTTATCTACAGACAGACTCAAACTGAGTTACTGCTAACCTGGATCTTCTTGACTATTTGTATCAGTGTCAGTAGCCGATGAAGCTTCTTGTACAGGACTCCTACTTTCCCCGCCATCCCATGATAGAAGCATCTTTTGTGGATCTAAAGTACTCCTATTAATGAAGAATACATTCACTTTTTAAAAATCATAGAAATGATCATATATAAAAACAGCTACTGAAGTCAGTACTTAAATTATGAACATCCACCTAAATCCACTCTTACATTCAAGCCCCAAATTGAGACACAGTCCCAAAATACTCTGCACACACAGAAAAGGTTCTTAACTAAACCCATGGATAGGCTTCAGGAAATCTGGGAATGTTTAAAAATTATATGTAAAATATTGTATGAGCTTTTCTCTGGGGAAAGCATTTTAGTTTTCATCAAATTCTAAAAAAGATTACCACACACACAAGATTAACCACCACTAATATATATATATGGTTCACCTCACTTGACAGGTTGAATAAGTAAAATTTTTGTATGTAAAGCAATGCTTTTTTCAAAAAGAAACTCTCCTACTAAATAAATGAGTTACTTTAATCTGTTTACGGATGGAACATTCTTCCATGATGAATGAAGTTGATCCAAATTTATTACTTGTCCCTTCTTATGGGCAAACCCCAATCGGCAGTACATTGACACAGCATTCTGAAAGGAATATAAAGGAAATGAACATCTGAAATAAACTAGACTTCAGAATGTTTGTAGAGAAAAAACTATTACGGACTATGCTTACAGTGAGCCTCAAACATTTTCATCCCATAACTAGAAGAAAAAATTTTCAGTAGGCCTAGTCTTCCACTAAAGTCTTCACATATGTAGGAGAGGGAATGCTCCCAACTGTCTGGCCTGGGCCTCCCTAGATCCACCCCCAAAGAAGCGGAAGTTGTTGCTTATCTGACTTCATTACAAAATACTGTGACTTCACTACAAGACACTGCTACAAGACACTACAAGACACTACAAGACACAAGTCAGGCTGCTTTCTGGTGGGCACAGACCTGTGAGTACAGCTTTCACTCCCTGGGATGGAATACTGGTTCAGGTTTCTTATTTTGCTCTTCTCTATCTTTGTAAGCACCCCAACTGTGCACACTTCCTCTGACAGCTAATAAGAATCTCACTGCTTCTGTTTCTCAGTATCAAGACAAAAATCTATAATCCATTCAGTATTCCTATCACAAGTGAAGAGAGTATAAAAATTACATACCTTAACCAGGGATAGGTCTATCTCAAGAACATTTGCAAGCTGGAAAATAAAATTTTAAAAATATTTTACATTCTAAGAATCATAAGCATATTACACAGTTGTAATAGACCATTTGACCATAATCAGAAAAATTTAAATTATTAATAACTGAGTCTGAATAAATTTTGTAATCAGAATTTTTTTCGTTCCATATCTCTAAGACACTTAGGGGAGTACAAATCCAGGCAGTGACCATAACAACTGAATTACTTAGCCTGTAATTTCGTCTCATTCAAAATAAAAAAAATTTCCAGATCAGTCAATTGTCTACAATGCTTTTATTATAAAGTCATATAAAGTTATTTAACCCATTCTTAAGCTATTAACTAAAAAAATTTTAATATATATATATGCAGGAAGTAACTTAAGAATAGTGAACTTAAGTATATTAATGGTCCAAGATCTAACCATGGGTGGACTTTGAAAATATTTTAATTATATCATTAAATAATTTTATCTACTTTACACAAACTTATTTTATAATCTTGAGGTTAAGTTCTTTCATAAGATGCTATCATACTTACCTCTGCAACATTAGTATGCTCATCTATTGAAACAAATATCTTATAGAGTAGAGTTTCAAAATAATCACCTTGCACTCGATTCATTACAAAACCTTCAAGAGGAGGAACTAAAATAAACAAAATAGACTTTTCTCAGTGACATAACTTTATAAAACAAGAAAGTTTAATTCAAACATCTAATTGAAAGAGACCTCCAACTTAGGGACTGAATCCAGCTTTTGATTCATTTTACCAACTCCATAGCAAGTTTTCCTAAACTCCCAAAGTAAGGTCATATGCAATGCTGTCTACACAGAGTGGACTCTTATGGCAGAGCATAAATCCTACAAAGAGTAATTTCATCCCCATGGACCTCTCAGCGTTACTGAGGCAGAGAAGTGCTAGAGGCATGGACTTGGTAGAACGGCAGGGGTGCCGGTGCTGCTCCAGAATGGGGAAGCCCGCCAAGGGTGTGTTTCTGATGCGTCTAGGGCAGCAGGTGGCTGGTCTAAAGCAGAGAAGCAAGAACTGCAAGTCATCATGCTATCCAAAACCAGGTGGACAGAAGGTACTGGCTCTCTGCCCTCCACATCATCCCTGCTCCATCCTGAGAAAAGGGGAAATTCATCTGCGTGACTGCCACATTTATCACTGGTGTAATTTGCTCTTTGGGGCTTTCTATTCTGTAACCTCCTTGATGGGAAGAGGGTCAAGACCTTCCACACAAGAGGCTGCCCGATCGATGCTCCCCACCTATTTATTCATACTCACTTCTCTCCATCTCTTTGGTCCAGATGCTCTAACCCACTTTACTAGAGTGCTCTGCCTGGCCAACAATAAAGAGGCACTATGCTTTCCTTTGCCATTCTCCCCTGTGGGCACACTTCCCCTGAAAACATCGTGGGAAGAAGGCGTGTGCCTAGGCCATAGCAGGATTTGGGTGTCCTTGTGTCCTCTAACCCTAACACCACCTAACTGCACCCAAAACCTAAATTATTCCCAACAGAGAGATATAAGACAAAATTCAAGTGGTCAAAAAGAAGGCACTGTGAAGAACCACAATGTATACATCAGGATAGGCTCTCTACTTCACAGCTCTGGCTCATGTCATTTTTTGATTTAGTGCTACCCATATTTCCAATCATCCAAGGACTGTTAAGGATCAAAGGTTTCTTTTTAGAAATATTTTAGTAATCCCATTTTTTATATAATTAATTCTTTTCCTACACTCTCAGCTGTGTGAATACGAAGTGTAAATGTTTACTGAACGCTTACTAAGTGCCAGACTATACTACTAGCTACTTTATATATACAATTCCATTTAATCCTCTTAATGTTAAGAGTTGTTCAAAACTATACCCTATCTTAGAGATGAAGAAACAAGGCAATGGGCTTCCCTGGTGGCGCAGTGGTTGAGAGTCCGCCTGCCGATGCAAGGGACATGGGTTCGTGCCCCCGTCCGGGAAGATCCCACATGCCGCAGAGCGGCTGGGCCCGTGAGCCATGGCCGCTAAGCCTGTGCGTCCGGAGCCTGTGCTCCGCAACGGGAGAGGCCACAACAGTGAGAGGCCTGCGTACCGCAAAAAAAAAAAAAAAAAAGAAAAAAGAAACAAGGCACTAAAAGGTTAGAAATACACAATTTACATCTAGGCAAAAAGAATGAGGCAACTCTACATAAAGAGATATGGAATAGTAGCAACGTATAATTAAAAAAGCAAAGTATGAGCTGGATACACCACCTGCGTAAGAATAAAACCACACCAAAAAAAAAAAAAAAAAAGAATAAAACCACACAAAAAAGGATATATACATATATGCCTATGTGCATAGTATGTTTTTGGAAGAATATACAGGAAACTTAGTGGCGGCTGAGAGAGGAACTGACTGGTTAGGGACAGGCATGGGAAGCAGACTTTTTATACTTTTTATACTCTTCTGTAAATTTAGTATTTTATAATCATAATTACTGCCTACTCAAAAAATACATTAACAAAAATAAAAATAAAGAAAATACCTGGAAATAGCAAAAAAAGTTATAGAAAAAAAAAAGACAAGGAAGGCCTGGCCATAAACACATGGTAACACAAATAAAAAATAGAGGTCAGGACACACTAGACTATGATAACCTGATAGGAGGAAGTAGTGCTGTGAAAAGCCCCCAACACTCATTGTTAACAGTAAGGTCCCTGGGGTTTTGTGACACTTCATATTTGATTACACAATATCTTAGAATGGTAAAATATATCACAAACAAGAATAATACCTAAAAGATATGATGGAAAACACACTTATAATACATAACCTTAATATAACAAGTGCTTCTATAAATTGGTCAGAAATCTAATCTAGAGGAAAAAAAGCCAAGGATGTGTCCAAGAATGTTAACCACATCACCACTGAGGCAAATAAATAAATAAATAAAATAAAAAAGAATAAAATATTTAAAAAAGGAAATGATCTAAACAACCAGCATAGGGAAATGGTTTACTAAATTGAAATATACAAGGGTCTTAATATTGATTTAACTTGGGGAGGTGGGTGAAGAGGAAGGGAGGAAGAGATAAAGATAAAAAAGATGGTAGTGACATGAAAATATAAGACACAGATATGTCAGGTAAAAATGAAGAACAAGGACTTCCCTAGTGGTTCAGTGGTTAAGAATCCACCTGCCAATGCAGGGGACACAGGTTCAAGCCCTGGTCCGGGAAGATCCCACATGTTGCAGAGCAACTAAGCCCATGCGCCACAACTACTGAGCCTGTGCTCTAGAGCCCGTGAGCCACAACTACTGAGCCCGTGTGCTACAACTACTGAAGCCCGCGTGCCTAGAGCCCGTGCTCCACAACGAGAAGCCACCACAATGAGAAGCCCGCACACCGCAACCAAGAGTAGCCCCTGCTCGCCGCAACTAGAGAAAGCCCACGCGCAGCAACGAAGACCCAACGCAGCCATAAATAAATAAACAAATAAATAAATAATATAAAATGAAGAACATATAATTGTATGATATTACTGAATATATGTAGAAACTTATGCACTGAACAAGGTTTAAAAAGTGACATAAATGTATAAAAACACTGGTTTGGTTTAGGATTGTGAGAAATTTACCTCAGATTTCTACTATTTTAATACAGTGCTTACACCAACAAAAGATAAAAATGAAAGGAATTTAACTAAAACCACCTCAATGAGTTGCAACGTAATGAGGAAGAAATGTTTTTCTTTGAAAAATTCTAACATCCAAGATCCCAGAATGATATGTGTCTAACTTAACAGGTGACACACAGTGCCCAGCACCTAGCAGCCATTCAAAAAACATTGAGAAATATTAGCACATATTTACCTGCTATACAACTGTCATCAGATATTGGTACATCCAGATAAATAAATCCTTTGTTATATAAACCTACAGAAACAAAAGTATCTTGTTTTAGATGAACCAGTAAACACTGTAGTTTAAAAAATTAAAATAAAAACTTTATTCCTGATTTTCTGTAAAGATTCTTACAACTTAATGGTATATGAAAAGGAAAAAAGAAAGATTGAAGAAAAAAAAATTACATCAAAGCTTTCAAATCTTGGTTTCCCTCAAATGCTCAGAACTGCAAAATTTTTCTTATGATTCATTTGTATAAATTTCTAATCTATGTGACTAATTATAGCCACACTGGAAAACAATGGACTAAGGTCACATTTCAAACAATAACATTCCTTAGGAAATATTACTGTTCTTACCTAATTGATAAATAATTGCTATAAATTGCTGATGGCTTAAAATAATTTTTTATGTTGACGAAAGACCATTTCTACTAACCACTTACTATGTACTACATTGTAATCTAGTGATCCAGAGAGCTGAGGGCCTGCATCAATGATCTTATCAATAGCGCATTTCTCGGGCAAAGTGCATATCTAGGAAAAGCAAAATATTTTCAATTAGGTCCTGTCCAAATTAACTAACTGGTAAGTTTCCTGAAATCTATTCATGTTTAAACCAATGATTATAAGTCATTAGTTGAATGAACTACATATTTTTTTCATTTTTTACTCTAGAATTCAAACAAAAAAAGCCACACACAACCATCAATTAAGGTGCCAAAATATGCTACCAACAGAACTCATACAACAAAGCAATTTTAAGTGCCAATACTTGCTGGTAAGTAATGTGCTCACTAATAAATAGTAATACTGACTCATCTTCTTTGCACTGGAATCTGATCCGTTTGCTGATTCTGGATCTCTCAAACCAGAAGTTCATTCACATGCCACAGGATTATTATCACTGACAAGATCACCATCTCATGACACAGTCTGACATCTCTGCTCGGAAGTAAATGCACTGAAGCAGAATTTCTAAGCCTTGCACACACTGGATTTATTCTGTCCTTGGAAGTAAAACAAAATGCCAACTAAAAAAAAATCCACACGCTCACTTAATTCCTTCAGCCACAGGGATATGACTGGTCTCTAGGCACATCGTCTGCTATTCCACCTTTTTCCCCTAAATCAACATCCCTTCTAAAATGTATAAAGCTTATAGCAAATGTGGTCTGACCACTGGGAATAGTATTTCCCTTGATCTTGACACTATTCCCTAACAAGCACTTACCACTTCAGTACAGCAGTTCAGCACAGTGATTAAGAGCACAGCAAACTGCCTGGGTTATAATCCCAGACCTTTACTAGAACTGTGGCTGGAGCCATTACTTCACTTCTCTGCGCTCACTTTCCTCACATGTGAAAGAGGCTACAAATAATACACAGCTCTGGGGTTGTGATGAGACTCAAATAAGACAATATAAAAAGCAGCTGGAATAGTGCCTGGCACACTGAGCACACAGCAAGTCCTCAAAAACCGTTGGCAATACTATTGCTGGTAGCTGTGGCATCACGTCACTTTACATGAAACATGTAAGTAAAATCCCCAGATGACTGTACATGAACCAAGTCAAGTCTCCCTGATGACTAAAGAGTATTTTCGAAAACTTCCAATATTCTAGCCTACTAAGATCATTTACAATTTTGAATTTAAGTTTAATTTCCTTCAGGAAAACCAACTAGTGTTACTTTTTGTAAAAAAGTTATGTAACTATAGTTAAAAATTATAATTTTTAAAATAAAAATCCTATGTTTAACTTTTAAAGTTATCTACCTTTATGTCATCTTCTGTGATATATGCAGCCTGCACCACCCACCATGCCTCTATGGCAATTTCCACCGGCTTTACTGGTAGAAGATCACGGGCCGTTTTCCGTCTGAAAAATTTCTGCAATGGTACAAACATCAGAGCATTTGCAATCTATCTAAAATTACTACTTTCTTTTTTTATTGATAACAGTATAACAAGACAGTTTCCAACAGACTAAATAAATATCTTTTAAAATTCTCATGTTTTAAAATCTAAAGTATTCTAGATATACTGAATGGAGAAAGTCATTCTTAAATTATTTCAAAGTAAATTACTTCAAAACACTATCATTAAATCTGGATCTAAATCCAGAAATTCAAAGGAAACCCAGGTGAAAATGCATTTGTGTACTGATTTCACCCATGAAGTGAACCCTGGGAGTGGAATGAGCAGGTGAAAAGACCAGCAGAGCAAAGTTAATTTTTAAAAATAAATGAAATGTCTTATGCCTTAGATATTTTTAATTCAATAATCACTTAAGCTATAACCTAGAGATACTGATGAGTTGTTTCTGTATTAAGCATATTTTATTTGATGAAAGAAATCATAATTCATTATTTCTACTACTTAAAAATTTAATCTGATTGTGTGATAAGGAGGACAAGAAATTTGAAGGGAAGGGAAACAACTAACTTACTTTTGACGATCTACACTGATTCATCAGATCAATGTACTGGTTCCTTCCTATGCCAAGAAGCCTTAGACCTAAAAGAAAGAGCCTTTCCTTTAAAATCATTTAATACATCTTGAAATGTCAGTACACTCACAACCTACTAGGAAAAAACCTTTGACTTTCATTCCTCTTTTGATTACTGACAGATGATCAATATCAAATTAAAAAGAATTCTTCAAACAAAATATAAAAGACAAGCAACTGGGAGTGGTGAATTCAAGCTGACACTTTGACAATGCTAACTGAGAAAATTTTTAAAAAGCAGAAGTCCTCCCAATTCCAGGAAGTCAAAATGTACTTCTCAGCAAAAGTTTCTTCTTAACACAACAGAACTATGTCACATTTCAAATACACACTTCATTAAAATAAGCATAATAAAACACCAGCATATTATGTTAGTAACAACCATATATCATACATATATTGCATGATATTGCATATATTGCATATATTGCATATATTGCATATATCATGCATATATATTGCATATATTTGTGCAAAAATATTGTGCACAAATTTTCTTTCCTCATTTGGTATACACCACAGCCCAAGTAACAGAACTTCATTCTCTAGAAATACAGAGACTAGTCCCATTTTTCTGATTCTACCACTCCAAAATATTCTCTTAGACATTTAGACAAAATCTTATACTTGACTTGTATCACCTGATAAAATTCCTATCAATAATGTTGCTTGCTGTTCTCATCTTTCAAGTCTTCCAGGTTAAAAGCACAATAATGAAAGGCAAGAGCACGCATGCACGAAGACACTCTAAACATTGCCTCATTCTTCAGCATAATTAAATACTTACAGTCAGCAGCAGTGAAATTGGGCAATGAATCATAACTTTTCTCACTGTTCATAATGTCCTTTTAAAAAGAAAAAAACGTAAATGTTAAGCGCAAAATGTCCTTGCCACAGGAAGCACTGAGATCAGAGCCTGGCAACCTAGAGCGTGCATGTCACAGTGTGGCATGTACCACGAGGTCCCAACCTAGCAACTGAAGGTCAGGCTTTCAGGTCTGGGTTCCTCACAGCGCATTATGAAGCCCAGACAGTTGCCCAGTAACCTCTGCCCTGTGGAAGCTATGCAAGGAATACCTCTCTCAGAGTTCAGGGTTCCAGGCTCTCCACACTTCATACCTGATCCTAGACTCCTACCCTAGGATTAGAGAGAATCCCGAGAGAAGGCCCAACAGTGTGTCATAGCTCCATTAACAAGCATCCAAGACAAGCACTGCTGACAAAGACCTTAACCGCTCAGCAGCCTCTGCTCCACCAAATCCCAACCAGCAACAGAGTCAAACTCAGGATCCAGCTTCTTGCAACCCTCATCTGTTTCTCCAGTAATAAACCAGCTGTTTACTGTGGGGATAAGACCCATTTTTAGCCCAGGAGTTATACCCAATGGTATAAAAACAGATACCAGAGAACAGCAAGCACATGGATGCACTGAAAGCTAGTAAATGGGACAAAACCTCACTCTATTATCTCCCCCAAACCTGTGGATAACACCAGAAAAATAATCAGAGAGACAGCAACAAAACTATTCTACACACTGCTTAGCTGCCACCTTCATTATGCTACCCTGGTTCTAGGGAAAGGGACTGACAGAAACCTGGGCGGCCAGGCCTCAAGCTTTACTTTGTATTTCCTCCAAAACAGGGACACAGGAGACATGGGACTATAGAAGTGCCTGTGAAGAAGGGGCTTAAGGAGACAGGCAAAGGGAGCTCCTGTGAAGGCAGCCACGTCCTAAAGGGAGTTAACCTCACTGCTACTGCAGGCGCCCAACTCCTTCAGTTCTAGGCTGCCCTCTGCTCTTCAAGTGGCTGGTGAGCCCAGAACAGTAGCACTCAAATAGAATTAACAGCAAATGAATACTAGATAAATACTGCCAAGCTTTACATAAAACCCACTTAAAAACAGTATATAGGGGCTTCCCTGGTGGCGCAGTGGTTGAGAGTCTGCCTGCCAATGCAGGGGACACGGGTTCGTGCCCTGGTCCAGGGGGATCCCGCATGCCGCAGAGCAGCTGGGCCCGTGAGCCATGGCCGCTGAGCCTGCGCGTCCGGAGCCTGTGCTCCGCAACGGGAGGGGCCGCAGCAGTGAGAGGCCCGCGTACCGCAAAAAAAAAAAAAAAACGCCAAAAAACCAGTATATAACTACTATTTAAAGCTATTCAACACAGGCCTAAAAACTGCCTTTGGAAAAAGGCTAACATCTAAAAGTTAGTAATCACAGAAAGATTAGCAACCAGAACTACTAATACAATTCTATTCTTCTGAAACATGCATTATATAATGTTGGGTCTATATCATCATTTATTCTTTCTACAGTTAGAAAACAGCTAAATATATTAAGCTTCTCTGAGCTCAATGTTCAATTCTGTCACCCACATTTGCAACCTTAACAGTGTATTAAAAGCAATAAATTTTATACAAACTGTGCCAGCATAAATGGCTGATTAACGCTACAACAGCACAAAGGGTCAACAACGTCTTCAAGAACACAGAATAAAGACAGATACTTTCCTGCTGAGAAAACACTGATAAGGACAACTACTTGCACAAGTGTGGCTACAACAGTTAACTATTAAGCAACCATCTTTTTTACACTATAAACTCAGAAACAATGTCCACCGTGGCTGAGGGCTGGTCATCATTCACAAAGTGTCCCCGACATGAAGTCCCATCCCATCCCTGAAGATTCACGTACTGTAAACTCACCTCCATAATCCCAGTATAATATAAAAATGGTGTTATCCTCAGGCCCTTTACCATGATATCTGATAAATGGTAAGGGTACAGCATGAGATGATCTCGACTGTACTTTAAGAGTTCCTCATAGTACTTGCGTTCATCTTTCTTGACATGTTTAACTGGGAAAGAAAGGGAAATTCTCCAGTTTTTTTTCAGATCTTACACTTAAATATAATTATAAATGCAAGGAGAAACACTTTACAAACTAATATTAATTAAAAAGAGAAGTATGTAAATTGGAAGAGAATAAAACAATCTAAGTTGGAACAAAGAAACAATTACACCACAAGCAACAGACTTCAGAGTATATAAGTAAAATATATGGGACAGAAAAGTAGAGAAATAATTCTTAACAAATCAAAGAGCAAAGAAAGTGAACATGGAATGTCTCCCCCAAAAAACATAAGCTATAATCCATCCAACCCCTATGATACTTTACAAGACAGCCAATCTGAATGGCCGTTTTCTATGAAATCAAGTCTATTTTTAAACATTATTTGCTGGTTTCTGTGTTTTAAATGTAAAAAAACCTCTGATTTCCATGGAATATGTTTTCATAGAAAACCTATCTCTGAAATACTATGCTTAAAATAAGAGTAACAAATGGGAGGGAAGACTAGCAAGGCAACAGAATAATCAAAGTAATCTGACAAATAAAAAGCAAACATTTTTAAAAAAGTTTTTTTTAAAAAATGGAGCCAATTATGTTTAAAATTTGTTCCAATTATTATAGAAAGAGTCTTCATTAAAGTTGTATTATTTGGAAAATTTATAGAGACCAAAACAAAACTCAAAGTCAAAATTCATTAAGAAGGAACGTACTTCTTTTCTGGCATATTTTCTCACTAAACTAAAAAGAGGACAACTGAATCAAAATTAATATTCTATAGGTAAAATGAATCTATAAACAGTACTCTAAAAAATAATTTTCATTGGAATTAGAAAGAAGAATCTACTTGCTAATGCAAATTATTGTTAGGTGTGATGGGTCATTATAGAATTTATTAAAGGCTGTACATGGAAAAATTTCAGTACTATGAAATATATAATAAAAAGATAGGACAGATTTATGAAAACGTAATTCAGCAGTAGTCATTTCTACCTCAATGTAAAAATGTCTCTACTTACCTAAGTTATTTCTGTATCGTAACTGATTGCGGATACTGTACAGGACAACCTGCTTCTCATATTCTCTCTGTGAATTTCCAAGACTCTAAAAAAAATTTCAAATAGATTTAAAATAGTTTCCAAACTAAACAACAGTACTTTTACCCCATAAAATTTCAATACCATGCCCCCTAATTTTATCCTGGAATCTCTAATTTCCAGAACTGAGTAAAGATTTTCTTAAATTTTATCATACAAACTTTCCTGCTATGGTATTAGAGCAAAAATTCAATGTGTTTATCTTCAGTCTCCCTTTCTAAAAGGATTTACTGAAATTATCTAAAGTATTTAATATCAAATAAAAGAGCAGTCTGAGAACATAACTTCACTTAAGTTAACAAAAAACTAAGTTCTACAAATAAAGATTTCCTTCTTTTGTTTTTTTTAAACATTTTTACTGGAGTATAAATGCTTTACAATGGTGTGTTAGTTTCTGCTTTATAACAAAGTGAATCAGTTATACATATACATATGTCCCCGTATCTCTTCCCTCTTGCGTCTCCCTCCCTCCCTCCCTCCCACCCCTCTAGGTGGTCACAAAGCACCGAGCTGATCTCCCTGTGCTATGCGGCTGCTTCCCACTAGTTATCTATTTTACATTTGGTAGTGTATATATGTCCATGCCACTCTCTCACTTTGTCCCAGCTTACCCTTCCCCCTCCCCGTATCCTCAAGTCCATTCTCTAGTAGGTCTGTGTCTTTATTCCTGTCTTGCCCCTAGGTTCTTCATGACCATTTTTTTTTTTTTTAGATTCCATATATATGTGTTAGCATACGGTATTTGTTTTTCTCTTTCTGACTTACTTCACTCTGTATGACAGACTCTAGGTCCATCCACCTCACTACAAATAACTCAATTTCGTTTCTTTTTATGGCTGAGTAATATTCCATTGTATATATGTGCCACATCTTCTTTATCCATTCATCTGCTGATGGACACTTAGGTTGCTTCCATGTCCTGGCTATTGTACATAGAGCTGCAATGAACACTGTGGTACATGTCTCTTTTTGAATTATGGTTTTCTCAGGGTATATGCCCAGTAGTGGGATTGCTGGGTCATATGGTAGTTCTATTTGTAGTTTTTTAAGGAACCTCCATACTGTTCTCCATAGTGGCTGTATCAATTTACATTCCCACCAACAGTGCAAGAGGGTTCCCTTTTCTCCACACCCTCTCCAGCATTTACTGTTTGTAGATTTTTTGATGCAATCCCTATCAAACTACCAATGGCATTTTTCACAGAACTAGAACAAAAAATTTCACAATTTGTATGGAAACACAAAAGACCCCATATAGCCAAAGCAATCTTGAGAAAGAAAAATGGAGCTGGAAGAATCAGGCTCCCTGACTTCCAACTATACTACAAAGCTACAGTAATCAAGACAGTATGGTACTGCCACAAAAACAGAAATATAGATCAATGGAACAGAATAGAAAGCCCAGAGATAAACCCACACACATATGGTCACCTTATCTTTGATAAAGGAGGCAAGAATATACAGTAGAGAAAAGACAGCCTCTTCAGTAAGTGGTGCTGGGAAAACTGGACACCTACATGTAAAAGAATGAAATTAGAACACTCCCTAACACCATACACAAAAATAAACTCAAAATGGGTTAAAGACCTAAATGTAAGGCCAGACACTATCAAACTCTTAGAGGAAAACATAGGCAGAACAGTCTATGACATAAATCACAGCAAGATCCTTTTTGACCCACCTCCTAGAGAAATGGAAATAAAAACAAAAATAAACAAATGGGACCTAATGAAACTTTAAAGCTTTTGCACAGCAAAGGAAACCATAAACAAGATGAAAAGACAACCCTCAGAATGGGAGAAAATATTTGCAAATGAAGCAACTGACAAAGGATTAATCTCCAAAATTTACAGCAGCTCAATATCAAAAAAACATACAACCCAATCCGAAAATGGGCAGAAGACCTAAGTAGACATTTCTCCAAAGAAGATATACAGATTGCCAACAAGCACATGAACGAATACTCAACATCATTAATCATTAGAGAATTGCAAATCAAAACTACAATGAGATATCATCTCACACAGGTCAGAATGGCCATCATCAAAAGATTTCCTTCTTGACCGTCTCCAATTTGTGTAGATGGATAGATTCTTGCACCTACATTTATTTAAATTTAAGAATGGCCACTAAGGACAGATCCCCGTCTGATGACTACTTACAGTTGAGGGCTATGATTATTAAAAATTAAGATTCCTGGAGAATGTACACTTAAAAAATACCTCTAAATACGATTATTTCTTAAAAACGTCATCTTATGGCCTCATCAGAAAACACTTATGACAATTTTAGAATTTCCGATATATTTTTTAGTGAGCAAAATGCTTTCTAGCTGTGAATTTAGTGTTTTAAGTCCAAAATTGGGTTCTCATGAAAGCAAAGAATAAGTCTGTCTGATTATAGTTAACATGATATTCAATGTGAGACCATAAACTTAATTTAATATACGACTGCTATCCCCCTTCTAATTACTAGCTATGATCTTTCCAACACACTATAAAATAAGACATCTTAAGAGATTAATGACAGAAGGAACAGAGGACTCAGTTATTATACTTCTCACTCATAGGTTTCTGAAAGCCAAGGTAAATGTCCATGCACATACTTTCACTTAAGGCCATCTTCACAAAACAGATGAAACTCACATCTAAATAAACTGGCACACAACTGGAACTACTGGTGGGTAGCATTTTAAGAAAAAAGGGACATAATGTGAGAAAACTAAAAATCTTTCTTCCTGCATCTAGATTAATTGATTTATCACAGGTTGAACCATAAGCCACACTACTGCTGAAATGTTATGTGCTGACATTATTTTCATCCATTTTAACATTACAAGAAGTTAGGAGTAAAGTTCATTGTAGAGATACTGCTCTCCTATCTTTTATGTAGCACCAAAACCAGGGCCACTATTGAAGATATTTAGGGGATTCAAAATATTAGGCTTTCTGTAAAATTTTAAAGGATCTCCTCTAGCTCTACTACCAAATAAAAGTCTCTTTCTCAAGGAACAGAGAACACACACACTCACTCACACAGCAATTTGCTAAAATCTCAGCAACTTCCAAACTTGAGGATTTACTCTTCTGTTTCAAAATAGGTCCCTTAATTTATTCTAACTTACAACCGTTTTCTCCCTTTAAAACTCTGTTCCCAGTAACTCCAGGATAAAAAGTGTAAATTAAGCCACTTACACAAAATATAAGGTCCCCATTATTTGTAAGTTAATGAGAGAATACAGTATCTACTAAACATCTAAGTCTTTGCGCTAGTCATTAAGTAATGACTGGTCCTGATCGATACATGTGCAGACACACAAATAACTAAAAACTGCATTAACAGCTGATTTTATTCTTCACTACCCTTGTACATAAAATATAATTGCTTTGTTCACAAAGATTCTTTGGCTTCTCTTCCACGCCCACCCCAATTTCCCACCATCCACATTTTAAAACACTGCTGCCACTACAGGAGGCAACGAAAGAAAGGTCATTTTACTGGGAGACAGTGCAGACCCTGTAGAAATTCCCACCAGGTCTGACAAATGAAGCTGGGCTGCAGATAAAAAGAACTAAAACAGACGGAGTGACATAGAAACCGGCTGTAAAACACCCACTGTGGATCACATGATGCTAAAAGCATAAAGAATTCTTTCTAAAGCTTTTGCTCCTACAAACCCCAATGCGCACCACCTCCCCCAAAATACACAATAGTTTTTTTTAATTGACCCTCCTTGGAACCTCATCATAAAATTTCCCTTCAAATAAAACTATGAATTGTTTTGAACAATGAATACTGGTAAACTACATAGAAAGATCCTGAAATAATGGCCTGATCCAAAACTTTTTAATGGATTTCTGAAAGTCTAGTATAGCTCACACCATGTAAAAAATTTTCATCTCATTTATATAAAAACTATTTTTTCAAATATTTTTTCAAAAAAAATCTGAATCACCTTCCACCAGCTTTCAAAACTGGGAAATATGAGTCACTTTCAAATTAAACTCATCAAAACTTACCAGAAACTCTTATCAAAGTACTTAGTATCTGTAACACCAAAAACCAAATTCTTTCCACACAAGGACTATTCCCCACTTTTAAACTGACTAAGCTTTAGCTCCTGGAAAAAAATCTCAGACTGATACTATCACTCATTCACTGCAAAAGTATTTACTAAAAGCCAACTAAGAGATAGGTGCTCAAAATACAAAAGCAAAAACAAGTAATGTAACCAGAAAATACAACATAGTGGGGTAAGTGCTATGGGTGAGAAATACAGTGCTGGGGCAGCACACCTGAGGGTCAACTACTCCAGAGATAGGTCAGGAAAACCTTTCTAGAGGAATTAACATCTCAATTCAAAAAGAAGCAACATGTAATCTATGGAGACAAATAGAAATAGGACTGGGTTTGCATTTTAGAAACCTCACCACAGTATAGTATGAAGAATGGATAGGAAGGTACTTTTCTGAGTGCTAGACACCAGACAGAAAGCTGATGTCCTAATCCAAGGTAGACCTAGGGAAAAAGAGCAAGGCTAGAGAAAATCCATGAAGTAATTTGTACAGATGGGTTTTGCAACACCTTCTACAAGCGAAAGCTTATCCTAACCTAAAACACCAATTCTTGTAAGTGATCTCACCAAAAAAAGTTTTAATTTAATGTCATGCTTGTGCTTAAGTATAACACTGTTCTGAGATTATTTTTAATAGTCATGACTAAGGTTTGGAAAGGTTTTTGCCATATGTACAAAATAGATAATAAGAACCTGCTGTATAAAAAAATAAATAAAATTCTAAAATTCAAAAAAAGCCTTTTCCCAATACTAATTAAGATCAATTATTTCTGTTGGACATAACTGAATCATCCATCTTTCTTCTATTATGTTACATTTATTTTTGTGAAATGAAGAGTAGAGAAAACATGGAAACAAAGGATTGTTGGTTCTTCCAGCTGTCTTGCCATATGCCACAAAACCCTAAAAACAAAAGTGCCCATCAAAGCCCTCATTCCAGCTTAACAAGAGAAAGTCTGTCAGGTTTAGAGCTTTCTTCCTCCCATTCAAGATTAACGTCACATGGGCAGCCACTGCCACCCAAGAATTCTGAGTTCCTTAAATTTATCTTTCCACTTCCTTGTATTTTTGGTATCTTGAAGTGAAAGCGTTTTCTCTGCCACACAATGCACCGCCAGAACCTTAAATTATTCATTTCCTGGAACTAAGACCCCAAGCTGGGAGAGGAGGCAAAGTAATAATCCTTATACCATCACCACCAACAACCCAAACTTTCCAAATATGCCAGGGTCCAGCACCAATGGAAAACAGAATTTCACTCTCAACCAAGCAACATGGCGGGAACTTGAAGGTCCATCTATGACCAGAGAGAAAAAGTGCCTTCTATACAGCACATATCACTTCTTCATAATCTTTACCACCGCTCACCATATTATGTATTTATTCATTTATTTGTTAACTGTCTTTCTTTACTGAAACGTAAGCTCCATGAAGACAGGGCTTTCCCGTGTTGACTGTTGCAAATAACCCGCACCTAAAACAAGGCATAGCACATAGTAGGTGTTCAATAAATATCTGTAAAACAACTGAGTAAAAATAACACTCAAGCATTTGAGAACTACCTCTCGGACAAAAACCTCCTGTCGCTCTCTTGTTGCAACATCTCTAATAAACTCATCTTGTTGACAGACTGAAGTCCAACAAAACAAAGTCCGAAAGCCCTTTAAAATCCGGCCCTGACCGCTACCACTCCCCACGCACTCACCAAGCCCCACTGCCAAACACACCAATACATTTACACCTCCGGATTCCGGTGATGGAGAAGGTCGCTCACTACTCTCAAAGCACGCTTTCACTCGTCCAAGCTTCTTAAAATGACTTTCCTTCTCGCTGGAAAATCTTGAATCCCTCTTATCTATCTCTTATTCGTCCTTTAATGCCCAATTTAAATGCCTCCCCTACACAACGTCCTGACACTCCCTGGACGGTTTCTGACGCCCTCCTCTGCGCGCTCGCATATACTATCATGCAGGTTCGTGTGAGCTGCTATCAGCCTGTAACGGATTCATTTGTTTCTCGTCCCTTTCCCACCATCCCGCAGTTCTGGAGGTCAAGAGCCGTGTTTTAAATTTGTTTCGAAGGTGCCTAGCGCAGTGCCCGGTTGAAGGGAGTCTGCGTGCGAAGGCGGCAAGCGAGTCCACTGGACACCATTCCATCCCATTTCGAAACGGCCCCATCCTGCCCCTGTGGCCCCAGGACCGTCCCCTCCTCACCCGCGGGCTGCGGGTAGGTTATCTCAAGACCCTGGGCGGGGGAAGGCCGGGAGCCAGCCCAGAGGCGCCAGCCTCGGCCCCGCGGGCTCGGCGAGCAGGTGACGGCGGGGCGGGACCCCGGCCCCAGGTTCCATACCTGTCTCACGTTGGCCGGCAGCTTGCTCCAGGGGTAGTTGTGCCGGATGTGGAACTCCACGTCTATGTTCATGATGCCGGGAGCCCGGGAGGGCGGCGGCGGCCAGGACCGCAGCTGGAACGACGCCTCCCGCCTGCCTGCCCGTAGCCCGTCCGAGGAGCCCGCGGGAGGCCCCACGCCTCACACTGCGGACGGCCCGGGCTGCCCCATGGCCTGGGCTCCCGACAGCTCGGTGCGGCCCGGGCCACGGGGCACGGGAGCAGAGAAGACAGGGGACCGGACGCCTCGGCTGCTCCAAGTTTCTTCCTAGTTTCGGCCCGCCGGAAATGGCTTCGGGCGTGCGTCACTTCCGCCCGCCGGCGCGAGGCCGGGGGTCCGAGGCCGGGGGGCGGAGCCCGGGACCAGCCTTCATGCCCGCCCCCTGCAAGCTGAGGGGCGGGACAGCGAGGTACAGCCGGCAGGGACCCCGGTAGTCGTGCCTTGCTCGAGCGCTCCGTGTCGTTCTGTCAGTCTCTGGATGAATTGATTGGGTTTGTATTGCCATTGCTGGATGACCCACTTTCCCCCAAATGCGAGCCCGGGTGGCCCTGGAGCAGGCGGTTACAGGCGCTGGGGGAGGGCCGGCCAAGAAGCAGCGACTTGGGAAGGGGGCCATAGTTGACTTAAAAACGGGCAAGAGGGCTTCCCTGGTGGCGCAGTGGTTGAGAGTCCGCCTGCCGACGCAGGGGACATGGGTTCGTGCCCCGGTCCGGGAAGATCCCACGTGCCGCGGAGCGGCTAGGCCCGTGAGCCATGGCCGCTGAGCCTGCGCGTCTGGAGCCTGTGCTCCGCAACGGGAGAGGCCACGACAGTGAGAGGCCCGCGTACCGCAAAAAAAAAAAAAAAAAAAAGGGCAAGAACGGTGAGGTCCCGGGGGCTCTTAAGAGCCAACCCCGAACCGAGGCCAGGTGGAAGGGGTCCAGGCTCATGAAGGAAATGTGTAAGTCAGAGCTTTCCCCCCAGTGGAGTGGAGTAAAGGTCTAGCGATGCTTCATCCCCTCCTGATAGCTGCTACGTCTTGTGGAAGAGGAACAGTTGGGCTCTCCTTCAGAGCTCCACATTCTTGTTTTGTTGCGACCCGGTTGGCGGGATCTTAGTTCCCCCACCAGGGACTGAACCCCCTGGCCCTCTGCAAGCGCAGAGTCCTAACCATTGGACGGCCAGGGAATTCCCACAAAGGTCCAAATTCTTAAAATGTAGGGATTCAGGGAGTTGAAATGGTAAACAGCCGGTGCTGACGTGGGGGAGGTCCAGAAGTAATCTAGGAGATAAGATTTTTGCGTGCAGCCTGTTACTGTTCTGCTCCTTACAGATGGCTCCGGAGTCACTTTTTAAAGGCAGAAATTAAGACACTCTTAATTTCAGTTCTAGTGAGAAGGTCTTTGGGGACACTTTCTTCCATAATTTGTTACACTGGCTTAGCAAACCCATGACCCTTGTTACTGGCAAGCAACCACAGTATCTGTTTCAGTTTTAAACCATTGTTTTAAGGGCCTTCCCTGGTGGTCCAGCGGTAAAGAATCCGCCTTCCAATGCAGGGGACAATCCCTGGTCCCGGGGAACTAAGATCCCGCATGCTGCGGGACAACGAAGCCCCCGCACCACAACTGCTGAGCTCGCACTCCTCAACGAGAGAGCCCATGCGCCCTGGAGCCCTTGTGCCACAACTAGAAAGATAAAGCCGCACTCCACAACTAGAGAGAAGCCCGAGCGCCACGACAAAAGATCCCGCACACCTCGACGAAGATCCCGTGTACTGCAAATACGACCCGACACAGCCAAGAAAACAAGGAAAATAAATAAATTTTAAAAAGAAAACAATGGTTTTAAATATTTTATTCCACACCTGACAGATGTATACTTAGAACTTTTTATGACATCTAGGGCACAGCTCAGCAGCAGCCTGACGCATGGCAGAGACCTTATTATCTCTAATGGGTTGAAACAAATATGACCCACGCTGCCCTTGCATAGATATATTGGACTCGTGTTATCCAACTATAAGAGCCCATAACTAAATGCTTTGACTCCTATGACTACAGACCCTCGACATCATAGCTAAAATTAAAAGAACTCTGACCATGAGATGTTTATTCAACAAGTATTGATTGCCTGCCTGCTATGTATTAAGCCCTTGACTTACAACAGGTTATTTCTCACAAACTTATGAAAGAATCCCACTCTTAAAATCCCAGTTTAACAGAGGAGGAAACCGAGGCTTGGCAGGGCTGCCTGACTTACTCATAAGATCATACAGGTGGTAGAGACAGCGCCAAACTGGAGCCTAAGACTCTCTCCTGCCAGAGCCATCCTTTCAATTCCTTGATTCAGGCTCTCACTGAACTGTTCTGCCTGCTGTTCCAGTTCAGATAATGTTCATTTAAAGTCAACAACATAAATCCCCCTCAACAATATTTTTTTGAATAATTAAGTGTAGAAGAACTCATATTCTTCCAAAGCCTAACTTTGATTTAATGCAATGTCACAATGAAAATTAAAGTCAACATAATTTTTAAATCTTTGTAAACCATTGTTTAGGGAATTAGAGCAAACATGAGCACCTGCTAAATTCATCTTTTTTGTTTATCAACAAATATTGACTATAGACACATCAAAAACTACAGAAGTAGACAGGGGATGGTGGAAGTGAACTTAACACCTGCTAAATCAATAAGACACGGACCTTTGGAAACTTGACCATCAAAAGAAAAGAATCTAACTCAGTAAGTAGAATAGGAAAGATTAGTATAGAAAAGATCCTAATGTAGCAAGTAGCTGAGAAAGAAGTTTGAAGGAGGAAATGGTAATGGGTCAAAGCTACGTAAGGGAAAAATCCAAACAACAAGCCCTTCTAAGTAGGAACTGATGACAGAGCTTGGCTTATGAAACACAGGTGCTAATTAAAATACTGATCTGCCTCATTTCCCCCAAGGTGCCAGTCTTTGAGACACGGGAAACAAAGCAGTTCAGAGAGACCATAGGTTAATCCACAGGGCTCAAAGACCCTTGTGCTGGGAAGTTCAGGAACAGGACTGCTCCCTCAAACACCAGGAAGCAGGGCTTCCCTGGTGGCGCAGTGGTTGAGGATCTGCCTGTCAATGCAGGGGACAGGGGTTCGAGCCCTGGTCTGGGAAGATCCCACATGCCACGGAGCAACTGAGCCCGTGAGCCATGGCCGCTGAGCCTGCGCGTCCGGAGCCTGTGCTCTGCAACAAGAGAGGCTGTGACAGTGAGAGGCCCGCGCACCACGATGAAGAGTGGCCCCCGCTCGCCGCAACTAGAGAAAGCCCTCGCACAGAAACGAAGACCCAACACAGCCAAAAATAAATATAAAAATAAATTAATAATAAAAAAAAAAACACCAGGAAGCAAAAACAACTCATTGGGCTCCACATGTAGCACTCATTACATCATAGAGCCTTTCTGGTAAGCGATAATGTCCATTCTTTTAGGTCCTTGACTCAGACCCCCTACTATTTCTGCTTCCGTAGACCTTTGCTATTCAAATTCCAGAGAGGTCAGAAACTGCAGAGTGTTAGAAACCCGATTCCAGAAGCTACCATTCAAATTAACCTTATGGGTAAACAGTGTGTTCAGAAATACAAGTGCAATGAGATTCCATCTTATCTGGCTTTACCAACTTGGACTAAGGAAAATTACTCAGTTGTCTTGAGCAGCTGCCCTTCAGAAAGACTACAGAACCATTTCATTCCCACAATTCCAACAAAAGTAAGGAGCAGAAACAACCCGGAAGTAGGGCGCTATCTGGTGGACTAATTTCACAAACTCCAGAATATCACTCCCTGTGGTAAATAGAATAATAGTCCCCAAAGATGTCCCCATTCTCATTCCCTGGAACCTGAGAATATGCTGCCTGATACGGCAGAAGGGTCTTTGCTGGTGTGAGTAAGTGAAGGATCTTGAGATAGGGGTATATCCTGGATTATCCAAGTGGGCTCAATGTAATCACAGGGGTCTTAGGAGAGGGAGGCAGGAAAGTCAGTCAGAGATGGAGACGGGACAATTGAAGCAGAGGTTGAAGTGACACAGGGCCCCAGGGCAAAGAACATGGGCAGCTTCTTGGATCTGGAAAAGGAAAACAGATTCTCCCCCAAAGCTCCCCAAAAGATCATAACCCTGCCAACTCATTTTGGACTTCTGATCTCCAGAACTCTAGGATAATAAATTTGTGTTGTTTTAGGCACTAAATTTGCAGTAATCTGTTACCGCATCCATAGGAAATTAATATACTCCCACAACAATCAAATACTCCAACACCCAAACAGCTGATCAAATTCGTATTTCATAATTAAATCAAATTTCATAATTAAACCATTGTAGTTGAAGTAGAAATACCCTTAGGAGGAAAAATAGCTTTTTAGCCTTATCATTTTTTAGTATGTACAAGCTATCGCATCTTTTTCTGAGAGGAAGTTTGAAAGAGAAAGAGCTTGGGGATTAAATGAGGCCAAGGAAGGACCTGTAGAGGAGGAAGGGGTGTCTAGAGAGAAGAAAGAGGAAGTCACTGCGAACATTTCGTTTCACAGTTTTGCCTGGGCCTGACCTTGGCCATGGTTTTACCTCCTGAATGTGCTTTGCTCTGTTCCACGAACCAAGGCATCACCCCTGATGCTCAGCACCATGACCTAGCTTGTTATCACCTCACCGCTTTTGCCCTTGCTGTTCCCTTGGCTTCGAATGCCTTTCCCCAGACCTTTGCAAAGCAGGCTCCCTTCACTCCACCCGTTGTCACTTAGAGTGGCCTTCGCCAAATTCTCTGTCCGACCTAGCCACTTCTCCCCCACCTCTCTGCAACACATTATCTTGGTTTATTTTCTTTGTTGCAAAGAATCACTAACGGACATTATCCTGCTTGATTTCTTGTTTATTATCTGTCTCCCCAGCAAAAATACAATCTCCATGGAAGAAAGAACTTTGTCTCGTCATCAGTCTATCCCCAGTACCTAGAATCATGCCTCACACATAGTAAGTGCTCAATAAATGCCATTGAATGTATTGAATGAGTGAATCAGTTATGTGACATCCGAACTCTTCCATGTCACCTTCTTGATTAAGCCTTCCCCAACCACGTTATTTAAAACTGTAAAACATCTCCAGTCCTTCTCAGCCACCTCCCCTACATTACTTTTTTTATAACACTTATTACCATCTAATATATTTAATAATTTACTTAGTTTTAAAATTATTTGTCTCCCCTATCAGACGCGAAGCACCCCAAATGTAGGAACTTCTGTCTGCTTTGTTCTCAGCCTTGGCCTCAGGCTTAGAACAACACATAGTATTGAATGAATGAATAGATGTTGCATAGGGAGCAGAATTCTCCTAAAAATCCAGATTTGGGGATCTTCTTGAAAATGTGGGAAATCCCACAGCATTGGACACCCTTCCCCACACCAGTCAGTGGAGCTGAGGACAGGCTACCCGGATTAGACAGAACGCGGGCTTTCTCAGGGCCACGTTCTCCACCACCCCTACCTCTGTTAAGAAGTTGTCAGTTGCAAAACCCATCTCACTTGTACCTTGTTTATCTCAGGGTAGAGAAATATTTCTCTAACCTTGTCTCTGTCCAAACTGAAGGAAATGAACACTAGACTGGAAGGCCCAGCCGCCCATTCTCACTCACATTATAGACTACAGAAATACCGAGACATTTAGAATTCCCTAAATGTGCCACACTCCTTAATCCCTTTGGGTCTTTGCATACAGAATACCCCTGTCTGGAATGCTTTTCCTCCATCTCCACCTGAAAACTTTCTCATCCTGACACTGTGAATAGAACACTGAAGAATCAGGAGGTGAGAATGGAGAGGTGGGAAGAAGCACGATCATATAGGACCATTGTCCTCTACATTAGGGAGTTTCTAGGATTTTCTTCTACAAGTGATAGAAAACAACTTAAGAGCTGTCTGTTTTAGAGAGAAGCTGAGAGATCCTTTGCCATATAGCCTGGGAAATATGAATATTATATATTTATATAATAAAGAGAATGTTATATTTCTGCCATCTGAAGTCAGTCTGTGTTTAGAACACTTGTGGTCTGACGTGGCAATGAATACTGTTCCAACAGCAAGCCACGTCACCTCAACACAAAGCCTGAACAATTGTAATCGTTACAGTGCCCACTAGGGGCTGATCTCACACAACATTTCTATACCTACAACCTAAGTTCTACACTTCCTCATTTCTGACTATTGACTTTTATCCACACCATTCTCTCAAGCCTCAAAGTCCTTGAAATTCTTTCTCTAATTTGTCTCCAGTATCTGATAGCAACAAATACTTCCTTGGAAACTCATGGAGTTAGGACTGCTGAGCAGTGGTCCAGCTGAGGTTTGTACCATCTCAAGGTCACCATTGAGCCTCGAGTTTTGGAGCAGAGCTCCTTGGTAGCTCTGGTAGACAGGATAAGTCAGTCAGCTACAGGCATGGTTTATCCTTAACTGAAAATATTTTCACAATATCCATGATGGGGAGTAAAATCACATTTTGAGGGAATAGGATTTGTGAATTCTACAGTAGGTATGCAACTTAATTTTTTAAAAAGAGGTTGGACTAGCTGGAAAAATAACTATAGAGGTAAAAGGGACAAGGTTATGAAAGCCCAGAGAAGTGATGAGGCATCTGGAGAGTTTCTCTCATTTCTCCCCCTTTACCTCATCAAATCAGTTAATTTAAGTAAGTGGATAAGATACAGAATAAAAATTTTAATGCCATTTTTTTTTACTGGGGGGAGAGGGTAGTTCTAGGAGCATGAGAATCACCTGAGAAGTTTTTTAAACTTACCAACATCCAAACCTCACACCAGAGCAATTATATCAGAATTCTTCAGTTGGAGCCCAGGTAATGCATGTTTTTAAAATATTCCCAGGTGACTCAAAGCACAGTGTTGACAACCACTTCTCAGGCCTCTTTGGGCCTCAGGTACTCAATGAGCACTTGCTGAAATGAATTTGTAAAATGATGAGGTTAACACTACTGTCCATTCTAACTCTACAGGTCAATAAGTACATGGCCAACTATAATATAACTTTTTTCATATTCAAAATAATCCCCCCAATCTAGACTTTTCTGTATGAGAAATAAGCAGGCATCTATTCAACACTGGTGTAGACTGAGGAAGTAATTTCTCTACTCCTTGGTAACCGTTGGGAAAGCCATGAGATAAATGAAGAATTACATGCTATTGGACTAATATGGAAATTATCTGAGTTTGTGTTACACATATGGTATGGGTCCATCTCAGATCTTTTTAGCTTATTTGGGTGTATTGTCACAGTGGCTTAGAACTGGCTGAAATGAAATATTTTTTGTTTCCTTCTACATTGTGTCACTCAAACTTTATACCTTTAGCAACAGGTAATCTAACTGTCCAATAAGAAATACGAGTTTTGGGCTTCCCTGGTGGCGCAGTGGTTGAGAGTCCGCCTGCCGATGCAGGAGACACGGGTTCGTGCCCCGGTCCGGGAAGATCCCACGTGCCGCGGAGCGGCTGGGCCCGTCAGCCATGGCCGCTGAGCCTGCGCGTCTGGAGCCTGTGCTCCGCGGCGAGAGAGGCCACAACAGTGAGAGGCCCGCGTATCGCAAAAAAAAAAAAAAGAAATACGAGTTTGTCTACTAGTATAATCTGTGATCAAGGATTAAATGAAGTATAATAGGACTGTTTCATGACCTCTGTAAATGAGATCTCAGTGAGAGACAGGATATTGTCTTGGCTCCCATTACAACTGATTCCAGGAAAATGGAAATTGGCTTTCTTGGCCCAGGTCTACATAAGCATTTGTTCTCTCACTTTACAGAAGCAAATTCTCTTTCTTTTAGAATTTGCAAAGATTGAATTCAATGTCATTAGTGACCATATCTTTTTATAATTTGTATAGCCTTAATGCACAGCAATTTCTATCTTTCTCCCTTCCTCCCTCCCTCCCTCCCTCTCTCTCTCTCTTTCTTTCTTTCTTTCTTTCTTTTCTTTTCTTTCTTTCTTTCTTTCTATCATTTTTAAAGGATATTAAAAGCCAACTGAATCATGTACCTGGTAAAAGGTAAGCCCAGGAAAACAAAAGTCAGGAAAAATTAATTAAAAAGCCAGTATCATCCACTTGCCTTTGAGCAGATAAGGATTATTACAGAGAAAGACAAAGCCAAGGTTCATCTTTTGAAATAAAAAAATAGGATTTTTGAGTCTAAGACAGTAGTCTTGAAAGCCAGGCTTTGTTGAGAAACAGTTTTCTGAATTAGTTTATTTTAGTTCCCACTGGCATATCTTGAGGAGAAACAGGTGAGAAAGATGAAATCTTCAAGGTGGAGCATAGCTGAGTAGAAACCTTGCCCCAATGAGATGGCTGCATTTAAAACAGGAAGAGACCGAATTAAGAGTAATGTATACCTGAAATTAACACTATTATAAATCAACTCTACTTTAATTTGTTTAAAGAAGAGTGTCTTAACTGGTAGATTTAAGGCCCCACCCCCTGCACACACACTACCCTGTGGGGTGAGAGTGTGAGGACAAACAGATCCACCTTCAAAAATAAAGCAGCTATAATATTATTTGTCAATGTGAATGGTCGTGTATGAACATCCTCAACCCCCAAACAACGGCCAGCTTTAATCGGAGCTAAGACTTATTTTCTGCACAGAAAAGATAAGGAGCAAGGCTGCATTGGAGGGCTAGTCCCTCACTTAATTCGATGCAATAGAAAGAGGAATACAAGGATGGGTAAAAGGTGATAAGTGGGGCCAGTGGAAAGAAGTGCTTCTTCTGATTCTGACTTCTGGAAGCAGTCGTGAAGGAGGTGACTTTTTTGTTGGACTTTAATGCTCAGATAGATCTGAAGGGATTAGAGGGAAGGTTTTGGCTGGCAAAGAATGGTATGGGAGATGCCATGAAGGCCAGGGCACACTAAAATAAAAAGGATTAGGTGATGCTCTTGCTAGACTCTGGTGTCTAGTAAAAGTTAATGATTTAATGACCAGAAAGCCCAACCTGAGAGATGATTTGTCCTTTCATAGCTCTTCAATGTTCACGATGTATTAATACATCATGAACATAATATTGATCATTGTATTGAAAATCCTAACAACCATATTCAAATATAGAGAATGGACATAATTTATAATCTGTCCTATTTTTACATAGAACACCACCCGCAAAAAAAAAAAAAAAAAATTCTTGATGTGATCAAACACCAAGTCAGGGAAAGAAACATACTGGCTTAAAAATCTAAAGAGACTGAGGTCACCTGTCATTTCTTGCCAAGTGTACAGCCACTGGATTCTAGAAAAATGAGAAGCTGGTTGTTCATTTTATAAGTAAACCACAAAGTTAAAGATTCACCACATATTGCATTGAAAACCAATAGCTGGTACAAGCTGGTACTGTGTATTTCTGATATGAGAAATGAGACATGCCTGCTATTAACGAATAATGACAGGATACTATGGAAGACTACCTCGGAAAGCATACCAGAGCGGCTTAGTCATATCATTTAATCTTGCTGGTAATTATTTCTGGGCTTCTCACTGAGAGACTTCAGAATTCTCTAGGCCAGGAGTTCTCAACTGGGGGCAATGTTGTCTCCAGGGGACATTTGACAATGTCTGGAGACATGTTTGGTTGTCACAACTGGAGAAGATATACTGGCATCCAGTGGGTAGAAGCCAGAAAGTCTGCCCTAAAATGCATAGGATAGTCCCACACATACACACAAAAAAGAATTACCTGCTCAAAATATCAATAGTGCCGAGGCTGAGAACTCTCCTTGGCACGAAAATGAGTACTCGAAAAGCATTCACCCCCAAATTTCTGACTCCAAATCCTAAATCAGTTCTGCAGATTTTTGGTGCAATCATTGTACAGTAATCTAAATCCACCCTCATATATGCAGTTGTCAGGTAGAAAGTAGTGGCATGAATTCAAATCCTCACTTGACTATTTATTGAGTGAACTCTCGTTTAACCCCTTTGGGCCTTAGGTCCCTATCTGTAAAATGGGGAAATAATAGTAACTATCTCGTAAAGTTGATGTGATGTTTAAGTAAATAAACAAATGTAAAATTCTTAGAACACAGTCTCGCCCACAACACTAAATAAATGTAAAATTTTGTATTGTTAGTATTAATTTTATCATCATTATCATCATCATTACTTGGCATAAAGAGAAATGTAAAGGTTTTCATTTATCTAGACTAATTTCCAAAAATTCAGTCATTTGAATAGTAATTTTATTATTTCCAGTATCATCTAAACTACTATTTACTTAAGATTTTTCTTTAAATTGCCACACTTCACACTCTTCATAAACTTTTCCTGTCCTTTGCAGGTTTGATACCTTAACTATATCTTCCTAATGCACATAAAATAATGCCATGCTATCAAAGCAAAGATTTTGTGTTTGACATAAAATCATCTCATGTGTCCTGTGCCCCACTGGTAAACATGCCACAGTTAGACAGCCAACCCCTTTCTAATGGACTTTTGTCATTCATTTGGCTGCCCAACAGCAAAACATTTTATTAATCTTGCTGGAGGCAGAGTCCACCTCCCATCAAAGAAGTTATAAATGCCAATATTCCCTTTCCCAGCTGCCTTTGCTGCCGAGGCATGAGCACGTGACCTCAGCCTCACCAATCAGACGTGCTCGGCCCAGAGTGTGAATCAGGAGCTGCTGACCAAAAGAAGCAGGCATGTGTCAATCTTCTCAGTCTCAGCACCATGAGCTTCAGTGGCTATAGTGGCACGCAGCCCTGGGAGGCTGAGGTGGCAGAGATTCTCTCGCTGACCCGAGATTACCCAGTATCGAGTGAATTCCCAGAACTGCAAACTCAAATGCTAGAGGAACCAAGGCAAGTAAATGTGCAACACGAGCCAGGTCAGGTTGTAGGGGGGACGGTGCAATCTTGAGGTCTCGTATCCTCTTCTAACGTGGGCATCTACTGCTCGGTTCCAGCCATTGGTTTTCCTGTGGAGATAGAAGCCCTGTACTACCAGGTCTGATTTTTTGAGAGAAACAGGAACTCTGAATTTTATGTGGACTTGATGGGCAACCAATTCAAACACACAAATAAACACGCACCGTGTAGGGCATCATTGATGGGCACGTGCCTGTGAGCCAGCTTCTGTCCTCAGGCCACCTATATGCAAATGCCGGGGTATTCCTAAATCCTCTCACTTCTTATCTCGCCTTCAGTGGAAGGGTTAATGAAGAGAGAAGTTAAAGCAGCCTCTCTATACCCCTGTAATATTTGTAAGACTTCAAGTAGCTGATAATATTAAGTAAAAACATCATTAGTAATAATAATATTATTAAGTAGTAGTATCACTTATTAATATTATTAAGCAGTAATAATAACTGTAATATTAGTAAGACTTCAAGACTTCCATATTTTCTACTAGCCTTCTACGCAGAAGCCTTATTCCCTGAATACAACACAGTTCCATGTCTGTATTTTGTTCATGTTGTTTCATCTTCCTTTATCAGCCCCACTTTGCCTGACTCCTTTTCCTTCTAGACCCTATTCAAGGCTCACCTCCTCCTGGAAGCCTCTCCTGGGTTCCTTTCCCACTTCTTCCTCCCCCACTCATCCACCTTAGGTTAGGTACCCCATAATAGGAACCAGGATAATGTTCCAAACGTTTTAAAAAAGCAATGTCTTTGTACCAATTCTCTAGAAAACAGCTAGACAAAGCTTACCTCTTAACACTTTATCAGGGGGTATAATCCCAGGGCAGCAAGAGTAAGGGGGAAATAATTGGAGTCAGGAAAGGACAAAAAACAAATATAAGATACTACGTTCCTAAGCAGGCCACCACTTCTCAAGAAAACACAGTTGGTTGCTAAGTCCTGTGTGACACCTCTCAGATGCAGTATGAAACTGCTGTACCTCAAAGCAGTTACTTGGGTGATAGGAGGGGTGAGGGAGCCATATTTTAGCTCCTTCCTGTCTTCAGCCTCCCATTGGTCAAAATGTGAGCCGTGGGCTGGTGACGTCCCCACACCAGAATGGGTGGCCACGTGCACACAGATCTAACAGTGGGCCTGCCTCGCCCGTGGCACTTCCCCATCATATGAAATGATGTGTATGTGCTTTTTTCAACAATTACACGATCAATGACACCAATAGCATCCTTATCACTTACGTCTTTAGCATTTACATATTGCCCAGCACACAGGAGGGAGGGAGGTGAGTTTGGTTTAGGTCGGCAGATATCTGTGAAACATCTAGAGGTTGTCAAGTGGAATGAAACCCAGAGGTGGGTGATAACCATGCTGAAATACAAAAATCCATTTTTTTGGCTGTGCAGCTTATGGGATCCTGGTGCCCTGACCAGGGATCAAACCCGGGCCCTCAGCAGTGAAAGCTCGGAGCCCTAACCAGTGGGCTGCCAGGGAATTCCCAATACCGCAGCTTTAACGGGCCTTGTTGTATTAGTCAGGGTTCTCCAGAGAAACAGAACCAGTAGGATATATAGATAGTTATATATAGGAGGAGATTTATTATAAAAATTGGATCACTATATATAAGAGGAGATTTATTATAGGAATTGGTTCACACAGTTACGGAGGCCAAGGTGTCCCACAGTCAGCCATCTGCAAGCAGAGAAGCGGGAAAGCCCGTGGTATAATTCAGTCTGAGTCCAAAGGCCTGAGAACCAAGAGCTCCGAAATCCCAGGGCCGGAGGAGATGAAGGAGAGCAGGAATTGGTTCTTCCTTCACCTTTTTTCTTCTATTAGGGCCTCCGGAGGATTGGATGATGCCTGCCCACATTGGTGAGATCGGATCTTCTCTGCTCAGTCTACTGAACTAAATACTGATCTCTTCCTAAAACACCCTCACAGACACACCCAGGAATAATGTTTTACCAGCTATCTGGGCATCCCTTTCCCCAGTCAAGTTGACACAGAATTAACCAGCACACCTAGCAATCCAAGGTGTATGGGCTTCTGGCCTTGCTCTCCATTCCTACACCTCCCCCACTGCCTCTCCCACCCCCTCTGACCTCTCAGGCATCTAGATTCTCTTCAGGTACCACAGGACAATCTTACCTTGGGTAGTGGCTCTGGATAAAATGCCACCAAATTAAAACAATCTGCAGTGTATATAATATCTTCCATTAGGCACCTGGGGTTTTACTCTTGTTGATGTTGAGTGATGTTCACACGCCTACACAATGCAGTTCACTTTTCTACAAGAAGGTTTTTGTGTATTTTTTCAACCAAATAAAAATGTTCCTTTTAATGGTCTCTATTGTACTAATTAGTTTTAAACACTTGCCCCCAGTTTCTCTCCACCCCCAGAATTCCCCTGATGACACAGAACCAACAATAAATGAGCATTTTTACATAGAAAAGGAGTTCTCACCCATATGGAATTTTTGTATTTATTAGGGGGTAAAAAGTGCCTTTTGCAATTCTTTTCACGTCTCATTTTGTGCATCCACTTAGCACATAATTATTCTTTGTGTGTTTGTTTTTCTCAGCTATTTACTAGACATCTGGCTACATAGCACCTGGTTAGATCTCTTCACTCACTGATACTTTAAAAGGCTTCATGTTTTCTAGCCATTTAGCATGTACTCCAAAAGTAAACTGCAAAATTTTCAATTTTCTCTTCTCCAGGGGCTAATAAATATACGAGTGGGATTAAAAGGTGGATTTTAAAACATAAATTATGGAAAATAAAATAAGTCACTGTATCTAAATTATGAATTAAACTCTTAGTATTGCTTGATTCCACTTATTACTTTAAGAATCTTATCTCTAAAAGTAGTGTTGACTAACAGGAAAGATAAAGAAACCTAGTTATCTGTTAAAAAGTGATGCATAAAGTTCACCCTTTTGGCAACTACATTTTGAATAGCATATCGGTCAGCAGGTGATTTTTTAACTTTCTGTTGTATTAATTACTTATCTGTTATCACTATACATGACTTATATTACAATTTGCTACAGCCTTTCTTTAAAGATCGTTTGGGAATATTCGTGAGATCTGAAATGCAGGCTGAAAAAAAAAGATTTTTATGGAACTGCATGACTTAGTCTACCTTTTGCCATGTGTAGTTCATCAAATAAAGCTTAATCAGACTGCTAAGAGGAGCCCACACAGGCTGTGGTCCTTGGGAAAGCAAAGGGCTTCAGAACAAATAACTTTCAACATGTACCTTCTTTATAGAAAGTTCAGGCCTTGAAGTCAGCCAGTAATATAGAGCCAAAATACGGGGGAGTTCAAAAGGCTTGGAACTCTTATCTCAGGCATCGTAGTCATTGTGTACCTTTAAAAAGTAAAATTTAATTTATAACATGAGTCAGGCTTTAAGATGCCATAAAAGTAACAGGAGTTTGAAAGTGGGGATCTTGCATCTTGCTACTGACACTGCTTTGCCCAGAATCATGAAATGAAAGTCAGAAATAAAAATATTCTTTTGCACATCGACACAGGCAATGTTAGCCTTGGCCAAATTTTTGGAATGACGACGAAAAAAGTCTTTCATTGGTGCCAATACACTTTAATAAGAAAGGTCTCCATAAATGGACCTAGGTGGAATCATAGAATCAAAGTCGTCTTAAAACAGAAGGAACTTTACAAGGTACTTGGCCTAACTCTCTTGGCTTTAGAATTATAAAAATGGAAGCACTTTATAAGGAGGAAGGAACTTGGGTATGGTCATCAGATAATTACAGAGACACGGGATGGTGTGGAGCATCTTGTGGCCGAGGTGACCAAGGAGACCCACGTGTCCTGCGTGACCTTGTTGTACACTGCCACTTGCTCTAACTCACTGCGATCAGGCCAACTCTGATTCTAATCAGACCTCTTTACACAAATGAAATTATACTTGCTAATTAAAAACATTAAATCAATTAAAGTTTTTATTAATTTGTAATGAAAAAATAAAACCATCTGAGAAAAGATTGCTTCTGTTCATGTGATATGTATATTCCTGAAAATTTGCAAGGTTAATGTTTACAATCAAATATAGTTTAGATACTTGTGCTCGCTTCATATGACTCCCAGGGGTACTCAGCATAGTTAACTGCTTTCTTTCTTGAAACACTCTCTTATCTTGCCTTTCTAGCCACCACATCCTTCCAGTTCTCCTCTGCTCAAACTCACGGCTCCTTCTCTGCCTCCTGCTCTTTCTCTGTCCAGCAGGTGACCATTGGTACAGGTAAGGCTCAGTCCTGGGCCTCATTTCTCTTTCCTTCTCTCTCCTTTTCTCTCTCTTCACACTCTCTATCAATAATCTTCCTCTGGGTCTTCCCTGGTGGTGCTGTGGTTAAGAATCTGCCTGCCAATGCAGGGGACACAGGTTCGAGCCCTGGTCCGGGAAGATCCCACATGCCGCGGAGCAACTAAGCACATGCGCCACAGCTACTGAGCCCGTGCGCCACAACTACTGAAGCCCACATGCCTAGAGCCCATGCTCCGCAACAAGAGAAGCCACTGCAATGAGAAGCCCGCGCACCTCAACGAAGAGTAGCCCCGGCTCGCCACAACTAGAGAAAGCCCACACGCAGCAACAAAGACCCAACACAGCCAAAAATAAATAAAATTAAATTGAATTAATTAATTAAAAAAAATAATAATCTCCCTCCTGCTTATGACTTCATACATGCCAACGATTCCCAAAGATTTCTCTAACCCAGGCCTCATTCATCCCCAATTGCCAGTCTGCCGTCGCCACGGCCACCTGCCGTCTAATAAGCATCTCAAACTCAACATGACCGAAGCCCAAAATCTTGATGCCCTGCTGGGAGATCTCTTCAATCCACCCCAGCCTTCCTCACCTCACATCTGGGAGAGACATCTTTGATTTTCCTTTGCCCTCTGTCCCCACATCCAATCCATCAGCAAATCCTCTTGGCTCCACCTCCAAATCTGAGCCCACCTCGAAACTCCGCCTTTGCATCCAGGCCAGCTCCATCGCTCACCTGCTCAGCTGCAAAAGCCTCTTCACCTATCTCTTCTGCTCTGCCTACCTGGGATCCATCACGTACACACAGCAAGGGCTATCTCTGAAACGCTAAATCAGATCGCACTGCTCTCTTGTCTAAAATTCTTTAGTGATTTTGCAATTCTCTACGAGTAAATTCCAAATCCCTCACCACAGCCCTCGAGGCCCTGCTTGGTCTGATCTGCTTTCCCTTCTCTGCACTCAGCCCACTCTCCCCACCCTCCCCTCCAGCTGCCACATGACATCTTTCCTCTGTTATTCAAAGGTACCAGAGCCTTTTGACCTCAAGACCTCTTTTGGCCGGAAATCGCCTCCCTTTGTCCTTCAAACGCTGTGTCTGTTCTTCAGGGCTCATCCCCCAGCCCCTTCCTCCTACTTGCCTCTCCTTCCTGCCCCCTGACAGGTGGCCTCCCCAGCTGTTCACCTTCATATCACCCTGTTTCTTTCCTCACAGCCTCACACTTTTCACAGTCTGTAACTATGTTGTTTGTGTCACTGTCTAGTCTTTATGTTTTCTCCAATAGAATGTGAATTCCACCAGGGCCGGGACTTGGTCTCGTCAGCACCAACCCCCAGAGCCACTGGCATGTAGTAGATACTCAATAGATTATTTATTTCATTCATGAACTAAGTAGTGGATTAGCATGCGCTAATTCTCCACACTTACAAGAACGGTCATGGGAAACAATTTAAGAATTACAGAATCACTCACACGCACATACTTCATCTGTGGGTATGTAGGTGAGAATCCCAGCCTTTCTAACCTGCACTGGTTTAAAGTGAGAAAAACATGCACAGACACACACACACACACACACACACACACACACACACCCCACACCTATTTCCAGCCAAATCATCCAGTTATTAAAGGAATATTTGAACGAATTAAATTACTGCTCAAGAAATTTTTCCATCCCTTGGGGTTTGTCATAACAAAATCTGGTCTGCGACAGACAGCTTTCTAAGGAATTCCTTCCTCTCACTCACTCACTCACCAAATACCTGTTGTAAGTCAGCTGCCGTTATTTCCACGTGCCATGTATGACAGGTGCCATATAAGCTCTGGATATAGAAGGGTGAAGTGGAGATATTCGCTGCCCTATTCCAGGGCGAGAACATGCAAACAGAGAAACAAATAAAAACAGTCCAGTGGGGTGAGGGCTGACCTGGAAGAGACAGCCTGCCTCCCACGATGCTACATATGCATTTGTTTTATCTCGTTTCTTTTTTATCACTTTTTCTGATGAACCATCTGACTTCTCTGATGGGCTCTTTATTTTTTTTTTAATAATAATTAACATTTATTAAACATTTACTAGGTTCCAGGTATCATGCTCAGCTCTTTATATATAATATTTTTATTTTTTTACATCTTTATTGGAGTATAATTGCTTTACAATGGTGTGTTAGTTTCTGCTTTATAACAAAGTGAATCAGTTATACATATACATATGTTCCCTTATCTCTTCCCTCTTGCGTCTCCCTCCCTCCCACCCTCCCTATCCCACCCCTCCAGGCGGTCACAAAGCACGGAGCTGATCTCCCTGTGCTATGCGGCTGCTTCCCACTAGCTATCTACCTTACGTTTGGTAGTGTTTATATGTCCACGCCTCTTTCTTTTTACCACCCACCAAATATGCTTTCTGAGCCCCATCTTCAGCCTTCTATTCCCTTTCTCCGTGCTCGGCCTCTGCACATCTCAAGACGCTAACACCCCCTGGGTGGATGGCTCCCGACCTGGCTCCGTCCGTCCCTGTCTTCTCAGCCAGGCCCAGCTCTTCTTCCTCCAACTGCCCTCTGAACTCCTCTCTTTGGGGGTCTTCTGGAACCTTGGCTTCCACGTTTCCCTGCTAGAGTAGCTCCTTCCTTGGTTGCCCTATTGCTAAAGGTCGGCACTGAGTCCCAGTCACTCCCGTTGGAAACCTTGGTTTCAAGTTTTCCGTTTGCTACTATTCGAGTGCAGCCATTCTCATCCACATCAACTTTCCAAGGTCTCCTCAACTCTCCCCCTGTCCCCTCCACATATCACACTCCTGGTCGCCTCCTGATCATTCCCCAAACAGCATTCACCACTACCAGTGCTGTCCCCCCATGCCCTTCCCCCGCCCCTTTCAAATTCTTGCCACGTCACAGCCCCCAGAGTAAGGCTCATGCCCCCAGGAAGTCTTCCTCATCCCTTTGGGATAGTCATTTACTACCTCAATTATATCTTGGCTTTCAACTGTACTTTTTAATATCTATCCTCTGCAGATAAGTGTTAAGTTCCAGGAGGGCAACCACTCCGTCTTTTACCTTCCTTTCTTCTGCCCCGTGGTGCCTAGCACAGCACTATTACATTCCTCACTTAGCGACTGATACATATGTGTTGATGAGTGAGTGCTGGGTTCTGAAATCCTGCAGTATAGACCGAAGGTGTTTCATCTTCAGAGAAGCACTGACAATGGAGCCCTGTCAACCAGTCAGCACTGAGGCAGAGCTCACAGGGGCAGAGTCTACAGGATGGAGCCATCAGGAGAGGGATGCTGTGCGGGTACCTGGGCAGCTGTTGAAGGTGCCGGTGGCAGTGGCCAACCACAGGCAGATCAACCCAAGAGGAGGCACAGAAAGCTGTACCGGAAGAGAAAGTTCCAAGGGAAGGGCACTCTGCTCCCCTTTTGGTGGCTCCAGTTAATTCTCAGCCTCTGAGAGGCTTCAAAACACTCTGGACTACTATTTCCACCTCCTTCTCCCATTCTCACAATTTCTCCTTTTTCCCTTTCCTTTCTCTTCTCTTACTCCCATTATGCCTTCCCTTTTGCCCTTCTGCAGTGGACATCTCTTGCTTTGGCCAGCCTACCATCCATTCACCCTCTTTTTATTTTTATTTTTATTTATTTATTTACTTTTTTGCGGTACGCAGGCCTCTCACCGCTGCGGCCTCTCCCGTTGCGGAGCCCAGGCTCCGGACGCGCATGCTCAGTGGCCATGGCTCACGGGCCCAGCCGCTCTGCGGCATGTGGGATCTTCCCGGACCGGGGCACGAACCCGTGTCCCCTGCATCGGCAGGCGGACTCTCAACCACTGTGCCACCAGGGAAGCCCCACCCTTTTTTTACTAAGAGCACCCCAGTTTTCTCTGGGTGACCAGCCCCCCCACTCTCAGACCTCGTGTTTGGGGGGGTTTGGCTCCACGCTCACCTCCAGAGGCGACAGGAAACCCAGTCCTCACAACCTCCCTCCAGCTACGGTGGCCAGTTCACCGATGCGTGCTGAGTCCCAATTTGGGCCAGAGAATCGGACCAGGACATACAGTGAAACTTATAGGAAAGGAAAAGCTCTCGTGTTCTTTTCTACAGCTTTGGAATTGGGAGGATGAAAATATGAATCCGCTGGCAGCCCTTTTGCCTGTGAGAGGGGGATACCTTTAAACGGGGAGAAAGAAGAACTGAGAAATGGAGAGGGACAGTGGATCCTGGGGATATAGTTTGAGTAGCTGGATCCAGCTATGCCTGAAGCTAACTACTTTTTCCAGTTATACGAGCCATTAAATTCCTTGTTTGTTTAAGTTATTGTTAATCAGACTTTTAGGCACTTGCAACCAAAAGAGTCCCAACATACCTTCCTAAATCCAACTGTTCGTAGTATTTTAGGTCTGGAAGTAAATGTAGAGAGGAAGTCCAACTCTTACATTTACTTAGTTGAAACCCAAGAACTGGAGACTGTGACTCTGATAGTTGTACCAGACACCAGCCTAAAATTCAGGTCTTTGCTCTCCCAGAGCTACGGTTTATTTTTTGGTTTGGGGTTTTTTTTTGCCACAAAATGCTACATTAAATCAAGGTGTTGTCTCTTATGTAGATGCTTTATTTCTCCAACCAGAACATAAGCATCTGGCTGTGGGAACTGTGTCCTAAATTTTTCACACGCCCTGCAGCTTAGCATGATGTCTTACGTGTGGCAAATACGCAATAAGTCCTTGTTAACCAATCAGTGAGTTAAGAAGGTATTTTGATCTGTGAGAGTTTTGCTTTTATGCTTACAAGATGAGATGTGTTACTTTCAGGGTTTTTACTACTGAAAAAAATTTGGAGTATGAAAATACAGTTGTTTTCAGAAACTATAATCATTTCCTGCAGATTTTTGTCTTAAGCAAGATTTATTAGCATCTACATTTATTATTTAATGTAGAGAAAAAAGTATAAACAAACATGACAAAATATTAACTTTTTTGCTTTTGTTTATGTGGAAGAAAATAGCAGTCCAGGGACTTCCCTGGTGGCGCAGTGGTTGAGAATCCTCCTGCCAATGCAGGGGACACGGGTTCAATCCTGGTCTGGGAAGATCCCACATGCCACGGAGCAACTAAGCCCGTGCGCCACAACTACTAAGCCTGTGCTCTAGAGCCCACGAGCCACAACTACTGAAGCCCTTGTGCCTAGAGTCCATGCTCCACAACAAGAGAAGCCACCACAATGAGAAGCCCATACACCGCAACAAAAAGAAGCCCCTGCTTACCACAACTAGAGAAAGCCCTCACGCAGAAGCGAAGACCCAATGCAGCCAAAAAAAGAAAAAAAGAAAAAAAAATCAGTCCAAAAATCAACTATAATTTTTGGGTTCTAATTAAATTACACTAAATAAAGAAAATACTATTAATTCTCCCTGCAGAAATAGATATTAGGCAAGTGTTCAACTTGACGGTTATATTTAGAAAATCAGCATCTGTGTATTTTTGTTATTTTGAATACTGTATGGCTACAATATAATTTGAAATACTTGTTTGTATTATCATATGAGCTTTCACCAGGGTACTTCTAAATGGATGTTTTATTAAATACAAATTATCCAGCATAATGTATTTGCTCTGAGAATCATAGCAACTGATGAGATTGTTTTGTTTGTTTTTTGAGATGTTGCATTAGTTTCCTAGGGCTGCCATGACAAAATGCCACAAACTGAGCAGCTTGAAACAACAGAAATTTATTCTCTCATGGTTCTGGAGGCTAGAAATTCAAAGTCAACATGTTGGCAGGGCTGTTCTCCTTCTGAAATCTGTAGGGGAGAATCCTGCCCTGCCTCTTCCTGGCTTCCGATGGTGGCTATCAGTCCCTGGTGTTCCTTGGCTTGCAGCTAAATCACTCCAATCTCTGTCTTTGTCATTGCAAGGCCTTCCCCTGTGTGATAGAGTCTTCGTATGGCATTTTCTTCTTCTTATAAAAACACCAGTTATAGTGGGTTCTGGCCCATCCTAAGTATCTCCTCTTAGCTTGGTTACACCTGCAAAGACCCTATTTCCAAATAAAGTCACATTCAGAGGTACTGAGGGTTAGGACTTCAGTGTGTCTTTTTTTGGGGGTGGGGGTGAGATACAATTTAACCCACAACAGATATATAAGTAACATTTTTAAGAAGTGTTAGAAACTTAACCTTGGTGGGCTAAGAAGGAAAGTCTCTCTGGCAAGATTGATTTCTGACTTGCTATTGAGACACATAAAGTTAGGAGATTAGAACTTTGGCTGGCATCACCACTTTGAGAACCACCAAAATCCAAGAGATGTAAATAAACAGGCCCAGTCTAATAAAGAAAGATGCAGCACCTGTAATAATTTAGAATCATTAAATATTTATAAAGATACCAAAAAAATAAAATCCCTAAACCCTTCCCATCACCCCTCCTGTGCCCTCTTTTCCTCCATCAAGTCTGCTCGCTCTTCTTTCCTAGGCAGTTATTTTTCTGCCCTCCAGACCTCCAGCTATGACATCCTTCCAGTAATGGCCTGGAGTCATAGGAATTCCCCCTTGCTGCTGTTGCTTGGAATTATCCCAGCCACCTCCTCACACTCCCATGGGGAAGGAGAAAAGGATGAGATGATACCAGAAATAGTTCTGTTTCAGTCAAATCCAAACTTGACTGTGGGTACATTTAAATTATTGAGAGGTGGCTGTAGTGGTGGTGATCTAGAAAAATAAGGTGTGTCAGCTTCTTCCCTGGCCTCTAAGCTTTCTATCTTTCACCTCCCTGGAGCCATAAACCATATCTCTTCTTGATGAATTGCTGGTGTTCCATAACTTGGCAGAACTTATCTCCACACTGAGCACCGCACGTCAAATTGCCCTTGTTCCTCCTGAACTTTGAGCTTCAACAGCCTGGGGTGGGAGAGGAAGGGAGGGAGGAAAACTGTCACTGATCAAGGGTTCTAGGAGGGGTCAGTGACACAGAGCCAGCACGGAGATAGGGCAGGGAAGACTAGGCCCTAAGAATTCTGGGGCTGGGAAAAGGAGGTAGTGAACTATAGAACGCAAACTAGACACTAAAGGCAAAGTACTCATGAATGGTCAAAGCGTTCGTTGTTAACTTATATCTCCTTTCCTTCCGCCCCATTCCACTGTCAGTACCCAGAGGACAGCTGTGTCTTGTTTACCACTGCATCTCCAGCACCCAGCATCCCACCTGGCACACAATGGACTCCAATCTCTTTGGCCATCTTTCATTTCCTGTCATTTGCAAAGCCCTGCCCTATTTCTGAGGTGTAGCACAAACTAAAACACCTGACCTGGAACACTTTCTCCTTTCAAATGATGCCCTTCTTCTCATCCCTTGGTTCACAGCCTAAATGTTAGCTCCTTGAAGAGTTCTATCTCTATTTAAAGTAAATTATACATACTCTCATGCACACGAGCGTGCTCGTGCACACACACTTTAGCTTCCATCACAGCATCCTGTTTGGTTTCTCCGTAGCCCATACAACAATTCGTAATGATTTGTTCTTTGTATATCTCCTCCACTTGGCTGTACATTCCAAAAAGAGAAAATTCATATCCCTTTTGTTCACTGTTGTAGTCCCAGCAATTAGCCCATCCAAGAGACACACCAGATAAAGGTTAAAGAACAAAAGAATGAATATATAAGCAGAAGGTAATAAACCTATAAGAATTTTCATACTATGTTACATGGGAAGGTAGCATAAAATATGCATGGTATCTTAGACCAGAAGAGGAAAGATGGATTAATTAATAACTATCTAGGATCGATTGAATAACCAAAACTAAAGCTCAATCTATTTCTTCCTTATTCTACATCAAAATCAATTCCAAATGAACCAAAGATGTAAACCTTAAAAAATGTCGTTTAAAAAAAAAAAAACTTGAAGAAAATGTACAAGAAGTCTTAATCATCTTAATGCAGAGACTTTTTCTAAGCAAGCCAAAGAAGAAAAGATAGTTTTTATGTATTTAAATATATCTAGCACTTTCTTCACACACATATATGCACTGAAAACATCAACAGAGACAAAAGATAAATTGGGGAATTATAACTGTTATGCTTGACAAAGACCTGGATTTTATTATATATATTATTACAAGTATATAATGAAAAAACTAATAACTCAAAAATAAAGGACATAAACAAGCAGACCACAGTAGAATTCATGCAAATAGCTTTTAAGGATCGGGATATATAATTTTAAGAATATCAAAGGAAAGGAATGTAAATTAAACAGTGCGATAACCATTCTTTATCTTTGAAATTGGCAGAAATGAAAAAGTTTGAAAATCTTCAGTGTTGGCCATTATGTGGAGAAAGGAGTACTGGCATATTACTGTAGGAAGGTATACACTTTGTCTTTTGAAAGTCAGCCTCGTGGGTCAGCTGGCCTTTGAAAGTCGTTCAGCATTTTTATGTCTGTGTATAGGACAACTTGGCAACATCTCTCAGAATTTTACAGCATATACATTTTGGCCAGCTATTGCATTCTTAGATTTTATTCTACAGATAAACATGCACACATATGCAAAGATGCATAAACGAAGATAGTCATTCAAAAGACCAAAATAACCTAAATGACCTTGATTAAATAAGCTTTGGTTCATACCCATAGTAGACGAACATGCGGCCACCGAAAAAGAAATGTGCCAATGTCTTGTATCTATTTAGTATATGAAGCCCAGAAGGCATGGAATAGAAGGCAATGTACCAACCCATTTGTTGAAAAAAAGCATACCAAAGATAGCTAGGCAGATAGACAGATAAACATGGCTGTGTATGCATACCATTTCTGGAAGGACTCAAACCTCAGAGGGCATGGACTGAGTGGTCAGTAAGCTTACTTTTCATGGTACCTCTTCATATTATTAGGGGGAAAAATGTACCATCTGCACATAATACTTTTTAAATTTAGAAACTAGCTAAATTATAAAAATGTTAGCATAACTCAATGTAGCCTTCAAAAAGATCCTTTGTAATAATAAGGATGATGTTAGTAAAATAAGAAGATTTCTCAGTCTTGTTTGGTTAATGCTTTTATCACTCCAAGGTATAAAATCTTAGTGAAAACGTACACTTTTTTTTTTTTTGGCCGCACCATGCGGCTTGCGGGATCTTAGTTCCCCAGCCAGGGATCGAACCCAAATCTCCTGCTTTGGGAGTGCAGAGTCTTAACCACTGGACCACCAGGGAAGCTCCTAAAGGTATAAAATTTTAAATGAACACCTAAAATAAAAAATAATAACTCTTTCAATAATCCAGGAGTGAGAAAGCTTTAGCCCTTTAGCTGTGAATAAGATATTCAACTTGCAAAGCCAACACTCGATTTATTAATAAATATTTTAGTTTTAAAAGATGGCCAACCAAGGCAGCGTGGGCAGGTTAAGATCATTTGTAGCTGCTGCCACTCCCTACCCATCCCCAACAATGTATTCAAATGCAATGCCAACGGTTACTTATTAAACTCAAGAGATATTATGCCCTGGGAAAACCATTATAAACTTGGCCTGTAGGAGAACTGATCTCTTAATGAAATACAGAACAACTATCTCTGAAAAAAAGAAAATGGGCAATCGCCATGTAAGTATTTATTGCTTTCGGGAATCAAACCAAGTTCTAATTTTGGTTAGCATGTGGAGAAATTTAAACTATGAAATCATGATTGATACTTTTATACTTTATCATTGTGATCACTCCTAATTGTTGGTTTTCACAACGGCAAACCATGCTTTCAAAATGCATTTGGAATATATTTTTTCTCCATTAGTCAGAAATCTCTTTGGAGGCGTGAAAGAGAAGTATTTAAAACAAGGTGGTAAACGGTGCTTGCAGAGAGCAAGCAGTTAAAATAGTATTTAAGGAATATATGACTAAAGATGTTAGTTTGCAGCAAAGCTGCACAAAGTTTCATAAACTGTGCCCATCGGTGTTTTGGGAATACAGGCTCATGTTGCAAATATCAGTAGATAAAGATACAAGTATTCTCATAAACCTATACAACTTGGATTGAAAGGTGAAAATACCCCAGTATTTTTTCTAAACAGCACCAAATGACCAGATATTTGCAAATACTCACGGAATGGATTTAATATTTTACTTTTCTTCTGAAATGTCTAGGCTCATGTGAATAGCATGTCTAGAAACTATTAATGGCTAAAAACTGACAAAAATACTACCATTTGGAGCTAACTATGCATAAGGCAGGTCAGAGTTAAATCTTGATTTTTTTTTTTTTTACAGTGAAAAAGGTATATTTAAAGCTATGGCAATAAGAATTTTAATAAGGTTTTGTTGCACCTAATGTGGCTTCCCACAGGAAGATGGATTTATTGTGTGTACACTAGGAGCAAAGAGAATAAAACTCCAAAATCTTCTGTAAACTAGAACTTTGTTAATAAGATTTTCTCCTTTGCTCTAAATCAAACTTGTGCTCAGATGGTGGCAAACCTACAAGCGTTTTCTTCAAAGAGGCATTATTTTTAAAATCATCTGTAAGTAGCATTTTCATACTAGCCAAGGTTACAAAGCTTCCATTTAGATTATCTTTCAGAGAAACTGAAACCTACTTTTAAAATACTTCTGATCCTGGAAAAATTTTTTTAAATAATAAAATAAAATACTTCTGATACTGCCTGGGCTCCCTGGTGGTCCAGTGGTTTGGACTCCAAGCTTCCAGGGGCAGGGGTCATGGGTTTGATCCCTGGTCAGGGAACTAAGATTCTGCAAGCCATGCAGCGCAGCCAAAAGAAAAAAAATTTTTTTTTAATAAATAAAATAAAATACTTGTGAACCATGCAGAGGACCTCAGGAAAAATCATTGGCTCCTGGTTTAGCAGCTTAAGAGGATGTTTTCACCCCTTGAAAGTCACCCTTTGAAAGGGGCAGCTGGCTTGTGTGAGTGGTCTAGCATTTTATGTATTTCTTTTTTGAATCCCCAGAGCCAATCTTACTCCCTGTCAGAAGGCAGGCAACCGTTGTACGAAGGGCAGGCCCAACCCTTGGCAGCCGTGCAGCCTCTCAGCCACCCATCAGGGAGTGGAGAGCCAGAGTTCCATCAGCCTGTAAGCACTTTATTTTCCCTCCAAATCATAGGTATGACCAGGCTTTCTCATGGGCCCATATTACTCACCAGTGACTTGTTATACTGGACTGTCTACAATCCTCTGGTCTGAAATGTCACCATCAGGCATTACTTCCAGGCAGGGAAATTTTTCCCTAGAAAATGTTTGTTATAATATTTGCAGCTAAGGTAAAAATGTAATTTAGAAACTCAGCTTCCCTTCCCAACAGTGTCCGCTTAATGGTGTACTGGAACAGAGTACATGATCCTACACCATGCCCCTGTGACGTTGTAGAAAATATTAGTGGAATTTAACATGTGCATAAAGAATGAATATGTTCTAAGACTGTGTTTCTAGATGAGTAAATGCAAAACCTTTTTAAAGGACAAATTACTGCATTAGACAATGACTTGAATGTGTACAAACTTAAAACTACGATGCTTATAGTTTTAAAGCAACTACACAACCAAAACAAATTTGCAAACTAAATGCTAGTAAGATTCAAGTCCATGATGTGCAAAAGTATGTTATTGATTTAGTGTAACAGATAATGTTATTTTGCTGAGATTAAATGTAAAAATGGCGCAGATTGCTATAATGTGGTTTTTCTGAGTTGCAGCCTGTCTAAAATATGATGCAGTGTGTGACTTCTTAGCTCTCCTGTCACGTTTCTCTATCCAAACTACTGAGAAACTTTTGTTTGTATGACTCCCTGTAAGACAATTGGGCCTTCTCTTGGCTAAAATGCAGGCTTTTTGTATTAAACCTCCCTCTGTTCTCTGTTCTTTCACCATGAGCTTGTAACAATTAAAGTACGGCTGTTTGGCATGCTTTTTAAATTGAAACACAAATGCAGGCATTGAAGTCCCGTGCTAGCCCCTGCTCATCCTCATGATACAGTATGCTTTATATTTGTTTTTATATATTAGTTATTATCAGCACTAAAGACACTATATAAAAAGCCTACTAGGAAGGTTGAATTCCCAAAAATATGTCCACAAACCAGAGTCCACAGATAACTGTTTGACAGATATTGCTCTAAAGCCAATAGAATGTTGGCCAGGAAATTACATTTTCCAAGGTACTCTGATATGGAATCCTAGCCAATTCTGAAAACTGAAAAATTACTTTTTTTTCGCTTTCCTCCAATCCTTTTGCCATCATTTTTTGAACTCAAGACATAGTGTTTGTGCTTAACCTATTTGGAGCAGTAATAACGGATACTTGGATATTATCATTTGCTGAAACACAGTGTTCAGAGTTTGCTTAGCCTGGAGGCCATGTCCCTGTGCTCAGTGAGCTCTGTGCAGAGACAGAAAAATAGATCCACAGGAAGAAAGCTTAGGTTCAGCCAGATGACTCTTCTATTCTACTGTGTGAATTGTTTTCAAGAGAATCACCATCTAGAGGAAAATAGAATATTGACACAAAGATTGAGATGACTTTGCCATAAGAGTGTGACTATAGGTAGCAGAGTCATAGACAGGAAGCAAGATCTAGGGGGTGCCATGGATAAATGTGGAAATAATCACAAACTCAAGAGGACTGTTGATTTCTGGAAATTGTTTTCCAGACTACTGCACAGGTGCTAGAAAGAACTGCTGCCTTGTTACTCATAGTATGGACCCTGGGCTAGCAGCAACATCCACGTGGCCTGGGTGCTTTTAGAAATGCAGAATCTCAGGCCCACTCAGACCTACTGAATCAGAATCTACATTTTAACAAGATCCTCAAGTGATTCCCATGCACGTTAAAGTCTGAGAAGCAATGGACTGGGGAACAAGTTCTTAAACTTGGCTGGGTGTTGGAGTCACCTGGGGAGTTCTAAAAACCACTGATGCCTGAGTCCCACCCCTAGAGAGTCTGAATTAATTAGTCTGGTCGTTGGCCTGGGCGTTGGGATTTCTAAATGCTCCCCAGGTAATGCTAATGAGCACAGAGTTTGAGAAACAGTGAACTGCACACCACGATCCGGACAAGACTAGCTCAGCACACCGCTGATGTCATTCTGAGGGTCGGTAAATGAAAACCAACTTGTAAATGTTAGAACATCTGCTCAGCGATCTGCCACAGTGTTTGTCAACATGCCACGTTTATGACTCACTTGTGGTAATATTTAGCCAACACAAATATTGTCTGAAATGGAGACTAGTTTGGGACTTGTAGCAGGAGTTCCGAACCAGCAAGTTCAGAAGAAGGTGGATCGGGAATACCTGAGAGCTACATGACAGGTGGGGACCAGGTCCAGATTCCTGAGAAAAGGAGGGAGGCTCTAGAGACAGGTGAGAATGCGTTTGGGAATTTGAGACAAAAGTAAGCACGGCTTGGGGCTTCCCTGGCACAGTGGTTGGGGGTCCGCCTGCCGATGCAGGGGACACAGGTTCGTGCCCCGGTCCAGGAGGATCCCATGTGCCGCGGAGCGGCTGGGCCCGTGAGCCGTGGCCGCTGAGCCTGCGCGTCCGGAGCCTGTGCTCCGCAACGGGAGAAGCCACAACAGTGAGAGGCCCGCAAACCGCCAAAAAAAAAAAAAAAAGAATAAGTAAGCACAGCTTTAACCAAGAGTGTACACTCAACTGTGATCCTCAAACTCAAAGAATCGCAGTGAACCCCCAGCAGAAACCAGCCTAGACCGTGCAGTAATATCTCTCCTATCAGGAAACCTTTTGTCCCAGAAAGTTAGTCTTTCATATTACCACTATCCATAAGAGGAAACAAAAATGGCCTCTGATGTGAACACATGACATGCACTAAAGCATACCTTCTCTATTTAATGACAACTCACCCACTTAAAGTCTAGCTACATTTTTGGGCACAATTACACGATCTGGGCTGTGGAGATTTCTTGGCTATAATAGATTAAAAGCAGTCATTTTAAAGAGGTGGGGGGAAAAGGCTGGCAAGGACAAAACCACTGACAGAAGGAAGAACATGCAAACTGAAAACTTGACCCAAGAACTCTAGTTATAGGAACCCAAGGTCACTTCGTGTAGGGGATGGATTTCAGCGTATCCCAGCGCACCTGGGCAACTCTGCTCTACAGCTCGGCAACATGAATCCAAAGGCCCAGCAAAGGTGGGCACCACTGCAGGTTTAAAGGGGCCTTTTGAAATGATGAAGATGATGGTAATAACAGACATTTTTCAAGTGCTTGCTAGACTGCGCAGTTCTGAGAGCTGTGGTCCTAATGTAGAAGCATGGGTCTACTATCAGGTATTCCTCAGTGCAATAGTCCCAAATGTGGCCCCCAGACCAGCATCATCTAGTATCGCCTAGGCTTTGTTAGGATTGCAAATGATCAGCTCCCCACCCCCAGATCTACTGAATCAGAAACTCTGGGGGTAGTGCCCAGCAATTGCCGCTGAAAAAGCCCTCCAGGAGATTCTGATGTTCCTTAGTGTTTGAGAACCAATGTTGAAGCAAAAGCCTCCCACAGGCCTCACTAGAGCTGTGCCCTTGCTCTGACCACGAACCATCCCCACCCCTCAGCCTGCCCACATGCCCTGACCATGGCATTTCAAGCCTTCTTAGCACCATGCCCTCCTCCTGGGCTTCTTACACCGAATGCAACCCAGAGAACTACCCCTTCCTGCTCCTTCCTCCACCCCAGACCAGGCCGCACAATCTCCTGCCTCCCATCTCAGAGCTGCACAGTGAACTGGCGGCAGAAAGGCAGGGAGCCACTCTCCGTCCTCTCAGCCAGCTCGACATATTCTTTTAGAGAAACTGCCAGAATCCAGGTGCTGTTTGAGGCTCTGGAGATAAAAAGAGGAATAAGATAAATGACCACAGTCCATGCCCTCAAAATAGCTCACAGTCTGGTCAGGAGGCACACAAATAAATACTTATAATGACGTGTGGTGGACACACTAATAGAAACGTGTCCACGGTAACAAGGTTCAAAAGTTGGACATGGGCTTCCCTGGTGGCGCAGTGGTTGAGAGTCCGCCTGCCGATGCAGGGGACGCGGGTTCGTGCCGCGGTCCAGGAAGATCCCATATGCCGCGGAGCGGCTGGCCCCGTGAGCCATGGCCACTGAGCCTGCGCGTCTAGAGCCTGTGCTCCGCAACAAAAGAGGCCAAAAAAAAGAAAGAGCCACAAACACAAAAAAAAAAAAAAAAAAAAAAAAAAAAGTTGGACAGAGGAGGGAATGATGCCCTGTAGGAGAAGTGAGAGTAGAATAGGGTTTCTAGAGTGGAGAAAGGCCTTCTTTGTAATGCAGGAGCACAGAGAGGTCTAGGAAGGCTGGTGCTGCTGGTGAGTTGAGCTCTAGCCCTGCCAAAGCACTCAGCACATCATACAGCAATTGCCTGGGCAGCTGCTACCCTGTCCCCCAGGCTGTGAGCTTCTGGGGGCAGACACTGTGTCTTACTCACCGCTGTAGCTCTGGGGCTTGACACATAACAGGCGTTCCATACATATTTTTGATAGAAAGATCGATGAGCAGGGACAGAGACAGGAGACAAGACTAGACAGGAGCACAGGGTTGAGACCTGAAGTCCCTTGCATGCCATGCAATGTATATTGGTTTCCTAGGGCTGCTGTGCAAACTACCACAAACTGGGGGGCTTCAAACAATGGGAATTTATTCTCTCAAAGTTCTAGAGTCTAGGGACTTTGAAATCAGCGTGTTAGCAGGGCCACACTCCCTCTGAAGGCTCTAGGGAAGAATCCTTTCTTGCCTCTTTCAGACTCTGGTGGCCCTGGGGCACTGCATTCCTTGGCTCCTGGCAGGATAACCCTAATTTCTGCCTCCATCTTCACAGGGCCTTCTTCCCTGTGTCTCTATGCTTTCTCCTCTTCTTCTAAGGACACCAGTCATTGGCATTAGGACCCACCCTAAGTCCAGAATGAGCTCATCTTTCTTTTGTTTTAAACTACCTGTAGAGGTTTGGCGTTCTTTCCTTATTTATTTAATTATCTTTGGCTGCATTGGGTCTTTGTTGCTGCGCGTGGGCTTCCTCTAGTTGCCTCTAGCGGGGGCTACTCTTTGTTGCAGTGCATGGGCTTCTCATTGCAGTGGCTTCTCTTGTTGCAGAGCACAGGCTCTAGGCGCGCGGGCTTCAGTAGTTGTGGCACGTGGGCTCAATAGTTGTGGCTCGGAGGCTCAGTAGTTGTGGCGCATGGGCTTAGTTGCTCTGCGGCATGTGAGATCTTCCTGGACCAGGGCTCGAACCCGTGACCCCTGCATTGGCTGGTGGATTCTTAACCACCGTGCCACCAGGGAAGTCCTGAGCTCATCTTGAGATCCTTAACTAATTACATCTGCAAAGGCTCTACTTCCAAATAAGGTCACATTCTGAGGTTCTGAGTAGACATGAATAGGGGACACTATTCAACCCATTACACCAAGGAAATTGCACTTTATTGCCTTAAGCTAGTAGTGATTTTTAAACTTTGCACAACAGATTCCTTTGGAAGGCTTATTTAAACAGAGAGCTGGGCCCCATCAGCAGAGCGTCTGATTCAGTAGACACTCTATGGTGGGGCCTGAGAATTTGTAACTCTGACAAGTTCCCTGGTGATGCTGATGCTGCCCGTCTAGGCACCACATTTTGAGAACCACTACCTTAGGCAGTAGAGAAGCCCTAATCGATCTCAGACAAGGGAATGACAAGGTAAGCACTGCCCTTTGGACCATGCTGGAAGCTGGTGGAGAAAGGTCTGGAGAGAAACATGACCAAAGGCAAGTAAAGCACTTGAAAGTCAGCACCTCCAAGTAAAGCACTTGAAAGCCTGGAGAAAGATGATGAACCCCTGCCCCCAACTGAAACAGTGACGATGGGATTGGAGAGACGAGGACAGATCGGAGGGTCCAATCGACATAACTGGCTGGCTGACAGGATATGGGAGGTGAGGGACAAGAAAGACTACAGAGGGGCTCCAAGGTAACTGGCTTGTGCACGCAAGTGGATGATGGTGCTGCACCCGGGGGATGAGGCCAAGTTTGCAAGGTGAGAGGATGAGTTTGGTTTGGGGATCTGTTGAGTTTGAGATGTCTGTGTTCCACCTGGGTTTAATGCCTAGCAGGTAGCTGGATCTGGAACTCAAGAGAGAAGTCTGGGATTGAGGTAATTTGTGTGTATAAATTCTGTTTTTTTGTCTGTTTTGTCTTTTAGTATGTATTTGTTCACAGACTACGGGACTCACAGTGGCTTAAATAACAAAGACTTTTTTTTTAACATCTTTATTGGGGTATAATTGCTTTACAATGGTGTGTTAGTTTCTGCTTTATAACAAAGTGAATCAGTTATACATATACATAGTTCCCTTATCTCTTCCCTCTTGCGTCTCTCTCCCTCCCACCCTCCCTATCCCACCCTCCCTATCCCACCCCTTAGTGATTAACCCTAACAGGAATCTGAAAGGAGGGCACTCTAGGGCTGGTTCAGCAGTTCAGTCACGTCATTAAGGACTCAGGCTATGTCTGCCTTTCCATTCTGCCACCCTTGAGGTACTGGCAACATCTCCCCTCCTGGATGCAAGATAATGGCCATGTGTGTGTTCAAGTTAGTAATCTCACATGATAGGGTCACAAGGAGGAAGGAAGGGGATGGAGAAAAAAAATGTCTTTCTCCTCCTGTACCAGTCCCCTATCAGTAAGGAGAATCTTTTGGGAACGCCCAGGCAGACATCCCTTTCTATCTCATTGGCCAGAATTGGTCAAAAGCCCATCCTCGACCAATCACTGGCAAAGGTGAAGGGGATAGTGATGGATCAGGATTCATCTCCAGGGCTGGGGAAATCATCTTGTCAGCTAGTGTTCTTTCCTCTCTTTCTCTCTCTCTCACACACTCTTTTTCTTTCCATGTCCTAGCCTTATTCTCTCCTACTGAAAATGAACTTTTTCTTTTCAATGATGGGGGAGGCAAAAGGAGTTGATGAGAGGGAGGCCTGGCCACAGGTAGTTCAGGCACCACAGAGAGTCCCATGGCCTCACGTAACTCCAGATTAACTACCCCAAGGAAATGAGTTTTCTCTAAGCATCTATACATACAATGCCAGGGAAAATTCTGATTGGCTGAGGTATATGCCTACCTCTTTGAATATCACTGTGGCCAAGGTTGACCTTACCTATCGTTAGGGATGGGCAACATTGCTTTATCAGTATTGCTTTCTTATAACTATTGTTTTTATTAATGTTACTACTTCAATGACTATGACTACTATTGGATGGACTGAAATAGAAAGAGAATGAAGATTTGAAGATCAGATGGGAAGGCAGTAAACGAATTCACCCTTTCAGTGATGGAGGTTTGGATTGTGGTGGGAATGAAAAGGAAGATAAAAATGTTAAGAAGAATTTTAAAGAAATAATTAATAAGTTTGGATCCAATGCACATTGCAACTCTCTTACCAGCGGAAGAATAACATTCATTGTTTTGATTCTGGAGGAGAAAAAAACTTGCTCAAAGCAAATTTAGCTCTTTCACCTTGTGTCCTCTTCAGCAAATCTGAACTTGTTCACATACTGTTGGTTATGTCCTACTACACGGCACTATTCCATGCTGTAACGGCTCAGCTCAGTCCCCAATATTTTCACTTTTCAATTTCATCTGCCCAGTTATCATTGACTCTGGAGGATGCCAGAGTACACTAGCTTCCTTTCTTCCTGTAAGCGATGAATCCCAAGTTCATACTCTCAGTGAATTGGCAAAAAACAAAAGAAAAGAAAAGAAAAAAAACCCAGCCTTTGGCAATAGAAGAAGGAAATGGATAATTCTTTTCCAGTGAGAAAAGTGCTTCATTTTTCATAACTCTTGAAGGCATGGTTCCTTTCACAGTTGAGAAATAGTCATCACCTCCCCATCACCACCTTTCCCTCAACTTTTGTTGAGGCAGTACAGCAGTCATTGGATATCTAGAGGTGTAACCCTCTTCAGAGGTCTCTAACGCCCCAAACAATCAGTGGACAACCTCAAAGCAGACATTTTCCCCAGGACACAAAGTCTGGTTTCAAGACAATGCATGTTATTCTGCCTCTAGAAGAAATTCTGAGTTGTCCAGCCCAACACAGTACTGAAGGGCCCCCAAGAATGAGCCAACTGGGGCTGCCAGTGAGGATGTGATGCAGACAGAGGCAGGGGGTGGTGACAGACTTCTCCCTTTGGACCCACTTTAACTCAAATTCTTCCTCCTAGTTACCTTATCCCACTACTCATCTTTCAGATTTGTCATCTGGGTTCCTTTGAAATCAAATCAAAGAGAGAAAGACACCATGGTCCACTTCTAATCCTCCCTTTTAGGTAACCACAGCGATGCGTTCTTTGTGACTGGGGACCTTGCTTTAGTCAGTACCTATGTACCATTTACCACTAGAAGCTCAGCCTTCTCAACACCTTAAAGTAACATGTTGACAGAACTGTTATAGCCATTAGATCAGGGCTGTAGACCCTTCACATATCAGATTTTAGCACTATTGGCACTTGCAACCAGATAATTCTTCGCTGTGAGGGGCTGTTCTGTGCCCTGTGGGATGTTTAGCAGAATCCTTGGCCTCTATGACTAGACACCACTAACACTCCCCTATTTGTGACAAGCAAAAATGTCTCTGGACATTGCCAAATGTCCTCAGGGAGGCAAATAGCTCCTGGTTGGTTGAGAACCACTTCATGAGACACAGACCTTAAATGGGAAAGCTGGGCTAGTGGGCAGATGTCCCCATAATGTCTTTATCCGGCTGAATTTCCACCAGCGATGATGCATTCCTGCCCCTCTGGTCTAGGCTCTCCCTCACACTGATTTGCCTCTCTTGTCACAGGGTAAGAGCCAACGCATCTTGAAGCTTGACCCTTGTCCTCCTGTTGATGACAACGGCAGCTGAGAGGTGGTGGTTTTCCCCCAAAAGGCTGTTCGCTCATAAGTTCTGATGGCCAGAATGCAAAGGGCCTCCCTGCAGAAATACCCAGTAACAGGGCTGCTAAGCTACTGGTTTTCCTGCCTAGATGAACAGTGCTCATCTGGAAAGACATAATCATGAGTGAAATAACCAGGAGTCAATTTGCTCACCTCTCTTCTGGGTGTAGCCCCCAAAAGGGCTGCCCCAATAAATCGCCCTCTACCAGAGCTCAGGGCGTGGTAGGCCCATCACATTGTTTGTGTTTCTGAGTGTACTGCCAGTAACTTTGGAAACAACGGTACCTACCACTTTGAAGAGTCTTAAGTCCACATGTCCTTAAGGTCAGGTCTCAACCCCATAGTCACCTTTGATGGTAAATATCACATTGACATGTATAACCCAGACAGCATAGCCTAAGGAAACTAGTCTCTCTGGAAAATGACCTAACGATACCAATCTTCATTAAAAGGTGTTCTTAAAATGTCAACATAAAAATAACCCCAAATTTAGGAGAAAGATCACTTTTTTAATCTAAAAAGTTTCACTTATTTTTCAGAACACACAGCATATGTAAGCATATATCATATTGAGACCTGATCCAAGGGGATGTCTTGTCTATTTTCAGCCTTATTTGACGAATGATGCAAATATTTGTACCCATTTAGAATGATGGCCAAACTACTAATAGTCATACCTGTCACTTTATAACTGCATCTCTGAAAGGGTGAACAAACAGCAGCAAAGAGCTCCCTGTATTCTCAGCACCTTTCAAAGGTTTCCTAACACACTTTCCTAGCTATCTTGTCTACATCCTTGGCTAACAGACTTCAAGAGCTGATCCAGGTGAGCATAGGATCTAAGAACAGCAGATTCAGCTTTGTTATCAGTGAGACCACGGTGACCATTAACGTTTTGCTCTGACGAGCATTTACGTAGATTTTGATTTAAAACCAAAAAAAACAAGACTTTTAATCAAATTTATTGTTTCAAGGAAACCATGCCCAAGAAGCAATCAACTTAATTAAACAATATGCCACTAATTACCCAAGATTCATGTTTAAAGATACGAATGACCCCTCTATTGTGTTTCAAATTGCCCATCAGTGACTACTAAACGTATCTGTGGAAATGTCACCAGGATATTTTCCGGCTGAATTCAGTTTATTGACTTTAAATAGTGCAATACTTTGCATTCGTGCTAACTGGTTTCAAAGTACAAATGAGTGACCAGTTAGAGGTGAAAGAACATTGTCCTGAGAGAGAGGAGTCCAGTTTTTTCCATAAGCAAGTAAGTGACCCTGTGCAGATGACTTAACCACCAAGCCTCAGTTTATCTGTAAAATGAGGGAATTGGATACATTGAATAATGTTTCCCAGACTTCAGACTTAAGTGTGACCTTCTTGAACATTGCCAGATACATGTGCCACATGTTGTACTAATAATTCTAATAACTATTTTCTTTAAATCCACTCATCTTTTTGACACAAATTTATCTTAAAAAGAAACTTTGTATTAGTACCATAAATGGAAAACCAATATCAATTGATGTTAATACAGAAAGTGAGTGTATTACATTCGAACTAAATACTACTGCCAGCCAAAGGCTCAGATCCTGTCACCTGTTTTCTGATAAAAAGACCTTTTGCATGAAATAGAGAAGGTGTTTGCAAAGTAACTATTTGAGGCTTTCTGGACCACACAACCTTTGTTGCAACTACTCAGTTCTGCCACGGTAGTGTGGAAGCAACCACTGACCAAATGTATATGAGTGGGTTGGCTATGTTCCAATAAAACTTTACTTACAAAAACAGGTGATGGGCTGGATTTGGCCCCAGCCTACAGTTTATCAACCCCTAGACTGGAGGAGTGTGAAAGACATACTATTACCTGGCAAAGACTGACTACTCAGAAGAATCTAGAGAGAATTTTATTTTATTTTTTTAACATCTTTATTGGAGTATAATTGCTTTACAATGGTGTGTTAGTGTCTGCTTTATAACAAAGTGAATCAGCTATACATATACATATATCCCCATACCTCCTCCCTCTTGCGTCTCCCTCCCTCCCACCCTCCCTATCCCACCCCTCTAGGTGGTCACAAAGCACTGAGCTGATCTCCCTGTGCTATGTGGCTGCTTCCCACTAGCTATCTATTTTACGTTTGGTAGTGTATATATGTCCATGCCACTCTCTCACTTTGTCCCAGCTTACCCTTCCCCCTCCCCGTGTCCTCAAGTCCATTCTCTAGTAGGTCTGCATCTTTATTCCTGTCTTGCCCCTAGGTTCTTCAGAACTATCTTTTTTTTTTTATTATTCCATGTATATGTGTTAGCACACAGTATTTGTTTTTCTCTTTCTGACTTACTTCACGCTGTACGACAGACTCTAGGTCCGTCCATCTCACTACAAATAAGTCAATTTCGTTTGTTTTTATGGCTAACATTCCATTGTATATATGTGCCACATCTTCTTTATCCATTAAAAGGAACTCCTTTCCCAGGGAAACTAATGGGCTTTAATACCTTCAGTGTTCCATGTCACTCACTTTGAAAAATGCTTGGTTGAATTTCTACCCTAAGAATCTATGATAAACCTCTTCCCTTTATCTTTTGCTCCTTGGATAAAGTCTAGGATTTCTTACTTGTACAGCCCTCAGTGTATATATTTTTTAAGTTGTCTTCCTCATTCACTGGGATGTCAATGGGAAAGTTCCTAATTTTTATCAGACCCACGGTTCTCAACCTTGGTTGCACGTTAGAATTATCTGGAGAGTTTTTAAAATTCCTATACCTAGTATATACCTATATCTTAATGATTCTGATCTAATAGGCCCAGGATGTGACTCAGTCATTTGTGTATGCTCACAACTGGCTGTGGCAAACTTGCAAAGTCAGTCCCATCCAGGGTGATCAACTATCCCGGTTTCCCTGGAACTGGCCCAGTGTTAGCACTGAAAATCCAGGATTTCCTGGGAAATCCTCAACCTTCGGCAGTCAGACAGTTGTTCACCTTAGTGCCAGCCACCACTGGCAGAAAATCCTCGACTCTCTCCAAGAGGGTCAGGAACAGTTTCAGAGAGGAAATGAGGCTTCAGCAAATTTCCTTATGTAGGTCCGTTCTCCACTGTTGCCCCTAGAATGAATGGTGGGCAACCAGGTGTTTAAAAAATGGATGGGCACGAGGATCCGTGCTGTCAGTCCCCAAGCTTCTTCGGCCCTCTGAGGACTCAGGTAAGACAGTGAGGAATCCATCACAGCATCTGTCCTCTGCCTCCCCTACCTCACACTGATAGGCCCCTTGCTAATAAGACAAACCGGCAGTCATTTTGCATAGATTCTGTCAGTAGGGAGAAGTGACCTTTTTTTTTTTCTTTTTTCTTTTGCGGTACGCGGGCCTCTCACTGTTGTGGCCTCTCCCACTGCGGAGCATAGGCTCCGGACGCACAGGCCCAGCGACCATGGCTCACGGGCCCGGCCGCTCCGCGGCATGTGGGATCCTCCCGGACCGGGGCACGAACCCGCGTCCCCTGCGTCGGCAGGCGGACTCTCAACCACTGCGCCACCTGGGAAGCCCGAGAAGTGGCCTTTTACCTGTGAAAATGTTTGACGGTTTATCAGGTTGGAAAGCAGTCACCCGAAAGGAGCAAACATCAGAAACTGGCCATCCTGGTGGCCTCATGCCTTTTCAGTCTTCAAAATGCCTCCGCTAAAATGCAACTCCCTGGCACACCGTGGTCCTCGAACGACGATCCCTGTGAGCTAAGGGCAAGATGCTTTAGGAAAGGGGGAACTGGAAGATTTGGGGTGAGATGGGGAGAGAAGGAGGAAGAGTCCTGAGAGCCTGTTGGAGACGGTCGGAGAAGCCAGTCCCTCCCTGGCCAGCTCTGATTACCATTATGAGATCTCTCTGCCCAGTACTCTCGTTGTCTTTTTTTCCCCAGCTTTATTGAAATATACAATTGACGTATAACATTACATAAGTTTAAGGTGCACACTGTGTCGATTTAATACACTTATATACTGCAAAATAGCATTAGCTAACACCTGCAGCCTGGCACTTAGCTACCGTTTCTTTTTTGTGGCGAGAACATTTAAGATGCTTTCTTAGCAACTTTCAAGCATATAATACCATTTATATATATATATAATATATATTTATATATAATACCATTTATATATATATAGTTTCTGTATTATTTAAGTATCATCACTATGCTGTACATTAGATCACCAGAACTTATTCATCTTATAACTGCAAGTTCGTACCCTCTGGCCAACCTCTCCCCCTTTCCCCTAGTCCCTGGTAACCACCATCCTAGTCTCTGCCTCTATGAGTTCAGCTTTTTTAGATTCCACATATAAATGATATCATACAGTATTTGTCTTTCTCTGACTTATTTCACCTAGCAGAATGTCCTCAAGGTCCATCCATGTTGTCACAAATAACAGGATTTCCTTCTTTCTCGTGGCTGAGTAATATTCCTTTATATATAATATTCCTTTTCGGGCTTCCCTGGTGGCGCAGTGGTTGGGAGTCCGCCTGCCGATGCAGGGCACGTGGGTTTGTGCCCCGGTCCAGGAAGATCCCACATGCCGCGGAGCGGCTGGGCCCGTGGGCCATGGCCGCTGGGCCTGCGCGTCCAGAGCCTGTGCTCCGTAACAGGAGAGGCCACAACAGTGAGAGGCCCATGTACCGCAAAAAAAAAAAAATATATATATATATATATATATATTCCTTTTCTTCCTTCTTTCCTTCCTTCGTTTCTTTCTTTCATTCTTTCTACCACATCCTCTTTATATATTCATCCATTGACAGACATATACGTTGTTTCCATATCTTGGCTATTGTGAATGATTCTGCAGTGAGTCACACTGCCTTATTTTATCTTCCTAAGATGCTGCTGGGTACAGCAGGTATTAGTCCCAGTTTACAGAAAAGAAGCAGAAAATATGATTCTATTTGACTCAGAAGGAATATTGGGAGCAGAGTTTGACAATGACGCCTCTCCTGCACACACACTTTGCCCTGGGAGAGGCTGTCCCTTTTGCCTTGCAAATAGTGATAACTGGCCTTCATTTTTCATTTCACTTCCTATTTTCTCATCATCAAGAATATTTATTGATCCCATGGTCATGCAAGTGGTCCTCAGCTTCTCTGGTCAGCAGACAAGTCACAGGTCTCAACTGGTGTTTCTACTAAAAATACAGCATTCTAATAGTTGAAATGAGCTTTCTATCATTAAATTTTTTCAATAAATAATTTTGACAGGAACAAAAAAATGGTTGATGAGAAGTCAATAGTAGAGTTTCTGTATCCAGACTGTGTAGGTTTGAATTCCATTACTTACTAGCTGTGTGACCTCAGGCAATTAATTAACCTCTCTGTGCTTTGATTTCCTCATCTGCAAAATAGGAGGTCATAATACCTACTTCATAGGGTTGCTGTGAGGACTGAGTGACTATACGTAAATTGCTTGGACCAGTGCCTGGCACTTAGTAAGTGCGTAATATTCAGCTGTCATTCTCAATTTGAAGTGTTTCTCCCATAAATTTCTCTTAAACTCTTAGCTCCTGCTACTACTTCTCTACAAGTACAAAATCGTTTCTGATTTAGGAGAGAATTATGTAATCAGCTATTTTAAAGTTGCCACACAAGGCACCATGTCAGGCGCTCATTCGACACTCAGCAGGAATCAGGTCAAAAGGGAAGGAAGTAATAAAAATAACGCTGAGCCCTCCCCACATGCCAGCATCCTGCTCAGCACTTTTGATCCATATCCTTATAACAACCCACAAGAGACAGATACTATTATTACCATCTTTCAGATGGGAAAACAGAGACTTAGAAACGATAAGGAGAGAAATAGCATCACGCCAGATTCAAGGGTAGATATCTTGGAACGGGGGGGTTACCTATGTGATCAGAAAGAAGTCTCTCTCCCAAAATGAACCTCAGTATCCCCAACTCTATACAAGGCGAGTTTAGCCCAAACGGCCAATGTTAACTAAAGTACCAGTAACTAGCATGGGGATGGTCATTGCTAACGCTGAGGAGAATACAGGCATGTCTGAGCCTCTCCCCAGCACGGCCCTCATTTTGCTCCTGTTTAATAAGAGCAGGCCATCACTTAGTTCTAATCCTGGCCCTCTTTCTAGTCTCCCCAGCCCCCCTCCTGATTCCATGTCAGCTCAAACAGTAGCCCTCTTTAGATCAGTGCACAGAGAGCCCTCTGCCCTCTGCTCCCCAGCATTTCCTCGGAGACTTCCCGTCTCAGAGTCTGGATACCAAGCAACCACTTTTAAATATTTACCTAGGAGACTGCAGTCAGACAAGCCTTCTGGGGAGCAAACAATCCAAATGCCACTCCCATTACAGTTTGATATTATTTCAGAGTTTACAAATGACCCTTACATCCTTATGTCACCCAGCATCCCACCTCCTACGTGCCACCCACCATGTGCTTACTGTCATCCGGCACTGTGCTACTGCATCCCGGACACGACTGCATCCAAACTTCACGCTACCCGTGAGCTGGTGCACCTCCACTGTGAAGAGGAGACGACAAAGTCTCGGGGAGGTGGGTCAGCTTGCCCTAGGTCCTACGACCAGCAAGAGGCAAAGCGTAATTGGACACAGTAGGTCTGACTCCCAAGTCCACATCGTGTCTTTATGTCACATTTAGATCAATCATGTTTGTTCTGCAGCGGCGCTGTGACAGGTCATAGTAAGCACACATGTACACAGACCCAGAAAGCATCGTGCTGTAGTCTCTCCCTGGAATATCCTTTCCCCCACCTCCACCCCTCCTCTTCCCCCTTTTTTTCTGCTTGCCTAACTCCTACTCATCTTTCAAGAACCAGCACACATGTCAACTTCTCCATAAAAATTCCTCTTTCTCCTCTCAGCTATTGGCAGCCAAAGTGCTTACCATATCATAACGCAATTGTCATTGATCTATTTCCATGTTGATTTCTCTGAGGACAGGGGCTAAGACTCATAGACATTGAGTGCCCCTCTCACCTGGGGTAGTGCTTGCCACGCAAGAGATGTTCAGTACTTGTTTGTTGAAGGAAGAGGAGGGAAGAAAAAAAGGAGGTGGAAGGAGAAAAGGAAGAAGGAAAAGGGAAAAGAGAAGGGAGGAGAGGAAGCAGGGGAAAAGAGAGGAACTGTTCAGAGGATGGTCTAATTTGCCTGCTGTGTATTGCTTTTTAATGAATTCACGTGTCTCTCGTGGGACAGTATATTCTTATTTTCCAGTCTTGATGTTATCCAAATAGAAGATGAGGTCACCTGATCAGGTCATTCCTACTGATGGGCAGGAGTGTATTTAAATACGGGTGTACTCAGGTTGGATGACCCACCTGGAAAATTTTGGTTACTATATAATGTATAGAGCAATGAGTTTGCAAACACATCCCTCAGCTAACTTTTTCACACACCCCTTCCCCAGAGTTTGCTGTGAGTTGGAGGCAGATTTCTTGAAACCCCCTTTCGATCTTAAGAGTTAAGCCTCCCTTGAACTGTGCTGGGTCAGAAGCCTTTGGGCAGGTGTCTGCCTGGGGGTATCAGATGCGGACCGCGCCTCTTCCTGGGCTGTTGATGTGCTGAAGCTGACACATCCCTGAGTCATTCCGGGTGTTTTCAACATTCTTTCTGCCCCGGTGACACTGCTTCCTAGGCTCCTAAAATTTCAGTTTATTTTCTCTGCATCCTCCCTCCAGAAAAAAATGGTTCATTCGTTTCCTTGTTTTAAATGCAAGAACATGAAAACACAGAAAAGTGACAGGTAGACGCACTAGAAGGAAGAAAAAAACAGAAAAGCTCCCAGCGTAGTCACGCACCAGGCAGTGCCCTTTGCAGAGTTAGAGTATTGGTTTCATTTTGAGCCTGACACACCAGCTTGATGGCCAGCGCTGCACCCACCTTGTATCTCAATGGGACCCTCACACCCAGGGGTGCAAATTAGCACACTGGCCAGAATATGGTGTTGCGGTGTCAGCCCAGATCACCTGGACTCCACAGAGCCTGAATTTTTAACCATTTTACTGCCCTGGGTGAAATGCATGCCTGATCCCAACTGCAGGCGATGAATGAAAAATGATCCTCAGAGTGCCATTTACAAGGTGAAAACCCCTCAGGCAATATTCTGGAAAGGTCCTTACTGATCTGCCTTCAACAAATATTGTTTACATTTATTGAGCACGTGCCCTCTGCTAGGCCTCATTTTAGATGTTTTGCATGAATGACTTCATTGAAACTCTCACAAGAGACCTATGAGATAGGGGGTATTATTATCCGCATTTTGCCATGAGGCAACCACAGCACAGAAAGGTTCCCAAACTTGCCCGAGGTCACAGAAGCAATAAGCAGTACCGCTGGGATTCAAATCTAGTCTGACGAGAAACCTATGTTCTTAAAGTTGACTATTATATCCTCGGTGGCTACCTATTATAAACATGGTGTCTGGGGCATTGCGAGATAGATAACAGATGGATAGATGGATAGATAGATAGATAAACAGATAGATGATAGAATCTCACAATATCAAGTTTGGAAGATGTCTGTTTATTTCTATATGTATACCTTCCAAATTTGTCAAGTCAAAATACGCAGAATCAAAACCCTAAATATCACTACAAGACAAAACCCAAGAGTTGGCCCAAAGGAGCAGAGGCAGGACAAGCTTGCCTGTGGTTCCTCTAAATATCTGGCACTGGAAATGTTATCTCACATAAGCCTCAGATCTCAGAAGGCAGACACTGCCCCCATTTTACAGATGAGAAAATGGTGGCCTAGAGTTTAAATGGCCCAACTTTACATGACTGCTGAGGGGCAGGACCACATTCAAACTTAGATCCACGTGGGCTCAAACCCAGACTCTGTAATCATTTTTTTTTTCTGCGGTACGCGGGCCTCTCACTGTTGTGGCCTCTCCCGTTGCGGAGCACAGGCTCCGGACGCGCAGGCCCAGCAGCCATGGCTCACGGACCCAGCCGCTCCGCGGCATGTGGGATCTTCCCGGACCGGGGCACGAACCCATGTCCCCTGCATCGGCAGGCGGACTCTCAACCACTGCGCCACCAGAGAAGCCCTGTAATCATTTTTATTAACATCTAACATGTCTTTTTTAATGTGTCTTCTGAGTGTCAATGAAAATGCTGTTTAAAAAAACCAAATCAAAACAAAACAAAACCAAAAGAAGGAATGTTGCCCCCTCTCTTTTACACCTTGTAGTTGAGAGCAGGCGAACTATCCATTTATTGGTCTCAACCCTCTGTCCCCATCCTGGAGTCCCCTGCACCCCCGTGTTGTGTCTGACTCACGTTTCCGCAGACCTGCTTTATATGGAAGTTCTGTTCAGCGGCCTCAGGTTTCAAACACAAAATCTCCTGATGGGCAAACAGGCCCGGGGCCCCGAAGTCAGCTGCCTGGCCCACTAACAATGAACAATGGAGGTGGAATGTCCTCTCCGTGCATATTCCCGAGAAATTTGTTACCCAGATCATTGGAACAAGCCAAGGACACCCCTTGCATCAACACTGGCCGTTGCTGATGAATGCAGCCATTGTAGACACAGTCCCAGCCATGCCGAGGGGAAGATTCCTTCCACACAGACTGTTTTCTTTCTTTCTTTCCTTTTTAAATCATGTCACATGGTTCCTTCCCTCTGACATCAAATATCCTGCTGTTACTAGGAACAAGCTGGAATTCTCTTCTGATAAGGAAAGCTAACCAACATGGCTAAGAGTCATTCATTCCTAGAAGGGGACGGTGACTTCAACCTGCCCTGCTGAGGGTCATGCATCTGATATAGACGTCTACGCTGCATTATTTGTAAAGCAAAAAAAGGAAAAAATTAAGTCTCAATATCATCTTTATTCCTAACATGGGGTTCAACACTCTCCCACTGCACCCCACGCCACCCCACCAGACATTACTATTATTTTGGACTAAAAGACATTTATTTTTACTCATTTTTTGGCCTTGGAGAAACAAACTGGACATGTTCAGAGGGTACTTTTCCCATCCCTCCACTCTTATAACTCTATGATATTTGTATCATGGAACCATCTTGCTAAAACAGAGAGGGAATGTCATTTCATACCTGACAGTCAGACAGTCCTGGTTCGAGCCCTGACTCCGATTCAGCCGTTACCCAGCCAGGTGATCTTAACCAAGTCTCCTCATGGCTTCTGCAAGCCCTGACAGCATCTTTGAGCAAATGAGGAAAAAGTATTCCTCTGGGGGAGAAGCAGTCCTGCCAGCACAGAGCTCGGCAAGTGTATCCCCAGCAGGACCCAGCTCCCACTGCCCTCAGGCCGGGCATAACCTGAACAGCTATTCACAAGTTCACAGCCATTCTCTTTTCCAACTTTTCAGTTCTGAAGTGGGATAGATAATAAGTCCACCAAACTCTTGTACCGATGAGGCTAAAATGACACACAGAATAGTTTATGAAGCCTGTCACGGGATTTCTGCAGCTCCGGTTTAACTCTACCTCACTTCCTAGGTCGCACCTCATACTCCTGATGAAAAGCAAAGACACAATTTACTTCTTTGAGATCGCTACTTCCCACACTCCCACACCCAGAGAACCAGCCCTTTTAGAACGTGATCAAAAGGCAGGGTGGGCTTGGTCAGTGTGCAGCCTGTGCAGCTGCACCGGGCCCCACGCGCAGAAAGGCCTTGCTCTTCGTTTAATGCTCTGATGTCACCATCTTGAAATTCTTAATTATTTTTGAACAAGGAGCCCTACACTTTCATTTTCCACTGAGCCCCACAAATTACGTCTCTGGTCCTCCCAACAAGCCTTCAGAAGCACCAGATAGCCTTCTTACAGTCCACAAAAGATTGGGAAAGGAACTTGGGACATGCCATCGCTCTGCCGAATGTGAAGGCCCCAGTCATAATTAGAGCGTGAGGCAGGATGGTGCACGGGACCCAAGAGCGTGAGCTTTAGGAGGCAGACTGAGCTGGTGCAAACCTGCATCCTGCAAGACCACAGACAAATTCCCTAACCTGCCTGAATCCAGGCTTCCCCCTCTGTAAAGCAGACAACAAATGCCTACTCTTCCCTGTGAATAATGAAGAAAGGTCTGTCAATGAAGAAGTTGTCTAGCACATGGCGGGCGCTCAACAAATGTGAGCCCCTCTCCCAGCTTGTTTCAGGAATGGATACTTCAAGATGGGCCAATGGACTACATTCCAAAAGGCAGTGGGGTGATGGGGGCCCTGAGATCCCTTTGGCTCTTAAGATTATATGATTCTCCATTAACCAAAACCTAGAAGCCAGCCTTCCTCCAGTCCATAGTTATTCAACCTCAATCTTTCTCTCTCTCTCTCTCTCTCTCTCTCTCCATTTCCACCCTTCTTGTCTTTGCTTTGCTTCATTCTGAACCCATGCTTCCTTCATGTAGTGGACAGCATGGCTGCCAACAGCCCTAGACTCACACTCTGTTGGCTTAGCAAACCCAGCAGGGAGAGACATCTCTCTCTCAATATCTATATATCAACCCAGGGAAAACTCTAATTGACCCTGCTTGGATTACATCCCCACTCCTGAACCAGTCACTAGTGCCAGAGTGACAGGGTGTGTGTCCACCCAAGGGCAGGACGACGGGGCTCAAGCTTCATGACTGACATCCCCCCGTGAGACCACATGAAATGGGGGAGGGGAAGTCCCCCAAAGGACGTAGGGATACCAGGCAGGTAAATGCAACTCATCCTCTGTGCTTTATGTGGTTTACTGCTCATTCGCAATAGGTGCCCAGAGAAATGAAGGGAGGGACAGGGAAATCGGGGAGTGTAGACAGTAGCACTTAAACCAGCCTTCACTGAAGGATGGGAAATAAGTGGCATATGTCATCAAAGACCATCTCTGTGAGGAAAGACAAAGACAAAGAGAAAACACAGGTTCAAAGCTACTCGTTGCATGACTGCAACTAACCTCACATCTTTAAATTTTTTTTTTTTTTTTTTTTTGCGGTATGTGGGCCCTCTCACTGTTGTGGCCTCTCCCATTGCAGAGCACAGGCTCCGGACACGCAGGCTCAGCGGCCATGGCTCACGGGCCCAGCCGCTCCGCGGCATGTGGGATCCTCCCAGACCGGGGCATGAACCCGTGTCCCCTGCATCGGCAGGTGGACTCTCAACCACTGTGCCACCAGGGAAGCCCACATCTTGTAAATTTTTAATAGCCATGCATTGATTTTTATACTTACCTTTTGTTTAGGCAAGCAACACTGGTTTTCCACTTCAGTGCTAATAGAAAGTTTCTTTTTGAAAAATAACTTTAAGCGAAAACAAAGTAGGTCAATTGAAAGAAAAATAATAAGCAAATAATAATAATGTAGACATAGATAGCTGTGGACATTCAGTGCATGTATTATGCCAATGACTGAAGTATGGGAAACATTAGTATATATACAGAACTTTTTCTCCCCAAGGAGCAGTAAAAACCAATAACTCTGCTATTGCTGGTCCATAGGTTTATCTCTGGCAAACTAAATATTATGTCTCTCATTGTGTGAATGGTAAAGCTTTTAGCCCAGATTGTCAAATGGATCTGTAATAAGATCCTAGAATCCTCAGCTTCTGGCCAAGAACACCTATTCTCTAGACATATTGCGTCTCGTGGCGAAGGTTGAAAACCAGCATTCCAGGACATTGGTCCACTGTATTACTCTCTGTTTCAGAGACAGACACACAAAGGTGGGGTTAATATGAAAATCACTTCTCCCCGAGCTGGCCGGGCTGATTGTCCTTGAGAACAGAGGGGGCCATTCTCCGTGGTCATCCAAGTCCGGCTGGCTCCAGGGAGCACCAGCCATCTCTCTGGGGCCAGAGTTTCCCCAGCTGATTTCCACATGTACCCATGTGTAAAGTGGCGGCTGGTCCCTCGTTTGGATGACTGCTTGGTCTTCCCGTTAGCTGCCAACTTCAGCCAGAGATAATTATTAAATGCCTATATTGTCCACTCAACCTTTTCAATTATTTTTTTCTAGGCCAAAGCGAAAGTTCTTCAGGGTTTTGATGCTGATCGAGATGCCAAAAAGCTGAACAAAGCCTGCAAAGGAATGGGTATGAAAGATACTTTGTTTGCTAATTTACTACTGAAGTTGATTAAACTTGATCTCATGTCCAACTTTCCCACGATCTTAGGAAGATGACCTCCCACTTATCTCGTATCTTCCAAGCTAAGTTGATCACTTTTAAGGTTCCCTTTATAAAAGTTCCCAAAGTTATAAGCAGGTCCTATTACTTGTCAGGATTCAACATAATAGCTAGAAATTTAATATTATGACATTTAATTTGAACTTGAGTTGGGGGAAACTTCATGAGAAGTGTCATTCATACAATTCTAATGTCATCTAAACCCGCTGATGCCTTTTATGGGAGTCGGTAGGGAATCAGGGCTGATGAGAACTGCATTAGGGACCTGGAAGCTGTATCTACGAGCAGAGCAAGTGGAGATGAAACTGTGGCCGAGGTTGAGAATCAAGAGGCAACACTGGAGCAACTATTTACATCCAGGCCTAAGTGCATGGCCAAGGATGGGAGACTAAGCAAGAGATCAGGAGTCAGGTAAACCCAGGAACAAGGTGAGATGAGGGAGGGAGCGTCTAGGGCTAGGGCCATGAAAAGAGGCTCTGGAACCCAAGGAAGTCACTGATAAAACAAGGTTCTAGTCCCAGAAGCTTGGAAGAAGGTGGAATTTGAAGCTCAGATAGAAGGATTTACCTTGAGTAGGAGGGCAGAGGGGAGGGAGGGAAGACTGAGTGCAGAAATAGATACATTCATGGGTGTTGTAAGAGGAGAAGGCTGAAGGCAGTCATACCTAGTAATGGGACATGGCTCCATGAGTGTGAGGCAAAGTTATCTGCTAAAGACGTGGGTTTGACAATGGAGTATGGAGTTTGGGTGATAATTTGGAATACTAGCTCTTGAGTGGAAAAGAAGGCGGAGGTGGCCAGTATCGACTTCTCATGCTGAGAGCCCTACTGAATAAGAGAAGAAAAAGGAGGAGGCCAAAGAACAAACTTACCTGTCTTCAATGGTATCTTAAGTTCTGGAACTGTACAGAAAAGGCAGCTTTACAATAATAGGTAATGTTTATTGAACTCTTTTGCCATACATTTTGCATGCATTACTTCATTTGACAATAGCAAACCTCATTTAATTCTAATTTTCCAGATGGTTAAAGTGAGGCTCAGAGGGGCTAAATGACTTGTCCAGACTCACACATCTAGTGAGTAAGTGCTCAGGCCAGCATTAAGCCCAGGCAGGAGTTAATTTCCTGCTCTTGACCACCAGCTGATGACCTTCCTAGCTTAGGGCAGCTTTCATCTCCATGGGGGCCTTCAGAGCTCTTTAACACACATCTCACATTCACTCAACAAAGCAACAAACACTTATTAAGCACCTTCTGGAGGGTCACGTGTGACATGTTTAGGGACCTGCACTTTATTCTGAAACAAGGTGGAATCAAGCAAGAATTCATCTGGAAAGCAACATAGAGAGTTGATGGGAGGACGGTGGGAAGGGAGATAGGGGGACAAGTTCGGAAGTGACCAGGGGACAGATGATGAGGCTGCTGGGCAGTGAGTACAGACAAGAAGGAAAAGATTTGAGGCATTAATGGTCAGACACCACAGGGGTTGGTCACAGACCAGTCGGCGTGCGAGGTAAAGTGAGAAGTCAGAAAGAACCCCCAGGTTTCTGTCTCAGGGAATGAGATAGGTGTTATCATTCATCAAGAAAAGGAGTATAAAAGGAGCCTCCAGTGTGCTGGTGAACGTGTAGGTCTTACTTTAGACATGTTGAATTCAAGTGTCTGAGAAAATCCAATGGAATGATCCATGTTAGTAGAAATATGTCTAGAGCCCGAGAGAGACATGTGGACAGAGACGGTCGACTTGGGAGACACCAACACGTGCGTGGTGGTTGAAGCTATGGGTGAGGATGCGCTCACCCAGGAAGTCTGTGTAAAGAGAGGAGAGATGCAGGAAATCCCAGCATTTAAAGCAAATGTAAAAGTAAGACCGGGAAGGAGTGGCCAAAGAGACAAGATGGGAAACAGGAGAGAATGTGTTCTCCAGAAGTCTCCAAAGGGAAAAGAGAGTTCCCAGAAGAAAGGAGTGGGAACCAGTATAAAACCCTATCCACCCTGAGGTCAAGTAAGATGAAGAGTGAGAGCTGGATTTTACAGCTAAGAATAAATTGACCATCTCTGCCAGAGTGGTTCTCAGCGGACAGATGGAAGTAGAAGGCTCATTGCCCTTCACTGGGGTGAGAATGGGGATGAGGTTCTATCCCATCAGAGAAGAGAGAGGCTCACAGCTGACAGAATGTTGAGGTGACGGGAGACTAGACACATAAAGAGGGAGTCCACTGAAAGGGAGAGCTTGTAAATACAGGAGGGAAAGGGGGTTGCTGACAAAAACAAGATTTTAGAAAGCCTGGAGGAGGGGGAAATTCAAAACACAGACATCAGAATTGACCTTGAATGGAAAGAGGAGGTGCGACTGAGAGCTGGAATTGATACATTCGTGGGGGTAACAGGGGAAGAACGTTGAAGGAGCTCTGGCCGGGCAATGTGACATTGCTCAGTAAGGTGGGAGGCGAGGTTATCTGCTCAAAGTGTTGGGTTTGACGATGTGGTATGAGGTGTGAGTGGTGCTTTGGCATAGACGTTGAGTAGAGATGACCAGGAAATGACTGCTGGTCCCCTGTGAGGTCTCCGTTGCCTAGAGAGACCACGATTTCACGTTGGCTCAGCCCACACGGCTCTGTGATTTTCTCCTGCAGCCTGAAGGGAGGACAGGGGAAATGGATGTTAGGTTGACCCCGGGTTTGCTGATCAGGGGTTCCAGAAGAACAAGAAAGTGAGGGCATTTGAGGGGGGCATTACCTTGGGAGAAAAAAGATAGAGGGACCAAGGGGCAAGGTTGATTAATTTCCTCAACTTTATTTTCTTACATCTACTGGGGAACTTTTAATATTCTAGGCATTGAGCCAAGCACTTTATATACAAAATCTCATTAAGTTATTCTCACAAAAATCCACTTTTCAGATGAGGAAAGAGGCTGTGACAAGTTAAGCAGCCCAAAGCCACAACCCCGTAAGTGGTGAACACTGGGATGGAACCAATTCCTATCATTGCCTGAAGCACAGAGGCAGCGGGTGGGACAGGGCTGAGAAGACATGGCTGGTAGGAGCCATCTCAGTCCACAGGCTGTTGTATTAAATTTTCCTTTTCCTTATCGTGCTGTAATTCACCTAGCATAAAATCCACCCTCTGACGGCGTATAATTTAGTGGCATTTAGTATATTCACAGGATTGTGTAATCATCACCTCTAATTCCAGAACATTTTCATCACCTAAAAGAAACCCCACGTAGATTCACAGCCACTCCCGCTTTATCCTCCCTTCAGGTCCAGTCAATCACTGGTCCACTTTCTGTCTCTATGGAGTTGCCTATTCTGGGCGTTTCATGCACCTGGAATTATACAATAGGTGGCCTCTTGCGTCTGGCTTCTTTCACTTGGCGTAATGTTTTATGAAGACAAGTGCCAGATTTTTACTTAGAGGTACATTAGTGCAGATCTACTTTCCTAGGAATGGGTACTGTGGTAGAATAAAGATGGCCATAAACTCTTTGTGTGACTCCAGATAAAAGAACTGGGATCCACAGCGGAAGTTCTAGGAAGACATCTTTTGCTTCTGTATAAGGAACTATCTAACTATAGAACAGTCTGCCTTGCCCAAGAAATGCTGAAGTCCCAAAGGAGCTGGGGTGGGAGACAATCTGGTAGGAAAGTGGTAGAAGGGATTTCTCCAGAGTAAGTATTGTTGAATAAATGGGGTGGGACTGGAAATGAAGGATGACAAGCAGGTTGCTTGGTTTGGGGGCATCAGAGGAAAGCTCAGCAGAGAGGAGCTGGTCCTTGCTCACATCCTGGCTAATCCTGTATTCGGACAACAGCTGTTGGGAGGTACGTTTGCCTGCAAGTGTCAGGATGTTTATAGTTCTGAGCTGTGCTGAGCGGCTGAGCCAGCCTCACAGGTGTCTCCCTGCTGCCTCTCGAGTGACGGCCTGGCATCTGGATGTGGGCTGGAGACAGGAGCTGAAGTGGGTGTGGGAATGAGTCAGCTGTGGTTTATGACAAATCCCCAAGCTCTCAGCCACCACACTAGTTTAGTTCGCCAAGCACAGATGGGGCACCTACTGAATGCCAGCCATGCCGTGCACTCCACCCCCTCCTGTGGGTGCGGCCACAAGGCGAGGCCATTCTCGTGCTGGTGACTGTTGAAGAGCCCCTTCTAGGTGCCAAGCTCTGTGCTGGGTACCACACGCACATCACCTGGTGTAACCCTACCAACAACCCTGTAAAGTTGTACTATAATGACAACAGATGAGAATGCCAAGGCTCAGAGGTTAAATACTTGCCCAAGGTCAAAAAGATATGAGATGAGGGTAGGGTGGTTGCAACCTAGGGCCATCTCGAAAAGATATCATTTGGATGAAGGTCTAGAATTCCCACCTCTACTAATAAGAGCAAGCCCAAGCAGAATCGTACCATTGGCAAAATTCATCTGCAAGATCTTGTTGCTATACCAGCCCTGCAAGGTCTGGATTTAAATGTCTAGGGCCATGCTATCCAACAGCCACCAAGGTGAGGCATACAGGTCACTTTTAATATTTTTTTAAACAGACCTCTCTCAAACCGCTTTTTTTTTTGGCCACGAGGCACGTGGGATCTTTGTTCCCCGACCAGGGATCATACCCACACCCCCTGCATTGGAAGCTCAGAGTCTTAACCACTGGACTACCAGGGAAGTCCCTATTTTTAATTTTTGAGAAGCCAATTTTTTTTTAAAATGCTGGTGAAATTAATTATACTTTAGCTAACTCAATACTGTATCAAAAATATCATTTCAACAGATAGTTAATATCAAAGTTATTCATGAGATACTTGACGTCCCGTTTTTTGAATTAAGTCTCCAAAAGACCGTATGTATTCTACACTTGCAGAGCATTTCAACCTGACCAGCCACGCTTTGAGTCCTCAACAGCCACATGCATCCACTGTATCAGGTAGAGTGAGGTCAGAGGTCCTAGGCCTCAAAACGTTCATGTGCACTCCTCAGCCGTTCACCCACCTGTGCAAGTCAAAGTAATAAGAATGCTGTACCATAAAATAACATTTGATTCTTACAAATATCGTAAAACTGACAATTTCCTTGTTTGTGGTTTCTTTGGTGCCCCTGCTTTCCTGGCTCCTAAGTACCTGCTTGGTCTGGGTCTTGGTTAACCTGTGGCGTTCCTTGGTTAACACTGTCAGGCGTTCCTCTCAGGGCTCCATGCCCACCCTGTTGCCCCCATCCCAGCAAGGCCCTTCTGAAGATGACGTGTGGATAGTGTGTGGACCCCAACATTCATTATCCTCTCTCTCTTTTTTTTTTTTTTTCTCGGTATGCGGGCCTCTCACTGTTGTGGCCTCTCCCGTTGCGGAGCACGGGCTCCGGACGCACAGGCTCAGCGGCCATGGCTCACGGGCCCAGCCGCTCCGCGGCACGTGGGATCTTCCCGGACCGGGGCACGAACCCGTGTCCCCTGCGTCGGCAGGCGGACTCTCAACCACTGTGCCACCAAGGAAGCCCCTATTATCCTCTCTGAAATGTAAGAGGATGTTTGTCATTCTCCCTCCGAGAAACACAAAAACAGGGGCTTAGAGGGAAAAGCTGCTATGGAGCTGCTATGGGCAGAGACGGCTGTGGCTGGCTTTGGGGCCTGCTGGGAAGAGGCTCACTCATTAGGCACCAGAGTCCCAGGGGTATCGGGGAGGGAACTTCAAACCCAGAGGTCCCCACCCTGCTGAAACTCAGCTCGGGGTGTTCCCAGAAAATGGCTGGACGAGCCAAAGCCAGGAGGCCCTGCAGCACTCCCGGGGTTGACGGTCACCCAGTTCTGACCTCTACTGTGTAATTACTGCGTCAGATGAACAGTCAGAGCTGAGGTTCCTTCTTTTCTCATTTTTTTAAAAAAGTCTTTCCCAGAACCACTGGGGACTGGCCCTAGTGCCTCAAATCATTGTAAATGTTTACAGGAAATCGTTCCACTGCACAGACTGCTTATATGACACACATACTGTGAAATGTAAAATGAGGTCACTGTTCGGTAAATCGCTTCTCGGTTGGGTAGTGGGAACAGCTCCCTGGATAAACCTGATACCCGGACTCAAAGGGCTCAAGAGAAATCTAGTCATTTCCAGGCTCTCCCCCACCTCCCGGCTGCTGCTGGGACATCCCCAGACTGCTTTGCTTTCTGCTCTCCTTTAAAAAAAAAAACACTCAGGAAGGAAAGTCTAAAAAACCTTATTTTAAAAATTTCAGCTCAATTTTCCTGAATTATGCAGATATGGGTTGACTATAGCGACAGAGTAGAGGATTTCCTATTGGTCCCTGCTACGTGCAGGCCACGTGAGTAGCACACACAGCTTACAACCATGCAGAGACCAGCTCCATCATAATGCAGTGCAAACTTCTCCATGCATGCAACTCCACATTCGTTCACTCAGCAGGTCAAGTCTGATGAATACTGAGAGCCTTCTCTGGATATTGCAATGAGCAAAGCCCCCTGCCCCCGTGGGACTTGCAGTGTCGGGTGGCAGAGACAGGACAGAGGAGGAGGACAGGTAATGTGAGGGACACCGGCAGGTGTCCCAGAAAAGTCCAGCGAGTTGAGTCCTGAAAGAAGAATGGGAATAAAGGTGAGGGCCGAAGCTAAAGACGTTGCAGGCAGAGGCAAGAGACCAGGCTGTTATTCTGGATTTGAAGGAGCCTAGGTGGAAAGGTCCAGGCTGATCTGCTCCACAGAAAGGCCACTCTGGAGACTGTGAATGCTGATTGGAAAAGGTGAGAGTAAGACAGGAACACCATCTGGGGATCAGCTCTGGTGAATGATACGACAGAGGTGAGGATAGAGAGCGATGGGTGGGTCTCAGGGCTACCAAGGAGGTGAATGGTGAGGTCTTCGTGGTAACAAATTAGATGTGGGGCGAGGGGAAAGAGAGAGCCAGGGGTGAGCACCCGCACCCCTCCATTCCTGGCTGGCATAATACAGCGAATGGGCCACCTGGGAGGCAGGGAGCCTCCTTCCAGAGATGACAACTGTAAGGGTAAAGGTCTGAGATGCGGAGGCCCTAGACCTGGGCTAGAGCAGCCCATGTGAGAAAAAAAAAAATTTGGGGGACTGGATTCAGAGATTTTTTTTTTTTTTTTTTTTGCGGTACGCGGGCCTCTCACCACTGTGGCCTCTCCCGTTGCGGAGCACAGGCCCCGGACGCGCAGGCTCAGCGGCCATGGCCCACGGGCCCAGCTGCTCCACAGCACGTGGGATCCTCCTGGACCGGGGCACGAACCCGCGTCCCCCGCGTTGGCAGGCAGACTCTCAACCACTGCGCCACCAGGGAAGCCCCAGAGATTTTTTATGAGAAAAAGAAATCCCTTTTGAGGTGAGATTTCTGGCACTCCCCTGGTTAAAAAGAAACAATGTCACAGAAGAAGTAACTGGATACACAGTACGCAGGTGAGGCTACAGGAGGAAATGAAGAGGAAGGACAGAAATAAGTGCTGGAAGTGAGCCGGAATGAGGCAGGCAACGAATGCTGACTATTTTTGCAAGTGAACTCATCCTAGAATTTTCTGTTTCTCCAACTGGAATCAGAGAGCTAGATCTTCCCAGAACCGTAAAGGTGGAACTAGTCCTTGAGACTAGGTGAACAGTCCACAGACACAGAGCTGGTGGCTGTCCTAGGAGCAGCGCACAGCTCTCTTACCCCTGGGTCAGAGCAGTCTTTCTAATTCCCAGCACTGGCTTTCCAAACGTGGCATTGAGGGCTGGGGCCAGAGTCAAACGCTTGAAGTCTTTGGCAACAGCCCTTTTTCTTCCCTTCCCCATCTCCAGCCAGGTCCCCCTTCAGCCCTTCCCGCAACCTTGACCCAGATTTCTCCTGTTCCCAACCCGTCTATCAAAATGCATCTGCCCCGTGTTTTGTTCCTTCAGGATCCTGATCTCTCAGCGGAACAGGAGCTAACGTACAAGTCCAACCAATTCAATTCCACTGAAAAATTGCCAAGTGTGCTATTTACAGGCAGCAGACATTGAGAGGAGGGCCAGGAACAGGCTAATGTAGGAAATCTCCAGACTTTGGGCTGTGAAGAGGGTTTTTTTAAATTCCTTTCTTGAAGTCTTGAGATACTGCTGAGGACAGTGGATGGACTGGCTTCCTAGGGCTGCCATAACAAAGTACCACACACTGGGTGTCTTTAAACAGACATTTATTGCCTCTCAATTCCGGAGGCCAGGAGTCTGAAACCAAGAAGTCAGCAGGCCATCTTCCTGCAAGGTGCTAGGGAAGGACCATTCCATGCCTCTCTTCTAGCTTCTGGTAGCCCCAGGCGTTCCCTGGCTTGTAGCTGCATCACTCCAATCCTCCAAACTCACACGGAGTTCTCCCGTGTCCCTTCACACCAGCTCCCTCTGTGTGAGTCTCTCTCTGTGCCCAAATTTCCACTTTTTATAAAGACACCAGTTATATTGGATTAGGTCCCACCCTAATGATTTCATTTTCACTCGATTACTTACATACCTTAGAAAGTGACCTATTTCCAAATAAGGTCACATTCTAAGGTACTGGGGGTTAGGACTTCAATGTATTTGGGGGAGACACAATTTAACACATAATAGTAGGTGTCCCGCAACAGCCAGGTTACAAGAGAGGAGTCAGGTGGGAGGTCTGCCAGTGCCAGGATGGACAAAGTGATAATATTCGAACAGAGCTTTACTATTGTCTAGATACGAATTTTTAGAGTCTCTGTCTCATCATCTCACAGCCCCTATGCGATCAGATTGTCATAACTTCCTTCTACCAGAGAGTAAAAGTGAGACTTGGAGCAGCACTGCCCAAAAGAAACATAATGCAAGCCACACATGGAATTTCCAAATTTCCAGAAGCCACATTTTTTAAAAGTAAAAAGAAACAAGTGAAATTAATTTTAATAATATATTTTGTTTAACTAAAGACATTAACATGTAATCAGTATAAAAATTATTGAGATAGTGCTTCCCTGGTGGCGCAGTGGTTAAGAATCCGCCTGCCAATGCAGGGGACACGGCTTCAAGCCCTGGTCCGGGAAGATCCCACATGCCGCAGAGCAACTAAGCCCGTGCGCCACAACTACCGATCCTACGCTCTAGAGCCCTCCAGCCACAACTACTGAAACCCGTGTGCCTAGAGCCCGTGGTCTACAAGAGAAGCCACCGCAATGAGAAGCCTGCGCACTGCAACAACGATCCAATGCAGCCAAAAATAAATCAATAAAACAAATAATTTTTAAAAAATTAAAAAAAATTATTGAGATATTCTACACCCTTTTTTTACACCAAGTCTTTGAAATCCAGTATGCATTTCACAAAAACACATAACTATTAAAACCTTAAACGGTCCTAAAAAGATCTTTCATTCCTTCAGTGGTATGCATAGTACCACACCCTAGAAGAGCAGATCTGACAGGCAAGACCCACCCAACAGCCCCACTCACCCAAGGAAGACGGCAGTACGTGGCACCTAATAGTACACACTACCTTTCAGTGACCACTCCCTATGGCCTAGGTACCAAGCTTAGAATGTCACATACATGCAATCTTATGTATATATTATATATATATAATCTGATGAAAGCTTACCTAACATGCAGTGACTCTAGAGATATATAAGCAATGCTCTTTAGAGGAACGGCGGGAGCAGAAACGTAATGTTTCAGGATTTCTGAAAGTGCCTGACCTACCGACAAATGTGGCTCTGGTGAGGTGAGTGAGGCTGGGTGCATTTGTGTGCAGAGATGGGTCTAGAAGAGCAGTTTGAGACCGTGCTTCAGGAAGTCTCAATGTCACACTAAGGAACAATGATTTAGTTCTGGAAATCATGAAGCATCACTAGAGGTTTTAAAATTAGGGAGTGAAATGAGCACACGCGTACTTCCAGATGATGATTCTGACGGCAGTGTGGAAGGCAGGCTGCAGAGACCAGAGCCTGGTGTCAGGGAGGATGAAAACCAGCAGGCCTGTTACGCAGGGGCAGGGGGAATGAAGAGGGCGGAGTCATCTCATAGCTGAGACAGATGGGCGTGGCGGTGTCGGAAAATAAAAGAAACGGAAGGTGGGCCCTCAAAAGTGACTTTGGATTTTCTAATTCAGATGATGCCACACACTGAGATGAAATTAACGGGGTGGGGAGTGGATTCAAGGATAGACGGGATGAGCTCTGCCTTAGCTCCGTGGGGAATTGAAAGGCCTTGGGATCTCCATGGGAAGCTGGCCACAGGCAGCTGGAAATAAGATCTAAACTCAGGAAGGGTAAGGGCTGGAGGTGCTAGTTTAGGATTCATCAGCCAAAGGGCAATGGTCACGGGTTGGGGTGGGGGGGAGTGATGGCAATTAGCAAGGAGACCTGGCAGCTGAGTGTAGAGGGCAGGTAGAAGAAGGGCTGATGGAGGAGGCTGAGAGGGAGATGGTCGAGGGGCTGAAGGAAGGAACGGAGGACAGAGGCAAAGCACTCAAGCAGAGAACAGTCGACAAATTCCAATACTGCCGAACAGTAATGTACATGCGGGAACTAAGAAGAGGGTCTGAGCTGTGCCTCAGTTTCCTCCTCTGTAAATACGAGTTTGAGCCAGAAGGCTTCTGATGCTCCTTCCAGCTCAGTCACTGGGGTGACAACCCAGGGACAGTGGCCTCAGCACAAGTCTTGCCTGGATCTGAGGCAGCCCTGGGGCACTTGGTCATGTATGCTCCCCGGTGTCCCAGTACCCATGTGCACCTCAGGGCAACCGTGGACCCCTACTTGGATTTCATTCTCACAATAGCCTTGTCTATTATCACCCCCATCTTATAGGTGGGAAAACTGAGGCTTGGTGAGGCTAATTATTTGCCTGATGTCATAGGGTTTAAGGGATTTGAATCCAGTCCGAAGAAATTGAATTCAGGGTTCGCTGATCAAATAGTCTTTCTCACCCTCACACCTGCAACACCTGGGTCATCTTTCCAATCCTGTCTCCAGGTTCAAAAAATGATACGCTCCCCTTCTTTCTTAGTCATTATCATTTCAGTGCTGATCAAATACCTATAATGAACAAGTATTACTATGAACATCAGGGAAAAAATCGTTTTAGGAAGAGTGTGATTCAAAAGAGTTTAAAGGGGAACTGCCCCACATGCTCCCAATTAGGACTTCTCTCCTGAGATTAACAAGTTTATGGTTGGGCTTGATACTATAGCAACTTGGGTCTATATCTTTTTTTTTTTTTGCGGTACGCGGGCCTCTCACTGTTGCAGCCCCTCCCGTTGCGGAGCACAGGCTCCGGACGCGCAGGCTCAGCGGCCATGGCTCATGGGCCCAGCCACTCTGCGGCATGTGCGATCTTCCCGGACCAGGGCACGAACCCGTGTCCCCTGCATCGGCAGGCGGGCTCTCAACCACTGCGCCACCAGGGAAGCCCTGGGTCTATATCTTAATCTCTTCCACTCCATTTTAAGTACCTGCAGACCAAGGAACATACCATATTTTTTTTTTTTTACAGTTTTTTGGAGGTATAAGTCACACACCATACAATTCACCCATTTAAAGTGTTCAATTCAGTTGTTTTTAATGTATTCACAGAACTATGAAACCATCACCACAATTTAGAACATTTTCATCACTTTAAAAAGAAACCTCCTACACTTTAGCTATCACACCTCTGCCCACCCCTCCCCAGCCACTATTCTACTTTCTGTCTCTATAGATTTCCCTATTCCGGACTTCCATATGAATGGAATCATAATATGAGGTCTTCTGCGATTGGCTTCTTTCACTTAGCAAAATGTGTTTAAGGTCCATCCCATTCATACTGTAGAATGTGTCAGTACTTCATTCCTTTTTCTGGCCAAGTAACGTTCCACTGTATGGATATAGTACCTTTTAATTATCCACTGTCCACTGATGGACATTCAGGTGGTTTGCACATTTTGACTATTATGAATGATGCTGCTATGAACATCTGAATACAAGTTTTGTGTAGACATAAGTTTTCATTTCTCTTGCATTTATGCCAAGGAGTGAAATTAAGGAATAGACCATATTCGTTCCTCTTTCCGCTACAATGCCTAGCGTTGTGCTTCAGGCAGTGTGAGGCCTCAGTGGATATTTGTCAAGTGAGTGAAAAGAATACAGTTCTCAGCATAAGATATTAAAGCCAAAGGGTCCACCTAGGTTCCACCAAAGCCTGTGACCACCACCCTGGCTTCCCCAGATTGACTAAAATAAACGTCCATCTTGTTTCTTGCTCATTGTGATTTTGCCTCTTTCTCCTGCACTTCAGGAACTGATGAAGCCACCATCATTCAAATCCTATCAAGCAGGACATCGAATGAGAGGCAACAAATAAAACAAAAGTACAAGACAACGTATGGCAAGGTGACGCCGAGGGTCCTCGGCCGTGCGCGCACGGCCTTGGTCTTGACTGTCTCTTCTGCTTCTTTTACGTTCCCAAGACAGTGAGGACTATCCTTAAAGCTTTATTGAATTAGCCCAAGAGAAACAAAATGAAACAACCATTTAAAACTTTAATTGACTTCAGAAAAACTGAAATGGCCTTGTTAACAGCCTGTAAAATCAATACTGGTTAACTCATTATTTTTCCAATTGACTTCTTTTTAAGTTGATTCCTCAGTCTTTTTTCCCCACTCATTTGGATTAATTCCACATATTAACTTATAGATAGGCCAGGGATTTGAAAACCAGTTTTCACAGGTGGGTCTTTATGTAAGAATTCTTCATTTATTCAGGTGTCTTCAAGAATGATATATTCTTCATAAGTGATTGTTACAAAAACTAAAAAACCAAAAACCAAAACCAAAAAACCCTCCATTTCGTTAAGCATCAACACCTTTTTCTTTCTTTGCGTATCTTTTCTTTCATTCTTCTTGTTGATGGTGTTACATTTAGAAATCTTTAAGAATGCATTAGGCTTTCTGTTCTCTTTATTAATATAGCATGAACACGATTTAACATTTTCTTAATGTCATTAGAATTATCAGTTTGCCAAATAAATACGAATTATTATGCAGCATTCTAATCCAAATTTATACTTCCTTTACAGTTTCAGTAACTCTATGTATAAATAGATATAGAGATAGAGGTGGAGTTTCTTACTTATTTGTCACTGGGGAAGCAACAATCTCTCTAGGCCTTGGTCTCCTCACAAAATGAAAATGGTAATTTGCCTCCCTTCTCAGGCTGCTGTGAGAATCAAGCAGGGTAATGCTGGCACCTACCAGTAAAGGGAGGCTGTGATAGGTGTGATTGTCTCCACCTTACAGAGAGAAAAAGTGGAGCGCATCTGTTTAAATGACTCATGCAAAACCACACACTTAGTAGGAAAAAGAACCAGCATTCAAATCTAAGTCTTCCATCTCCAGGGCCAGCCTCCACTCCTGAAGAATCCATTGCCATGAGAGAAGCTGTTTATTTATACATTAAACAGTCCAGACAGCTGTGCTTTTGTAGTTCTTCTGCTTCCCTCTTCACAATCAGGCTTGTCGATGTCACTCATTGATGACCTTGGTGAAAATAAGTGCAGCTTCAGTTCAGCTGCATTTAATTGAATTGAATGACATTGAACTTTCATCCTTGTCAGCGCGCCTGACTATAGCATCCTCTCAAGTGCTGTGTCTACTTATATCCTACCGATATGGAAAGTCAGATACAGGCATCTTGAGCTTTGGTGTAAAATAAGTGTAAATGGGTTCAAAGTGAGGACTCAGGGGCTCTGTTGCACAAAACTCTGCAACACCTACATCTGCCAATCATTTGCTTACTTTCCAATTCTCAGCTGTGTTTCAAACAGCTGGAACTGCCAAAGAGGTGATCGAGAATCATATCACAAAGCTAGAAGACATTAGAGACAATCAAATCTAAAGTCAGCTGAGCTCCAAAGAGAATAAGTATCCCAAGGTGACACAGCTAGTTAGCAGGAAACCAGGATTCGAGCCGAAGAATCCTGAGCTGGCTCCTAGGTCCAAACAGAATGTAAACACACAAGGATTTGTTTTCAACCTTGTGACGTACGAGAGCAGCCAGCTGGGATTTCTCTTCTCTACGGTTCTATATAATGCCCATCTGACTTGGAAAAATATTTCCAGTCTTCAGGTTGATCCACACCAGAGTACTGACCAAAGGCCTGTCTTCACAAGATCAGGTTAGATGCAGCAACTGCCATGGGATGGAGCCAGTAACATCACAACCTGCTATTAAGACTGCAGATCCCAGGACCTTGGACAAAAATCTTCTGGGATTTTCCTCCCAGGTCCGGAGCTCAGAGGTTCATTTGAGAAATAGTTGATTTGCCTTCTCTCTGAAAGTTCCTTTCAACATGAAATAATCATCATCATCACTTATTGAACATTGAAAATGTGCCGGGGACTGTGTTCAGTGTTTACAAGGACTGTCTTATTTAATTCTCCCAACAACCTTAAGAAGTAAGTCTTATTATTCTTCCCATTTTTCAGAGAAGGAAACTGACAGTTGGTGAAATTAAGCACATTTCCCAGGTCGCAGAGCTTCGTGACTGTGTTGTTAGACATCATGCCATGGTGCTGAGTAGCCAGGCCCACCCCATGCTGTAATTTGGTCTATCGGCTTCCAGTCTGACCCACACGGGGCTGTCTCTGTGTGAAGGTCCTGCTCTGAGGTCCTGCATTTAACTTGGGACATTGATGACTCTAGTTGGACTGAATGCCCATTCTTGACGCTTTTCTCATTAAACCATCAGGTCGGAGGGAGACAGTAGGAGCAGGCGGTTCACCTGTGATTGGAGGGGCTTGCCCCAAACAGGGTGCCAGTGAGAATTTCATGCACTTCCCTTCCCCCACCTGAGTTCTTTCCCACGTGTGTCCCTTTCAGAATTTAACAAAATGCCAAAGTGACTGTATATCAGGTTTGCCCAGGACAGTCCCTCGTTAATTCCTGTTGTCCCCCTGCAATTATTAATAGTGCCCCCCCTTTCACTGTCAAAAGCATCTCAACTTGGACAATGAATGATCTGGTCTCCTAGAGATGACAAACCTGTATTTCAGTCTTCTCTAGCCAAGTATTTGGAGATGAGTCCTTTATCTTATTGAGGTTCAGTCCATGGGGATAATGCAATACCTCTCCTACCAGGGCTGTTTTAGGGATCAGTGAGGAAGCTCTCTGAACCCCAAAATATTCGGCAAATGCTGGTTGTTACTTTGATTCATCTTTGGGGTCCCCAGCCCTGAGCAGGGGATCTTCCCTCTGCCTCTCTGCCAGCCTTGGCAGCAGATGGATGGGCACTTGGGAGACGACTGTCCTCCAGGTCACTCATGCCTGTAGAGCTCCAGTCTAGACTGTGCCCCGTGTGTCCACAGCAGGTGTCCTGCGGTGGGGAGAGCAGACACCTGTCCCTCTGCTCTCAGCACGTTCCCAGACAAGACTCTCGCTGTCTTCCCACAGGACCTGGAGGAGGTGCTCAAGAAGGAGCTGAGTGGATACTTCGAGAAGACAGCCTTGGCCCTTCTGGAACACCCCAGCGAGTATGCCGCCCGGCAGCTGCAGAAGGCCATGAAGGGCCTGGGCACGAATGAGGCGGTGCTCATCGAGGTCCTGTGCACGAAAACCAATAAGGTGAGTCCCAGCCGAGCCCTGGACCAACTCCCAAGGGAGCGTCCATATGCCCACCAGAGATGGCTACAGCAGCCAGAAGGGAAAGTCCTCCCTGCATTCCACCCACAGGGTGAGCAAGTGTCTGGGCAGAAACGCGTCCACTTGGTTCACACTGGAGAGATCCCTCTTCCAATCTTCTGATGGTCATTCTTGGTGTCGCTGCTCCTGGCTTGACAGGATAGATCCTTCCAGAAGCACAGTGTCAATCCAGCTTTCATTTTTCTCAAGAGATGCACAGTTTTACATGAAGGAGGAAAGTTCTACTTTACCCTCCCAGCCTGACTTTGCGGGTCTCCTGGCACAAATAATACAACAGTCCAAGCATGGCTGCATCTAGCAGAGAGCACAAGGAAAGGCAGGGGGGTGGGGGGGTGCCAGGGGGGTCCCAGTGAACACCCCCGGGGCCATCACCACTTCCCCAGAGGTTTCCATGTCCTCTATCCTGTCCTCCCCTGGTCCCTTGGGCACATGCCACCATCTCAGGAGCTGCAAAGGACGTTCGTTAAGGCCCTCGCAGAAGCCCATTCATCTTTGGTTCCAAAACCCATAAGGGCCAAGGACTTCATCAGAAGAGAGGGCCCACAGGGCATTATCTGGGGAACCCCTGCCTCTTCCACAACACCCATCACATAGAATGGGGAGGTCCAGCGAGGAAATGCCAGGAAAATCCAACACTCTTGAGGCCTCCGGGTAGGAAGCAGAAACAGCACTTGGAGCAGATGGCGAGGAAAGATGCCCCAGCGCTCTGACACTGCAGTGCCGTTTGAGCCCCCGAGTGCCTACCACCTGGGCTGGTTCCTGCTGCCCAGCCTGTGCCGTCCACCCACGTCTCCTGAAGCACCACCAGGCTCCACGCTACAGCTGCAAACCCCTTTCCTGAACATCTCTGGACTTCTCTTCTTCCCAAAGGATAATAAAACCCCTCCATTTGGGGAGTTTCAGGTTAGGATTGTGCCTTAAGGGAAGGTTAGCACAGGAGGGCGGTATCAATTCAGTCCAACAACCACACAACTCTCCTTACTCAATATTCCCATCCTTTCCAGAAGCACCAAAGTCCTAGCGACCAGGCAGCCAATATTTGGGCAGCCTGCCTTGGCAAGAAGGTTAATTTGGTCGTTACTTTTCTAATCACACTTGCCTACACGTGGTTCACCCTCAGCCTAATTTCTTTCAGGTCCTGGTCTCAAACAATGAACAGGTTCTTTTTTTTTTTTTTTCAATCAAATAGATCTGACAGTAAAAAGAAGAAAAGCAGGGAGAGAGCAGGCCCTGGGTTCAGGCAGATCCTGAGAGTGGGCTGGAAGGAGGAGAAAGGGGAGGGGGCTGCAGAGTCACAGGTGTTCGGCCCCCACCTGCTTCCTCCTCTCTCCCACCCACTGAAGCAACATCTGCCTGGCCCTCATCTTCTATCACTCCCTCTCCCTTCTCCCCATCACTGCCCCATGACTTTCATTTTAAACAGTTTATGAGCGATGCTGTAGGGAAATGCCTGCTCTTATACGCTGCTGGTTCAAGTGTAAACGGAGGCAGCTCCCAAGTGGGTCAAGCCATTGCAATATACAGCCATACTCTGTTTCATTGCGCTTCGTTTTACCGCGATTTTGCAAATAGCATGTTTGTGGCAACCCTTCAACAAGCAAGCCTATCAGCACCATTTCTCCAAAAGCATTTGCTCACTTCCTGTCTCTGTGTCATATTTTGGTATTTCTCACAATATTTCAGACCCTCCACTGGCAGAAAGATGACGACTTGCTGAAGGCTCAGGTGATGGTTAGAATTTTTAGCAATAAAGTTTTTTTTTTGTTTTTTTTTTTTTGCGGTACACGGGCCTCTCACTGTTGTGGCCTCTCCCGTTGCGGAGCACAGGCTCCGGATGCGCAGGCTTAGCGGCCATGGCTCACGGGCCCAGCCACTGTGTGGCATGTGGGATCCTGCTGGACCGGGGCACGAACCCGTGTCCCCTGCATCGGCAGGCGGACTCTCAACCACTGCGCCACCAGGGAAGCCCGCAATAAACTATTTTTAAATTAAGTTATGTGCATTGCTTTTTTAGATATAATGCTATCTCACACTTAACAGACCACAGTAGAGTATAATCATAACTTTTGTGTGTACTGGGAAACCGAAAGATTCGTGTGACTCGCTTTATTATGATACTCATTTTATAGGGGTGGTCTGGAACCATACCCACAGTATCTCCAAGGTGTGCCTGTAAAGCAGTTCTTCCTGGCACACACCCTGGAAAGAGGCTTGCACTCCTGTACACAGCAAATTGTTTACTGAGTGCAGCCTTGTTTGAAGTAGAGAAAAATTGAACACAGCCTAAATGTCCATCAATCAGAGGCTGGCTAAACAAACAGGGGCTTACTGTAGGATGGAACCTTTTGTATCCATTTAAGAAAAACACTAGGTGACTAACTAACGTACAAGCCTAGCTGGACCTCCAAAACCTATTACTGAGTGAAAAAATAAGTCAAAGAACAAACAGAACAGTATTCCACTTTTTAAACACATACACAAAACAGTTCTATATATTTGCAGTAGCACAAACATATGTATACAAACGTAAAGAGAAAATATGCACTGAACTTCTAACACTGGCTACCTGGGTGGGGAAGGGAGAGTGAGATGGGGTGAGGGGGTAGTGAAAGAAGATGTTAGCTTAGCTGTAATGTTTTCACTTTTAACTAAGGATGACATATGCTAAAGGACTCCACACAGCTGGGGACTTGCTCTAGGCCTAGACCTTGACCTGTAGGGACAACCCCCTTTGGAGGAAGTCACAAAGGCATCCTGTGCCCAGAGACAAGCTCCTGCCTCTTCCCTTTGCTTGTCTCTGCCTATATTATTGATTAACCCCACCTTGGAGTATTGATTTTTTTTATTACCTCTCCTAGGAAATCATCGCCATTAAAGAGGCCTACCAAAGATGTAAGTGACCGTTTGTTCTGACTTTAAAGAATGTTCCTTCCAAAATACCTCTGGGAGACTAAATCTGCTTTCTCTCCTCCTTTCTTCTTCCCCAAAAGTATTTGACAGGAGCCTTGAATCAGATGTCAAAGGTGACACAAGTGGAAGCCTAAAAAAAATCCTGGTCTCCCTGCTACAGGTAAAAGTAAAAAGGTCTAACCTGCCTTATGATCTTGGGAAACAGCCCTTGGCAGCATGGGACCATGGTGAAAAAGGCAATTTCGATGATAAACATTTCCTTCTTTTATTAAAAATGTTACTGAGGGATCATCAACCTGTGTTCTGTCAGCCCAGCTCATGTGAAATTATTCAATGGGCATTTTTCCCATCATAGCAATCCACCTAGTCATTTGCAGTTTACAATCCCTTTTTGTTAGTGAGTTATCTCATTAAGCATCACCACCTCACTTTGCCAGTGAGGAACCTCTAGGTGTACACACAGTAAGACACAGCTTAGGAGCAAGAACCAGCCCATCTGACCCCAAGTAGGGCCCTTTTCATGACACAACTTACTTCCAGGATTCACCCGAAGTCTAGGCCTGTAAGAACTGCTGCAGGGAGCTTGGCCTGGAAAGCAGGGCTTTAAGAATTGGCCCTGCTAGGACACAGCCCCCGCGGCCCCCAGCCAGATGGCATCTGCACTCTCATTGACGCACCCACCTTTATGAGCTTTGTGTGTTTCTCTGCTTCATTACTCTCGATGTGGAGAGACTGATAGCAGAGAATACACAGAGTAGGCTTCACCCATAGCACGAAGAGTATATAAGTGTTCTCCTGCTGTATAACAAATTGCTGCAAAGTCAGCAACCTAAACTATGCAGACCCATGATCTAGCGGTTTCCATGGGGCAGGGGTCCTGTTGCGGGTTAGCCAGGGTCTCGCCAGGCTGAAATCAAGGTGTTGGCCAGGGCTGCCATCTCATCTGAGGCCTGGGGTCCTCTTCCAAGCTCACTGGCTGTTGGTAGATTTCGGTTCCCTGTGGTTGTACGACTGATGTCCCTGTGTTCCTGCTAGCTGTCAACCAGAGACCACTCAGCTCCTAGAGGCCATCTGCAGTTCCCTGTCGTAGCCCCACAGACAGTTCAGAGCATGGCTATTTGGTTTCTTCCAGGCCAGCCTGAGTTCATGTCTCTGACTTCTTCCATCTCTGACCTTAACGAGCTCACCTGATTGGGTCAGACCTACCCAGGATAACTGATTAGGGATTTTAATTACATCTATAAACATCCCCTTTGCCATATAAACATAATATGATCACAGGAGTGGTATCTCACCATATTCACAGGTCTTACCCACACTCAAAAGAAGGGGATTATACAAGAGTGTGGGCCACCTGGGTCATCTTAGAATTCCACTAAGGGCTTAGGTTAGACCTCCAAAACTTTCCATGACCAACATTCAGGGCTCTTCAGGGCTGGGATCCTGAGAAGTGAAATTTGATATTTTGGAAGGAAGACTAATAGCTTCCCAACAGACTCATTCTAGGGGACATCATGAGGTTTCTTAGAGGTCAGTGGGGTTTGTGAGTGACCCTGGTTTCTACAAAATAAAAGGAAAAATGTGTTGTCACAGAAGCTACTCTGTTTATCAGTTGTGCCCAAAAGATGGCAGCAAAGAGCAGCATTGCCACTTTGCCAGGTTTTGTCTCGCTTCAGGCCACCCCTCTGAAATCACCCCCTTTTCTAGGACTTTCCCTTTTTGTTTTCTGTGGCCAAGCAGGAACTCAAGTTAATAACAATGTGTTGATTTTTCTAGGCTAATCGCGATGAAGGAGATAATGTAGACAAAGATCTAGCTGGTCAGGATGCCAAAGATCTGTACGATGTAAGTATGCAGATGTGCCAGTCTCTGCAAATCCTTTTTTTTTTTTAATTAACATTATTTTCAACAACTGTTACTTTATTTTATGTGAATTGGAATTACCTGGGAAATAAGTATGATCTTTAAAATATTTTTCATATATACGGTCTTCATGAACCTGAAAGAATTGCTTTTTCTATTCTTATATTCTGGGGTTAACCACCTTAGATCCATTTTGGAACAAGGGAAGGTATAAATAATATAAATATGTGAGGTGTACTTGTGGGTTAGAAGTTTAAAGTGCCAGATCGATCAATGTGGCTTAGATTCAGTGCATATTTTATTGTTTCCTGTAAGGGAGGCCTGGTCACAGCTCTGTTTATTCAGTCTTTTTGCAAAAGGCTTTTTCAAAATGTTTGCACCCGGCCCTCTAGGCAGGGGAAGGCCGCTGGGGCACGGACGAGCTTACCTTCAATGAAGTCCTGGCCAAGAGGAATCACAAACAGTTACGAGCCACCTTTCAAGCCTACCAAGTTGTAAGTGATCCAGTACTAAGGCAAGGAGTTCGCACGGAAACTGAGTCTCAAGTTATTTCCCAAAGAAGCCGAGTTCTGGGATGTGGAACTGGGCGGCAGGGGGTGGGGTGTCTTTTACAATAGTGGTTCTCAATCGGGGTGATTTTGAACCCCCCAAGGGATATTTGATAATGTCTGGAAACATGTGGGGTTGTCACAACAAGGTGCGCTGGGGCAAGCGGCACTACTGGCATCTAGAGCGTCAAGGCCAGGGATGCTGCTGAACAGCACACAGTGCACAGGGCACCTCCCACAACAAACAGTCATTCGGCCCCCAGAGCACTGCTGAGTCTGGGAAACCCTGCTTTGCAACAGAGGCTAGGGAAGCAGGGGAGTGTCAAGTTTAGGAGCAAAGCCCTAGAGTCACAGGGTACAGGTTCAAGTCCCGGTTCTATCACTAACAAGTGACCTGATGTCACCATCCTCATTTGTAAAACAGGGACCATGAACATCAACACCCCACCCTCACGGGGTTATTTTAGGTGTTAAATAAGATGAATATAAAAGGCTCAGGACAGTATCTGGCATGTGGTAAGCTTACTTATGTTTGCTGTTACTATTATTCCAATTGACAGTTGGGCTAACAGTGCCTACTGCTCCCAAAACAGATGTGATAATACCTCAGAGATACACTCTTGGAAAGATGTGTATCAGTTACTTTTATACAATTATTTTTTTTAATCTAATGATAATTTTAAGTCAACGAGGTGAGTTAGCTATTTCAAGGCACTTAGTGGTTAATCTTTCCCTGAAAATCAGTCTTTAATTGCAAGAAGACCTTTGTGGAATATCAGATTTTGTTTTGGTCTCCTATTTTATATTTGTGGAATGGTTTTAAAGGACATCTGTACCCTGTGTCTCATTTCAATTTCACAAGAATACTGTAACTCAAAAGTAAGCTGAAGAGCCATTGTTACCCATAACTGCTGGTGGAGGAAAATCTGTTACAAGTAAGGAACCATCTGTAACTTATCAGGACCACACAGCAAGTCAGTAGCAGAAAGTGGATGAGAATTCCAAGATTCCCCAGCCTGAGCTCCTACCTCAGCTAGAGCTGGCCGCTCCTCACTCAAAATAGCATTTCCTATGTGTTGCCAGCAGATGAAAAGACAACAAAGCTTTGGAATTTTATCATCACTCTATATAAGCCCTTAGGGCCCTCTGCTTTCAAATTCTGCCCAGAGCCGTGATCAAAGGCAGCTGACCCTGTACTCCCCTGGCCCCTGGGCCTGGAGCTGTGTAGACTGAGCTGGAAGCCTTCTCCATGACCTAGACCCTCTTCCCATAAGACTGGGGCCATGGATGGAGTTTCTGGGGTGGCTGTCATTGGAGATCACTATAGAAACACACATATGTGTGAGGGTGTGTGTGTGTGTGTGTGTGTACATGAGCTACTGACTATCTAAGGATACTCCCTAGGCCGATTGTTCTCAAAATTAATCCCCAAACAGCAGAATCCGTATCACTTGACACAATGTTTAAAATGAGAATTCTTAGTGCCGGCCCTGGACCTACTGAATCAGCTTCCTTGGAGTTAGGGTCCTATAGTCTGTGTTTTAACAAATCTTCCAGATTCTGATACATGTTAAGGTTTAACAAGTCTGCTCTAGGCTACTAGCTGTATGACCCTGGGCAACTTATTAAGGGTTCTGTGCCTCAGTTCCCCCAACCGTATAATAGGGATAATAATAGTACCTACTTCACAGGGTTAGTAAGGATTAAATGAATTAACAGATTTAAAGCATTTATTGCCTGGCATGAAGTAGGTGCTCAATTAACATTAGCAGTTGTTATGAGTCGCCTTATGTGAACCGACAGTGTCAAAAAACAGAGCTAAAACTCAAATGGTCAGTAAGAGAATCAATTGATCTGATAATTCTTTACATGAAACCAGCTCTAAAATGCTACCTATTCATCATTCCGAAAGCCTTGTTGGAACATTGTTCATCTTGATCTTTATCATTGATCTTCTGAGTTCATCCTGATCTTGGGAACCTGGTTCCATAAATTTTCTCATGGTCTCTGGCTAAAAGCACTAAGATGCTAGGGTCAGATCAGTGAAGTGTGTCATACGGCATAGGTTGTCCTGGCATAGAGTCGAATTTTAATTTTTGGCGCAAAAACTCAGGTTTTTGCCCTTAATCTGCCTTCTAAACCTGAGTCTTAACTGTTGACACTCTCAGAGATCCCAGCCCAAGCAACAAAGCTTCCCCAACCCTGCAGCATCATGAAAGATTATCACCGTCCCCAAATCTACCAAATAGGAAAGGCTTGTAGAGTTATAAAGTTCCCAAAACATGGCTCAGTATAAATTGTAGGTACACATACCCATAGCCCCAGGTCACTGCCTCACCACCACACCTCTCACCATAAAGTTCTCCCCTTCCCTAAAGTGTTCCTACGCCCATTCCAGAACCTTTAGCCCTTTAACTGCTATAACCAAAGTCAGAGTACACAGGGCTCTGCCGTGGGCGCGCTGTCAGTTTGAGGCATTGGTTTTAAAAGAAAGAAACGTGTCTCCTATTCTTCTAATAATCTCCCCACAGGCAATGCTACCTGGTAAACTAGAAGCCTTTGAGGCTTGTCTGGAATCCACCCTGGCAATGGGTTTTTGTACTGAGATCAGAAAACCTGGTTTTGTCCAAAGAGCCCCCTAAGAATTAAGTGTTCCGATAAGTGAGAAGCATTCCATCTGCAAAGGAGCATCTCAGTAGCTTGGGCCAGTGGATTGTTTTCCATTTGTGTTCAATGGAGTCCCTGGAGGTGGCTTGGTAGCTACCAGGAGGGAATGGGGGGGAGGAGGTAGGTAGAGAAGAAAGGGCAATGCCGTCTCACTGTATCTCATGAATAGTGCCCCCGGAGTTGGGCAGCAAAGAGACTGAGAGGCCAGGAACCTGGCATTACCATCTAGGGCTGCGGTAAGGAACCCATCTCCCGCCTCCCCAGAACAGCTCTGCTTTCCTGCTTTTATCCGTTGTGTAGGCTGAGATGCTACAGAAAATTTAAAAACACTGTTCTAGCCCAGTACGAACAATAATAATGGAAAGTGGTTTAATGTGAGGATTTTTTTTTTTTACTAAGCACAGACCTGTGTGAGGACAATGTCCTCTTGAAACACAATCTCAGTCTACACAACAAGAACCCTGTTCATGGGAAAAGTGATAGCAGTTTCTTCTGAAATACCAGCTCCCACATCCAACCCCCAACACCTCAGAACAGCTAAGAAAGGGACTGAAAGCCCCCCCAATCCAATCCCCTTCTTATCTAGGTCGATTCCACACCAGACCTCTAGATGGGCCAACTATGATGAGGACACCAAGCTACGGGTTTCATTAAATCTGGATCCTCCTTCCCCCCATATCTATTGTGCTCGTATCACAAAGAATATGTTGTTTACCAGTGTTTTCAGAATAAACTACATAAACTCCACTGGCATGTCCTCGAAGGTCCCAATTATTTATAGACTCACAATTGTGTCATATCCTCAAGAGATAATTTCTAAGAAAGAAGTTTCAGTATTTCTAATGCTTAATTGCATTTCCCAAACCCAACCAAAAGTTCTCCTTTCTCTTTATATGCCTGCCCTGAGCTTGGCCCAGGCGGTACTTGTGTTAAGCGTGGTCACAATTTACTCTGAACTTCAGCTTCTATAAATATTTGGAAGGAAACCTAATGTGTAATGCTGTGCAGAACAAGCTGGTGGTGAATATAAGATCATCTGGAGTCTCCCCAGAGGGAAAGAAAGCAGCATTTGACGTGGTCAGCCCCTGGCTCCCAGCCCAAGTAGCCCCACAGTATCAGAAACATTAGACCGAGTCCTTACCATGAACTTCACAACCTCTATTCATGTCACCCAAAGTGTAGGTGCCCGAGCTCCCAGTCTCAGTCCACAACGGAGGAAGGTGTGGGAGATGATTATAACCATAGCCTCCTGGAAAATTGGAAATGGAAAGAATTTTTATAAACACATAGGAAACTCAAGTACGATAGAAACATAAAGAATATTGTTGCAGTATTTATTCATTGTTTTTCCACTCCCTGATTTCACAGAGGAGGAAACTGAGGCTGAGGGAGTGGTCCTGACTGGGGTCACATCCATCAGGGGTCAAATCGGGACTAACTCCTAGGCCATGAGAGTCCCCACTCGAATGGCAGGCAACCATCCCCAGCAGGGCAAGGGCTGAGGCCAGAGAGGAATCCCAGAGTTCCTCTGGTCCTCGCGTGACCAAATCTGGAAGAGTCTATTGCTTTTTGTAGAAGAACAAGCCTCAAGTGCACCAAGGCCAAAAGCAAAACCTAGACTAACAGCTGCACTTTCTTTCTCCAGCTCATTGGCAAAGACATCGAAGAGGCCATTGAAGCAGAAACGTCAGGAGATCTGCAGAAGGCCTACTTAACTCTCGGTAAAGTAAAGCTAGGAAAGCCCCTGATTTGGGTTGGGCTCCCTGGAACCAGACTTGGAGACAGAGGTTTGTGTGCAGGAAGCTTTCAGGGAATAGCTTGGGAACCACACATCTAAGCAGCATTGTGAAGGGAGAGAATGAATGTGATGCAGCTGCAACAGGAGCTGTGCTGGTCCCCCAAGGAGCCCTGAAGTCAGGATGTCCAAAGTGGAGGCAAGGGGACCAGGTCTTCACACCCCACATCAAGCAGCTGTCAGGCTGCACCCAGGGAGCATCTGCAACCTTGGGGAAGATAGCTGCCTCTTTTGACTCCTAACGGATATGACCCCAGTCAGTCCTTCCCTCCTGAGAAGGGACTCAACCCTGAGCAGCCAGCAGGTAACACTTGGCATGAGTGCCTGCTGTCCTGAAGACAGCAGCTGGGGGAGCTACCACAGCATCCACGACAGTCCCACTAAGATCATGGAGCCCCGAGAGCCTCCATCAACAGCCTGGGACCATTGTCTAGTCTCGTGGGGCAGCATGCACTTCATGTGACACACACTCAAAAGCACCCAGGTTCAGATCCAGGAACAAGTTTCTGCGGGTGCCTGATGGCCCGAGGGTGACCTTTTCCATTTGGTTCCCTTCAACCCTGGAATGAATGAGGTCTGTGTAGAAAGCAAGGCGGGGGAGACTAGATCGAGGCCGAGCCAAGCAAACGCCAGGCATTTCTCTCCAGGTGTTGCCCGTAGGCAGGAAATAGCAGAGAGAAGGGTACCGGGCTGTGGCTGGCAGGCTCCTTCCTCATTTTTGCAAGCCCCGGAATGAAGGCATTGTCCATTGTCCACACTCCAGTGGTGAGGAGGCCAGGGCAGCAACCCAAATGGCACGAGAAATGGAGAGAATATCCCCAGAAGAAGAGGAAGAACCAAAAAAGCAGCCCCTGGAAGCTACAAAATGTGCTCTCGCTGCCAAACCCTTTTGTTTTGTTTTTCTGATGGGATTTTGGGGGCAATGTCAGCAATTGATTTTTTTTTTCCACCCTCATTTTGCATTCAGATTAGCAGGTCTGCTATTGTTATAGAGGCCTGAACATCCTTAATGTCACTCCCGTCGCACAATGGATACACACAGATGACTGTCCTTAGGGCTTTAAGGATGAGTGTGTTAAGTAAACGGAGAGATCTACTCATGGCCCAGCTACAAGGCTCCAAAGCCTTTCTGTACCTGCAGGGTAAAGAAGCAGGAGAACGCCAGAGTTCAGTCAGAAGATTAATACTAATTCTTATTAGTATTAAGTATTAATGGTAATAAAACCATTCAACCCTTTAACATTTACTTAGCACCTGCCTGGGCCAGCAGTTGAGCCAGGCGTGGGGATCAGAGGTAAATAGGTCCAGTTCCTGTTCTTAAGAAGCTTCAAACTCATGGCAGATACACACAAATCAACAGACTGAGCTACAGTAAAGATAAAACCAAAACCAATCAGAGCAAGGCAGGTACAGAGGAAGGAAAGGATCCATCCCTGCAGTTGGGGGACCATGAAATGCAGGAGCTGGGTGGACTCCACTGGTAGCAAATATAAAAGAGATTAGAAAAGACCTTGAAAAGGAACCACACACAGAGTGGAACATGACTTCATGACTAAATTCTCTACACACTCCCCACCCTACTCCCGCCTAACTCATAAAGATGCCAGTTTGCCACTAAAATTGAGGAGGTGTTATGAGACCAAACGGTTCCCACCGCTTGCAGCCTTCGGAGCAGCACTTCTCAAAGTGGGGTCCATGGACCCCCTGCATCAGACTCACGTGGGGAGGCGTGTGAAAGTGCAGTTTCTGGAGGCCACTCCAGGTTACCCACTTAGGACTTCCTGGAATGCAGCCCAAAGCCACACATTGACAAGCTCCTCCCGTGATCATCTTACGGCCCCTGGAGTTTGAGAGCCCCTGCTCTGCAGGCCAGGAGAGGCAAGAGGCACCGCGGGCTGGCTGGCTGCCCCTCCTCTCACACGCACGAAGATCTTTATTCCCGCATCCTCCCAAGCTGGCCCCACCCAAACTTTCGGGGTATTCCTGCCGCTGCGAACAACAAAGGTTGTTCACCAGGCATAGACTGTATGTGGTAGAAAAGTTGAGAGTTTTCTCCCCAGAATATCAGGAAGAAGGAGTGTCGGGGGGGAAGTCACTGGTGTGGGGACGGAACGCACTGAAGTTAGGCAGACGATCACTAAAGCGTCAGTTAGTACGAGCGCACAGGACGGGGTCCTCGGGAAAACCTTGTGAGGCCACTAGCTCAGAATGTCTGGGGGGTGTGTGTCACAGTGAGTCTCAAACACGCTGCTCCCCAAATTGCCAGGTTCACCCCCCCACCCCACCCCCACCACCACCAATCCAGCAGCTTGTGGATTCAGACTCCTGGGTCTGGGCTTCTCCACTGACACGCTGGCGGCTGCCACATGACCTATAAAATAAGGAGACAGACCACCCACCCCCACAGCCTAGACTCTGCTTTCCTAATTCTGTTCCTCCCCCTTCCTGGTAAGCATTCTATTGGCAATTACCTAGAAGACAAGAGTTCTCACTGCAGGACACATTAAGGATGTGCATTCCACACTTATGCTGAATGTATTCCTTATTATTTATCACTAACATCAAAAATGTTAAGTGTTCTAGGTAAATGTCAGCAACATAAACAGTAAAGGGTTCATTCTCCCAAAGTGTTCGTCCTGGTGGACCCATACGAGCCTTGGAGGAGGGGAGAGCAATCATGATTTATCCCCAGGAGCAGAGATGCACCCCATCCCCTGATTGGTGAATAGAAACCATACTTTGTTAATCTGCGGATTAGATCATATTTTATTCATTTCTGGCTGGGGCAGGGCCAGAAAAGAGCAACTAGCAGCATCAGAGGAAGGTGCTCTGTAGACAGGATCAAACATTGCATCAAGCCCACATCCCAGATGGAGAACTAAGATGATTGTGGGGACCTTGGAGAAGATTCAGAGATGAGGCTCACAAATGATACCCAGTGAGGGACTTCCCTGTGGTCCAGTGGGTAAGACTCTGTGCTCCCAGTGCAGGGGGCCTGGACTCCACCCCTGCTCGGGGAACTAGATCCCGCATGATGCCTCAACTAAGGTCCCATGTGCCGCAACTAAGACCCGGGGCAGCCAACATAAATAAATAAATATTTTTTTAAAATAAAAAAATAAAGCCTAGTGAGGAAAAAGAAAAGAAAGGAAGGTTGTTTAGCATGGGCAGAGGAGGGCCACGGTCCAACTGAGCGTATCTTGAAGATTATGAAGTTTTATATGGCAAGGTTGCCAGCCAGTCCGTGTTTCCCCTCCAAACCCAACTCTGACATCAGAGATTTCTCTTAGAGATGAGAAGGTATTCCTGCTGGTGAGAATCATGAACTTTACAGGGAGGACCTGAGGATGGTCACAGCCCTCCGCCTCCTCCCAAGGGTCTTCAGGGAACAGGAGAGGTTCTTAGGTGTCTGAAGGGGTTTTGGTCGAAGAGTCCAGATGCCCTGACCCCAGGGGAATCTTCCAGATCCCATTATCAACAGTGTGAAGTCTGCTCCTTTCAAACACCGGCCTCACAATTCCATCAGCTCCAAGGGCAGCCAGGTGACACTCTGAGCCAGCTCTGTTCCTTCCCAGGGTCTCTGTGTTATTCCACAAAACATGAACACATCACGTTCTCTCTCCCTTTGCCCTGCCCAGTGAGGAGTGCCCGGGACCTCGAGGGCTACTTTGCCGACTGTCTGTACAAGGCCATGAAGGGTGCGGGGACGGACGAGGAGACCCTCATTGACATCATTGTGACCCAGGCGGAGGTAAGACGCACTCGTTGGGCTCCACCTTCTTGTTTTGCCACCACTGATGTCATCTACAGGTCGTTTTTAGTAACAGCCTATTTACAGAAAGAGTAAAACAGAGAGGGCCCTTGCCTTCCCAGACTTTGTAGAGGACAGTGTGCTGTGCTTCAGTCTGTTTCTTTTTATACAAATGCAGTAACGTTAGCAGCTTCTATGTCTGTCATCTGTGGCTCCGGAGAGCTCGGGGTAGTGTGTGGAGGGAACCTGGAGGGGCTGTTCCGGATAGGGCAGCTCCATTTTAAGGAAGGTAAAACAGACACTCTGAAAGGTGAACAATGGACTCGATCACCCGAGCAAGTAATTTCCCGACTCCTGAGCTAGGCCTTTATTTCCTTAAACACATCCCAGAAGCACAATTTTGCACAAAAAACCACATCAGTACAAGACAATGTTTCTCAACCTTTTTTAAATTAGCGATCGCCCACCCTCCCCCCCCAGGGAGCCTTCTTAGACCCAGTTTTCTCCTAACTGTCACTCCCCTCCAAGAAATGTTAACACGGCATACACTGTGTGAATCTGTTTATGTTCCCTATGCACATACGTAATTAATTTTACATAAGAAGATTAAGATGTTTTTTCACCCTCTAAGAACCAGTTTTTGCCCCCGTTGGGAACAATATCGCCCCCCTTTGAGAATGCACGAGTACAACAAAGTCACAGGGAGAGGAGTGGCCAGAAGCTTGGGAGCAGCTGTCAAGACTCATATTCAGAATACAGGGCCACAGAGAGGAGGAATTGCAGAATAAATGGGAAATGGCATTTCATCCACAGCAGAGAGGCCTTGGAGAGTGAAGTGGAACTGGGCACTTGAAAACCACAGACATCTTCCCTCAAAAACGTGTTAAATGAGGGGGAAAAGATACCAACCCAAATTCTGGCCCCCAGCTTTTTGACAAATAATACTTAATATCTGACACTGTTTTGAAATATAACTTAGCAACACAACTATTCTTTCGTTTTTATTTCTATTCCTGGAATTTCTCCTCCCCCTCTTTCTCCTCTCCTCCCTCCTCCACAATTCATATTTCCCTCTCTCTCTTAAGCCCCTTTCTTTTTCCTCCTTCCCTCTCCCTCCTCCAGTCTCTCTGCCACTCTCTTTGTTTTATTTTGGTTGCTCTGATTCTCTGTTTCCCTTATCTCTCCAGGTCTCAGCCTTCTCTGTCTCTCTGTCTCTTAGTAACTCACCTCCCCCAGCCAGAGTCTCTGGAGATCCTAAGACACTCCAAGGAGCAGGTTGGTGACAAAGCCCAGCAAGGATTCTAAAGACCCCAGGGGGTTGGACCACTCCGAGGGCTCCTCAGGGTGCCATATTCACTCCAGCATGCATGAGCTGTAGCCTGTTTATTCCAAGATGCTCTGTCCTATCTCAGTACTGACCACAGGTCCTGGGCCATCTCCACATGGGGACCATCCCCTCGGAATGCTTCCGGCCCAGCCAGATATATTGGCCAGATCCCCTAATCCCCCAAAGCCACCAGGTACTAGAACAGAGCCCCGTGAGCCCCACCCCATCCCTGCACTGACCCACCCCTCCCACCACTTCCTGCCCCTCCCCCAGCTGAGCAGCCTACCAGCCAGGGGAGCAGGGATCACAGCCCACCTGCCTGATGCAGTCTCTCTCTTGCGCAGCATCCACTTCCAACAATTCCTCCCTCTCCTACCCTCTCCTGCTCTCACCTTTCTCCCTCCTGTTGGGCCCTCTAATTGGGGCAGGAGAAGAAAAGAACCAGAAGCTTGAGCAATGGTTTGTGAGTCTCTCAAGAAAGCAAGATAGAGTCTAAATTAAAAACAACGATAACAACAAAGCTAAAAACAAAAAACAAACAAAAAACTCCTGGTTAAAGAGAGCTCTGTGCTTCTTTTATGAGACTTACTGTGTTCTTTCTGGAATTATATCTTCCATGGTGCAAGTATTATCTCCTTTACTAGGTGGTCAGAATCTTCAGAGCAGAACTATCTTTTTATATTTGTTTCTTCTGAGTCCTTTCCCCACCTCCAGCACCTAGATTTTTCAAGCTTTTCAATGAGTTACAGTTGATCCCTGAACAACGTGGATTTGAATGGTGTGGGTGCGCCCATATGCAGAGTTTTTCAGTAAATAACAGCACCTGTATTTTCATTTTATGGATCCTTACATTAACTAAGCGTGGGGAGAAGCTTGTGCTCCATTAGAGATCACAATATGTAGAATCAAAAGAACTAGGGTTTGAGGCCTGATTCTATCCAAACTGTTTCAGCTTCCTGCCCTTGGGTGAGTCATTGATCAAATTCCTTTGTTTTTGAGGCAGAGATAGCAATACACAGATTCTAGACTGCAGGGGGGTGTCTGCGTTCCTAATTCCTGTATTGCTCAAGGGTCAACCGTAGATTCAAAATAAGTCCTAAAAATTGATAATGAATTGAATTTTGTTGTTTGGCACTAATATCCTTGCTGATCAGGGTACAAGAGAAAAAAAAAAAGGCGTCATTTCAAACTGTGTTGACAATTTTCTTAACCTTATACTAAGAGTCAGCAAACTGTGGCCTGCAAGCTGAATCAGGCCCACCGCCTGTTTTTGTACAGTCCTGTTACCTGAAAATGATTATTTTAAAGGAACTGTAAATAACTCAAAGGAAAAATAATATTTTTGTAACACATAAAATCATATGAAATTCAAGTTTTAGTGTCCATAAACAAAGTTCTACTGGAACAGACACACAGACACTGAACTCAGCTTTCCTATTCTCAGCCACGAAATAGGAAGAATAATAACTCCGACTCTTAAGGGCTGCTTTGAGGCATTAATGAGCAAGTGAGAATGACGTGCTCAGAACAGTGGCTGCCTATGTTTACGGTGAAAACGCTATAAATGTCCCAGTTGCTGTTGTTATCTCTCCTACAGGTGGACCTTCAGGGGATAAAAGCCAAGTTCCAAGAGAAGTATCAGAAGTCTCTCTCTGACATGGTTCGCTCAGACACCTCTGGGGACTTCCAGAAACTGCTGGTGGCCCTCCTGCACTGAACTGAGTCAGCACAGCAGGAGCACAGGAAGGAATCACCTTTGTCAAGAGCCCCCCCCCAAACCAGATTTGCAAATGCCACTCCAGCACGAAACACCCTCGAGGGTCCTGGTTTATTTCCTTGGCAGCCTGAGCCATGCGGCCGGGGCAAACTGTTTAAGTTAAGGGCAGCAGCCTCAAGACGCTTGACTAGGTCACCCTGAATGCTGGTTTAGCGAGTATCTGGGCTGCCTCTTAATTTTCCTTGAGGGCAGTCACTGAATGCTTTCTGAGCACAGATGAAATCTGCAGTTGATGAAAAACTATGCCTTCCTAATAAAACATTTAAAAGAATACGTATCACACAGGGATATGTATGTTCTGGGTAAAGAGCAAATGGTTGAAGTACAAGAAAGACCAAAGTGCTCAATTTCCAATCCTCCATGTTAATGGAAGATGTGGATTACGCCTACATCAGCTGCTTTTCCAAAAACTGGGTTGATTTGCTTTGGTGTTTGTCCTGCAAATAAATGACTTGTGAAATTTCAACATATTTGGAAAATGCAAACAATTACATTTATTAATAATCACCAAGGACAGTCACCAAGGCCAGCGGCAAGGAAACAACTGACTTGCCTATATGAAACGTAACGAGAGGTAAAATTCCCTGATCTGCTACCTGGTTTAAATGGGTTTTCTTGCTTCTCTAGACATTTGAGCCATTTGAGTTTTCCCTCGGATCTTCAAATACAACTAGGCTGGGCACAGTGCCAACAGGATCAAGGTTAATGGTCTGACTCTCAAATGGATTGATCCTGCACCAATAGCATCTCTGTTCCAAGGTGTTTGTCTCATAGCCACGTGCTGCTACACATAAAGGGGTCTCTGTCATGAGAACACGGACACTCTGGTCCAATAATTATAGTTATCGTTCACTGGATGATTATTTGTGCCTGGCACTGCTAAGTAGCTTACTTTCATACTTAATTTTCCCAACATCCCTATAAGATGAATATTACTCCCATTTATGAGCTGAAGCAACTGAGACATTAAGTAATCTGGCTAAACTCATTCACAAATGACAGAACCGAGATTTGAATTCAGGGCTGGTGGACTCCAGAATCCATCTTAATAACCGCTTTTCTTGGAAAAATAACACATACAAAGTACATGGAAATGGGTCTGTATTCATTCACCTGCTTAAGTTCCTACTATTTGCCAATCACTGTGCTGGGCTCTGGGGATACAAAGACAAAGAGAACACTGGCCACACCTTGGGCAGTTCATTCCCAGACCAGTAGTGTAGACGGATGCCTCCAATATTCATCAGACGCTGTCAGTGCATTGATACAGGCATGTAAAGCTCTCTACCCATGAGTAAGAAGAGTGAACACAGAGCTCTGCCTAGGGGAACTGGGGAATGTTTTACAGAGATGCAGTTGTGCTGGGTTTTGAATACAGAGAAACCTTCCAGAAAAACAAAGAAAGAAGCATATGGGTAGAGGCTCGGAAACATGAGAGAGCAGGATGTGTTCAGGAGGCGTTGAAATCCATTCTCCAGGGGCATAGATCTGGTGAAAGGAAGGAGAGGGTCGGGGAGGCGGGTGATGAAGAGTATGTTTGGGTCACATCAGCCGTGGTTTTGCCTTCCAAGTGTGAGCTTGGTCTTCTGGGCAATGGTGGTCATTGGAGATGTTTAAATGAGTGAGAACGTGATCAGATTTGGGTCTTGGGAAATCACTTTGGTGGTGTAGTCAACACAGAGCATACCAGACACACGCTGTGCTGTGTCTTTCTAGCAGCTGTAAAAGCGTGATCAACAAATTAAGAAGTTATGTTAACATCTGTATCCTCGACACACCGGTTTATCTACCTAACTGACACTGCTGTCATTATGAGCTTTAACACGTAAAATGGTTCAGTGACAAAACACACTCATGTTCACTTGTTGTCTTAAAAAACAAACGAAAACAACCAGTTCTTGGGATCTGAGCTTACAGTAAGGACAGAAAAACAAACCAGTGGACTGAAAAGAGATCTATTAAAAACAGCCATCCTTTGAGAGCGCTGAAGGCCATGACTGACATGGAGAAGAGAGGAAAGGGATTTCACAGGGGAGGAAACAGGCTGAGTAAGATGGAGAAGCAAAGTCATTTGCTCAAGGTCACACACAGGAAGAATCAGGGCCAGAATTCAAACGCAAGTCCTTCTGACCCTGATGTCTGAGCTCTTAGCCAATTAGCTCACGTCCATGCGTGCTTTCTCCAGACCTTGCTGCTCCAGGCACTAGGCACCTCTCTGCCTGTTTCTCACCACTCACAGACAGAAGCCAGTTTCCAGGCTTGACCTGGGGACTGCCTCACAAGAGAACTCCCCCGTCTGGTCTGTCCCCAGAGTGTCCCACCCTCCCTGTCATGGTCAGGAATTTCCTCCTTTTCCCTTCCATACACCCCTGCCCGGCCCAGGCTCCCCTCCCCTCTCCCCAGGCCCCTACTCTCAGAGGGCAGGGCCTGCCTGGGGATGGGGAAGGAGGAGAGGACAAAGGTAGAAGGAAGGGGGGAGAGCAACCCTGCCTTGTCACCCTCCCGCTGCACAGCCCTGTCCCCCCGTCCACCCACCTACTTCCCCCAGGGCCACTGGAGAAATCCTAGCTCCTGCCACCCAGGTGTTCGGGTAGGTGGGGAGGGAGTCTGAATCCCTCCTCCAGGGCTGCATGGGGAGAGCAGGTCCCGTGGGTGCACGTGGTAACTCACCATCCACTTCCCCATGAAATTCTGCCCCTCTTGGCATATAATCAATATAGCCATATAATCAATCCCTGTAAATCTAAGGAGAGTGTTTAAAGGCGAAGATTAAAAAGAAAAAGGAGACTAGAATAACGGTCCAGAAGAGGAGACAGAGGTTATATCACATATACAGAGACAGATGGTGGAGCAGAAGAGGGATATCCAGGCTGCCTTCAGGAAGACGTCAGCCCAATCAGAGTTAGATGTGTCAGCCCCCAGAACACCCCACCGTCCTCACCCAGAGGGCACTGGGTCCCTGCCCCAGCAGTGCAGAGTCTGGCTCCTGCAGCAGCAAAAGACCGATGCACAGGACTCCTCCAGGCTGCAAACTAGCTATTTCTCAGACCACACTACAGCCCATAAAAATGCCTCAGATAAGCCCCCAGAGACTAGATAAGTCAAGAAATAAGGGTGCCGGGAAACCAGAGGTGGTATTCGGCTCTCCATACCAACAAGCGAGAGCTGCCACATTGTATTCAGAGAGACGTCAAGGCTGCCTGCTTGTGCCACTACAAGTTCTTGCACGACCAGGGCATAGAGCGGTGACCACTATGTTAAGAGAGGGTCAAGAGAAAGAAAAGTGGGTGGGGTGGGGGCAGGGAGAGAGGGTTTCAAAAGAAACTTTTTTTTTATTTCTGTAAATTTTAGGTTTACGGAAAAGTTGTAATTATACTACAGAGAGTTCCCATATATCCCACGCCCAGTTTCCCAAATGTAGCATGAATATTGTACATGTGTCACAACTTATGAAATAATATGGATACATTATAATTGAGTAAAGTCAATACTTGATTCACATTTCCTTAGTTTTTACCCAATGTCATTTCTCTGTGCCAGGGTCCCATGAGAATACCACATTACATTTAGTTGTTACGTGTCTTTAGGCTCCTCTAGACTGTGACACTTCCTCAAACTTTCCTTGTTTCTGTTGACCTTGACAACGTTGAGGAGAGTACTGGGCAGGTATTTTGTAGAATGTCCTTCCATTTGGGTTTGTCTGATATTTTTCTCACGGCTAGACTGGGGTTATGGGTTTGTCTGGAAGATCACAAAGGTAAGGCGCTATTCCCATCACGGCATTATCAAGGATACAAGGGTACTAGGGTACATGCCACCAAGGTGACTTAACACTGCTGACGTTGATCTTCTGGCTCAGGTAGTGACTGTACTCATTAAAAGGAAGTCACTGTGCATGTACTCATTAAAAGGAAGTACTCATTAAAAGGAAGTCACTGTGCATGTCCCATACTTCGGGGCAGTACTCATTAAAGGAATGTACTCCACTGTACTCATTAAAAGGAAGTCACTGTGCATGTCCCATACTTCGGGGCAGAGAGTTACGTTCTACCTCCTGGAGGGAGCAGTAGCTACATTATTTGGGATTCTTCTGTTCAGGTTTGTCTGTTCTCCCCCATTTATTTATTTATTCAATAATTCATTTATATCACTATAGACTTACGAATACTTATTTTGTACTTTGGGTTATAATCCAAGACTATACTATTCATTTTGTTGCTCAGATTGTTCCGGCTTTGTCTATCGGGAGCTTTTCCAGTTGGCTCCTGTGTCCCCCTGACGTACCCCCTCACTTTGCTTCTTGAGTACTTCTTTTGTTTCTGGCACTGTAAGATGCTCCAGGCTCATTTTGCATATTCCCTTCCCCAGCCCTAGAATCTGCCATTTCTCCAAGAAGCCCTGGTCCTTTTATGGGAGAATGAAATTAGAAAACAAAATCTGGGCACTGGGTGTGCTAATTGCTTCTAGGCCCACTCAGTGGACAGAGCTAGGAAATATAAGTGTATATACTAACCCATGTATACACACGTATCTATATTTACACCTATATGTAGGTAGATGATACAGATATAGCTGTATAGGTATAGATGTAGATGTAGACATAGACATAAATCCACCTGTATCTATATTAAGTTAGACATGAGTTCATACAATGTCTTCAGCTTTCATTCAGTACCACATGGTTCATGCTAGTAGGATATTTGACATCTTGAAAACATCACAGACAAGAGAGTGGGAGGGAAGCTCCTAGAAAAAGGAGCCATGGGGGAAGAAGCAAAGAAAACCACACAGTGCCCTGCATGTGCCACTGATTGACTGTATTTCCATTTTGAATGGCAGAGTTTGTGCCCAGATCTGGGGAGAAAGGGTAGTCCATGTCTGAATGGTCCTCCACTACCAGGTACCCAAGGAAATATCCTTAGGTTCTGAAGAGGATGCTCCATGGCTCCTTTGTGACCAAACCAGAAATACTGAAGTCTTCTGTTCCTAAGGTAACCAACTTCCAATGAGTTCAAAATGTGTTCAGCCAACACTGATACCATGCAAAGGAAAGGGAAATAAAGACCATCTTCAGCACTAGAATGAAGAGACAGTGGGTTCTTACGTCAGTCTCTTCCTGAAAATGATTTTTTTTTCCCCTATAAGTGTAACTTTAGGATTCCTTAGAACAAGGATGTCTCAGAACAAAAGAGGCCTGAAGCATTTTTAGACTCTGGGCTAGAAGAAAAGAAGCACTGGTTTTGAATCATTCCTCACTGTGAGTAATGTGGGCCAGGATGACATGACTCACAAACCAAAATGGACACACTAATTGGCTGAATTCTGAACCCAACCCAAGTATTAATTTTTTTTTAACTACACTGAAAACAAACTCAAAGTTGTTGTTTTTAAAATCCTACCAAACCAGTTCAAATTAGAACCAGTCTTTGGAAATGGTAGAGCCAGAAGAAAAAAAGAATGAGAAAAGCAAAATCATTTCCATACAAGTATTTCATTCAAGGGTCTGGCACATACAAATATGCACTGTCTATGTATTTCTATCAGTAGGAGCTCTTTTAAATGAATCTCACTTAACCTATTAGCCAGATTAAGGAACATGCCCCCTACTCTCTATAAAGTCTATTGGTGGAGGTCCTGGATGCTCTGGAGGCTGGCGGCTTGTGGGGCACTGGGTAGGAAGCCCTCCCTTCTGGTGGATCGCGCATTTTGCAAGAGTGCGTTGCATTTGTTCCCTAACCTGTCTCTACCTGTTGTACTCAGTATTGCAATTACATAATTTAATTCAATATTAAATAAGTCGATCAACTATAAGTACAAAAGGAAAGACTTCTTGTTTCTATGAAAGCTAAATCAAATGTCTGGAAAGACAAGATAAAGGTGTGTCGCATTTAAAATAAAAAGACTGAACAGGGGCTTCCCTGTGGCGCAGTGGTTGAGAATCTGCCTGCTAATGCAGGGGACACGGGTTCGAGCCCTGGTCTGGGAAGATCCCACATGCCACGGAACAACTAGGCCCGTGAGCCACAACTACTGAGCCTGCGCGTCTGGAGCCTGTGCTCCGCAACAAGAGAAGTTGTGATAGTGAGAGGCCCGCGCACCGCAATGAAGAGTGGCCCCCACTTGCCACAACTAGAGAAAGCCCTCGCACAGAAACAAAGACCCAACACAGTCCAAAATAAATTAAAAAAAAAAAAAAAAAAAAGACTGAACGACAACATTGATGCCCATCAATGGCTCATCTGCAAAGAAAAAGTACCCAAGGAAAAGTACCCAGGACCAGGTAGCAGGGTCCTATTAGTTCTGTTACTCAAAATAGCTTCGACTTTCCATGTTTTACCACCTCCAAAGCTCTCACTCCAGGTCAAGCCTCCATCCTCTCTATCCTGAATCCCTACAATGGCTTCATATGTGGGTCTCCTGCTTCCCTGGTTGCTTCATCTCTGACTCCTTCTGGAACCTCCACTCTCCCCCCTCATTCACCAGGCACCGGCCACACTGACCTTTTATCTACTCCTCAAACTTGTCATGCTTCTTCCTGCCTCAGGACTTCTGTACCTGTAGTTCTCTCCACCTAGGACTCCCCTTCTCCCAGACTGCCCCGTGATCCGATCGCAGTGTATGTCTCCCCCTCCAGAGGCTTACGCTGGCCATCCTAACTAGTTCCATTCCCATCACTGCCCTCAAAACACACCCAAACTTTCCCTTAAACATTATCTTGTATTGTCTTCATAACCGTTGTCACCATCCATAGTTATCTTACATATTCACTGTCTACACTCCCCATTAGAATATAAGTTCAAGGAGGGCAGGGACTTTTTCTCTATTATTCACCGCTGTAACCCCAGCACCTAGAACAATGTCTGGCGCATTGTAGGTGCTCAATAAAATGTGGTTGAACAAATGAACACCTAACACAATTTTATTCTTCCCCTTTTCCAGCCAACTTTATCCTTTGACTTCCAAGTTTCCTTTCTGTTGCAGCATCACAATCTTGCCTTGCCTGCCCCACCTTCATGTAGCTAGTCTCCCCCTCTAAGCACTCCCTTTTACACGGTTCCATCAGAGCACTTCGTGTATTATTCTTCATCATTCTTTGTCCATATCCCCAACTAGACCAGGAGCTCTGTGAGATGAAGGGCCACGTCTTCCTCAGCCTTCCAGCCCCAACACACACAGCAATTCTCTATATCTCTCACCACCCTGCCAGCCCCGACCACTAGATTATTTCATATCTAATCTTTTCCTCCATCCTCTTCTCTATCACAGTGCTGCCTTTATAGCACTTATCATCGCCCCAAATCATCTCATCTCTAGTTATTCATTTATTTGTTCTGCTTATCTATTGCCTGCCTTCCAAACTGTATCCCTAGTGACTAGAACAGAGACTGACACATAGTAGGTGCTCAATAAAGATCCGTTTATAAAGGGCTCATTCAATGTGTTTGTTAAATGAAGGACTAATTAATCAATTAGCCACCATGACCACTATAAATCTCAGGACACCCAAAGAACAGGGAGATTCGATGCTATGTTTACAGCAGTTACTCATGGTTTCCAAAACAAGACACAGGGACACGATTCATGAAAATCACATTCTGCAGCAAATGTTTGTGAGGAGAGGGGAACGGGGCAAGTAGACATTTGGCTAATGAGCAAAATGGGTCTCAGACTGCTCCAGGGCATCTACTGCCTGAATGACTGACTGGTTGCTTCTTTTGTTTGGCATTGAGACAGGAGCAGCAGGTCTCTCTGCAGCTCTATTAATTCTGTGCCAATTAGTCCAGTTAGAAGCAGGTCTATAGATTAATTGCCCAGATGTTTGATTCCATCAGAGGTCACATGGCATACACAGCCCAAGAAGATTCACATAGATCTTGGCACACAGAGGATGGAGGAAAGGGATGACACTCAGCAAAACAGGTCTCAAAGGCAAGTTCTATGAAGACTTAAGGCAGTTTCAACAGCCCCTTTCCAAGAGGGAGACCTCAGGCCGCCTGCCTTCTCCAGGCCCCTCAACCTGGGCCAGCTGGGGAGCAGGGACATGAGATTTGCTGGTGACGTCGGCTTGGCGTCCTCCATGTGACATGTAACGAATATCAACCATATTAAGTCACTCTAGGTCCCCAGCATTGCTGAAGATGCGATAAACAGAAGTTGGCCATGCGGCCACCACAAGGGCAGCGAAAGTGGAGGCTGGAGCTGAGCCAGCTGATGGGGCCAGCAGAACAGAGGCCAGCTCAGGACTGCCAGCCACCAGCACCCAAAATAATGTTTCGTCAGGATGACATGTGAGACCTGGCTAGAACTGGTCTACCCCAGTGGATGGAAATGTATGGCTAATTCCAAACACGTTATCAAACATACAAATGGACCCAAGAACCTAGCTGGCTGCACTTTACCTCTGGGCACGGTGTCTGTAAGGAAGATCAGAAGAAGAGTTATTGGTTTCTACTTTATGTCTTATTATGAATAAGATAGGCCAGTTAATCATGCCTGAAGTTTGTGAGAGACGTGAGTGGTACCTAGCACTGTGCTTTCCACCCTGGGCTGCACAGTGGAATCGCCAGGGAAGCTTACAGAATGCTGAGCGGGGGCCTCACCTCAAAGATTTGGATTTTATTGGACTTAGGGGTGCAGCCTGGGAATTGGGAATTTTTTAATTTCCCCAGGGCTTGAATGGGAAGCCAGGATGAGAGCCACTGCCCTAACATAGCCGCAGATTGAGAGGCTCTGAAACCCAGCCCCTGCCTTCACCCATGGACACTCCCCCAAACTCCCATCACCCTCTGGACTCATTTTAAGCAAAGAGGAAAGGGAAGGACCACTCACTGACCCCTGTCACAAAAGGGCCCTTCTGGGGACATACAGCGTACCTCTATACAGCTTATATCGAAGTCCTCATAATTTCCTATAAAACCTAATTCCTTAAACTAGAATTCTGAGCCATCTATCTACCTGCTCATGCATTCCTCCAACAAATACGCTTTGAGTATCTGCTATGGACTCAATGTTCTTGCTTGCATGAAGATTTCATTCCATTAGGGGAGCCAGAATAAACAATAAGATGTTACAAATAGAATAATTTCATTAAACAAAAAACAAAAAAATGTAATAAAAAATAAAACAGGGTGATATGACATAGAGAGACAGGTGGGGGGACACCTGATGGAGTAACGTAAGCCAAGTCCTGAACATTGAGAGGCCAGCCGTACAACTACCTGAGGGCAAAGCAAGTTCCAAGGCCCAGCTTCAGTCTCCTTGCAGGCCCACTTCAACTCCTCTGTTGTCCCATGCGGTGTCACCAACTCCCCCACCTTTGCATTTCGGCCTTGTCCTACCAGAAATGCCATCTTCCAATCCAAATCTATGACTGCTCAAAGAATCCCCTCCCCTCTAGAAGCTTCCTGGATCCAGTCCCTTCCTCATTCTGACCGCTCATTACCTCACCTGAAATGTCTGGAAATGCCTTTGATAAATCGCAATGGGTATAAAAGCATAAGACATACTATTAAGTCTTACTATTCATACCTCCTCAGCCTCCTGCCTGATTTGCCTTGAATCATCACACCCTAGATTTTGTGGTCTTGTTGTTTCACCTGGGTACAACTGGTCTCCTTCCATGGGATCGTTGGTCCTTCTGGGCATAAGTCAGGTTTTCTGCTCCTTTGGTATTCCTAGTTGCTCCTCAAACAGAGCTAGGCGTTCGTTCATAGCCCCTGACCAGAGCTCTTTATAGGAGGATTTGACTAGGTTGGCAATTCAGTGCTTGTTTGAATACAAGAATTAATTAGTAAGCCTTGCCTCCAAACCACAGCCTTCATTCTCTTTTGTACTAGCATTACCTCCATTTTATAGGTGAGAAAGCCAAGGCACAGAGAGATTAAGTAACTTGCCACAGGTCACACAGTTGGTAAGTGGCAGAGCTGGGATTCAAATCCAGGTCTACCTGGTACCAGATGCTGGACCACACTACACGACCTCATCCTGAGAAGAATGCAGGTCAGTAGTCCCAGTCTCAACTTTTCAACAAAGAAACTAAAACTCATAAAAGAATTAACAGAGGTAGCCTGGTTCATAGATTGAGTTGGTGCCAAAGCCAGGGCAGTTATTCATGGCTGTGGATGCCAAGGCCTCTGGGCTTCTGCTTTGCCACATCCCTTCAGAAAAGTCAAAATTCTAGTTGGGATTCAGCCGAAGTATCAGATCATCACTGTGCCCTCTACTGAATTTCAGTGCTGTCAGGTTGCTGCTGACAATAGATGAAATAATGAAATGGTCCATGGGCAGAGGGCCAGAGAATATTCATTCACTTTAAATAATATTTTCTTTCATTTTTTCCTCTGTTTGGACTGCTGGAATGGTGGAGTTGGGGAAGGACAGGAGTAAGAAGCTAACATTATCCAGCATCCCGAGCCAAGTCACATGACCTCATCTGCAGTTTGGGCTCAATGAACGGTTGCCAGAGTTAGCAAATGAAGACAGGATACACACTTAAATTTGCATTCCAGGCAGTGAGAACATATTTTAGCATAAGTATGTCTTGCTCAATATCTGGGACCCTACTTAACGAAACCTGCCTCCCAGGATTATGGTGAGGATTAAAGAACACACAGGACATAAAGTGCTCATAGGTACCTGACTACGGCGAAGGGGTGGCACTAGGTCTGTTCAAAGACTGCTTTTTGTCCTTTATATAACAGCTGGCAACACACCCTGCCCTGGACCCTCATGCAAAAGAGAAAAATGGCCACCATGCATTATCGACTCACAGTTTAATAAGCAAATTCACCTAGAGAAGACACTGCTCCTTTCAGTAGGTGAGGCTGTCTTGCTCTGCTTTGCCCCCAGGGAAAACAGGGTGAAAGGGTAGAATCCAGTGGCCAAACCTGGTAAGTTCAGAAAAGTTCCTCATGAGAAACAATAATAGAAGAGATAAAGGGTTAGCAGTTTTGCAAACAGAAATAACTTGGCTAAGCAAAGGAGAAAATGAGGTGGGCAGATGGTAAGGGGAGGGGTGTAGGTGGGGAACAGGGCCTGGGGAGCAACACGTGAAGAAAATTTGTGGGAGAATGTCAAGTGGGAAAGGCCTGTTGCGCCTAAATCAGAACATCTGGGCGCCTTGTATGAGGCATGGGGAAGATGGGAATGTTTCTCAAAGGTCCTCAGACAACCTCAGGCACAGCTGTGAGGCAAACGAGTTTGTCTTCAACACCCTTTGCTCCGCCCTTTGAGCAGGAATTCCAGGTCTGGCCAGCCCTCTGCCCAGCGATCCCCTCACATCTCAGAAACATTGTTCTAAGAAAAGCACCACCTTCATCCCCCACTCCCTCCCAGGTTTGGCACTGTTCTGTTTACTTGTCCAAAGTGCTCCTTCTAAGACCCCAACCCTTATGTGACAAACTAACCACAGGGCTGGAACATTCTTTCCAGGGATAATTCACATTTGGTAACATCTTCTAGAATGATCTTTTTCCCTTCTCCCCTGCACTTTCCTCCTCATTGTTGTCTAATTCATTACCTTCTCTAATTGGCAGAAGGAGTGCTTTTTAGGGAGAAGAGAGGGTTACCGTGCAGCCTGGTAAAAATGAGATCTTTGTGTGTCTCTCCAAATACATTCCATGAGCAGTGAAGACAGTAGGTATGCAGTAGGTGTTCAATAATTTTGTGTTGGGATGATTTAATCAATTAGTGTGCGCTGGTGACTCTCCTAATTTCAGAAAAGATCATCCTCATTACTGTTCTTATGCAATCATTTCTGGAGGAAGATCCACTAACAATTGGGAATCTCAGTCGTGTCATCAGTTGCCCATCCCCCGTCTCTATAACATTCTACTTTGGAACAGAGAAAGTTTCCCTTCAGGCATGTGTGTTGAAGAAAGTTCTGGAGATGACAGTGGGAATGATGTGCACATCTTCCAGGTAGAATGGCAGGTTTCTGATTGCTATTATTACCACCAATATTCTGCAATGCCTTTGGGCGACCGACAATGCACTAGGTGTTATGAAAAGTTTAAATAGCAGACTCCCTGACCCTCAGGTCATGTCTGAAACTCCATGGTCTGTTCTGGCCTGCCCATTGGAATGGAAAACACAAGAAGATACTTCCTACTTCCTTACCCAAAGCCCTGGGGAGTTGGGCAAGCTTTCCTAGCAATGGGGGTTACCAGATCAACTGTGCTGTCTTTGCTCACTCTTTTTTTCTATCTTTTGATTATTCAGGTGTAGGAGAAAGTAAAGTGCTGACGACGGAAGCCTTTATCCAAAGGGCTCCTGGAATCCCTGGTAGGTTCTGAGGACTGAACCTCAAGAACAATGTGTGAAGCTAATACAAAACAGTGTCTCTCTGGTAGCATCTATTTCCCACCAAAAATGATTTACAAGGAATGGTGAACACTCACCACAACCTCAGAAAGATAGGACTGATGACAGCCCAATATCAGAATCAACTCAATATCAGAAGCAGACACGATTGGCTTGTGAGAAACAGTGAGTGATCTATTCATGCTTTATCTCACGAAAGAGAGGAGATTCAATTCTTTGAAAGTCAATAAAGAGAGAGCTCTTTATTTCTACACTCCTGCTCCTTGACTCAGAGACTAGACTAACCTTAAAACTGACCAGCTATCCTCTACTACACAAGTGACATCTTTTGAGGCAGCCAGAGTAAGCTTTATGCACACACACATGCACCCCCCAAAATCTTTCTGTATCCTTTTAGAGACTACAACTTTCAAGCAACCAATAATACAAGATGTGGAAGACGGTGGGGAGAGTCCCTGCCAGGGACCCTCTGCATCCTGAAGGTGGAAGAGAGTTGGTAAAAATCAAATTTTGAAAGATGTGGGGAAGACAAGAAGAGCCTGTTGGGACATTTTTTGGACAGTTGGGGGTTATAGGTTTTTTTGCATTGCAGATAGAAGAAAATCACACCTCAACCCAACAGGGCCAAACTTTGCGTATGTCACTAACCCTGGGAATGGAGCTAGGAAGTGGGAAGAATAATCAGCCATCCCTCCAACTACAGATGTAAGAAGGATATTCAAGTAGCACCCAAGGGGATAGTTAACCGTTCCAAAGGCAAGCTATATAGTCTGTTATTTGCCCATACCTGGGTCTGGATTAATCTTCTCATTCAAAGATGAATACATAAAGAAAAGAGACAGACTGAAAGTATACTGCAGGACATGAAAAGAGAACACCATTCTGAAGACTCAAGAGTATGTCCAGAAGAAACTTTTTCAAAAACTTCAGCGTCAACAGAAAGAAAAATGACATTCCTTCTGTAAAATTGGCAGAAATCCATTATGATCATACTGAGACAGAAAGAGAGTTAGAAGAGCTATGGGATTATTTTGGAGGGATAAAGATGCAATAACATATTTCAATACTGCATTAGAAGCAGCAAAGAGGAAAATTAACCATATGGAAAAGTACACCAGTGGTATAAAGGGTAAATTTGGGTAAGTATTATAGAATGCAGGGACAAGCAAGTAAATATTTTAAAAGAGATAATAATTTAAATAAGGAGGCCAAGTTAAAAGAATATATCTGTGTTGTTCATGTAGGAACAAAACTGCAACAGAAGTAATAAAGATATAATTGAAGAAAAATTTCCTGGGCTGAATAAAGTCTGGAATATACAAATCAACAGCCATGTTTTATAGGCAAAATTTATAAAAAGAACATACGCCTGGACATATCCTGGCAATGCTTTTAATTAAAAGAATAGAGAAAAAATTTTAACAAACAAAAAAGGATATAAATCAGTCAATTCTCAAACTTCTACTCTGCAGCACTGAACGTTTTCCAGGATAAAATGGGTGGTTTTCAGAAATTTTTGATGAAAATAATTTATTTATTTTTAGTTAATATATAATTGACATATAACTTTATATTAGTTTCAGGTGTACAACATAATGATCTGATATTTGTATGTATTGTGAAATGATCACCACAATAAGTCTAGTTAACATCCGTCACCACACACAGTCACAATTTTATTTTCTTGTGATGAGAACTTTCAAGATCTATTCTTTTAGCAACTTTCAAATATGCAGTACAGTATTACTAACTATAGTCATCATGCTGTACATTACATCCCCATGACATTTATTTTATAACTGGAACTTTGTTATGAAGAAAAAAATTCTTGACCTAAACTATTACACCTAGCCAGAATGTTGTCCGTAGATGGCAGGAAACAAAAAGAGAATCTTAGATGAGGAAGGATTCAGAAAAATGCACCTACCCCATATTCTACCTAAAAAAATTCAAATCAATGAACTCGAGTTAATAGAAGGATGAGTCAGAATTAAGCATTTGAGAATGGGGAAGTTGTGTCATAAAAGAACTGGCAGTGAAAATGTAAATCAGCTAAGTATGGAGCTAAGTCTAAATAATTTTTTGTAAATATGATTTAAAAGCAAATAATAAAGCCATTCGTAAAAGACAAGCTATACTATATGAAATAATTTGATGACAATAATCTGGGCCTTAAATTCCAGGTTACCTTTACAAAAACCAGGGAGATATAAGTAAAATGTTTCCAATTACTTTTCTTATCTAGCAGGGAGTCAAAAATATTCTTTTATTTTTGATCATTAGAAAAACACAGATTAAAAAATGTTTTGGAAAACTTAAAAGAAAGCCACCAGTAAAAATATAAACAGTCTGGGCTTTGCTGAACCAAGACGGCAGAGTAGAAGGACGTGCTTTCACTTCCTCTTGGGAGAACACCAGAATCACAACTAGCTGCTGGACAATCATCAACAGGAAGACACTGGAACTCACCAAATAAGATACCCCACATCTAAAGACAAAGGAGAAGCCACAATGAGACAGTAGGAGGGGTACAGTCACAGCAAAATCAAATCCCATAACTGCTGGGTGGGTGACTCACAGACTGGAGAACACTTTATACCACAGAAGTCCACCCACTGGAATGAAGGTTCTGAGCCCCACGTCAGGCTTCCCAACCTGGGGGTCCGGCAATGGGAGGAGGAATTCCTAGAGAATCAGACTTTGAAGGCTAGTGGGATTTGATGGCAGGACTTTGACAGAGACTCCACTCTTGGACGGCACACACAAAGTAGTGTGCGCATCGGGACCCAGGGGAAGGAGCAGTGAACCCAGGGGAGACTGAACCAGACCTACCTGCTAGTGTTGGAGGGTCTCCTGCGGAGGCGGGGGGTGGCTGTGGCTCACCATGGGGATGGGGACACTGGCAGCAGAAGCTCTTGGAAGTAATCCTTGGAGTCATCCTTCCCAGAGTCTGCCATTAGCCCCAGCAAAGAGCCCAGGTAGGCTCCGGTGTTGGGTTGCCTCAGGCCAAACAACTAACAGGGAGGGAACCCAGCCCCACCCATCAGCAGTCAAGCGGATTCAAGTTTTACTGAACTCTGCCCACCAGAGCAACAGTCAGCTCTACCCACCACCAGTCCCTCCCATCAGGAAACCTGCACAAGCCTCTTAGATAGCCTCATCCACCAGAGGACAGACAGCAGAAGCTAGAAAAACTACAATCCTGCAGCCTGTGTAACAAAAACCACATTCACAGAAAGACAGACAAGATGAAAAGACAGAGGGCTATGTACCAGATGAAGGAACAAGATAAAATCCCAGAAAAACAACTAAATGAAGTGGAGATAGGCAACCTTCCAGAGAAAGAATTCAGAATGATGATACTGAAGATGATCCAGGACCTCGGAAAAACAATGGAGGTAAAGATCAAGAAGATACAAGAAATATTTAACAAAGACCTAGAAGAATTAAAGAACAAACAAACAGAGATGAACAATACAATAACTGAAATGAAAACTAAACTAGAAGGAATCAATAGCAGAAAAACTGAGGCAGAAGAACAGATAAGTGACTTGGAAGACAGAATGGTGGAATTCACTGCTGCAGAACAGAATAAAGGAAAAAGAATGAAAAGAAATGAAGACAGCCTAAGAGACCTCTGGGACAACATTAAACACAAAAACATTTGCGTTATAGGGGTCCCAGAAGGAGAAGAGAGAGAGAAAGGACCCAAGAAAATATTTGAAGAGATTATAGTCAAAAACTTCCCTAACATGGGAAAGGAAATAGCCACCCAAGTCCAGGAAGCGCAGCAAGTCCCATACAGGATAAATGCAAGGAGAAACACACCGAGACACATAGTAATCAAATTGGCAAAAATTAAAGACAAAGAAAAATTATTGAAAGCAGCAAGGGAAAAATGACAAATAACATACAAGGGAACTCCCATAAGGTTAACAGCTGATTTCTCAGCAGAAATTTATAAGCCAGAAGGGAGTGGCATGATATACTTTAAGTGATGAAAGGGAAGAACCTACAACCAAGATTACTCTACCCGGCAAGGATCTCATTCAGATTCGATGAAGAAATCAAAAGCTTTACAGACAAGCAAAAGCTAAGAGAATTCAGCACCACCAAACCAGCTCTACAACAAATGCTAAAGGAACTTCTCTAAGTAGGAAACACAAGAGAAGAAAAGGAACTACAAAAACAAACCCAAAACAATGAAGAAAATGGTCATAGGAACATACATATCGATAATTACCTTAAACGTGAATGGATTAAATGCTCCAACCAAAAGACACAGCCTCCATGAATGGATACAAAAACAAGACCCATATATATGCTGTCTACAAGAGACCCACTTCAGACCTAGGGACACATACAGCCTGAAAGTGAGGGGATGGAAAAAGATATTCTATGCAAATGGAAATCAAAAGAAAGCTGGAGGGCTTCCCTGGTGGCGCAGTGGTTGAGAGTCCGCCTGCCAGTGCAGGGGACACGGATTCGTGCCCCGGTCCGGGAAGATCCCACATGCCATGGAGCGGCTGGGCCCATAAGCCATGGCTGCTGAGCCTGCGCATCCGGAGCCTGTGCTCTGCAACGGGAGAGGCCACAACAGGAGAGGCCCGCGTACGGCAAAAAAAAAGAAAGCTGGAGTAGCAATACTCAAATCAGATAAAATAGACTTTAAAATAAAGAATGTTACAAGAGACAAGGAAGGACACTACATAATGATCAAGGGATCAATCCAAGAAGAAGATATAACAATTATAAATATATATGCACCCAACATAGGAGCACCTCAAGACATAAGGCAACTGTTAACAGCTGTAAAAGAGGAAATTGACAGTAACACAATAAGAGTGGGGGACTTTAACACCTCACTTACACCAAGGGACAGATCATCCAAAATGAAAATAAATAAGGAAACACAAGCTTTAAATGACACAATAGACCAGATAGATTTAATTGATATTTATAGGACATTCCATCCAAAAACAGCAGATTGCACTTTCTTCTCAAGTGTGTACAGAACATTCTCCAGCACAGATCACATCTTGGGTCACAAACCAAGCCTCAGCAAATTTAAGAAAATTGCATCTTTTCTGACCACAACACTATGAGATTAGAAATGAATTATAGGGGAAAAAAAGTAAAAAACACAAACACATGGAGGCTAAACACTATGTTACTAACCAAGATATCTCTGAAGAAATAAAAGAGGAAATCAAGAAATACCTAGAGACAAATGACAATGAAAACACGACAATCCAAACCTATGGGATGCAGCAAAAGCAGTTCTAAGAGGGAATTTTATAGCTATACAAGCCTACCTCAAGAAACAAGAAAAATCTCAAATAAATAATCTAACTTTACACCTAAAAAAACTAGAGAAAGAAGAACAAACAAAACCCAAAGTTAGCAGAAGGAAAGAAATCATAAAGATCAGAGCAGAAATAAATGACACAGAAACAAAGAAAACAATAGCAAAGATCAATAAAACTAAAAGCTGGTTCTTTGAGAAGATATACAAAATTGATAAACCATTAGCCAGACTCATAAAGAAAAAGAGGGAGAGGACTCCAATCAATAAAATTAGAAATGAAAAAGGAGAAGTTACAACAGACACCGCAGAAATACAAAGCATCCTAAGAGACTACTACAAGCAACTCTATGCCAATAAAATGGACAAGCTGGAAGAAATGGACAAGTTCTTAGAAAGGTATAACCTTCCAAGACTGAACCAGGAAGAAACAGAAAATATGAACAGACCAATCACAAGTAATGAAATTGAAGCTGTGATTAAAAATCTTCCAACAAACAAAAGTCCAGGACCAGATGGCTTCACAGGTAAATTCTATCAAACATTTAGAGAAGAGCTAACACGCATCCTTCTCAAACTCTTCCAAAAAATTGCAGAGGAAGGAAAACTCCCAAAGTCATCCTATGAGGCCACCATCACCCTGAGACCTAAACCAGACAAAGATACTAAAAAAAAGAAAATTACAGACCAATATCACTGATGAACATAGATGCAAAAATCCTCAACAAAATACTAGCAAACAGAATCCAACAACACATTAAAAGGATCATACACTGTGATCAAGTGGGATTTATCCCAGGGATGCAAGGATTCTTCAATATATGCAAGTCATTCAATGTGATACACCATATTAACAAACTGAAGAATAAAAACCATATGATGATCTCAATGGATGCAGAAAAATCTTCTGACAAAATTCAACACCCATTTATGATAAAAACTCTCCAGAAAGTGGGCATAGAGGGAACCTACCTCAACATAATAAAGGCCACATATGACAAACCCACAGCAAACATCATTCTCAATGGTGAAAAACTGAAAGCATTTCCTCTAAGATCAGGAATGAGACAAGGATGTCCACTCTCACTGCTATTATTCAACACAGTTTTGGAAGTCCTAGACTCGGCAATCAGAGAAGAAAAAGAAATAAAAGGAATACAAACTGGGAAAGAAGAAGTAAAACTGTCACTGTTTGCAGATGGCATGATACTATACATAGAAAATCCTAAAGATGCCACCAGAAAACAACTAGAGCTGATCAATGAATCTGGTAAAGTTGCAGGATACAAAATTAATGCACAGAAATCTCTTGCATTCCTATACACTAATGATGAAATATCTGAATGAGAAATTAGGGAAACACTCCCATTTACTGTTGCAACAAAAAGAATAAAATATCTAGGAATAAACCTACCTAGGGAGACAAAAGACTCGTATGCAGAAAACTATAAGACACTGGTGAAAGAAATTAAAGATGATACCAACAGATGTAGAGATATACCATGTTCTTGGATTGGAAGAATCAATATTGTGAAAATGACTATACTACCCAAAGCAATCTACAGATTTAATGCAATCCCTATCAAATTACCAATGGCATTTTTTACGGAACTAGAACAAAAATATCTTAAAATCTGTATGGAGACACAAAAGACCCCGAATAGCCAAAGCAGTCTTGAGGGAAAAAAACGGAGCTGGAGGATTCAGACTCCCTGACTTCAGACTATTCTACAAAGCTACAGTAATCAAGACAATATGGTACTGGCACAAAAACAGAAACATAGATCAATGGAACAAGATAGAAAGCCCAGAGATAAACCCACGCACCTATAGTCAACTAATCTATGACAAAGGAGGCAAGGATATACAATGGAGAAAAGACAGTCTCTCCAATAAGTGGTGTTGGAAAAACTGGACAGCTACATGTAAAAGAATGAAATTAGAACACTCCCTAACAACATACACAAAAATAAGCTCAAAATGGATTAGAGACCTAAATGTAAGACTGGACACTATAAAACTCTTAGAGGAAAACACAGGAAGAACACACTTTGACATAAATCACAACAAGATCTTTTTTGATCCACCTCGTAATGGAAATAAAAACAAAAATAAACAAATGGGACCTAATGAAACTTCAAAGCTTTTGCACAGCAAACCATAAACAAGACGAAAAGACAACCTTCAGAATGGGAGAAAATATTTGCAAACAAATCAATGGACAAAGGATTAATCTCCAAAATATATAAACAGCTCATGCAGCTCGATATTAAAAAAACAAACAATCCAATCCAAAAATGGGCAGAAGACCTAAGTAGACATTTCTCCAAAGAAGACATACAGATGGCCAAGAAGTATATGAAATGCTGCTCCACATCACTCATTATTACAGAAATGCAAATCAAAACTACAATGAGGTATCACCTCACACCAGTTAGAATGGGCTTCATCAGAAAATCTACAGACAACAAATGCTGGAGAGGGTGTGGAGAAAAGGGAACCCTCTTGCACTGTTGCTGGGAATGTAAACTGATACAGCCACTATGGAGAACAGTATGGAGCTTCCTTAAAAAATTAAAAATAGAATTACCATATGATCCAGCAATCCCACTACTGGGCATATACCCAGAGAAAACCACAATTCAAAAAGACACATGCACCCCAATGTTCATTGCAGCACTACTTACAATAGCCAGGTCATGGAAGCAACCTAAACGCCCATCAACAGATGAATGGATAAAGAAGATGTGGTACATATATACAATGGAATATTACTCAGCCATAAAAAGGAACGAAATTGGGTCATTTTTTGAGACGTGGATGGATCTAGAGACTGTCATACAGAGTGAAGTAAGTCAGAAAGAGAAAAACAAATATCGTATATTAACGCATATATGTGGAACCTAGAAAAATGGTACACATGAACCAGTTTTCAGCGCAGAAATCGAGACACAGATGTAGAGAACAAACATATGGACACCGAGGGGGGAAGTGGCGTGGGTGGTGATGGTGGTGGGATGAATTGGGCGATTGGGATTGACATGTATACACTGATGTGTATTAAATTGATGACTAATAAGAACCTGCTGTATTAAAAAAAAAAAGATAACATTCTTTTCTCAGTTAAAAAAAATAAAATGAAATAAACAGTCTGGAAGAGGCAAACAGTCTCCAGTGTCAGTCTCTGTCAGGAAATTCCATTCTTCTTCTTCTCTGCCTTTCCTGATAAGGGCAGGGGAATAAGACTTATCCCTGCCCTCAAGGAGCTATAATACAGAAGAGAGGTGAAAACACGTTACTAAAATTCAGCCTGATGTGAGAGCTTTTCAAAGATGTGTGTATAAAATTCCCCTTTGGGGGTGACCCAGAATTCACGGTGGGAGGGGAGTGAGGTGGGAAGGAGAAAGGTTGAGGAAGGCTTCCCTTCAAAACACTTAAATTATTAACTTGTCTGTCTACCAGACTGTGAGCACCGGAAGAGCAGGGACCTTGTCTTACTCAATGGATGAATGGATAAATGGATAATGGATGGTTGGACAGACAGATGGATGGACCCTTAGTTAATCAGACCAATTCAATTGGTCTTGCTCAATTCACATTTCCCCTAGGGATTCTAATTAATCCTACTTCTAAAGGATTAAAGTTCATCCTCCCAACAGACCTTCCTCTGTAGGTTATCCACTTTCTATACCACAGCAGCAGATTGCCAAACTATGCCTCAGTGGCCTAGGGAGAGTCATGTTCCTGTCTAAATTCCTATCTCCCCATCAGGGAGTGCCTGCCCGGGGGAGCAGAGACGCCAAGGCAGTGTATTATTCTTTGTGACTCACAGTGCTAAAACAGGAGAAAAAGAATGTATCCTTGATCGTATTATTTCTTTATTCCTGATTTGATTTAGAGCTCAGAAAGCTGATTTGTGACATAAATGATGTATGAAGTCAGACTTTAGTTTGTGGGGAGAAGTGGGACCAGACAGCCGGGTTATGTACCAACCATCCCCTAGCAGTCCTGACATCATCTCTGTCGGCCTTTTTTCCCCCTTGCCCTCCCTGGGGGAAAGAAAATATGAAGATATTTTCTGGCAGTGGGACAGCATGGAGGAAGAGTTGGGAATGCAGTCATTTGCACGACTGGCCTAGTAAAATTAGCTAGGCTTTTAGCTCTCAGAGGACAGTCGTCATGGCAACCCCAGAATCAAGGAGCAGGACGCCTTTTGGCCATTGTCTGGAGCACAAAGTCCTTATTCAGCTTTCCACAAGCTGGTTAAACAAACATACCCAGAAAGATAGGTACAGACGCCGATAGACAGGCACTCACAGACACAGAAAAGTTTTAAAATCACATAGAAGGGGCAAGTTCCTTCCTACAGCTTTTGATGACCCAGATCACTGAAACCGTATTTGTCTGCTCCTCAGTTCTGTCCTGCACCTGCAGACTGTGGGAAGTGGAGATACTCTGATGCCATCAGAGGACAGTCTTCCAGGTCTCAAGGAGCTGTCCCAAAGCCTTTAAGTGTACATATGTCCCTTCTTGAAACACAGGTCCTAGGAACTGTCCCAGCCATGGTTCACTGGTTAGTGTGAAATAACACCTTGCCTTGAAGGGTCTTAGGAGGACTGGACGTGTGTAATATAGCACATTTTGTGGCTTCCTTGTCTGTAGTTGTCAGACGTGAGGCTGACCTGAGCCAGCAGCACTGCCCTTCCATGGGAATCCAGGCCCAGCTCACCCAGACAGGAAAGAAACCGAGGCCTCCCGAGTCCAAGCAGCCTGTAATATCAATGCAAAACTCTATGGGGAAACTGAAGGCGTTCTGAATTTACTTAAAAGGGCAAAATAATAAGAATACCAGCTGGCAGCTTGACTGGTGTTCAGACCAGAGCCTCTGGCTTCAGGCCAGAGATGTGCAGAATCTCTGAGGAGGCCCCTTTGCTGAGGCTCAGCCCCTAGCATTCCCTTCTCTGGCCTTTTCAGGGCACAAACCACAGGGTGAGCTGAGAGAGGCACAGCTCAGAAGTCACCTGCCCATATCTTCGTGGCCAGGTGAGAAAGTACAGAAAGGTTAGGTGACTGGTCTAAAGACACACAGCCTGTCCATGACAGAGCCTGGACTGGAATCCAGGACTCCCAAAAGCTGAATAGGTAATGAGGAACATAGCAATTGCTCAGGGCAAAGGAAACAGGTAGAGTGAGTAGGAGACTAAATTAGATGCTGAAAACTGGGCACCAGGACCTACTGGAATCTCATGAGATTATTTTCAGAGTAATGGTATAATACTAACCAAAATTTACTGTGAACCTACATTGTGCCAGCACTTTACTAGATGTTTCTCATACATTATTTCTCTGTGACAAGGTTATCCCCATTTAATAGATGGAGAAACTGCAAAAGTGGTTACCAAAGGGGAAGGGGAGTGGGACAGATTTGGGGTATGGGATTAAGAGATACAAACTGCTATTATAAAATAGATAAGCAACAAGGATATATTGTATGGAACAAGGAATTATAGCCATTATCTTTTAATAACTTTAAACGGAGTATAATCTGTAAAAATACTGAATCACCATGCGGTAAACTAATATGACATTGTAAACCAATTATACTTCAACAAAAAAAATAAGCTACCTGCCCAAGACCACACAGATGCTGAGGGGAAGTTTCAAGATTCTCCCAAGTCTTCATGCCCTCGAAGCCTGACTCTTGACTCCTTATGACAACAACTTTCATCACAAGGAGAGGTAAGGAGCTGAATGTCCTCATTTATCTTAAGTTCCCATATGTTCAGACCTTAAACTAAGACATCTCCCAGAGAAGGTCAGGACATAAAATTAAGACAAAGAACATAAAACTTTGGGAGACAAATAGATTCATGAATTGAAAGTAGCTGGCTGGGGTTACACGTGGTGGGTGATAGATACGTTTTTTGGATTGGGCTTAGTGTTATATGTGTGTGTTTGCTAGGAGGTAAACACCAAGATTATTTGTGTCTTTTCCTTACGTTTAATGTAGAGCCAGAATTCTCCTAGTAGGCCAGGCCAATGGAATGGGGCCTGTTTTTTTTAAACTTTAGAATCCAAAGGATTTATTAAAGTTGGTCAGACATTGAGGCTGCACACCAGGGCTCGTCTGAAGACTTGACAGGGCTGGATTCCAGAAGGTCTAATTAGTTAGAAAACGTAGGGGAAACTTCAAGATTCCTGCCAATGGGTGGAGCCATGTTAGTTGCCCTCACAACAAACTCTTGGCTTGCCCACTGGCTGGAAGAGAAATAATATAGTCATTTCAGAACAATAAGGAAGTTATTTTTTCCTTGTGCTGACTCTGAGACCAAGGGCTAAAGCACTAGCTTTGGAGTTGAGAAGACCTCAGCTCAGTTCCCAACCTTGAACTCAACTCTTGCTCTGTGGTATAAAGCAATTATTTTACTTTTCACTTCATCATGTTATTGGATTTGATCAAAATGAGGGACATCCAGGGCTGCTCCAGAGCACGGTTTGCATTGCAGTCTAATGGACATGCACCAAGCTGTACACGGCAGCCCTGCTAAACTTACACAGCAGGTGGGGCATGAAGGCCACCCAGCAGAGCTCCCTCTCTTTCCCTAGTCTCCATTCTGTTACGCTCAATTCAGGAACTATATATAATTCCCCCACTATGTGTCAGGCACTGTGCTAGGTGCTGGGGACAGAGAGACAATTAAGACAAAGTTTTTACTGTCCAGACACTTCCATTCTAACAAGAGGGACGCAAACAGGCAAACATAATTGCAATGAGGGTATGAGGCATGTACTATTGGAAGTGTGCAGAGGGTGTGGAAACAGTACAGAGGAGTACTGGGAGGGTCGAGGAAGACTTTCAGAGATGCTGATATACAAATAACATTTTGAAGGATGAATAGTAGTTCAGAAGTGAAAATGGAAAGGACAGCAAAGGGAAGAGTACATACAAAGGCCCAGAAACGCAAACAGAGGGACCTCAGGCCCTTTCAGGAATTTGGCTACTTGCTCGTATGTCCCGAGCACGGCTCAGAAGTGCAAGAACAGTCACCAGTTCTGATAGCTGTACAAACCAGCTGCCCTCTCCAGGTCCTTGCTTGTACCTCCAAGGGTCTCTGACCCACTTGGCTCAGATCTTTTGCTCCTAATTCCGGCCTCCAGGCGCCTGGCCCCAACGACATGGGATGGATGTTTTCCTGACCTTGATTTTCTTCTGGGAGTGATCTACTCTGTGATCTGCCACTATGAGAGACACTCCCCCTCCTCCCACCATGCTCTGTGGTGCCCTAAAGGCCAGCCCAGCCCAGCCTTCCCAACAGGGACCAGACACATACAAGGATCTGCAAGTTGTCTGAAGGAGCTAGAGTGAAAAATATAAGTGGGACAGGGAAGTGGCAGGAGACCAATATGGTTCCTGCGAAAGAGTATGGACTTTATCCTACAGACAGGGGAGCCACTGAAGGGCATGATGCAGTGGTGGGGGGAACGTGGAGACTGGCAGATTCTGATTTGTCTTCTTCAGGGTGACTCTGGTGGTGACGGGGTGGATGTACCGGAGGGAGAGACAGGAGCAAGGGGAAAATCAGCGCAGAAGGCTGTTGCAATAGTCCAAGCAAGACTTGAGCAGGAGAGAAAGCTGGGTTTCCCTGCCATTCACTGCTGGTACCCTCAATCGGGACCTCCCCGGAGGCAGGGGCAGAACAGACCTGGGGTCCCTTTAGCTCATCCTGGTTGTTCTATAACCCTCCATCATGGTTCTAACTCTTACATTTGAAGGCTGCATCCTACTCCATCACCATCATTGCTCTCCTCTCCTCTCCCCCTCCCCCTCCTCCCCCTCCTCCTCCTCCGCCCCTCCCCCTCCTCCCCCTCCTGTCCCTCCTCCCCCTCCCCTCCTCTTCTTCCTCCTCCCCTCCCCCTCCCCTCCTCCCCCTCCTCTTCTTCCTCCTCCCCTCCTCTCCCTCCCCCTCCCCTCTTCCCCCTCCTCTTCTTCCTCCCCTTCTCCCCCTCCCCCTCCTCCTTCTCCTTCTTCTTCCTTTCATTATCTCTCTCTCTCTCCCACCCACCCCCCTCTCCTGGAGCAACATATTTTGCCTCCTTCCTCTAGCACAAGCCTCCCTGAAGGGAGAAAATGGAAAAATAAAACAGAAAAGCAAACCTGAACTATAACAAACTAACTGATGAATAGTCAGCAGGGGTCTTGTGAGAAGCAGGTATGACCCACAAGACTACTGCCCTTGCCACTTTAAAACAGAAGCCCCCGTCATACGGAGGATCAATAAAGGTTTGGTCTTTCCCACGGCTAGAAACTCTGGGATGCTCCACAAATATTTAAAACAAGTTTCATCACAGACACCATCACCTTGGAGCCTGGAGGAGGAACTCTCAGCCCTCTGCAACGATCCTGCCAGCAGACAGTAGGAAATAGAGACCCACTAAACAACACCCTTGGGCCCATGTTCTGGCTTCCCTGTGACCATCTGCCACCTTCAACTTGCCCAGGACTATCTTCAGCGACTTTCCCCAGGTCACGGCAACCTGTTTACAGACATCTAGAATTCCCAGGCACTTTTAGGACAAGGGACTCGGGATGTGTCCAAGTGGGCAGCAAAGTCTTCTCTAAGAGAAGCCGTTCCTCCAGATCTATTTCTGCCGATGTAAACACTTGCCAAAGAAACAAGGCATGTGGGCATGCACCAGCGCTGCAGGCCCTCGGGTTGCTGCAAAAGGCAACTGGAAAGTCACATGTCATAACAGTGGAAAGTACATATGCAACTATTCTTAGCCCTGGAATGTATACACTGTCTCCCTGCCCAGCAGTTCTTTCACAAAGGTCTAGAAAACTGTGAAAGTGCCTTCGGCATAAACAAATCCAGAATTCTCCCAGGACAAATTATTTGCCAACTGAAGGAAAGGCCTGGGTTTATGGTTTCATTTGGAGCGAGAGGTGGAAACTCTCCGGAGGGACCAGCCGGACCAGGTATCGGTGGATGTCACTGCAGCAAAACAAGGTAAATAGCTCGAATGTTTAATTCTTCTGCAGGTAGATGGGCAGCCAGATGTCATCCAATAAACCCTGTCCAGGGTATTGTTTGGTCTCTGCTTTCTATTTACCTCATTTTAAAAACAAAACCCACAGGACTCTGTGAAGTCATGCTTTAAAAAAGAAAAAAAAAAATCTCAAAGGTCCACTTTCATCCCTCATTTCTGTCTTGTTACAGAGGCCACACCCCCAGAATGACATCTGTGGGGAATGACTAACACCCAGAAAGATGTTTAGATGAGTTTACTAAATAACGGACATGCTGAGAAGCTGGAGAAAGGTTCACAGACTTCTGCTGGTCAAATGCACAGACTGTCATCTTGCTTCAGGTTAACATTTCAGACCACGTGACCATTTGCCACCTTCAACTTGCCCAACTTATCCAACCACCTTTTCTTTTTTTTTTGGTTTTTCTTGTTTTGTTTTGTTTTGTTTTTCTCAGACTGTCCGCAGATGCTATTTGCCTGTTACCTTTGAGAATAATCGTAACCTAAAAGAGAGGTGTCAGCTGTGAGGCCCACGCCACAGGTGGTCTCCCTTTCTGGTCTTCACTGAGCCATATTCTTGGCAATACCCACAGGCGTCTTGGTGAACGGACATAGGTGCTCTAAGTCTTGGAACCGCCGCAGCTAAACCCTCCAGCACGTGCTCCCTCTCGGGACTTCTCCCCATCTCTGTAGGATGGACGAGGAATCGCCAGATGGGCTGCTCTTCAAAGACCATGACTTCTCCTCTGACTTGTTGAGGCAGCTCAATGGCTTGAGGCAAAGCAGGATCCTGACTGACGTGAGCATCTGCACGGGGGCCTGGGAGATCCCCTGCCACCGCAGTGTGCTGGCCTCCAGCAGCCCCTACTTCCGGGCCATGTTCTGCAGCAACTTCCGGGAGAGCAGCGAGCCCAAAGTCCAGCTGAAAGGCCTCGACTCCACAACTCTGGAGCGGATCATCCTGTATGTGTACACGGGCGAGGCACACATCACAATGGAAGGCGTCCTGCCCCTGATGGAGGCCGCCTCCATGCTGCAGTACCCCAGGCTGCTTGAGGCCTGCTCCTCCTTCCTCCAGAGCCAGCTGGCCCCCAGCAACTGCCTGGGCATGATCAGACTCTCTGAAATCTTCAGCTGTGAGACCCTCAGGAAGAAAGCCAGGGAGGTGGCCCTGACGCACTTCCCAGAGGTGGCCGCATCAGCTGATTTGAAGGAGCTCTGGGCCTTGGAACTGATAGACTACCTGGGAGATGACGGGCTCTGTGCGGAGGAGGAGAAGGTGTTCGAGGCCCTCATGGTTTGGATCAAGCATGACCTCCAGACCCGGAAGCAATACATGCAGGAACTGTTCAAGCAGGTCAGGCTGCAGTACGTCCACCCAGCCTTCTTCTACCACTTCATCGCCAACGACGCCCTCCTGCAGTCCTCGCCCCCCTGCCAGACCATCTTGGAGACAGCCAAGAGGCAGATATTTTCTCCGTACAGCACTACCAGTGCCCCGGGCCTCCAACCTCTGTGGCATGTCCCCCCAAGAAACTCTTACCAAGACTTCCTCATCCTCTTGGGTGGAAGGAAGGACAACCAGCAGACCACCAGGGACGTCCTGCTGTACGACGGACAGACCGGCCAATGGCAGAGCCTTGCCAAACTCCCGGCCCGGCTGTATAAGGCCTCGGCCGTCACCTTGCACCACAGCATCTACCTGCTGGGAGGCATGGCGGTGGACGCGGGGAACAGTGTGCCCAGTCCCAAGGTCTACATCTTCTCCCTGAAATTCAATCAGTGGAGGTTGGGGCAGCCCATGCTGGCATCCCGCTACTCCCACAGAAGCACTGCCCACAAGAACTTCATCTTCTCCATCGGGGGGATTGGAGAAGGACACGGGGTCATGGGCTCCATGGAGAGATATGACAGCATCTGCAACGTCTGGGAGAGGATGGCCAGCATGCCACTGGGGGTCCTCCACCCTGCAGTCGCCGTGAAAGACCAAAGACTCTACCTTTTTGGGGGAGAGGACATCATGCAGAACCCTGTGCGCCTTATCCAGGTAAATGGTCCCTCCCACCATGGCTACACATACACACATGCACACACACACATATATACATACACAAATACATGCATATACACACATATACATATACACATATGTACATGTACACTGCATACACAAACACATACATATATACACATACATACATGCTTGTCAGTTGCAGGGGAAGGAGAAAGGAGAGAGGGAGAGAAGGAAGGAAGGAAGGAAGTTAGGTTAATTTCAGTCAGATTTTATCCATTTATGAATTCTTTTTGTATAAGATTAATACATACAAAGGTACATCAGATACAGCTAAAGGTTCTACCTAGAACACATCGAATGCCAGATAGTGAAGTCCTATAGGAATATTGCAGATGCTTCTAACCAAAATCAGTAAGGCCTTAAAAGAAGACTCCCAAGCACTGGTCCACAGTCTGTTACCAAATCCCCAGGAACCTGACCTCAGATCTGCTGAATCAAAATCTCTATGTATGGGGTCTTGACATTTACTGTTTACAAACGTTTACAGGAGATTCTAAGGCACAGCCAGGTTGTGGAACCCCTGCCTTAAATGATAGGTAGATGCTAATTTCACTAACAAGCTCTCTGAGAAGTGTGATTAATAAAGATCAAAATGTCAGAATACTGGGTGTTTTCCACCTTGACACAAGTTCTAATCTCTGCAGTTCACCTAGATGTGAAAAACTTCAAGCCTCTACGTGATACATAGAGATAATCAAGGAGGCCCCTGAGAGCTGCTGTGTTCATTTAGAGGAGTTATATTGGGTGCCAACCACAGACAAGGCCCTGGGGACATGGACATGAGCAGTAAATCCCACTTACCCTCCAGGAGCTTATGAGACAACTGCAATTCAGATGCTGAATAGAGGGGTGCTCTAAGAGCATAAGGGGTGCCCTAAACCAGTCTCGAGGGAATCAGGGAGGGTGTGAGGGTTCAGGGAACTTTGGAGGGAACTCTGTGAGGTTGGTTTAAGCTGACTTGAGCAGAGAGGCAGAGGAAGAGAGAAGGTAGGTGAGGATGAAGAGTAAAAGAGGAGGAGAGGGCTTCCCTGGTGGCGCAGTGGTTGAGAGTCCACCTGCCGATGCAGGGGACATGGGTTCGTGCCCTGGTCCGGGAAGATCCCACGTGCCGCGGAGCGGCTGGGCCCGTGAGCCATGGCCGCTGAGCCTGCGCGTCTGGAGCCTGTGCTCCACAAGGGGAGAGGCCACAGCAGTGAGAGGCCCACGTACCACCAAAAAAAAAAAAAAAGGAGGAGGAGGACGCACAGGGTGGACAGAGGGCTCTGACGTGGACAGAGATGGGCGGGCAGCTTCTCTGAGCAGATGAGCCTGCGTCTGGACCAGGAGTCACACTCATCTGCTGAGGGAGGGGTGGCGTTCCCGGGTAAGGGAACAGCTGGCACGAAGGCCCTGAAGCAGAAAGGGGCACAGCCCTTCGCCTGGAGGTGCCGAAAGCATGACCAAGTTGCAGCAAGTCTGTGCACCAAGGCGGAGCTAGGGATGGTCAGTCCCCCCATAATCTCTCTCAGACCCCTTCCCAAGCCACGCAAGCAACCCCCTCCACCAGACTGCTGCCCCTGAGACCCCCCTACAGAAATTCCAGAACATTCCTGGGGGGATGAGTGTGGAGATGAGGCTGACCTGGCAGGGCTTTCCAGGCCTTGTCAAGGAACTGGGGTTCACGCCTAAGAGCAGCAGGGTCGGTGAAGTTGTCAAATTTGCATATTTAGAATCTCCTTCTGGACGCTTTGTGGAGAAGGCACTGCAAGAGGCCTGAGTGGACAAAGGAAGGAGAGTTGGGAGATTCTTCTAGAGGTCCAGGCAAGGGATGATGGCGGCTCAGACTAAGTTGGTGCCAGTGGAAACAGAGAAAAGTGATCATTTCAATGCAATCCTTTTCTTGTTTTTCTCTCTCCTTCACTTCTCCAGCCCATATTGTCGACTCTTCCCTGACCATCTAGGCAGATTCTAAGTCTGTTCCAAATCCCACTCATTTACTTGAGCCAAGGGAGACGTGTTCTGATCCCCTCCACGCTCTGGCCACACAACACAGGTGTAATAAAGAGCTTCTGGTAAAGCTAGAGGCCCTCCTACATTTTTTAAAAACTATTTTTCAAAATAAAGTCAACAACTATGTTGACGATTTCACATTACAAAATTGTTACCGATTCCTAAGAATAAATACAAAGCTCAAAAAAGCTTTTAAGCTACCTCATCAAGAAATGCTTAGGACGATTAAACAAGAAGCTTAAATAGCCAAAAAGCAAAACCCAAAACACTAACATGTGAGTGATCCTTTTACACCGCAGTCATGAGAAGGGGAAAATGGGGAAAGTATTGATTTGGAAGCTCTTATCTACTTAGCATTAGCTTTGTAATGGAAATTGTACTCATTCAGATATCGTTCAAGATGAATGCTTGGGGTTACTTGATGGGGTAGGTTAGATTTTCAAGTATAGGTTCAAAGATTTCTTCATCGGATGGTTTATCTGCACGCAAGCATTCTTTTTAAGGACGAGGCTGCCATGGCGTTACTGTGCAAATTGTGTGTGTATGCATACCTTTCTACCCGGCCTTCTTTCTACCCCTATTGCTGGATGGCGTTAAGCAAATCCTTTACCACAACAAAGTATCACTTCCTCCATGGGTCAAAGCCCATCCTTTGTTGTCCTTGCCTCATCCTCTCTGGTGGTATGGTGAGGATTGTGAACAAATGTTTAATCTATTTTTGAAACCATCCCCAAAGCTAATAGAGAACAGAAAGCCAGGAGCCATTTACTCAAGTAAAATGCAAGCAGTGTTTGCTTTTCCTCCAAGGATCTCATGTTTCCAAAGAGTGTTTCCTACATATTTGCAGACGAAACCATGAGGCTTGACAGCCATTGTGGTTGCCCCTGTCTCTAGCTGTGGCCTCCTCTATGCTTCACCAACTTTAAGGACTGACAGAGACTTCAAGAGGGCTTCAGTCTTGAAAGCCTCCATCAAGAAAGCCACACCGAAGAAAAAGGAACCGTCCTACACTGTTGGTGGGAATGTAAACTGGTACAGCCGCTAGGGAGAACAGTATGGAGGTTCCTTAAAAAATTTTAAATAGAGTTACCAAATGATCAAGCAATCCCACTCCTGGGCATACATCTGGAGAAAACCATAATTCAAAAAGATACATGGCCCCAGTGCTCATTGCAGCACTACTTAACACTAGCCAAGACATGGAAGCAACCTAAATGTCCATCAATAGATGAATGAATAAAGAAGATGTGGTATATATATACAATGGAATATTATTCAGCCGTAAAAAAGAATAAACTAATGTCATTCACACAACATGGATGGACATAGAGATTATCATACTAAGTTAAGTAAGCCAGAGAGAGGAAGACAAATATCATATGACATTGCTTATCTGTGGAATCTAAAAAAAAAAAAAAAAGATACAAATGAACTGACTTACAAAACAAAAACAGACCCACAGATATAGAAAACAAACTTATAGTTATCAAAGGGGAAAGCTGGGGTGGCAGGGGGATAAATTAGGAGATTGGGATTAACATATACACACACATATATAAAACAGGTAACGAACCAGGACCTACCTATCCCTTATAATAATCTATAAGGGAAAAGAATCTGAATTCAGTTATATATATATATAACTGAATCACTGTGCTGTTCACCTGAAACTAACACAACATTGTAAATCAACTATACTTCAATTTAAAAAATCTATAAAACGGACTTCCCTGGCAGTCCAGTGGTTAAGACTCTGCACTTCCACTGCAGGGGACACGGGTTTGATCCCTGGTCAGGGAATTAAGATCCCACATGCTGCAGGGCACGGCCAAAAATACAAACCATCACCAAATATCTTTAAACACTACTAATACTGAAATAAAAGCAAATTAAAATAGTAAATGCTTTTTTTAAATTTAAAAAAAAAAGAAAGAAAAGCCGCATCTCCATGGCCCCAAGCAGAGCCATGAGTGTGGTGGATAAAGGCACAGATTCTGGGTTCAATCAGACCAGCTCTTCTACTACTCTAGCTGTGTGACCTTGAGCATGTCATTTCACCTCTTTCAGCCTCAATGGTCTAATCTGGAAAATAGAGGGAAGTAATGGTATCTACATCATAGGATGGTTGTGAAGATCAAATTTGGTAAAATGATAAAGTAAAAGGCCTTTAATATGGTGGCAAAAATATTTTGTACAGAAAGAATTTCCAGTCAAGAATATTGGAATATTTTGTTCCTTCGTTTCAGCCTATATCTCTTGTGCTAAATTCTGCCAGTAATGAACTAATTGGCATTTGACATTTAAACTTTAAACTGAGGGATCTAACAGGAGCACGTGTTCTGGGAATCATGATTTGCTACTCCATTTCAGACGAAGGCCAAGGACTCCTGCCTCCACCTCTTTGCTCTTTCTTCCTTTTCTCATGCTTACTTTCTTCTAGGATTCTAATGACTTTCAGGCATGACCTGTTGTTCAAAAGCCTTCCTCTTTTAGCCCTAAATTTATTCTTGGCCTTAAGAGGCTCTCGGATACGCTGGAACATTTAGAAATTTAAACATGAGCCAGAAATAAAAATGATTGAAAAATCACTGGTTTTACGCATGTCCAAGTTGCTCCATTTCTCATTGAAAGGAAAGAAATGAGCCAAGCAAGGTAAGCAAACACATACTACAAACACTTAACTCTTTCTGTTATTTAATTATATTTTGTTTACTGATAGTAAGATAACTACATTTTAAGGACTGGGAAAAAAAAGTGAAAAGAAAGAGAAATCACTGCTCCTTCACCCTCTTAATTACTATTTCTATCTTTTAAAAACGTTATCACTTTAAAATGCAGTGCAGTGATTATATTTCTCTGTCAGGTTTATCACATTTCCAGAAACACGTGGTTCAAAATGGAGACGAGAATGATCAAGAATGTATGTGCCCCTGCCGTGGTACTTGGGGAGCGGATTGTCATCGTGGGAGGTGAGTTTTAACAGAAGATCGAGAGGCTGGACACGAACTTGGCATCTCCCATGGGAAAACGGTCACTGATGTTTTTCTATGAGACAGTCTTTCTTTTTCTTATAAATTTATTTATTTATTTATTTTTGGCTGCGTTGGGTCTTCGTTGCTGCGCGTGGGTTTTCTCTAGTTGTGGCGAGCGGGGGCTGCTCTTCGTTGACGTGCACGGGCTTCTCATTGCGGAGGCTTCTCTTGTTGCGGAGCATGGGCTCTAGGCACACGGGCTTCGGTAGTTGTGGCTCGCGGGCTCTGGAGCGCAGGCTCAGTAGTTGTGGCGCACGGGCTTAGTTGCTCTGTGGCATGTGAGATCTTCTTGGACCAGGGATTGAACCCATGTCCACTGCATTGGCAGGTGGATTCTTAACCACTGTGCCACCAGGGATGTCCCAAGACAGTCTTTTTTAAAGCACATAACTGAACCACTTTGCTCTACACCTGAAACTAACACAACATTGTAAATCAACAATTCCCCCATATAAAATTAAAAAAAATAAAAATAAAAGTACACCCATCCAACTAGGGGAGTGTGGATGACTTGACAAAGCTCTTTTATCTTCCAGAAGTTTCTCCCTGTCAAACAAGGAATGAAATAATGAACCTATTTCACAGAGTTGTGATCATAAAATGTGCTCATCTATCTAAAGCACTTAGCACTATCCCAGACCCGGGGCAAATACTCAGAAAAACATTTGCTGTTGTAAATAAGATTAGCTGCTAAGGGATCATTTCTCTGTAATTGTAGTATAATACTATGGTTAAGAGAGCTGGTTTGGGGGTCAGATAGACCTGGGTTCAAATCCTGACTCTGCCACTAACTGGCTGTACACTCTTAGGCAAGTTATTCATCTCTTTGTGCCTCTGTGTGCTGATCTGTAAAATGGGGATCAGAAGAGTACCCACCAGATAGGGCTGTCGTGGGGACCCACTTCTGAGTTCCCAAAGGCTCCATCTTGGTATTGTTAAAGCTCTTGGATGAGCATATGAGAAAGATGAAAAAGCTAACGAGGCTGAGAAGGCCACTGGAATCTCTGCTCTCAATCTAAGAACAAACGACGTAAGTGTTGCCCTCACTTCGAGTTAAGATGCAGAGACTGAAGTCAGACGGATCTGGGTCCAAATCCCAGCTCTGCCACACACAAGACCTTGGGCAGGTTATGGAAACATTCCACGCTTTAGCTCAGAGTCCAGCCTCAGGGTTAGGCGATGACAGAGATCAGACAGGTCCCTGGACCGCTGACCTCCAGTCCCAAATAAGCATCACTGACCCTGTCGATATGCCATTTGTTTTTCAGGTTACACAAGGAGGATCCTTGCTTATGACCCTCAGTCCAACAAATTTGTCAAATGCGCAGACATGAAAGACCGGAGGATGCACCACGGGGCCACGGTGATGGGGAACAAGCTCTACGTGACGGGTGGGCGGCATCTGACCACGGACTGTAGCATCGAGGACTCGGCCTCCTTCGACTGCTACGACCCTGAGACCGACACCTGGACGTCCCAGGGGCAGCTGCCTCATAAGCTCTTTGACCATGCCTGCCTCACTCTCCGGTGCATCCCTCACCCCTCCACCACCCCCTGAGGCCCACGAGAAACTGAGAAGTCATCTGTCCTAGTCAAGATGCTCTTGTTGCAAGAGACAGAACACAGCTCCAAAAAGCTTAACCCTGGAAGGGTGTAGGGAGAGCTCACAGAACTGAAAGTTCCAGAGCCTGGAGGCCTGGGACCAAACATACTGTTGACAGAACACTGTCTCTCTGTCTCTGTCTCTATCTCTGTCTCTGCCCCTCTATCTTTTCTTTCTCCCTTTCCCTCTCTCCCTCCCTCCTTCTCTACCTCATCTCTGTTAGGCTCTACTCTACAAATAAGCTTCTTCATCCACACAGTGTGAGAACAATGGCAACTGATAAATCCAGACCCACACTCTCTAGCTTGGCATCTTCGGGAAGAACTTCACCATTATCCATATAGTAACTGCCTCCCAAAACGATGCTGATTGGCCCTTTTTGAACTCCATGCCTCCCTCTTGAGCCAATCACTGCTTCCAGGTTGTGCTACTAGAGCTGGCTTGTCCTGGATCATGTCTCGATGGGCAGAGGTGGGGTTAACGGTTGTCATTGACCACCTATTTGAACTGCACATAATGGGATAGAAATGGTTCCCCAAAGCAAGAAATAAATGCTGAGCTGATTAAAAAACACATCTTCCCAGAACATCACAGAAGTTCACAATGAGAGGGCAAAGACACCCAAGAGGGTCTCTGGAAGCACCTGGTCCAGGTGGCAGCAAGAGCAATTGCCGTGACTGTGTTTCTCTGCATTCTAGATCGTAGTGCATCGGAATTCCAGGAGAGTATGTGAAACTCGGTATCCAGAGTTTGCAAAATTATCTGCACCAGCAGAATAAAGTGTGTTTCTGGTGCCAAATGATGTTTTTCTTCTAGCCTCTGTGGAGCTGTAAACCTACAGAATTAAGCAGGATTTTCAATTTGGTAAATGTTATGAGAATTGCTGTTCTGAGGAAAGCCAACAAATTCCTTGAGAGATTACCGCAATTACGGCCCTTCCAATGCCAGGGCTGACCTTCCCTATGGCCCTCTTTGCCTCAAAGAGCCTCCCACACTGGCTCAGTCCCAAACTCAGGAATTAGCTGAAGCTGCTAGCACATTACAATCACCTGGGAAGATGTTTGAAAATGGGGCCACGTCCCATTCGGGATGGACAGACAGGGATTCTCACAGGTGGGACCAGAGCTCTGTATTTTTGAAAAGCAGCCCAGATCACTGTAATGTACGTGCAGTGAGGTCGAGAACCACCGCCCGCTTAGCTGCAGGCACAGAAGACCTTCACCTGCTGGTCCCATCCCCATCCTGGCCTGCCCCCCCCCACCAGCCCAGCAAGGGAGGCGAAGTCCTCTCCCCACCCGGCATGAGTCTTGCCGCCCTGAGCCTGGCACCACGGTGCCCCCGAGCTGACGCCTTCCTCCCCGTCCAGCTCTCCACGTCCATGTTCTGGACTTTTCCTTTCTTCCTAGTCTGTATTTCTTGCGCTCTTTCTCCTGCTGGGGTCTGAAGCTCTGCCCTGCTCCCCAGACCACTTGGTTGTGGTCCAGACACCCTCCCCAGATGTTCATCCTGGACGCTGTCACCTGAGCTGTTGGCTGGCCTTATTTCAGCCTCTTCTCTTTTTTTTTCAATTTTTGTTTTTTCAATTTTTTTTTTTTTCTGCGGTACGCGGGCCTCTCACTGTTGGGGCCCCTCCCGTTGCGGAGCACAGGCTCTGGACGCGCAGGCTCAGCGGCCATGGCTCACGGGCCCAGCCGCTCCGCGGCATGTGGGATCTTCCCGGACTGGGGCACGAACCCGCGTCCCCTGCATCGGCAGGCGGACTCCCAACCACTGCGCCACCAGGGAAGCCCAGCCTCTTCTCTTTGAATCTGTTTGTTCAGGCTCTCGATCCCACCTCTCCCTCAAACTGTACTTGTGAAAGTGACCAGTGACTCCGACAGTGCCTACACGGCAGCCCATTTTCACTTCTTGGCGGACTTGACCAGTCAGCAGCATATGACCCATGGACGCTCCCTCCAACTTGAAATACCCTCCTCTCGGCCTCTGGGACACCCACTTGCTCTTGCTTCTCTTCCTCCTCCCTGCAGTTCATTCTCTCTCCTTGTTTCCTTGGCAAATACGTGGTGGCTGACTCACCCCAGTGCTCAGCCCTGAGACCGTTTTCGTATCTACTCTCACTCCCGGGGTGCGTGAGCTCTCCCAGTGCGCGGCTCTCCATACTGTCCCAACGCTGCTGACCTTCCAGCTTTCTCTAAGCCTGGACTCCACTGCTCGCCCTATGTCTCCACGTCAGTGTTAAGCAGACACCTCGAACTAAACATGTTCAAGTTCACTCTTTCCTCTCCAAGACAACTCCTCCCACAGGCTTCTCCACCCTGGGACAGAACAAGACCTTCTCCCAGCTTCTCAGGCCCAAAGCCTCGGACACTACTCTTGGCTCTTTCTCTCACACCTCAGTCCATTTGTTCCAAGAACATGCAGAGGCCGACCGCGTCTCGCCACCCGTAGCTCTGTCTCTGGTCCCAGCTGCCATCTTGACTCAGCTGGACTTATCACCATCATTTCTTCACTGGTCTATCCGCTTCCACCTTTGCCCCTGAACCTCTTCTCAACGTGGCAGGCTGTGTGATCTTTCACACATATAAAAAGTAAGTCAGCATAGGTCATTCCCCTGTTCCCTCCAAAGCCTTCCCCGCTGTCTCAGACCACCTGCAGGGAACTGCAAGCTCGCTCACCCACCGGCCCTGCCACCTCTCCGCTCTCGGCTGCTGGCCGCATCTCCCACCGTGTACCCCCCTCCCTCAGCATTAGCCTCCAGCTCACAATTCCCAGCAAGTCTCCACTTTCTGTTTCCACCCTTGCTGTGCCCTCCACCTGAAAACGCTGGCCCCAGTTCATAACCACGTGGCTCACTCCCTCAAGTCCTGCTGATGGCCCTCATCTGATCCATCAACAGCTCCTGTCCGCAACACCCCTGAAATAGACCACGAACACCTCCAGTGCCTCTGTCTTCATTGCTGCTTCTCTGAGTGCAGCCATCCTTGCCTCCTACCAGCCTCCTAATAGACTCGCCACTTCCACTCCTGTCCCTCTGATCCTTCCTTAAATAACAGGTATTCTTTTTAAAACACGGACCTGATCGTGTTACTTTCCTGCTTAAAATAATGTTGAGTCTTCCAGAGACATCTGCCCGAAGCCCCCAATCCTCCGTCTAGCCTCTAGGGCCTTCCATGACCCAGCACCTGCCTATCTCTCTGCCCTTACCTGTTGCTACTCCTCTTCCCCACTCTCCCACACCCGCAGTCATCTCTGCTTCAGTCATCCTTTATTAGTCCCCCTCCTCTCTCTTGCCACAGGGCCTTTGCACTTGCTCTTGCCCCTGCCTGATACACACCTCTCTCACCTCTTCACCTAACGTAATTTCAATTTATACCTGACACTCCAGATTTTAAAAGTCACTGCATCAAGGAGGCCCTCCATGCCCCCTGCCACCCCAGCCTGGGTCAGCTCTCCTATATGTCCCCTTTGAGACCCTCACCCTATTTGTGATGACTTGATCATCGTTTTCCCCTCTAGAGTCTTACATCTGTCCTGTTTTCCTCTGCATTCCCAGAGTCGGAGCTGGGCTCAGTGTCAGCCACATGGATCGCAGATCCTCAATAAACGTATGATGAGTGGATGAAAGAATTAGTAAATGAACGTGGAAGCTGAATCAACGCTGTCTCTGGGACCTCCATCTCAAACTCAGAGGTAGGTGTGTGTAGGCACTAGTTTACGCCCCCTCAGGCCCTCTGCTAAGGAGGGCAGTCCGTCCTTCCCTCTTTCCCTCCCTTTTCCCCTCTTGAACTGAGTCTGGCGAGTCTGGTTGGCACGGCCTACCTCGGTCAAGCCTGCAGGGTAAAGGGCTTTGTCCAGAGGGCACTATTTGCCTGGGAGTCTTGCCATCTATAAACCCCTCCTGTGGCCTCCAATAGTCCTTCTGTCACAGAGACTTGCTAATGCCTTGACTTTCTTTTCCCTTCGTCTCAGTAAGCTGCCAGAGTTTGTGGCTACTCAGAACCTGTCCAAGTCTCCCTGGGGCGCAGAAGAACTATGTAAATTGTCTGCTGGGATTTAGAAAGAAAGATGGCACCAGAGCCAAACACGTTCGGACACACACGGCAGGCCAGCTCGTGCATCGAATCAGATGCATCTGTGACAGGTGCATTCACACACCTGGGCATCCTGAGGGCCAAAGCCCATATCTGAACTGGGCTGCACAACGACCCTCAGGACACGAGGGATCCTTTCCAATCTGCTGAGGATAATCTCAGTCCAACGAAAGAGAGAGAAGGGTTTGGCACAAAGTGTCCTCGGTCTCACTGGCTGAGGGGAGAGTCACAGTCCAGAGCTGAGGCCAAAATATATTTAGCCAGCAGCAGTTAAATTGAAACATTTTAAGTAGAAAAATGTCAACTAGCCTGACTGATCATCTCAACAGGCAACAAGGGAAGGGGGGAAAATGAAGCAGAGCTGAGTGCTAAGCAAGAAAACATTAACAAAAATACCAAACACCCTGTCCCAACACAACCCAGTGAGCAGGAGGGGGGCCAGCAGAGAAAACAGCATCAGAGGAAAGCAACTGCAGCAGGGGAGTGGTAAGTGGAGCGCTGGAGGGGCTGCTAGCTTCAGCACTGAAACATGCCCCTCCCAGCCCTAACTCCCAGCAGGTATCTTGGAAGAAGGTCTGCTGTGCTGAGGCCACAGTGCACCCAGCCATGCACTGACCAGGACATGGTCAGCAGACGCTGCACTGGCTGTCCCCTGGCAGAGCTACATGGCCCCAGCAGGAGAGAGTTGCTGGCATCCTGGCCCCATGCAAACCCTCCCTGACTCTCGCCCCAGGAGCAGTGGTGGCTTCGAAGGTGAACGCCGACCAGTCTCCCCTCCAGGAGGTCTCCTTAAGATCCTGCTTCGTCCTCTTCTGCATCCATTGTGTCTGGTAAACAAGAGCAAGTCCCAAGTATCCACATCTTAAAACCAAAGTCCCGAGGTAGACTGAATTTACCTTTGCCACCTACAACAAAAATCTGTAATGTCCCAGAGGCAAGGGCTGTAACTAGCTTTATTCAAACACGTTCTCAGGATGTCTGACACCACCCTCCCCACCCAGCTCCAACATGCCCCATGCCTTTGCACATGCTACTTCTCCTGCTATGATGCCTTCCCCAGCGCCACCTACGGAACCCTTACTTGGCCTCCATCTCCTCCATGGAGCCCTTTCCAACCTTTCTACCCTCCTCCCTTCCCCCCCTTTATTCCAGCTCCTTTCACGTTGCAGCACCATAGAGACCTGGCAAATGGAACTGAAAGGGGAGCTCTTCATGGAGGCAAAGACAGGCTCTCAGTGCCCTAGAAACCCCGGGCCAAATTCAATCAGCACTTGGCACACAGACAATGCTGACATAGTTGTGGAATGAATGAGCGGCTGCACAAACGAACGGGTCCTAAACACCACTGGGGTGTCCATGCTGCTCTGGGTGAGAACAAGGGCTTAATTATCAAACGCATTGAGCTTTAAGTCAGGGAGGACCCCCGATGGTGTCTAAGCTTTGAACATTATTATTGCAGAATGAAAAACATAGGCTAGAGTAGTATGTAATATGGTGGGGAAGAAAATGACACTGATTTTTACCCCAAGAACACTATTCAAAAGGGGACAGCTGATGGCCTTCAGATGATCCAGGTCCCCAGAACTCTCTGCATGCCTTCTGTCCTCTTGGATCATTTTTCAGAGAATCCCCCCTCTCCAGTCATCTGGACTTGGAAAGCATTAAATCCTTTCCCAGCTTCAGGGACCCCCGATGACCTTCCCTTGCCAACAATTGTTATTAGTGGAAGCAGCATGTTGTGCTGCAGAGAACACAAACATGGGAGCAAATGAGACCTGGGCTTGGATTCGGGTTCTGCCCCTCACTGGCAGTGCAACTTTTGACAGGTTACTTCGACTCTCTGAGCTTCAGTTTCCACATCTGGAAAATGCGTGCATTTTTACCTACCTGAGGGATTACTTGGAGAATGACAAGAAAGATGAAGACCGTTAACAGTACAGTGTCTGACATTGAGTGGGCAGTGAACACGGCGAAGTTCCTTTCTCTTCTTCCCTATTTGGTCCTGCTCCTGTCCTCATTACTGGCTAGTCTGCATGACCCCGATGAAAAACTTCCCTAAGAGCCCACTTTGACCAAGGAAGAGCAAATGACTCAGACAACCCTGAACAGCCTCTCCCCTCTGGCTGCCATGGCTTCTCACACCTGAGGATCTGATTCCTGCATCTTGCTAACTGGTCCTCCTCTGAGAGCACTCTTGTCTTCTTCATTCATTCACTCATAGACTGTTATGCATGCAACAAATACTGACCAGAGACCCCTACGTGCCAAGCACAGTGGTAAATATGGGGGTCATGGAGTGAACAAGGGGGTGAATGAGGCTCCTGCTGTCACCAACCTCACAGACCGATGGAGTTTTCCCAACCAGATGTGTTCAAACAGGGAAAGGATGGGAGAATGAGGGCAAGACTCCGACACTTCCTTTAGGACTCAGCTCAGACACTGTGTTGGTTCCCAAGCCTGCCATAACAAACTACCACAAACCTGGTGGCTTCAAACAACAGAAATTTGTTCTCCCACAGTTCTGGAGGCTAGAAATTCAAAATCAAGGTATCAGCAGGGCTGGGCTCCCTCTGAAGGCTCTAAGGAAGTATCTTTCCTCATCTCTTACAGATCGGCTGGCTCCTGGAAAACGCTGCCATTCCTTGGCTGGTGGCTGCATCACTCCAATCTCTGCCTCTGTCATCACAGGACCTTCTTCTCTGTGTGTCCTTCTCTGTCTCTTGTTGGACTTTGGGCCCACCCTAATCTAGTGTGATCTCATCTGGATCCTTACCTTATCACATCTGCAAAGACCCTGTTTCCAAATAAGGTCCCATTCTGAGGTTCTGAGTTGACGTGAACTTGGGGAGGAGGCCCTACCCATCCCACTATAGACATCTCCCCCAAGAAGGCATCCTGATGAGCCCTCATCGCCCTCTGTCCCAGGCTGGGCCACCATGACACCGACACCTCCTCGTCTCCCCATTTCATCAGGGGCATCTCGTGGCAGGGACCATGTCTGAGAAGATACTCAGTAAATGTGTACTGAGCTGAACTAAACCATATCACAGGGACTAGCAACTCTTTAATGGATTGCAAGGTCAACGTATATGAGAAACAGCTTCTGAGTAGCTTCCCCAAAGTCCAAGGTGAGCGACGTCTGCCAAATGCCAATCAAGAAGGAGTTAAGGGTCCATAAGGAGAAGTCCAGGGGCAGGCATGAGAAATGATCTAAGAGAACTAATCTGTTAGCATAATGTTACCACAATGTCTCATTCTCAGTCTTGCCAACATAAGCCTTTGGGGTGACGTCGTGAGAGGCTGCACCTTAAAGCAGAAGCCAATGCTGTGGGTGCTGGAGGGAGGGGGTCTGGTTTCTGAAATGTCAGCTCTCATGCAGTCTTATAGGAATTCTAGGCTCCCATTCAAACACCACGTCATTCTCTTCATGTGGGGAACTGGGGTTTTGTTTTCCCTAAAGATAGGCACAAGTCTCTTTTCCTCTTCATTTCACTTGTTTAATTAAGATTCCAGGCCCTGAGGTCCAGAAATCTCCAGTAACACTCCCAGAAGAAGCTGATGGTCCAGAAAATGGTGCTTTGAGGACAGAGATTCAAGGATTCCAGGGGTCTGAGAGACACAAGCACAGAGGTAGGTCCTATTCGAAATCAAGAGGCTATCTCTGCAGTTTCCCCAAAGGACCCACTGGCTCTACTCACATTCAGAGACAAGAGGCCACGTCAGGGCAACTGCAAAATCAAAACCCTCTGAAAGGGGCTGGAAGGGAGGCAATGTGGAGACATCTATACTCAAGATAAGACCGAGGAGAAAATGGCAGAATTCATTAGCAGAGCCTCTGAGACACTTCTCTTTTGTGGAGTATTGGAGAAGAAAACAGAATTAATCCCCACTTTGGCTATAGGTTTATTGGACTTATCTGAAGGGCAAAACTGAGAATGCTAATGGATTTGAAAGAGCCCAGATAATTCTCCACTTGAGACTGAGACTACCGGGGTCTGTGCCCATGGGTGCAACGATTAGTCCTCAGAAAATGTTTGCTGAGTGAAGGAATCCATGAGTGATGATGACTAATGTTTATTGCCCAACTGCTAAGCACCGTACCCACAATACCTGGCTCAGGTATCACAAGAATCTTCCGGCATCTCCTCAGCACCCTTCCTGAAACCCTATATCCAAAACAGCCTCCAGCCCACCCGCTGCATTATTCTTGCTCACTCCTTGTATCTTCCCTTCACACATTTTATCATAATTATTTATTGTTTTATTTGCTTTCCTGAGCTTACTTAGTTGACGCCCTCACCCAAATGGAGGTTCCATGAGGACGGAGAACAGGGCTGCCTTGGTCACATCTGTTTCCCTGGTTCCGACACAGAGCAATCAAAACAGGTTTGCTGAATGAATGAATGAATGGACGAATGGCAGTTGGGCATTAGGATGCAGCGCAAAGGAGAGAGAAGGTAAATTTTTAGAATAGCATGGTGGGGGGGGCCCAGTATGAGGAAGGAGTGAACTGGCCCTGGGGAAGGCATGTTCCCTCTCCAGGTGAGGGCTACAGGAAGGTCACTCTGCAGGCAGCCAGGGGAAGGATGGAGAAATCCAGAGAGTTTATTGATTTATTTTATATATTTATTTTTGGCTGTGTTGGGTCTTTGTTGCTGCACGTGGGCTTTCTCTAGTTGCGGCGAGCGGGGACTACTCTTCCTTGCGGTGCGCGGGCTTCTCACTGTGGTGGCTTCTCTTGTTGCGGAGCACGGGCTCTAGGCATGTGGGCTTCAGTAGCTGTGGCACGCGGGCTTAGTAGCTGTGGCTTGTGGGCTCTAGAGCGCAGGCTCGGTAGTTGTGGCGCATGGGCTTAGTTGCTCCGTGGCATGTGGCATCTTCCCGGACCAGGGCTCAAACCCGTGTCCCCTGAACTGGCAGGCAGATTCTCAACCACTGCACCATCAGGGAAGTTCCCAGAGAGTTTAGATGGGCTGCTATTGCCAGTCCCTGGGAAGGATGATGAGTTCTGGCCACTAACATGACAGTGAGGAATAAAGGGAGGGGAGGACATGTGAAACAAGATGGCAGAATCCACGGGGAACTGGACACTAACTGGATGCAGAAAGGGGAAGAGGTGGGAAGCAAGGAAGAGAGAGCGCACAGTTGCCAGCCTGGCTGACCCACAGGATGCCTGTGCCATCAGCAGAGAAGTGCAGGACAAAAGCAAGGGGAAGTATGCCATGGGGCTGCCAGCCAGGAGGTGAAAGCCCCAAGACAGGTCAGAGGCATCCCATGTCCAGAGCAGTGTCCCGTGCCCAGGGGTTTGCACAAGCTCCATGGATCTGTAATCTTGCCTATAGTATGTCTCCCCCACTAGATCTTAGGGGCCTACCTTTCAGAACCCCTTTTGAAACTACCCAGTCACCACTGAAAACACCTCTGACAATGGCTTGTGTGGTGACCTTTTGCATCTGCAGAGGAGCCTATAAGGCAGTTTCTGAGTGGACGAGAGCACAGATGGGGCCAACGTGCCTGGCTGTGTGGCCCTGAGAAAATTAACCAACCTCTCTGTTTCTCAGTTTCCTCATCTCTAAATTGGGTATTATGATAATACACCTGCCTCCTCGTAGAGTTTTTGAGAGAATTAACTGAATTAATATACATAAGTGCTGTCTGTAGGTTAGCCATTATTACCGTTTCTGTCCTTAAATATAATGCACTGCAAAGAGCTATCTGTAACTATGTGGCCTTGGGGAGGTCTCAACCTCTCTGAGCATCAGTATCCCCTTTGGCAAAATGGAGATGATGATGCTATCACTCTGTAGTGGGTTGAATCATGGCCCCAAAAGATAAAACCTTATCTGGAAAAAGGGTCTTTGCAAATGTAGTTACATAAAGCATCTCAGGATGAGATAATCCTGGATTAACTGGGTGAATCGTAAATCCAGTGGCCAAGTGTCCTCATACGAGAAAGGCTGAGGGAGATCTGAGACACAGAGGAGAAGGCTGCGTGAAGACGAAGGCAAGAGACCGCAGCTACGCAGCCCACAAGCCAAGGATGCCTGAAGCCATCAGAAACTGGAGGAGACAAGGAAGCGTCCTCGCCAGAGCCTCCGGAGGGAGGGCAGCCCTGGCAACAACCTGATTTTGCACTTCTGGCCTCCAGAACTTGAGAGAATACACTTCTGTTGTTTTAGGCCATCAAGTTGTTTCAGCAGCCAGAGGAAACTAATACACTCCCTCACGGGATTGCTGCAAGAATTAAAAGAGGTAACATCCATAAGTAGCTGGCAATCAACAATTCACAACAATTATTGTTATAATTTACCTCCTTTCTCTGGACCTTCATCTCCCCACCTGTAAAATCAGAATTTAGATGGGATAAAAATGTCCCAAGTTTTTGCTACCTCGTGCCGGCTCCTTCACCCCTCAACTCCCTCACAAGGGAGTTTGGGACCATGTTAATTTCTCGTCTCCCTTCTTCTCCCTTCTGTCTCTCATTCCAGGGGTCCATGACAGACAATGTCCCCAAATGACGGGTCTTTACATCTCTGTGTCCATCACGGAGGATGGTGGGCACTTATCCTCATCTTCAAACTGGACGTGATGATGAGACCACAGAATCCTGAGCAGTCACCCTCCAAATCTTCCAACATGAAAGAAGATCCTGGGCACGTCACTCAACCCCACTAGGACATGACTGCCCAGAGTATATTTTAGGAATTATAATATTCTCCCCCTTCTCAGGGCTTGATGAGAAGGAAGCACTTCAAACGACCACATCAATGGCTAAAGCAAAAACAGCAACCACGAATGGTGGAAGTGCTAACAGACATAAAAGTAAAATGTGCAATGACAGTAAGAATGTCAGTGACGTTTAAAATTTACAATGACCTTCTAAATGACAACGATAGCAGAAAGGATGGGAGGAAGGAGATGGCGATGCTTCATGGGTGTACTGGACGGGGACTTCTCACCAGACTATGCAAAGAGGCCCTTTAACTACTCTCCCCGGCTCCATTCTCTCCTCTTCTCACTCTTGCCCTGCCACTCAAAGTCAGGACTGGAGGGACACTCCTAGCAGAAGGGCGGGAGCAATAGATCCATTTATCTTTCTAAAAAATAAATCTGGCCAGATCCCTCCCTTTCTTAAGTCCCTTCGAGGAATTCAAACTCCACTTCCATACCCATGAAGTCCTTTGTATGTGTAAGAATAAACAGCCTCGGGGCTTCCCTGGTGGCGCAGTAGTTAGGAATCCGCCTGCCAATGCAGGGCACACGGGTTCGAGCCCTGGTCCAGGAAGATCCCACATGCTGTGGAGCAACTAAGCCCGTGCGCCACAACTACTGAGCCTGCGCTCTAGAGCCGTGAGCCACAACTACTGAAGCCCACGCGCCTAGAGCCCGTGCTCCGCAACAAGAGAAGCCACTGCAATGAGAAGCACGCGCGCCACAACGAAGAGTGGCCCCAGCTCATCGCAACTAGAGAAAGCCCACATGCAGCAACAAAGACCCAACACAGCCAAAAATAAATAAAATAAAATAAATTAATTAAAGAAAAGAAAAAGAATAAACAGCCTCCGCTTGATTAGGTAACATGTAACATGGTAGCGGAGGTCCCACCCAAAAGGTACTCAGTGAATGCTAATTTCCTTGCTGCCTCCACACTCCCTGCTCTCTTCAACTGGCCAGAAAGAGAACTCTCTTATTTCCTATTAACAAAGAATGCTTAACTATTAGCTGTAGCTGCAGATACATAGAAACAGAGACTAAATAGATCTCAGATTCTTGGCCACTGGCTCCCCATCCTATAGGGACACAGTGACCTGCTCTTTCATGCCAAAGGCACAGGACATGCTTCCTACAAGGGCTCAGTCCCAGTGAATGTGGTCAAGGCCTTAGATTCTCAAGAAGTTTTCAAGGAAATATTTTTGCCCTCAAAATTGCCTCCTTCTTTTTATCTAGAATGATGATTTATTTTGTTATTCAGTGAGTGAAAATTCATGAAACTTTGTGGTTAGAGCAAAAACGTCACACATGATTCCATATGTCCATGCAGTGGGGCTGAGAAAATCTGACAGTGAAAACCACCGTTTCTTCCCCTAGAGTTTAAAGGCCTCCAGCCTCTTTTTTTTTTCTTATAATACTTTATTCCCTTAAAAACATTGCTTAAAAAAATCACAACTAGATACAAGGTTCTATAAATAAAGACAATGGTCAAAGCACTGTATTTTCTTAGATTAGTTTCAAGATTCAAATTCTCAAATGCAAATGTAACATTTCCAAGTCATGGACCCAGAAGTAGACCTGACAGACCAGCTGGTCCAATCCAGAGAGGCAACATGGAGAAATGGAAACAACGGTGGGTCCCATGAGAAGCATCCAAGGACCTGGATTTGAGGTTCAGTCCTCCCTGCACTAGGCACAGGACCTTGGGCAGGTCAGTAAACCACCACGTCCTGGCCTGTAAAACAGATGTATCTCATCTGCCCAGCATGCTTGAGAAAATTGTGATAGTAAATGGAAAAGCTGAAAGTGCTCTATAGTGACCAGGGATAAATATTCTCCTATACTCTTCACTCTACCTCTCTGGACTCAAGGCCCATTTGGCCTGAGGAAACAAGAGTAAAGGGATAATTAGAGAAAGCCATGGAACACACATGCGTAACCAGCATCTGGATCAAGAAACAGGATATTATAGCACCCTAGAAGGCCCCTTCACACCTTGTTCCAGTCATTAGACTTTCCAGGGGGAACCACTATCCTGACTTCCAAACCTCATATTAGTTGTACCTATTTATGAATTTCATGTAAATGGAACTAGATAGGTTGAACTTGTCTACATGACTTCTGCTCAACATTAAGTTTGTGAAATTCATTCACATTGTTATGTGTAATTATAACTTGTTCATACTTGTTGCCTATAGTATGTAACTACATGACAATATCACAATTCACGTATCTGTTTTACTCTTGATGAGCATTTGTGTAGCTTCCCATTTGGGGCTGTTATGAACATTCATGTGCATATCTTTTGGTGAACATTTGTGTGCTTATCTGTTGAGTGTATATCTACTAGTGAAACGCTGGGTCACGGGGTGTGCATAAGTTCAGCTTTATAAAAAACTGATACAGCCAATCAGTTTCCCAAACTTGTTGTACCAACCTCTACTCCCACCAGCAGTGTATGAGAGTTCCAGTTGCTCCACATCTCAACAACACTTGATACTGTCTGTCTTTTTCATTTTAGCCATTCTGGTGGGTTGGAAGTGGCGTCACACTGCAGAATGATATTTTTAAAGTGTAAACCAGATTATGTTTCTCTGCCAATGGTTTCTTTCTGCAAGCAGAATAAAACCCAACTCTTCAACCTGACCTATAAGGCCTTGGTTACCTCTGACCTTCTCTCTGACCACTCACTCTACTCACTATTCCTCCACTCCACCACCTTTCCAATCTTCAGATATGCCAAGGTCATTCCCAACTCAGGTTCCTTATATTTGCTGTTTCATCTGTCTAGGAAGTTTTCCTCCAGATCATCCCATGAATAACTACTGCTGGCTCACTCATACATTCAAAAAATATTACTGAGTGATTATCAGGTTCCTTCTCAAATGTCACCTCCCTCCAAGGATCCTTCCCTGATTACCATCAAATGTAGTCAAGATTACTCCATTACCACTACCACCACCACACGTTCACTCTCTAGCCCCTTATCTTGCTTTATTTTCCTGTTTAGTAATTATCACTACCTCCCATTTCCTCTTTTAAGATTTCTGCCTTATCACACTAGGATATAAACTAAGAGCAGAGACAGTCAGTGTATCTTCAACTAGAACAGTGCACACAGTAAGTATACAATAAATATTTATGGGATGAACAGAGAATGAAAGGGAAGGAATTCACATAGCCTTCTCAAAGTTAACCATAGAATATTAAAGCTAATGGAGCTCCTTCTATGTTGTTCTATCTTACTCCCCGCCCCCATCCCACTTGACTGATAAAAATGAAGCTCAGAAAGATAAAGTGAATTGGTCAAGCCAGCAGCAGAAATGGAGTTTGAATCCAAGCTCATGATTTCTAGTTCTAGTATACTATTCTGCCTACAAGAACAGGGGACAAAGTCTAATCCCATTTGAATGAGTCTCTAATTACTGAATATTGGACTTTAGGAACTGATTCAACCTGGAGAAGTCCCCTCTCATACCATGAAGGTAGACAACACATCAAGAGAATATGACACAGGAATCACTTCTGGTTTCCCCCCAAATCATCTCTGACCTTGGTTCAGAGGAAGAGGATGACACTGAGAGGGTAAATATGGACGAGGGTGGCTCTGAGTCTACCTCCCATTCTCTCAAGAAAGGAAAGTGAACCATGTTGGCAGGAATAATTTCCCTGGGCTCCAAGGGCCTGAGATCTACCAGGAGATCATGGCCTACCGGGAGAGGGCCCTGTCTCACATGCTTAGTTTGGGTGAGAATCAGGTTGTACCACAACACGAGCCTCACAGCCAGTTGCATAATTGGATATGTAATCAGTACCTTCAAGAACTTCAGCCAAAAACACTCCTGACACCACTTCGATCTTGCTGAATCAACTCCAAACCCCATGACTAGATGATTCACTGGTCTCCTCTGGGGTCATGACTATCAGGTGCTGACCCAGGAATTAGAACTAAATTCATAAGGGGAAAGATCCACTAGTTGGAACTCTGGTTTTTCCAGTGCTTCAACCTACTGCTCCTTGGGTTTCCAAGCAGTGATGGAGGCCATGTTGGTCTCTTCCTTATCAATCCAAATAAACGGAAGATAACCAGAGACCAACTAGATAAGATAGGGAGCTACCATTTGGGAAGAAATCAACCAGGAATGATTAAAAAACAAAAACTTACAAAACCACAACCTCTTATCATAATTCTAAAATCCAAAAACCACTGAAAACTGTTTTTTTTTTCTTTTTTTTTTACAAATTTATTTATTTTTGGCTGCATTGGGTCTTTGTTGCTGCACGCGGGCTTTCTCTAGTTGTGGCTACTCTTTGGCTTCTCATTGCGGTGGCTTCTCTTGTTGCAGAGCACAGGCTCTAGGCATGTGGGCTTCAGTAGTTGTGCCTCGCGGGCTCCAGAGCGCAGGCTCAGTAGTTGTGGTGCACAGGCTTAGTTGCTCCGCGGCATGTGGGATCTTCCCGGACCAGGGCTCAAACCTGTGTCCCCTGCATTGACAGGCGGATTCTTAACCACTGCGCCACCAGGGAAGTCCCTGAAAATTGGGTTTTTTGCTTGATTGTTTTGTATATTTGTGGCAAATTCACCTGGCAGCAAATCCTGAGAGCGAAAACTGACATGAGACTATTTTTAGCCTCTATTTATCCTACTTCGGGTGCATACTCATACATTTTGATGTAGAAATATTACCGTTTGATTTTGAGGTGCTGAGTCAGACCCCAATGGAGTGATCAGAATATACAGTATATTGTACATCTTACTACTTTAATGAAAACTGAAAAATTCTTAATACCAAAACACATCTTGCTCCTAAGATTTTAGGTAAGCATGGCAGACCTGTAATTTTTCACTTACCTTATTTGTTCTGCACAAAAAACTAGGGCAGACAGTATTGTCCTCATTTAACAAATGAATAAACTGAGGCTCAGAGAAGTTATATGACCTGCTATCTATCACTGCATAACAAATTACTCCAACACTTAATGGTTTAAGACAAAAATAAACATTTATCGCTTCACACAGTTTCTGTGGATCAGGGATTTGAGAGTGGCTTAGTTGAGTGGTTCTGGTTACAGGCCTCTCATGAAATTGTAGTCAAGATGTTGACCAGTTATCCAGCGTGTTTTATCTGAAGGTTTGACGGAGGCTGAAGGATCCACTTCCAAGATGGCTCACTCACATGGCTGTTGGCAGGAGGCTTTGGTTTCTTGTCACATGAATCTTTCCCTAGGTCTGCTTCAGTACCCTCCCAATATGGCAACCAGATTCCGCCAGAGCAAGTAACCCAAAACAGAGCAGGATGGAAGCCACAATGTCTCTTATGACCTAGACTCACAAGTCACATTCCATCATTTTCATAATATTCGACTGGTTACAAAGGTCAGCCTTTCAAATATGAGGAAGAACTACATAAGGACATAAATGCCACCGCAATTATATAATATTTTGTTTATGTTTTACAGATGAAGTCTAAGCAACTGGTCCAAGGTTGCATAGCTCGTCAGATGCAGAATAGGACTTGAAGCCAGGCTGACCAGTTCCAGAGTCCATACTTTTAACTGCGACATGATAATACCTCCTTCAATTTACTCGACTGTCCTCTAATATATTGGACATTTAAGTAAATTCTAGTTTCTTGTTACTATAAATCATACTGAACACTTTCCACATAAATCTATATCTCCAGCTCCTGTTCTTTTGTTAGGACAAATGCCTAGAGGCAAAATTGCCAAGTCAAAAGGTACGAACTTTTTTAATCCTCTTGACATATATTACAAAAAATAATCTCCAGAAAGGAAACACCAATTAACAAACTCAGTGAATGTTCCTGTGAATGCCTGTCTCGCTACATCCTTGATACAACTGAATATCATTATTGTTTAAATATGTTAATTTTTTTTTTTTTTTTTTAAATTAATTAATTTATTTTTGGCTGTGTTGGGTCTTCGTTTCTGTGCGAGGGCTTTCTCTAGTTGTGGCAAGCGGAGGCCACTCTTCATCGCGGTGCACGGGCCTCTCACTATCGTGGCCTCTCTTGTTGCGGAGCACAGGCTCCAGACGCGCAGGCTCAGTAGTTGTGGCTCACGGGCCTAGTTGCTCCGTGGCATGTGGGATCTTCCCAGACCAGGGCTCGAACCCGTGTCCCCTGCATTGGCAGGCGGACTCTCAACCACTGCGCCACCAGGGAAGCCCAAATATGTTAATTTTATAGGCTATAAATACTTATATTGATTTGCATTTCTTCATATAGTTATTATTATTTATCTGCACATTTAGGAGTTTTGGTTGTAAGTAACAGAATTTGACTAATTTAAAGTTTTTTGTATCCAAAGAATACAGGTGGCTCAAGGAATTAAAGGGAAGGTTGGAAAATATGGCTTGTAAAGAAAAGGAGACCAGAGCATGCCGAGGGCTCTAGGCAACAGGAAGGGATGGATGGCCTTAAAGGCCACAATCACTGGAATGAGTCGGTTTCAACATTCTATCCATCCTTGGGTCAAAGAGCCCAAGCCTGAATCATGTATCTCACCTTAGGTAGGGCAGGGCAAGTTGCCTTGATTCAACCAAGACAGCACTTAGTGGGGGAGAGGTAATTACCCAGAAGTAGGTAAATTGCTGTTGCCAAAAGAAGAGATGGATCCTTTACAGCTGAAGAGCAATAAATGTCTACTACAGGGTTCAATTTGATGGCTCCCAAACCCATGCTGTTAAGTTAAAAATTCTCTGCTCCTTATGCTGGCTCATCGTCTATTTTTATTCATTGGTCAAGTAAAATAACTTTACTTTGTTTTTAACCTAAGAAGTTCAGCATCATTGGAGTCCCCACCATGGACAAGCCAGGGAAGAGTTCTCTTTGGTTGGGAGAAAAGTCTAAAAATGTAGAAATGTGGAGATCCGATGCCTTCAACTTTGCCAAGTAAAATAACCAAGAACAAAGGGATTAGACCGGCTCTGGTCTGAATGTTTGTGACCCCCCCACCCCCACCCCGATCCCGCCCAAATTCATATGTTGAAATCTTAATGCCCTATGTGATCGTATTAGAAGGTGGGGCCTTTGGGAGGTGATTAAATACTGAGGGTGGAGCCCTCATGAATGGGATTAATGGTTTTATAGAAGAGACCCCAGATTGCTTCCCAGCCCAATTTCCATCACATGAAAACTGATGCGACGAGAAGTTTGCAATGTAGAAGAGGGCCGTCACCTGACCATGCTGGCACCCTAATCTTGGACTTCCAGCCTCCAGAACTGTGAGAAGTAAATTTCAATTGTTTATTAGTCACCCAGTTTATGGTATTTTGTTAGACTGAGATAAGCCCTTTACCAGGGGTTGGCAAACGTTTTCTGTGAAGAACCAGACAGTAAATATTTTAAGGTTTGAGGGGATAACATTCTCTACAACTACCCAATTCTGCTCTTGTAGCACAAACGTACTCAGAGACAATAAGGAAACAAATGGACCTGGTTGTATTCCAACAAAACTTTACTGACAAAAACAGGTGGCAAGCAGGATTTAGTCTTGGGGAGGGGGGGATACTTTCCTGACCTTGTCTTTAAACCAAACAACAACAAAATGTATAAATGCTTCTGTTTGTGGTTATTTTAATCCTGGCTCCAAAACTGTAACATTTCTCCTGTGGTTTTAAGGAATTTACCTTCAGATGCCAATATTTAGGACAGTGTTCACTTGGTTTATCACCTGCATTTTAACTATAAATTACTTCAGGTGATTTTGGCTTGGAGAAAACATGAGAGCAATAATGAACTATTTGGTAGGGACTCAATATCCACCTCAAAATCAACTTCGCTATCCATGTAGATGGGGACAAGCAGATGTGTTTATTCATTCAAGAACATTCAACATGCATTTACTCAGCACATACTATGTGCCAGGGACTAAGGCTAGATACACAAAATACACAGGCCCAGGCCTTAAAGAGTTTAAGCCTGGTGGAGAAAATTACAGTCTAGAAAAATAATCCATAGTTGCTGAGTGCTACTCTAGTGGGTAATGGATGGGTGTTACAGAGAACTGGAATCACGTTTGAAGAGCTGTAACTGTCTGAAAATGGAACAGGGTGCCTCATGGACAGGTCGGAAGAACTCCAGCTTTTCGGGATAACCAATGCCCAAGGCCAATTCCTAATCTGGGCAAATCTCAGACTGTATAGCTCTGTAAGATTCTACAATCACCAGATATCCCTTGGAGTGCCCGCAAGATTTATAAGAATTCCCCCTTCAGTGGGTGTCCTCCTCGATATGTCATGTTGAGCTCCCAGCACCTGAATCTATACTATGTTCTGATGCCTGTGTTCATGATTGATTGATCCAGGGGTTGACAACTGACCCAAGTAGGGTACAGTAGAAAGTCTCCAAAGGCGGCCACCATTGACTCCTTTCCTCGCTCTGTGCACATGCTACTCCTCACGCCCAGAAGGGAAGTCTATTTCACCTATGCTTGAATCTGGGTTGATCTGAGTGAAGTTTTTGACCAAAGGTAATGGCAGAAGTGATGTTGTCTGACATCAAAGGCTAGGTCAGAAGACCTAGTCCTTAGTCCTTTGTAACATCTGTCCTTGGAACTCAGCTGCTGTGCTGTGAGGAAGTCAAGCAGCCCGATGAAGAGGCTCACATGGCGAGAAACTGAGGTCTCCCCATTGATGGTCTGGCTGAGATCCTCGCTGACAACCAGGACCCACCTACTAATCATGTGAATATGCCATCTTGGAAGTGGATCTTTCAGCAGCACCAGCTGATGCTGCATGAGCTACGTCGCTGAGCCCTGCCCAAATTCCTGACTCGTAAATCATAAGATGAAATAAAATCATTGTTTGGGGGCTTCCCTGGTGGCGCAGTGGTTGAGAGTCCGCCTGCTGATCCGGGGGACACGGGTTCATGCCCCGGTCCGGGAAGATCCCACATGCCGCGGAGCGGCTGGGCCCGTGAGCCATGGCCGCTGGGCCTGTGCGTGCGGAGCCTGTGCTCCGCAACGGGAGAGGCCGCGACAGTGAGAGGCCCGCGTACCGCAAGAAAAAAAAAAATCATTGTTTGAAGTCACTAAGTTTTGAGGTACTTTGTTATTCAGCAACAGATCATTGGAACATGAGCCAACCACAGTCTTTCTCTCCCAACAATTTGAAATTTCGGTTGGAGATAAACAAAATATTGGAAATTTTAGGAGCTGAGTCTCATTAAAAGCAACCCTTGGGGGCTTCCCTGGTGGCGCAGTGGTTGAGGGTCCGCCTGCCGATGCAGGGGACGCGGGTTCGTGCCCCGGTCCGGAAGGTCCCACATGCCGGGGCGCGGCTGGGCCCGTGAGCCGTGGTCGCTGAGCCTGCGCGTCTGGAGCCTGTGCTCCGCGGCGGGAGAGGCCACAACAGTGAGAGGCCCGCATTATGGCAAAGAAAAAAAAAAAAAAAAAAAAAAAGCAACCCTTGGTGTGCATTAGAGTCACATGGAGAAACTGTGTGAAATGTAAAGTTCTGGGCTACAACCCTTCCCCTAAAGTTCTGATCCAGTCAGACTGGGTAGAGCTTAGGGATATTTTAAGCAAACATTGTAAGCAAGCATCCCAGGTGCTTCTGATATCATGGACTAAAACCATGATTTGGATACACAACCTAGAGAAACAACACACACACACATCCACTTAGATTTTCCCTCCCCTTGTGTTGCCAAACTGGCCTTGACTTGAGCCCCTGACAATCCAGTGTTAGCTATTTGTAGCCTAAAAACTGGTTGGATCTCAAGGTGAAGAAAAGCCCACATCAATTAAAAAACTCAGTAGAGGAATGGTGGTGCTTGAATCCTCATGAACCCTCAGTTCTCTCTAAATTGAAGACTTAATCATCTCCCTAATTTTAGAATCCTGAAATATCTAGGATTGCGAGCTTAAAGACCTCTTTAAACTGCAATGTGAAACGTGTTCTGGTCCTTGCTATATTTTTTTCTCCAAAAAGCAAATCTCAGCCACCTTGGGGATTCTTCTGGATTATATCACAGACAACAGGATTCTCTCAGTAAGACAAGCTGGCTGTGACTGCCAATGTCTGCAGACGGAATTTCAAAGGGCTGGTCAGTATGTGTGAACTCTAGTGAGGCGACTGCTTCGGGGGGAAGATTTCCTTTGAGGAGTTCAGATAGGAAAGCTGATTTACATGCACTGGACTCCCACAGACCTGCTCTAGTTAGACATGAATCGGGTCAAGGTCTGTGTGTTCTTTCCTGCTTGAAGGTTTATTGGGAACAAGAAAAAGAGAGAAAAAAAAAATCTCTGTAAGTTAAGTTGGTGGACTCTTCACTTTTTCCCACAGCCAGTCCAAAGAGGCAAACACTATATAAATGAGTATTTGATAGGACTCAGAGTGACAAGCCTGGAGTTTTCAAATATGGGGTCAATGCTAGCAAACTTGGAAAGCGGGTGACATTTACTTCAGCAAACTTCTCCCAACTCTGTGCTTCATAAGACCTCTCCTTGCTTTACCCTCTGTCTTCATACTGCCCTTCTGTTCCTCAGTCTTCCCCACACTAAGGTTCCCCACCGAGAAGTAGCTTCTTTAGGAAGTAACTTAAGCTCCAGAAGTGTTTTCCTCCTCTTTCTTCCATCTGCCCAGCCCTCCATCAAAACACACCCTTCCCGATATCCATGTCCTCTGGACCCTCCTCACACCTCATCATGATTCATCCTTCTGGCAGCACTAAGTAGGGGAGAATTTTTATTATTATCCTTCATGTTTCAGCTTTGCAATTTATAGGGAACTGGAAGAAGCAATCCCTTGGGGTAACTAGTAGTTAAAGCTTCAGGCTCATAGCAGTGAGATGACAGGGTTTAAAGCAATGCATGGCTAAAGAACATATGATATGCGCATGCGCGCGCGTGCGCACACACACACACACACACACACACTGGAATACTACTCAGTCATTAAAAAGAACGAAATTTTGCCATTTGCAGCAACATGGATAGACTTGGAGGGCGTTATGCTAAGTGAAATAAATCAAACAGAGAAAGACAAATACTGTATGATATCACTTATCTGTGGAATCTAAAAAAGACAACTAGTGAATATGACAAAAAAGAAGCAGACCCACAGATACAGAGAACAGACCAGTAGTTACAAGTGGGGAAAGGGGAGGGGGAAAGGGCAAGATAGGGGTAGGGGAATAAAAGGTACAAACTACTAGGTATAAAATAAGCTACAAGGATACATTGTACAACACTGGGAAGAGGACCAATATTTTATAATAACTATAAATGGGGTATAACTTTTAAAACTGTAAATCAATATATTATATCTAGTATATAAATACTTACATAATATTTTACAGCAACTATATTATCATTTTTTAAAATGTTTATAGCAGCTTTATTCATAGTTGCCTAAAACTACAAATAACCCAAATGTTCATCAACAGAATGGATAAAGCACAATATACATATATCATGAAGTTCTAGCCACATTAAGGAAGAAACAAACAACTGCTCCAGGCTACAATGTCAGTGAATCTCAGACATAATGAGCAGTGTATATGTCAATTCTTTTAAACAAGCACTGAAGGAGAAAAAAAAGCAATGCATGGCTCCTTCTTTGTACCAGGCAAACTTAGAGGCTCAGGGGAGTTGTAGGGTCCTGGGCACTGAGGAAAGAAGAGTTCATTCTTAAATGAGGGTTTAACTGAATACATTTGGATTTTTGGAATGAAAATGACCTCTCCTGTAACTTAGAATCTATTTATTCTTCCCTGTGCAAATTAACAAAGCTTATTTTTAAAATCTGGAAAATAAAACCAACTCAAAAATTAAATTAAAGAAAAAATGGAAATCTGAAACTCACCCTCCCAAGGTTCTACTGGCTGACTCTGTGGCACATTTTTGTGGGCAGTTTACATTCAAGGCACGTCACTGCCCTTGGCCCTGGCTCAGCATGGAGAAGGGGGCACTGATCAGTCTGTCTGACCAAAGCTAATTTCCCAGCTTGTCTACCTTGGATCCCAAGATTTCCAACATAACTCTATTTTCACATGAAAAAAAATCCAAACTAGAAATCAGAAGACCTGTCTTGTAACCCAGGTTCTGCTGCTAAATATGGGGTCTTGAACTTAAGAGAAAAATGAAGAGTACAAACCTGGGAAATTCTCTTCACCCTAAAAAATCTAGGATTCCAAGATTGAAGGTCTTTGTTTAAAATACACATAAATTCCCTGAAAAGAGTGACACATTAATCATCTACTACCCACTGCCCCTAAGCTCGAATGAACTTCCCAGCTTAGCTTATTCATCTTCTTCTCACAGGTCCTAAAGGAAGCCACAGAAGATGAGCAATTTAAATAGGATGATGAGAAGGGAAAGTTCTAGAATATGGAGGCTTCTCAAGGGAGGAAAGGAATGTGGTGGGAGACCCTGCTGGAGCAGGGGAAAGCATAAGCCTCTGGACCCCCATTGTGGAGGCACCAAAAGGAAAGGGAGGCCACGGACAAGGCACAGAAAAACGAATTTTTTCCATTTCACATTTTTTCCCTTGGCTGGGGCTAAAGAAAAACTGCAAAAAGTCCATCATAGTGAGAGTTTTTTAGACCCTTGTGGATGCTTATTAAATGGTAAATAACTCTAGAAATAATGATCCCCAGGAATGCTAGTCCCATCACTGCCCTGACCCAAGTCAAAATAAGTGCTTTCTCTCCTTTTCGAGAAATGAGACTCAGCTGATGTGAGGTCAGCAGGGGTTAGGAGGGGGAGAAAAGAAGAAAATAATCAGCAGTTGCCTTTATCAAGCATCTACTCTGCACTAGGCGCCGTGCTAGGGTCTCTCGCTGGACGTGACAAATCTGCCAAGACGAGATTTATCATTCCCATTCTACACACGGGGGCCACTGAGGCTCAGAAGAGGTCCCCTTGCCCAACATCACCCAGCTGTGATGGGCACAGCCAGGATTTAAACCCACACCTGGGGGACACCAAAACCTCTACTCTTTCTACAATGACCACGGACAATGAGTTTTAGCAAGTGAGTTTTAACTTTCCACTTAAGTGATAAGCAAAGTAGTACTAATGATTAACATCCAGTGAGGGCCCATTATTTGCCAACCACTGTGCTAAATGCCATCATTTATCATGACATTTAATCCTCACTCTGACCCGATAAAACAGCGAATATTTGCCCATTTCACTGCTGTGGAAGCCGAGGTTAAGCAATTTGCCCAAGGACACATGATTAGATAGCAAAGATTGAAGCCAGACAATTGGACACCAAAGACCATAATCTTAACCACTGCACAGAGCAAACTTATCTTAGTCCAATCCCCCCATAAATAAAAACGTGTTACTGCTCAGTGTATTAAGAGGGATGAAGATAGAGGGAATTTTAACTACGATCCAGGCTGTTGACAGATCCAGAAATCGCTTTTTGACAGCAGCTTGGAGTGACTGAGGGGTGGATGTTTTCAGAGTGACAGCCCTGCCCCCAAAGCTATTCAGGCCCCAAACAAAACCTTCTCTGTGTCCCTGATGTTCTTAAAGAACACAGGCCAATTTCAACAATCCCGGACAAATGGCTGCCGCCGTACCACAGCCTGCAGAACAGCACCCTGACCCTCTCCTGGAAAATGGTTCTGGCATCTTTGCAAAGATGGGAAACCGGAGTGAGGAGGAGACAGGGAGGAGAGGTAAAGTGTGGAGAAAGCAAAACAAAAACCAGTGTCCACGTACGTAAAAGGCAGAGGGAAGCTGAGCTAATGAAAGAACATATTTCCACAAATGGAACCAAAACATGTCTCACAAACTCTCTCGGCCTTACAAAGGATTAGCTGCTAAAGGACACGACCGTGGGTACCACTCTCTGTTTACAAGCTTCTCCTCCATGCTGCATGGAGATGTGACTTTCTGTGTCCTCGCTGAAGGGCTAATTATCTCCTTACCTGAGCTGCCTAAACCCAACAATTCCCGGAGTCTCTAGGACAGGAGTCAGGAATAAGGCCTGGAGGGGCACTGGCTGTTGACATACCTTCACTGTCAGCTGAGATACGTGTGTCTTCAAGAGTTTTCCCACGACAAACAACTAGCCTGTATGCTTCAGAAAAGTCGGTGTCATGAAAGACAAAAAAAAAAAAAAAAAAAGCTGAGGAACTGTTCCAGATTAGAGGAGATTAAAGAGGCATGATGACTAAATGCAATGAACGATCCTCCACTGCATTTTGGACTGGGGGTGGATATTGCCATAAAGGATATAATTGGGACAACTGGCAAAATTTGAATATGGAGTTAGGTAACAGTGTTTTCCCCTAAAGTTAAATCTGAACTTGACGGTTATACTGCAAAATGCAAATAGACAATGGCCAGACCATATCTCAAAAAAACTTTGACCCACGACCTGTAGCCACCTGCCCAGGAAACCAACCCCTTACCTACAATAAACAGCCCAGGTACCCGGCCTGCTATAAGTCAGATTTGCAGGAAGTCAGATTGCTCTCTCTAGTGACAATGCGAGAAGCTAAACAATAGTTCTGTGACAACTGGCCCCAAATGGCCAGGACTTGATTAATAACTGACTACTTCCCTAAATTTTGTTCCTGTTTCCCACTTAGGACCAACCAGAGAAAGTCAATCATGCACCCCTTACCAATCATGTGGGTCCCGCGCTTCTAGTTAGCCTGCCTCCAGCATCCCCACGCCAACAGCCTCCAATCAGTGCATACCTTAAGCTTTCCCTTTTCTCCGCTATAAAGCTTTCTCAACTCCTCTGCCTTTCTTTGCATCTCTTTCAAAATTCAAGGGATGGTGGCCGACTCCCTTGCTATAGCAAGCTCAGAATAAATAACCTTTGCTTTTTTCACTTGGTGGGTCTTTGTATATTTCCACAGTTTTGCGGTTATGTGAGAGACTGTCCTTATTCACGGGAAATATACGCTGAAGTGTTTAGAAGTAAAGGGGTTTCTGAACCTCAGTGGTTCAGAAATATATATATACATCGAGAGACAGAGAGGGGGAGATAAAGCAAATGTGATTACAAGTTAACAATTAATGAATCTGGGCGAATGGTGAGGAAGTTCTTTGTACTCGTCTTGCAACTCTTTTGTAAGTTTGAAATTATCTCCAAATGAAACGTTTTTTTAAAGTGTCCCCGCAAAAAATAAAATAAAAAAATAAAGTGTCCCCAGCTGACTGCTTACATCCTGACCAGACAGACCACACCTATTCAGCTAAGATCTCAGATGATGGACTCGTGTCTTGTCTGTGTCACTTTATCCACCTGCTCCCCTTGCAGAACCACAAAGGCAGAAGCCAGGGCTCTCTTGACCCCGACCCCTGAAGAGCGATCACACAATCCCCACACTCACACTTTCCTAACCCTCTTTGGCAGTGATCTTTTCGGATCCCTGGCTGCGTAGAGAATCAGAGTGATCTTGAAGTCCCTTCTCCCTTCTTCCCTGGGCCAAGGGGCACAGAAGGGGCACAGGATGCTCCTCTCATTATCAGCCCTCACATGTACCCTGGGCCTCGTGATGCAAATGGCTTGTGAACTGAAGATTGCAAGGATGTTTGGAGATTGGCCATCAGTTTCTTAAGGCTAAGCTGAGTTCTTGGAACTGGCAGGACTTAACTATTACATTCCAAAGCTGCTGTATATGACTGTTCCCTAATCTTGCCTCCTTCCTTTTCTTTCTTGCAAATTATTGGGGCTCCCTCTTCTTTATTAAGACTCTCTTATCCCTTCACCCAATGGTTCCTAACCTTGGCTACACAATGGATTCATCTAAGGAGCTTTAAAAAGTACTGATGCCGGGTCCCGTGTCCAGGAGACTCATTCAATTGTTCCAAGGTGCAGCCTGGGATTGGGGAGTTTTGTTGTGTTTGTTTTGATTTTTAAGTTCCCTGGAAGATTCTAACGTTGCAGCCAAAATTGAGAACCACTGTCTAAGGCATTGTCAAGTACATCTACAAAGCTCTTCTCTCCCAGGTTTCCCATGTTTCTAATTACTCTGGGGAGATTTCCGATCATTTGCTCAAACCTCAACGAAGCTCCCACATAGGGGGAATTTCCCTGAAGTGCTTAGAATTCACTTCACAAGAGTGATTTATTTAAAATCTTTCCCCAGCAATGAATTAAAGGAAGATGAGACACGCGAAAACCTGCTCCAGTTAATAACAATCGAAGGTAACCATCCTCATTTCCTATAAATAAACTCACCCAGCCTGTATTTACAGGGCAAAAACCCCAGCGGCATCACAGCACACAGCACACATCCCCTTGTGACTGCACAAGGTCTACAAGGCAGAAAACAACAGACCATCCATCCAGATGTAGATATAAGATACCGAGAATACATCGGGCAGAGCGATGATGAAACTGCACCAGATTTACAGCAACAGGTGGTGGCCTGTCCTAGCAGGCGTGTACATGGTCATCCAACCTCTCAGTCACAGGAAAGAGAGAACAAGAAGGTCCTGCACCAAGAAGTCTGTTGAAAGGTCTGTGGCTTGGATTCCAAACAGGGGGGCCCGGAAGAGGCTGGGAAGGCATGCCCTTGTGCAGTTTTCAGTCCAGATATTCAGACTTATGAAGGGGGCTTCTCAAAATGACTCGTCTCTCTCTCCTCTCCTGCTTGGCCCAATGAAATGAATTTTTGTGGGTAGGGCCCAGGCACTGGTATTTTTAAAGGCTCCCCAGATAGTCTAAGGTGCTGTCACGACTTTGAGTGTCACCTCCACGTAGAATCCTCTCGTCTCACCAGTCAGGGAGGACCCCGAGTCCCCAGGCCCCCTGAACCGGGCTCTGGAGCCACATCCCTTCTCCTACCCCCGCCCCCTTAAGCACTGCCTTCTCTTCCCACACCCCTGCTCCTGTTACACACACACACACACGCCCATGAACACTAACACATACTCTCACACACGAACCCACAGAGTGAAACGCCCAGGAATTCTGTGTGTTATTACAGTTTCTTGCATTGAGTTGCTTCCCTAATTATGCTGTGAGTTTCTGGAAGCAACTATCTCGTCTCACCCTGGGATTCCGCTAGATGGGTCTCAATAACGTGTAAGTGCTGAATGGCTGAAGGGTCCATTGATCCATTCAGCCAGAACTATCAGAAGGCAATTCACCTCACTGAGCCCAAGACTTGGCATCGTGAAGCTCAGTCAGACAGCTACTGAATACCATGGCCTGGATTTGAGTTTTGGCTCCAACACTTAGGAACTCTGTGACCTTGAGCAACGGCCTCAGCTTCTGTAGCAACCAAATGAAGATAATATTACTACCCACCTCATAGCGTTGTTAGATGATACTACACGCAAAGCACTTTGCAACTACATAGTGTCTGGCAGATAGAAAACACTCAGTGAATGTTTCAGTGAATGATTTCAATAGCCACATCTACGGACCAAAGTTTGCTCTAAAATGATCCTCAAAGCCCAACCTGAACTGTGTAATATCTTCTGTAAGCAGTGACAATGGTTAGCAAAAGTGGTCTCCAGATGGTACAGTGCCCATCACCCTACTGATGTGCCAATGTCCTGTCTGGGTGACCGTGCAGCTCCTGTTCAGACTGTTCTCAGTTTAAAAGAGCCACCCAGGAAGTGTCAATCCATGCCTCGTCTGTTTCATTCTTCCCCTATAATGGAGTACAGAGCACATGGCAGAATCGTTGAGATCAATCCTGGAAATCGGACCAGTCTCAGAGATGCCCACCAGCCGTGGGGAGCGGGGCTGTGGGAGAGGATCTGAAGCACGAATGACGTCAGAATCACTTGCTGCATAGACAAGGGGTGGGCTCCACTGCCAGAAACTCTGATTCCACGGGTCTGGACTCTGTGATTCTTGCAAACAACAGTCCAGGTGATTCTGGGGCAGGTCGTTCAGACCATTCCTGAAGAAAGGTTGATCTTGTACGGTTATCAAGACAGAAATCACTAAGGGGGTCGGGAAGGAATGTGGCTTCTGATGTCAGACATATTCATTATAAGTTTGAATCAGTTACCTAATCTGTGAGTCTTAGTTTCCTCATTTGTAAAATAAGAGTAATAATACCCATCTCACAGGATTATTATGAGGGTCAAATGCCTGGCATTCCAACATGGGAATTTATAGGATGGGAAGAGGAAGCCAGTCCAGCAAACAGACAAAAATATCAGCCAGAATCCAGGTGAAGGATGTGTCTTGAACAGAGAGGGAACAGCTGTGTCAAAAGCTGCTCAGAGGTCAAGATGAAGACCAAGGATTTTGGCAACATGGAGGCAGCTGGTGACCTTGAAGAGAGTGTTTTAAGATCAAATATACTCTTAAAATATTGGAGCAGTTTCAAGTCAGAAAAAGTGGAAAAAATCTGCATTACTAGCAAATTGTAGACTCACGTAACCCAGCAATTCTATTTCTTGTACCTACCATGCAGGAACTCTAGCACACACGCACCATAAAACACACAAGAAAGCTCCTAGGTACGAGGAGGACGCGGAACTCGCGTCTCCTCACAACTAGGGCACCTACCACGCCCCTGAGGGGCGGCTGAGGGAGGGCACAGGATCCCACACCGGAAAGGGGAAATTGGGGAACCGCTGGGAGGGCAGAGGATCAAAAGGAAGCGTGGCCAGGTCACCCCTGCCCACATGGGCCCCCGGGAGCCTGCTGAGATCCCCGGCCTGATCCTCTGCCCACCGAGGTGCCCTCCAGCCGTGCAGGTCCTGAGGGAGTGGGAGGGAGGGATGCGGGAGCAAAGGTAAAGGCCGGACCTCCGCAACGGCACCCCTGAGGGGCGGCTGGGGGAGGGGAGGAGTTTCTACACCCAGCGGGGTCCACCCACGGTTAGGGGTCCAGCGGAGACGGGGGAGACCCTGGGGGAGACGGTGGGGGAGGGGCGCGAAGGAACCGAAGGGAACCCAGCACTTTCCCTGTCCACTTAGGCACCGGGGAGCCTGTTGGGCTGGCGGGCCTAATCCTCTGCCCTCGGAGCCTCCCTCCTGCCGCACAGAGCCCAAGCCCCGCCCCTACATCCCCACCCAGGGCCCACCTCTACACTCGGAGACCCCCTCCGAGGCACCCTGCAACGTGCTGGGCCTAAACCCCACCCACACACCCTCACTCAGGGCCCTACCTCCAAACTCCGGAACTCCACACTCCAGGACTTCCTTTCCACGTGGGCCACGCCCCTTCAGCGCAGGTCCTAGGCAGAGGCCTTGCCCCACGTTTGAACGTCACACCCCCAGACATCTAGGTCCCGCCCCTGCCTAAGTTCCACCCCCGCCTAAACCCCGCCCCCATAGCTGACTTTTTTTTCCGTTTTTTTTCCTCTTTTAGATTGGGGTTCTGTTTACCTTGTTGGTTCATTGTTGTTGATGCTTTTATATTTTTATTTTTCCTAATAAATCATTTATTTTTCTAATTTTATTTTATTCTTTATACTTTGTTATTGTTCTCTCCTTTTGACTTGTTCTCCACCCCCCCTTTTTTTTTCTTTTATTCTGTTGTGGTTTTATTTTACCTTGTTGCAGTTGTTTCAATCATAATTTTATTCTTCCTAATATATTTTTTAGCTTTTATTTTTTATTCTTTGATATTTTACTGCTCCTTTTTTCCTTTCTTTTTTTTTTTTTTTTCCACATGCCATGAACCTTGCAAGATCTTGGTTCCCAGGCTGGAGATTGGGCCCGAGCTCCTGTGGTGGGACCTCTGAGTCCAAAACCCTGGACTAACAGAGAATCTCAGACCCCAGGGAATATTAATTGGAGTGAGGCCTCCCAGAGGTCCTCATCTAAGCACCAAGACCCTGCTCTATCCAACTGCCTGCAAACTCCAGTGCTGGACGTCTCAGGCCAAACAACCAGTAAGACAGAAATACAGCACCACCCATCAAAAAGAGAGAGAGAAAAAAAGAAACGACAAAAAGTTATGCTACAGACGAAGGAGCAAGGTAAAAACCTAAAACCAAATAAATGAAGATGAAATAGGCAAGCTACCTGAAAAAGAATTCAGAGTAATGATAGTAAACGTGATCCAAAATCTCAGAAACAGAATGGAGAAAATACAAGAAACATTTAACAAGGATCTAGAAGAACTAAAGAGCAAACAAACAGTGATGAACAACACAATTACTGAAATTAAAAATACAAGGAATCAATAGCAGAATAACTAAGGCAGAAGGACGGATAAGTGAACTGGAAGATAAAATGGTGGAAATAGCTGCCAGAGAGCAGTATAAAGAAAAAAGAATGAAGAGAATTGAGGACAGTCTCAGAGACTCTGGGACAACATTAAACACACCAGCATTCGAATTATAGGGGTCCCAGAAGAAGAAGAGAAAAAGAAAGGGACTGAGAAAATACTTGAAGAGATTATAGTCGAAAACTTCCCTAACATGGGAAAGGAAATAATCAAGTCCAGGAAGCACAGAGAGTCCCATACAGGATAAACCCAAAGAGAAACATGCCAAGACACATATTAATGGAGCAACCAAAAATCAATGAAAAAATATTAAAAGGGAAAAGCAACAAATAACATACAAGGGAATCCCCATAAGGTTAACAGCTGATTTTTCAGCAGAAACTCTGCAAGCCAGAAGGGAGTAGCAGGACATATTTAAAGTGATGAAAGGGAAAAACCTACAACCAAGGTTACTCTACCCAGCAAGGATCTCACTCAGATTCGATGGAGAAATTAAAACCTTTACAGATAAGCAAAAGTTAAGAGAATTCAGCACCACCAAACCAGCTTTACAACAAATGCTAAAGGAACTTCTCTAGGCAGGAAATGCAAGAGAAGGAAAAGACCTACAAGAACAAACCCAAAACAATTAAGAAAATGGGAATAGGAACATACATATCGATAATTACCTTAAATGTAAATGGATTAAATGCTCCAACCAAAAGACATAGACTGGCTGAATGGATATGAAAACAAGACCCATACATATGCTGTCTACAAGAGACGCATTTCAGACCTAGCGACACATACAGACTGAAAGTGAGGGAATGGAAAAAGATATTCCATGCAAATGGAAATCAAAAGAAAGCTGGAGTAGCAATCCTCATATCAGAAAAAAGAGACTTTAAAATAAAGACTGTTACAAGAGACAAAGAAGGACACTACATAATGATCAAGGGATCAATCCAAGAAAAAGATATAACAATTGTAAATATTTATGCACCGAACAAAGGAGCACCACGATACATAAGGCAAATGCTACCAGCCATGAAAGGGGAAATCGACAGTAACACAATCATAGTAGGGGACTTTAACACCCCACTTTCACCAATGGACAGATCATCCAAAATGAAAATAAATAAGGAAACACAAGCTTTAAATGACATATTAAACAAAATAGACTTAACTGATATTTATGGGATATTCCATCCTAAAACAACAGAATACACTTTCTTCTCAAGTGCTCATGGAACATTCTCCAGGATAGACCATATTTTGGGTCACAAATCAAGCCTTGGTAAATTTAAGAAAATTGAAATCGTATCAAGTATCTTTTCTGACCACAACGCTATGAGACTAGATATCAATTACAAGAAAAAAAACTGTAAAAAATACAAACACATGGAGGCTAAACAATACACTACTAAATAACCAAGAGAGCACTGAAGAAATCAAGGAGGAAATCAAAAAATACCTAGAAACAAATGAAAATGAGAACACAACAACCCAAAACCTATGGGATGCAGCAAAAGCAGTTCTAAGAGGGAACTTTATAGCAATACAATCCTACCTCAAGAAACAAGAAAAATCTCAAATAAACAACCTAACCTTACACCTAAAGCAATTAGAGAAAGAAGAACAAAAAAACCCCAAAGTTAGCAGAAAGAAGGAAATCATAAAGATCAGATCAGAAATAAATGAAAAGGGACTTTCCTGGTGCTTCAGTGGTTAAGAATCTGCTTGCCAATGCAGGGGACATGGGTTCAATCCCTGGTCCAGGAAGATCCCACATGCCACGGAGCAAATAAACCCGTGTGCCACAACTACTAAGCCTGTGCTCTAGAGCCTCTGAGCCACAACTACTGAGCCCAAGTGCCACAACTACCGAAGCCTGAGCACCTAGAGCCTGTGCTCCACAACAAGAGAAGCCAATGCAATAAGAAGCCCGCTCACCATAATGAAGAGTACCCCCTGCTCACCACAACTAGAGAAAGCCCGCACGCAGCAACAAAGACCCCACACAGCCAAAAATAATAAAAAAATAAGTAAATAAATTTATTATTTTTTTAAAAAAAGGAATAAATGCAAAAGAAATGAAGGAAATAATAGCAAAGATCAATAAAACTAAAAGCTGGTTCTTTGAGAAGATAAACAAAACTGAAAAACCATTAGCCAGACTCATCAAGAAAAAAAGGGAGAAGACTCAGATCAATAGAATTAGAAATGAAAAAGGAGAAGTTACAACAGACACTGAATAAATACAAAGGATCATGAGAGATTACTACAAGCAACTATATGACAATAAAATGGAAAACCTGGAAGAAATGGACAAATTCTTAGAAAAGCACAACCTTCCGAGACTTAACCCAGAAGAAATAGAAAATATAAACAGACCAATCACAAGCACTGTAATTGAAACTGTGATTAAAAATCTTCCAACAAACAAAAGTCCAGGACCAGATGGCTTCACAGGCAAATTTTATCAAACATTTAGAGAAGAGCTAACACCTATCCTTCTCAAACTCTTCCAAAATATAGCAGAGTGAGGAACACTCCCAAACTCATTCTATAAGGCCACCATCATCCTGATACCAAAACCAGACAAAGATATCACAAAAAAAGAAAACTACAGGCCAATATCACTGATGAACATAGATGCAAAATCCTTAACAAAATACTAGCAAACAGAATCCAACAGCACATTAAAAGGATCACACACCATGATCAAGTGGAGTTTATCCCAGGAATGCAAGGATTCTTCAATATATGCAAATCAATCAATGTGATACACCATATTAACAAAATGAAAGATGAAAACCATATGATGATCTCAATGGATGCAGAAAAAGCTTTTGACAAAATTCAACACCCATTTATGGTAAAAACTCTCCAGAAAGTAGGCATAGAGGGAACCTACCTCAACATAATAAAGGCCATATATGACAAACCCACAGCCAACATCGTTCTCAATTGTGAGAAACTGAAACTACTTCCTCTAAGATCAGGAATAAGACAAGGTTGCCCATTCTCACCACTTTATTCAACATAGTTTTGGAAGTTTTAGCCACAGCAATCAGAGAAGAAAAAGAAAAAAAAGGAATCCAGGGCTTCCCTGGTGGCGCAATGGTTGAGAGTCCTGCTGCCGATGCAGGGGACACGGGTTCATGCTCTGGTCTGGGAAGATTCCACATGCCGCGGAGCGGCTGGTCCTGTGAGCCATGGCCACTGAGCCTGAGCGTCCAGAGCCTGTGCTCCGCAACAGGAGAGGCCACAACAGTGACAGGCCCACGTAGCACACACAAAAAAAGGAATCCAAATTGGAAAAGAGATAGTAAAACTGTCACTGTTTGCAGATGACATGATATTACACATAGGTAATCCTAAAGATGCTACCAGAAAACTACTAGAGCTAATCAATGAATTTGGTAAAGTAGCAGGATACAAAATTAATGCACAGAAATCTCTGGCATTCCTATACACTAATGATGAAAAATCTGAAAGAGAAATTAAGGAAACACTCCCATTTACCACTGCAACAAAAAGAATAAAATACCTAGGAATAAACCTACCTAAGGAGACAAAAGACCTGTATGCAGAAAACTATAAGACACTGATGAAAGAAATTAAAGGTGATATAAACAGATGGAGAGATATACCATGTTCTTGGATAGGAAGAATCAACATTGTGAAAATGACTATACTCCCCAAAGCAATCTACAGATTCAATGCAATCCCTATCAAACTACCAATGTCATTTTTTACAGAACTAGAACAAAAAATTGCACAATTTGTATGGAAACACAAAAGACCCTGAATAGCCAAAGCAATCTTGAGAAAGAAAAACAGAGCTGGTGAAATCAGACTCCCAGACTTCAGACTGTACTACAAAGCTACCGTAATCAAGTCAGTATGGTACTGGCACAAAAACAGAAATACAGTCCAATGTAACAGGATAAAAAGCCCAGAGATAAACGCATGCATATATGGTCACCTTAGCTTTGATAAAGGAGGCAAGAGTATATAATGGAGGAAAGACTTCCTCTTCAATAAATGGTGCTGGAAAAACTGGACAGCTACATGTAAAAGAATGAAATTAGAACACTTCCTAACACCATACACAAAAATAAACTCAAAATGGATTAAAGACCCAAATGTAAGGCCAAACACTATAAAACTCTTAGAGGAAAACTTCGTTTCCTTAGAGGAAAACAAAGACCCACCTCCTAGAGACACGGAAATGAAAACAAAAATAAACAAATGGGACCTAATGAAACTTAAAAGCTTTTGCACAGCAAAGGAAACCATAAACAAGATGAAAGGCAACCCTCAGAATGGGAGAAAATATTTGCAAACAAAGCAACTGACAAAGGATTAATCTCCAAAATATACAAGCAGCTCATGCAGCTCAATATCAAAGAAAGAAACAACCCAATCCAAAAATGGGTAGACGACCTAAATAGACATTTCTCCAAAGAAGATATACAGGTTGCCAACAAACACATGAAAAGATGCTCAACATCACTAATTATTAGAGAAATGCAAATCAAAACTACAATGAGGTATCACCTCACTCCAGTCAGAATGACCATCATCAAAAAATCTACAAACAATAAATGCTGGAGAGGGTGTAGAGAAAAGGGAACCCTCTTGCACTGTTGGTGGGAATGCAAATTGAAAGAGCCACTATGGAGAACAGTACGGAGGTTCCTTAAAAAACTACAAATAGAACTACCATACGACCCAGCAATCCCACTACTGGGCATATACCCTGAGAAAACCATAATTCAAAAAGAGTCATGTAGGGCTTCCCTGGTGGCACAGTGGTTGAGAGTCCACCTGCCGATGCAGGGGACTCGGGTTAGTGCCCTGGTCCGGGAGGATCCCACATGCCGCGGAGCGGCCGGGCCCGTGAGCCATGGCCTCTGAGCCTGCGCCTCCGGAGCCTGTGCTCCGCAACAGAAGGGGCCACAACGGTGAGAGGCCCACATACTGCAAAAAAAAAAAAAAAAAAGTCATGTACCACAATGTTCACTGCAGCACTATTTACAATAGCCAGAACATGGAAGCAACCTAAGTGTCCATCGACAGATGAATGGATAAAGAAGATGTGGCACATATATATAATGGAATATTACTCAGCCATAAAAAGAAACAAACTTGAGTTATCTGTAGTGAGGTGGATGGATCTAGAGTCTGTCATACAGAGTGAAGTAAGTCAGAAAGAGAAAAACAAATACCGTATGCTAACACATATATATGGAATCTAAAAAAAAAGGTTCTGATGAACCTAGGGGCAGGACAGAAATAAAGACACAGATGTAGAGAATGGACTTGAGGACACAGGGATGGGGAAGGGTAAGCTGGGATGAAGTGAGAGTAACATTGACATATATACACTACCAAATGTAAAACAGATAGCTACTGGGAAGCAGCTGCATAGCACAGGGAGATCAGCTCGGTGCTTTGCGACCACCTAGAGGAGTTGGGTAAGGAGTGTGGGAGGGAGACGCAAGAGGGAGAGGATACGGAGATATACGTATGCATATAGCTGGTTCACTTTGTTACACAGCAGAAACTAACACAATATTGTAAAGCAATTATACTCCAATAAAGATGTTAACGGAAAAAAGAAAAAAAAATAATGGGAACTATATTCAATATCTTATAATAACCTATAATGGAAAATAATCTGAAAAAGAATATATATATATATATATATATATATGTATATAACACTGAATAACTTTGCTGTACACCAGAAACTAACACATCATTGTAAATCAACTATACTTCAAATAAAATTATCTTTGTACTTAAAAAAAAAAAAAAACGCTCCTAGTGACACTGAAACAACCCAATGTCCATCAATAATAGATCATGAATTGGGTATATTGATGTAATGGAATAATATGGCATCAGTGGAAGTAAAGTCTCAGAGACAACAACACGGATAAATACCACAAACATAATGCTGAGCTTTTAAAAGAAATAAGACACAAAAGAATGCATACACTATTATTCAACTCATATAAAATTTAGAAACAGGAAAAGCTAAGCTATACTGTTCAAAGGATGTATTTGTTTTTAAGGACTTGTATGTGCTATATCTTCCCATTTGAAACAAAAGAATGAGAAAGAGCTATTCAACAAAAACTTTTCTTAAGCATGATTATGGTTGGCCACGTCCTGTGCCATCCCTGGATGGACCCCGCTCAGAAGTCACTTTCTTACAAGGCCTTCGGGACCGCTCAGACTACACTAGCCCAACCTCATCACTTTCATTTCTTCATAGCACTTCTCACCACACAAGAACATAGTGATCATTCACGTTTTACTTGGTAATAGTCTATCTCCTCCATGGAGGAAAAAAGGAGAATGGGAACTGAAGAAATGGATACAGAGAAGATAAACAACTACTTCCATAATTTTTTTTTTTCCGAGGGAGAATAGAAATGTGGCAGGAGACGGACAAGAAGCCAAGGGAGATCCCTTCTCCTCTTCTTTCTTTAAGATGGTACGTATCAATACATATGACGATGGATCTGTGCAATGAAGGGGATCATCCAGAAGGAAACGGGAAACGTGATGATGCAGAAGGAAGAGAGGATAACTAGACAGGCTAAGTGCTAGAGAAGGGGATGGGAGTTGGATTCAGAGTGTGAGTACAAGGCTGGGCCTTGCCAAGGAGCAAGGACCACAGGGGGAGGGGCAGTAGGGGACGATTGCTGGGAGGTCTGTAGACCTGGTAGTGGAAGGAAGAGGAAGTTCTCTTCCAGTAGTTTCTATTTTCTCCATGAGAGTGAGGATGAGGGAGGAGATGTGAGAGACTGGAGGAGAAGGGTAGTGAAATAGCCCTCGGGGAGAATGGGACCCGAGAACCTGATGAGAGAAATGCAGTAGAAAGCCTGTGTGTGCCTGGGAGCCTTCTTAAAAACGATGGTCCTCAACTTAAAGTGAGGTTAGTCAACATCATTGAGTGATTTTCTCCAGCCTTATTCAGCTACTTGGCACAGATAAAGAGTAGGAGGAGAGGTGGAATTTTGTCAGTTGAATCTAACAGAGGGAGAGGGGGCAAGGGCCTGGTTGACTCGGCAACCAGGGGCTCTAGGCTGGGCAAGGAAGGACATGCAGACGGTAGCACGCTTCACGTTCACTATCACCACCATCTTCGACTGCCAGAGCAGTTGTTACTTTCATTTGTGTTTTAAAGCTATAGCAATAGAATTTACTACAAGACAGAGTTATCTGCTTTTAAAACTTATTTTTTAATATCTATAAAGATATGAAAGTCCTTGGGAAAACTGGGCTTTTTGAATCTGTCATGACAGGCTCCGGTTTTTTGACAGAATCCTGATAAGACATAGGAAAGCCTGGGAACCACTATCTCCTGCAATCTTCACCCAAGTAAGGGTCCCTTTCACAGGAACCACGTGCCCTGCTGATTAACAGCTCGGGCCACAGCAAGAGGTGGATCTGGCCTCCAACCCCCTCTCCATCACCAGCTGACTCTGGCCAGGTTTCTTTTCCTTTTTTCACTCTAGTCTTCTCAGTCATATAATAGGGATAACAGTAGCGTCTACCTCCTAGAATTGCTATGAGGATTAAGTGAGAAAATCCATGTAAAGTGCTCAGCAAGGTGCTGGCACATACTAAACATTCAGTAAAAGATAATTATAGTCTCTTAGAGTAACTTCTCAATAAACGTTGACTGTTTGGGGCTGTTGGTGGTGGTGCTATTGCTGTTAACTTATTTAACCCCAAATAATGGGTTAAATGCTTGAATACCTGGGTGACAAGGAGGCCTCAATCTCACTGGCATTCTATTCTATAACTGGACAACCTTAATTTGATTCAAGACAGGCAGCATTTACATTCTCTCAGCTTATATATATTATTTCACTTAACTGACACAACAACAGGATTCAAAACCAGATCTTTCTGCTGCCAAACGCTATACTTTTGGCCCAATGAAACACTTCTTTCTGATAGTCTGTTCTAACTCTAATATGTTCTGATTCTGATTTGTTCTAATTCTGCTCACAGGAAGGATGCCGAGGAAGTCAACTTCTCTTCTATGTGACAGTTACTTCCAAATTGAGCTCCAAATTCTGCAGAGCTGTTGATCACACCGAGAGGCTGTTGGGGAACTCAGCCTCCTGATCCACTGAGTCCCTCTCAGAGCCTCTGCTTACTGCTGGAAACCTCTTCCCAAGGGAGGTCTCTCATCTAAAGTCATTTCCATGAAGTCCAGAGAATCTTCCTCAGGGGAAGCAACTTCTCCATCCAGTGAAACAAGAGGCTGCTGATCCCATATGCCCAGTATAAGATCCCCATACATGACCCTCTGCCCTACGTGCACGTGCCATCATTCCGTCGTTCAACCAGCCAGCTTTAGGGGCAGGCTTGTCAAGCTACACAGGCACTAAGGGGAGTGCAAAGGAAATATGAGGTCTGGACCTTAAGGACCTAAGGACACACGGTAAAGACACTCAATAGCTTACGTGACCTCAGACAAATCACTTCACCATTCTAACCTTCAGTTTCCTCAGTGTGAAACAGGGATAGTAATAACTCCCAATGCAAGAGTTATTGTGAGAATTTAGTGAGATGATGCTAGCTGTTATTATAGAAGATACTCACACACAGACACCCTTCTTCCTTGTTTTCAGAACCCCAATTTTGTTCAAGAAAGCACTGTGCCTGCCCCAGACTCTGAATTAAAATTGATATGATATGGTCACAATAATCCTATTCCTCTGTTAGATACTGACTTTCCCAGCTTCCGTTGTGCCTGGGAATGTCTATTTGACCTTGTTCTGGCCTATGAAAGTTAAGAGAAGTCATCTGAGAGGCTTCTGGAAATTTTTTTGCTTTCCTATAAAGGAGGCAGGCATGAGATAATACACATAAGTGTCCCCAACCTGCATGCACATGCATGCACATGTGCATGCACACACACACACACACACACACTCACACACACACATTTTCTTTCATCTTTCTTCCTTGAATTCAGATGCAATGCTTGGAGCTGTGGTAGCTATTTTGTGACCATGAAGTGGTAAACATGAAGGCAATAGTCAAAAGCTAAGGACAGAGAAGCTGAAATGAAGAATGACCCTAGATCCTTGATGAGACCCTAGAGCTGATGAACCAACCTCTGAATGCCTTCCTCCAGAGTTCTTAAGTGAGATAATAAATGCTTGAGTATTTAAGCCACTATTAATTGTCACTCACAGCCTAAAGCATCCCTAATTGATTCAATGATATTGTCTATTATCATTTACTCCAAGCTCCCATCACTGTTCCTTCTTTGACTTGGAGCAGGGAGCCAAGCACTTTGGCTATGAGAGGCAGTACTTTGGACCAGGTCATCCGCAGTAAAGTTGAGCCCCTCTATTATTTTGCATAAAGTCCTCCTCTACAAAGGATCCCAGCACAATCAGCAAATGAGCAGCCCTTAGCCCCATATGGCTCAAAAATGCTTCTCAGAGATTCCTCCCATGTGACACTATATATATATATATATATATATTTTTTTTTTTTTTTTTTTGCAGTACGCGGGCCTTTCACTGCTGTGGCCTCTCCCATTGCAGAGCACAGGCTCCGGACGCGCAGGCTCAGCAGCCATGGCTCACGGGCCCAGCCGCTCCGCGGCATGTGGGATCTTCCCGGACCAGGGCACGAACCCGTGTCCCCTCCATCGGCAGGTGGACTCTCAACAATTGCGCCACCAGGGAAGCCCGACACCATATTTGCACCCCCCCCCCCCCCCTTGACCAATCCCATGCTTCATGTGTCTCACATGTTATATTAACACTATTCTGGGTCATGTCCTGGGCATTCCACTTTGCTCCAATGGAAAAACTTCTGAGAACCAGGTTTCACAATTGCCATAAGGGCAGAGAGATCTGAACATGAGATCAAATGCATAGAAACTTAACACAGTACTTACTTAGCACAGTGGCTGGTACCTAGTCATCTCTCAATGAAAGGCCACTGACCATCATCATGACCATTATCACTATATAACACGGTCGCTGTCATTTCTAAATTCAGCTCTTCCACAAAGGGATAGACAAGCCCTATACTTCTGAGTCCACCCACCCTCTGTGACTTAGAGATCAGGATTCCTTCTGACATGGTATGTTCCTAGTGCTGGGGGGAATACCAGGTGCTGGTAAGTGAGCAAGTGACTGATAGGTTACATGAAGAAAGAGGCAGGACTTAGACTGACCATTCAGGAAATGAGTCAGGGCCATGGTAAAGAATCACACCCTATCTTCCCAACCTGGACTGAAAGTCAGGATGAATTTTATATTATTCATAAATACCCAACAAGTATTTATTGAGGTACATGGCAAGTGCTCAAAATTGTACTATAAAATTCCCCTGGAAAACAAGGGAGACAGTAAGATATATACTGCAGAGGGGATTTATGGCTTGATTAAAGGCATTCATTCCAGGAAAACATCCTCAGGTTTCAGCCATTCACTTTCCTGGAATTCTTTTTTTTGTTTATTGGAGTTTTTAAAATTTATTTTTGGCTGTGTTGGCTCTTTGTTGCTGGGCGCGGGCTCTCTCTACTTGCAAAGAGCAGGGGCTACTCTTCGTTGCAGTGTGCGGGCTTCTCATTATGGTGGCTTCTCTTGTTGCAGAGCACAGGCTCTAGGCGTGTGGGCTTCAGTAGTTGTAGCACGCAGGCTCAGTAGTTGTGGCTCGCAGGCTCCAGAGCACAAGCTCAGTAGTTGTGGCACATGGGCTTTGTTGCTCCGCGGCACGTGGGATCTTCCCGGACCAGGGCTCGAACCCGTGTGCCCTGCATTGGCAGGCAGATTCTTAACCACTGCACCACCAGGGAAGTCCCACTTTTCCAGAATTCTAACTGAGGTACCAAGCTGGAAGATCCCCAAAGTTACACACCAAGCTTCCCAAAGAGCTCTCCTCTGAAATGTACACTGCAGCTCTATAAACAAGCCAATCCAAGGCAACTAAATGATGACGTGGTGGGACTCCCCTTTATTTGGTGCCAAAACAATAAGCAATCTCCTCATGCCCTGGGTCGCCACCCAGCCCCAGTGGGGAAATACTCGAGTGAGTGGTGTTAGTGCAGAGGGGGCAGGACTGTAGCCAGGACACCTGTAATCTCCATCTGCAAACCACCCTCCCCACCACCACTAAATCACTGCACAACTACAGGCAGATCACCAAGCCTCCCTGGATCCCCATCTCCCAACTTGTCAAGTGATGGGGCTGAACTCAATGACTCCTGTGATGGCTAATTTCATGTGTCAACATGGCTGGGCCATGGTGCCCAACATTATTCTGGGTGTTTCTGTGAGGGTGTTTTGGGATGAGATTGACATTGACTCTGTGGACTTTGAGTAAAGCAGATTGCCCTCTGTAATGTAGTTGGGAGGGTGGGGCTCATCCAATCATCTGAAGGCCTGAATGAAACAAAGATTGACTTCCCCTGAACAAGAGGGAATTCTGACAGCAAATGGCCTTAGGACTCGAACTCATCTCTTCCCTGGGTCTCCAGCCTCCCAGCTTACCCTGCAGATTTATTTTAGATTCTTTCCAAACCTCCATAATTGTAAGAGCCAATTCCTTTTTTTTAAAAAAAAGTATACATGTATATACGTGTATATATCATATATATGTATATGTGTGTATGTGTATACATCCTGTTGGTTCTGTTTCTCTACAGAACCCTGACTAATACACCCCCCAAAACTCTTTTCCAGTTTTAAGATGCTGGGAGTCTGACTAGTAGCAGAGGAGAAAGTTGGGGCCCATTTCTCAGGCCGCAGCTCCCCAGGGCAGGGATGTCAAAATGATCAGGGCGATGTCCTCTTTCAGAAGGACTTATGCAATGAGCCTCCTTGGCACAGCAGTAAATACCAGTAGTTCCAGAACTGGGACACCACGTACTGTGGGGCTATGGAGAGAGATAAACTGATATGAATGCAGCCAAAAGGAATCCAACATAGGAGGTTATGAAGGCAACTTCACAGCCCACCAGTTTTGCCATCTTCTGTCAGGACCTCCCCAGATACTTGCCGCATTATGACGCTGTTATCCCAGAGGCAGGAAGCAGGTTTTTTACTGTGATTGATGAGGTGTTGCTATAGAACAGAGCGTCTGCTGCAGAGGAGACAAGGAGATTGTCTCTGCAAGACAGAATTTGAGAGAAGGAGGAGAAGGGAGAGTGGGAGCGGGCTGATACTGAAATCCATCTGAGGACCACTGCATCAGAAGCGCCTGCCCCACACCAGCTGTCGTCTGGATGCTCCGGGACCGTTTCAGGGCTCTCCTTTAACAACTCCCGGCAGATACCAGCCACGGCTTTCGGCATTAGAGAGGCCACAGATGGGAGACGGCAGCTCATTCTCAAGCCCCACTGCTGTCTCTTCTTCCTCCTTAAGTCCTGTGTGTCACGTGCTCCATCCACGGCCCTCTTCTCTTCCTTTCTACACCCTTCCAGGTTGCCCCATCCATGCCCAAAGCTTCACCCCCGTGTGGGTGAACCCCCAATCTAGACATCCAGCTCTCCTGTTCTCTTCTGCTCCTGACCAGAGCTGCCCGAGAATGGAAGCTTCATGAGAGCAAAGACGGTCACCTCCTGTTCTCTGCTGCAGCTCCAGCACGTGGAACAGCTCCTGGAACGTAACTGGTGATTAACTGATGAACGAACCCAAACTTGGCAGCCTGTAGACATCTCCACTGGCGCTGTCCTGGACTCAGCATATATAAAACCGAACTTGATTTTCCCCTCAAAACCTGTGTTCTTCATTTTGTTGACTCTCTCCACCACCCATTTTCTTGCTAAGTCCCGAAATCTGCGCATCACCTGAATCTCCTTTGCTCTTCTTTGTCTCCCACTTTCAATGAGTCTCCAAGTTCTATCTTCTTAACATTTCCTACCTCTTCAGTTTTCTCTTTCTCCACCTTTATCCTTGATGTTCTCAATTCATGGGACTTTTTAAAAAATTTTTTAAAATTTTATTGGAGTAGAGTTGATTTACAATGCAGAGTTAGTTTCAGGTGTGCAGCAAAGTGAATCAGTTATACATATACATATATCCACTCTTTTTTTAGATTCTTTTCCCATATAGGCCATTACAGAGTATTGATGAATACCCCTTTCCTATTTCCGCTCAGTGGAAAATCCTCCACTGAGTGAGAGATGGTGAGAGGCTGGGCCTCGACTCCCCCAACAGAAGCCAAGGGCGCCAGTGTACCCTCCCTGTACTCACGATCACATGACTTGGTCTCACCCAATCAGAGGTCTCCACCCAGATATAAAAAGCTGGAGGGAGGAAAGCGAAGAGGTAGATTCATTCAGAGCTTTTTCATGCTCTAGCCATCATGGTGGCTGCCCCAGCGGGGTGGCGCCGGCAGTGAGCCCTAACCAGCAGACGGCCCCTGGGGTGGGCCCTGGGCTGTGCTCTCTGCAGCCTGGCTCCCTTGGCCCTGCTTGTTGTGCAAGTCCTGCTCTCCAGCTCCCATCACTCTAAGTGACCAGGATCCTTCTGACACATCCCTTTTACTAACAAGTTTACTGGACTCAGTTTCTGGGCTGTAACTAAGAACTCTGACTGCCAAATCTGGTGTTACCTGTCCCTTAACCCCAGCATCTAGCAGAGTGCCTGGTATCTAACAGGTAATGTGTGCAAAGGGGTGAATGAAAGGAGAAGGAGAGGAAGGAAAGAAGGAAGAAAGGGAGGAAGGAAGGAAGGAAGGGAGGGAGGGAAGGAGGAAAGACAACCATTCCCATTCTTCCTCAACCTTTGACTACTTCTCAGGTGAGCCTGGAAGTAGGGAGAGCAAGGTTGGGAAATTAGGGGTGACTATATGTATATGAGCCTCAGGGGGGATGTGTGTTTGTTTGGCTGACTGATTGATTGATTTTTAGCACTAGAATTCTCCTGCCTCTTCACTGGCTGTATCTGGGAATCCTTAGGAAGTGTGAGAAAAATATATCAGCCCAAACTCTGAGAAATCACTAGGATCCAACATCCTCCAGGCAGTAAGTTGACAGCCAAGTAAAATGGTGACTCCAACATGACTCCCAGTCAGAGCAGGGAGAGCAAGGGAAGGAAGGAGTAGAACCTGCATGATTATGGAGGGAGAAATAAAATAACGGGCTGAGAATCTGGGAAGGCACATAAATAGAGCTTGTAAAATTCCCACGCTTTATAAAAACCAGCTGAGAGTACAAATTGGTGTAAGTTTTCCGGAAGTCACACCGGCATTCGCTTTGACCCAGTAATTCCACGTCTAAGCATCTATCTTAATGAAGCAATCAGAAGTATGAACAACAGGGACTTCCCTGGCGCTTCAGTGGTTAAGACTCCACGCTTGCAGTGCAGGGGGCGCAGTTTCGATCCCTGGTCGGGGAACTAAGATCCCACGTGCCTCGCGGCCAAAAAGAAATATGGACAAATGATTTACATATAAGAACCATCATGTTAATGTTACTTATAACTAGAAAAAAGATTGGAAGCAACTGAATGTCCAACATTAAGGAAATAGCTGAGTAATACATGTCTCTTCAATACAATGGAATATTAAGCAGGCATTAAAAATAATGTTCACAAAGGGGTCCTAAAAGTTACGAGGAAATGTGGTGACATGTTATGCAGAAAAGACATGGGAAAGGAACATCTCTTCAATGAACAATGTAAGGAAAACTGGACATCTACGTGCAAAAGGATGAAACTAGACCACTATTTTATACCACACACACAAATCAACTCAAAATAAATTAAAGACTTGAATGTAAGACCTGAAGCCATAAAATTCACAGAAGAAAACATAAGTGGTAAGCTTGATGTCAATTTTGGTGATGATTTTTTGGATTTGATACCGAAAGCCCAGGCAACAAAAGCAAAAATAAACAAGTAGGACTACATTAAACTAACAGGCTTCTGCACAGCAAAGGAAGCCATTACCAAAATGAAAAGGTAGCCTATCAAATGGGAGAAAATATTTGCAAATCATATATCTGATAAGGGGTTAATATCCAAAATATATAAAGAACTCACACAACTCAACAGCAAAACCAAACAATCCCATTAAAAATGGGCAGAGAATAGACATTTTCCAAAGACACACAGATGGCCAACAGACACATGAAAAGGTGCTCAATGTCACTAATCATCAGGGAAATGCAAATCAAAACAAGGAGATCACCCCACATCTATTGGAATGGCTATTATCAAAAAGGAAAGAAGTAACAAGTGTTGGTGAGGATCTGGAGAAAAGGGAACCCTTGTGCACTGTTGGTGGGAACGTAAATTGGTGCAGCCACTGTGGAAAACACTATGCAGATTCCTCAAAAAACTAAAAATAGAACTACTATAATGTTATATGTCAGCAATTCCACTTCTGAGTATTTAACCAAGAGAAACAAAGACACTAACTCGAAAAGATATAAGCACCCCCATGTTCACTGCAGCATCATTTACAAAACCAAGACATGGAAGCCACCAAATTGTTCATCGCTGGATGAACAGATAAAGAAAATGTGCCATATGTTTACAATGGAATATTATTCAGCCATAAAAAGAAGGAAATCTTGCCATTTGTGACAACACGGATAAAACTTGAGGGCACTGTGCTAAGTGAAATAAGTCAGACAGAGAAAGACAAAGACCGTATGATCTTACTTACATGTGAAATTAAAAAAAAAAAAAAAAAACGACTGAACTCATAGATACAGAGAACAGACTGGTGGTTGCCAGAGGTTAGGAGCAAAATGGAGGAAGGGGGTCGAAAAGTACAAACTTCCAGTTATAACATAAACGTCATGGGGATGTAATGTGCAGCGCCGCGACTATAGTTAGTAATACTGTGTTGCAAATTTGAAAGCTGCTAAGGGAGTAGACCTTAAAAGTTCTCACCACAAGAAAAAAAATTTGTAACTATGTATGGTGATGGATGTTAACTAGACTTATTGTGTTCATTTCGCAATACATACAAATGTCAAATCATCCTACTGTACACCTGAAACTACATACTGTTATATGTCAATTGTAGCTCAATTTTTAAAATAATAAAATGCAATTTAAAAAAGAAAAGACACATGTAAAATAATGAATATAGAGCATGGTCGCAAACAAATAAAGAAAAATGTCTATATCAGAACAAAGGCTGAAGAGAAATTATCAAAGTGTTAACAGGGGTTGTCTCTACATAATGGAATTATGTAACTTTTCTATAGTTTTCTACAATGGGTCAATATTAATTTGTTGATCAAGAAAAAGGAAATGCAGGGACTTCCCTGGCGGTCCAGTGGTTAAGACTATGAGTTTCCACTGCAGGGGCCATGGGTTTGATCCCTGGTCAGGGAACTAAGATCCCATATGCCACATGGCACAGTCAGAAAAAAAAAAAGAAGGAAATACAGCAAAATGCTGGAGTAAAAATGAAAATTAGATAGCTGGTGCCATATTTTGGTTTTAATTCTGAGCCCTTTTGGTTGATTCTGAGGCTAAAGAAGCCCTACCTTCTGCCCAATCGCTTTACCTTCCACCTTCCTCCTTCCTCTCAGGTGAAGTTTGAAAGGAAGATTCTGCTATCTCCTGGCCCCAGGCCTGTAGTCCCTTCCCTTCCCCTCATGGTTCCAGTCCCTTCCTCTCACTCCAACCTCACGCCCACCTTCTCAGAGACTCCTTAGCACGGATTCATTACACCTGACCCGTGGGTGATACTTCTTCTAAGGAGATACTCTCTCAGGTAGGTGTGTCTCTGAAAGGATGTGACAAAATGATTCACATCCAGTGAATAGGATGTGTGGCGTGTGTTGTGATCATACACCACCTGAAAACTTTGGGACGACAACCAAGGACTTACCAAGACTCACCAATTCCACCTAGACTCTCTGTCTGAACTCTGAGCAGTTGCTACGCACTTATTTGCTAATAAGTCCAGCACCTTAGCACGTCTAACATGGAGAAACAGGTATGCGCATCCTGTCACAGAATTAATACATTTTCTCACCAAATATAGAGTTGCTCTTTACTCAGTAAACAGTGTAACCTTTTTATTAATCTCAGTTTCCTCTTGCAACAACATAATAAGTGTTAGAACAAAGCTCATATAATTAATTGAAATACCCTTGTAACTAAACTGTTATACGGCCAAGTTCAACTACTCCTCAGGTCTGCTCCAGCTTGTTCGGAATTGTACATAAAATAGATTGTTGGTGTTCATCGTCTCGGTAAAAATAACATTTATAATAGTAATGGCTCATCATGTGCCAAGCACTGTACCAAACTCATTATTTCCTTTAATATTCACAAGGACCCACACAGAAACTGAGACACAGAGAGGCTGAATAACTTGCCCCAAATTACACAGCTAATAATAGTAGAGCTGGGCTTGAACCAAGGCAGTCTTTCTCAGAGCGCCCTGTGTACTCCCTTCCCCTTCCATACGGTTCTATCCCATCGCTCCAGCTGTGTCTCCAAAGGAGAAATGGTTCTTAACACCCTCCGACAAATCGCACTCTTGAACTTCTGCTCTTGGCATCCTGAGATTCTCCCTGTTTTGTGACGCAAAAGAAATTGCTCTAAAACCTTACACCTCCATGTCTCCAACCCCGGTATTTTTATTTTTTCAACTTAAGTATCTGTCTCATTTTCTAATGTGATTCTTGTGCGTTATTTTTTGCTTTTTCAGAAAATTTTTAAAGTGCAAAATCCCCTCTCTTAAAATGTTTTTAAATTTTAGAAAGCCTACCTAGAGGAAGCAGAGTGGAATCGTTCCAGGAGCTGGGTAGATGGTAAGTAAATATTATTTTAATAAAGGGAAAAGTTTTAATGAAACCGAGAGCATGCATGCCTGATGGTGGAATTTGGTTTGTTGGTGACAGCCTGCTAAAGGAGATATTTTTGAGTTACCTTCCAGGGGAAAACAAAACAAATCAAAACAGAAACTAGTTTTCTTGTTGCTTTTCCAGGCTTGGGAAATGGCAACCCACTAAAATTTCTACCTAATGATTTGACCTGCCAGGAATTTGCTCTGTCTGCTTTCAAAGGGTTGCCCTCCTGAGTCTGGCTGTGGTAAAGGTGGCAACCATCAAGAAGTGACTCTGAAAAAAGAAGAATGAGACAGGAAAAGGAGAGGAAAAGAGCAGCAGTAGGTAATGTAATTGCTAAATTTCAGCCACAATAGTAAGATGCCAAGAGCTATTGTCCAATTGATAAAATATCGACAAATCAAAAAATAAAGGTATAACATTTAGGTTTATAGTTGTAACTATACCATTAATTTGTAAAAATTAACATTTGAAGATAGGGTAATGTGCCCCTCTAGGAAGTGGGGTGGTAAGGTCGGGGAGAGCAAAAAGCTTTTTAATTTTACATATACCCTTCTATACTATTTGAAATCTTAAATAGGGAATAGGTATTATTGCTATAATAGAAAAATAACAGGACCAAAAATTATAAAAATGTGTGTATACATATGTCTGTCTACATACGTGTATACATGTGCATGTACATACACATGTGTACATGGAAACATGCATATCATGAATACATACACATCCATCCTTTCAAATATTCTTTTTCCCTTAAGGGTGTTTGTAAAGCTCATATGGGTACCTATTTTCAGACAGCCAATGCTGTCTTTTCCTCAAGATCTGTATGCTTTCACACACAAAAAAAGAGTGACTCAGAGCTTCTAGTCAAAGATCCTTCTACTTAGATGAAGAAAGAAAAACACCCTTTCCACTAACATTTATAGAGCAGCTACAATTACCAGAAGACAAGGTGCTAGGCCTCGAGAGGCAGGGATGAATAACTCCAAAGGTTTCTGATTAAGAAGAAGGTCAAAAAGGCAAATGGCTAACTATGACGACAACACGAATGCAGTAAGTGGCAAAACTGAAGCAAAGGGCAATTACTCAAGACGATGCCGAAAGAAGCACCAATCACAGGTGTGAGCTCTTCCTTGATGGGGAGGTGTCCAGAAGTTACTTCCTCTTGTCCAGAGGTTTGGGACCCGAGAGACACCCGCCTCACTTCTCCCCATTCATCATCCTGCTCCAGCCAGATCAAGGTAAAGCCGAGTCCAGGGATCCAGACACAAAGAGAAATCCTTTCCCTGCCTTTGCTTCACTAGAGCCAGGTTATTTTAGGAGCCAGGGAACTAGAGGACATTCTTAGTCTTCCTAGAGCCTAGATCCCTGGAAATCTGGGCCAACGAGTGAGTTCTATTCTTTCTCAGGAACTGAGGGTTTCTAAAAACAAGATGCATACAGACGGCCCCATGCATACGAAAAGTTGTGGAAACCTCCCTAGTAACCAGTGACACGGCAACCTGGTGCTTCCATTTTCTACTCATCAGACTGACAAAATTTCTAAAGACTAAGCAAATTTATGTTGTTGAGGATGCAAAATAAAGGACACACCCATTCACTGCTGGTTGTAGTAGAAACTGGCTTAACCTCTGGGAGGACGAGTGGAAGCATCTACACAAAGTTCACATGTAAACCCACAAGGACATCCTTGCACAAGGATATATGGACAAAATGCTCATGTAGATGCTTATAATAGCAGAAAACTGTAAACAACTGAAATGCCAAACAATAAAGAAATGGTTAAATCAATTGCAACCTATCCATCTTAGGGAATACCATGTGCAACAATTTAAAAGAATCAGGCAGATCTCTTTGTCTTGTCATGTGTAGAATGGTAAGTGAAGAATGCAAGTATGATAAAAGTACAGAGTGTGATCTTGTGTTTTTAAAGATCTATATGTGTTTGTGTAAATGCAAATGTCCAAGAAAGAGAGTGGTTGCCTGTCCCTTGTTATCTAAAAGTTTACAACATGTATTCATATTTCACTTACTGCATTTTTTAAAGTGAAAGAAAAATAAGAGTATTTTAAAATATGACAAGAGAAAGTGGAAAGCATTTTTAAGTCACAGGAGATAAGCAGGCTGCCCAGAGCTCCAACTGGTGAATTCGTCTCAGTCCAGGTGCTGGTCTTCAGCCTGACAGGCTAAGAGAATTTATTATATCAGACATGAGAGTGGTTTAGTCTCCCAGTAGCAAATTCAAGCTAGCTTAGCTTACAAGAGACTGATAGAGAAATATCGACTTGTCATTTACCGCTGAGGTGTCTCAACCTCAGCACTGTTGACTTTTGGGGGCTGGATAACTGTTGTGTGTGGCGGGGGCATTGTGTGACGTTTAGCAGCATCCCTGGTCTCTACTCTCCAGATGCCAGGATCACACTCCTTCCCCAGCTGTGACGACTAAAAATGTCTCTAGATGGTGCCAAATGTCCCCTGTGGGGATGTTGCCAGAACTGTCCCTAGCTGAGAACCACTGATTTACAGTGAGAAATATAACTGCCAAGAAAGCCAGATGCTGCACTGCAGGAAAATGACATGGGCAACCAATTACAAAGAAAGGTTGCTAGGAGAGCAGGAAGTCAGAACAAAGGCAGTTTTTAAAAAATATATATGATTTAAATAGTTGATGACTCTAGCCTGGGATAGCCTGAGGCACCCCTCCCCACTCCCAACACACACACACACACACACACACACACTCCAGGGAAACCTCTGTCCCTGTACAGTACCTTGGTTGGGCACTTTTGATCAGCACTTTTCCCCCCCAGAGAAACCAATGTGATCAATTTTGCTAATGCTCCTTAAACATGCTGATGACCTTGAACAGCAGAGAAGTATAAACCCACAGAAGCAGGTGACATCTGAGGGCAGCAGAGCCCCAAATGCCCCACCACAAACACATCATTTCTCTGAAATTGTGTTTCACCTTAAAACTCGATGTGATTTTGCCTTCTGCTCTGTATTACATGTATATATTTATTTTAACAGAAAGCAAATACGTTTCCCAAACCCTAAATAGTAAACTTTGGGAAGGTACACAAGTTTACCCTGTGGCTTTGTGCACTCCCAGGCACCTGCCAAGGTATAAAGAATACACAACTTCCTGCTCCTCCCTCATCTCATCCATGGAGCTTGAAGTTACTTGGGGAGTCTTCTTTCTCTAGGGCGCCTTGTGCATCTATCTGACCTCCGTGAGTGTACTGTTAACACTCCCAAGTCCAAGGAAAGCCCTTTCATGGCTGCCTGTAATGAGTAGCTCACAGCTCCTGCCCCAGACAAGCTCCAGTAGCAACACAGACAAGAAAATGACATGCTAGGCCTTCTCTGTCTCCAGTAGAATTCTAGTTAAGACAAATACTGTACAATTTCATTCATATGTGAATTTTAAAATTTTTTAAATAAAAAAAGTGTTTTAACAAGCTAAATGAACAAACCAAACCATGCAAAACTGAACTGAACACGAAGATACAGAGAACAGAGTAGTGGTTACCAGAGGGGAAGGGAGATGGGGGGAGAGCAAAATGGTTAAAGGGGGTCAACTGTATAGTGACAGATAGAAATTAAACCTTTGATGGTGAGCACGCTGTAGTGTATACAGAAGTTGAAATATAATATTGTACACATTAAACCTATATAATGTTGTAAACCAATTTTTAAAAAGACAACAAATGGCTCATTTCAAGCAATATTGCCTCTTGAGATTTTTTTTTCTTAAGAAATTTCTCTTAGCAAGAAAGAAAAGAAATTGGGGGTGGGGGACATGGGAGGCACTATTTCTTTCTTTTTTTAAAATATTTATTTATTTAGCTGCACCAGGTTTGTGGTGGGGTTTTTTTGGTTTTTTGGTTTTTTTGGCTGCGTTGGGTCTTCGTTGCTGCACGCAGGCTTTCTCTAGTTGCGGCGAGCGAGGGCTACACTTCATTGTGGTGCGTGGGGCTTCTCATTGCAGTGGCTTCTCTTGTTGTGGAGCACGGGCTCCAGGTGCGTGGGCTTCAGTAGTTGTGGCACAGGGGCTCAGTAGTTGTGGTGCACGGGCTTAGTTGCTCCGCGGCATGTGGGATCTTCCTGGACCAGGGCTCGAACCCGTGTCCCCTGCATTGGCAGGCGGATTCTTAACCACTGAGCCACCATGGAAGTCCCTGCACCGGGTCTTAGTTGCAGCACGCAGGATCTTCATTACGGCATGCGGGATCTTTTAGTTGCGGTGTGTGGGATCTAGTTCCCTGACCAGGGATCAAACCTGGGCCCCCTGCATTGGGAGCGCAGGGTCTTAACCACTGGATCACCAGGGAAGTCCCAGGACGCTCTATTTCTAAATCAGACTCCTTTGGAATTTTATTTTCTCTTATTTAAGGGATTTCATGTTTTAATGTGGTGGGGGGCGGGCCGGTTAAATATAGTATATTTCAATCAAGGCTCATTTAAAGCATGTGTCAAGACTGACTTTTGCAGGGACAGAGGACTTATGGATGAAGAAAAACCACGGCAGGGAGCTGCTCAAGAAATGTTGAGCTTCCCTTGTCTGTTCTGAAGTCACAGTGCTGGGATAGGCCTAGGATGTTCTGAGACAAACACTTCTGAGGTTGCATCATGATTTCATTAACCTCATTTCAGTATCGTTTGGAAGCCTACATTTTTTTCTTGTTCCCATCTCGCCTCGTCCAATCCCTTCTTTATTTATGTGCCATAAATACAAAATCCAAGAAAGGACAGAAGTAGACACATCACTTTCCTCTGATTCTTCCCAGAACTGGGATGGAATTTCATGTTCTGCTCTTGCCTTCCTTACCCAATTCTATATGTGATTTTCATGTACTTTCATCCTTAAATAGTTTCCTAGTAGAACAAGATTTTCTATTTTTACAATTTCCTTGAAAAATGACTAAGAGAAATGGGCCCTGCCGTGCCACACAGCATGCAGGATCTTAGTTCCCTAACCACGGATCGAACCCACACCCCCTGCAGTGGAAGCCTGGAGTATTAACCACTGGACCACCAGGGAAGTCCCTGTTTTTCTTCCATTAACAATAATCTTTTGGTGTTCCTACTACCTGGTTTCTTGCAAAAACCAGGCTATATATCCTGGCTTCCCCTTACCTCTTTAGAGCAGTCCATCAGAGTCATCTGAGAGGCTGTCTTCCAGACTTAAGTCCTCAGCAAGACCGCCAAATAAAATGTAATTCTCAAATAAAAAAAAAAGAGAGAGAGAGAGAAATGGGCCCTGGATTTTTCATCTTTTCTTCCCTCCAGAGTATTTTTCAGGGACTCAAATCTCAATCTTCTTATTCATCCTTGGAGTCACGGTATCTAGGGAGGAGAGACCCAAAGCGATGGCAATTTGAAGCCCTCTTGAAAGTTAGCTTTGTGGAGAGATAAACATGATGTTGGTTCCTGCAGTTTCCAGGCCCGTGGAGAAAACACTCAGCCTCACCACGGACTATTTACACAGAGAGGAGACACGGAGAGATGAGAGGCACAGTTCTGGGAAATCAGCTTGCATGTTAAGAAAAGTGAGGCCCAGCACCAATTGGGTGGCGTGTCAGAGCAGAAAAGTAACCCAGTCCACTTCAGCCCAGAAGGAGAAATCAGGCAAAAAAAGGTCACACCACCATGGGGTCAGAAACACATGAGGATTAAGGGTGTCTGTTTTGGAGACAGGCAACTTTGGGTTCGAACCCCAGCTCTGCCATTGTATTAACTACAAGTTACTTAGTCTCTCTCTGCTTCAATTTCTCATATGTGAAATGGTGATAATTGTACTGATTCATTCAATAAATGTTTATGAATGTCTGGTATATACCAGGCACTCTTCTAGATGCTGGCGGTGGGGGGTGGCCAATGGAGGGCAAAACATTCATGGTTTACTGCTCTTGGAGAGTTTACATCCTAGGGAGGAGTGATGAGCAATACAGAAAAACTGAGGATGATTTCCGTAACAAATGCTATAAAGCAAACAAAGCAGGATGGTGTGATAGAAAGTGGTGGGAGAGAGAGGGCAGTGAAACATTAGAAGAAACAGCTGAGCTGATGGATGAAGCATGGAAACAAAGCAGCCACGTGAAAACGAGGAAAGGCACATTCGGGCAGAACCTACTTCAGAGGGTATTTCATAAGGACTCCATGAGATAAAGTATGGAAAATCTTAGTGCAGCACCAGACACAACAGATGGAAATTACTCAACAAACGGAGGCAACCATTATGATTCAGAGGGCTTGGGAAAATTCCCAGAGTCAGGTTGTGAGGAAACTGGGCAAGGTAATGACAAGGACGTCAGGGAGGAAACTGAAGCTGAAGAGTTGACTGTATATCCTCAAGCATGGAGGCCAGATGGAACGAAGGAGTCGTGGGAGGGCTGTGAAGGAGACCAGGAAGAACTGGAGAGCTCATGCCCCATCTAGAAGGAGGAACTGGGGCGCACTCCACTTCCCTCAATTACCCTGATCCCTATGACTTGTCATCCTGGTCTGCACATAGCTTTACTTTCAGCTCACCCTACCCATATACCTCCCCTCCCTATACCTGGGCTGCCTCTGATCTGTCTGGCCTGGACTCTTGGGAAGTGGGTGGGCAAACAGGTCAAAGAGCATCTGCCTAATTTTCCTGTTTTATAGATAAGGAAACAAGGGCCCGGGGAGGTGACGAGCTTCTAGCAGGGAACACAGCTCCTCTCTCAACCTTGACTGAAGATTGTGCCTCCCGCAGTCAAGAGGTAGCATGCACAGAGCAGCAGGGGAGAGAGGGGACACCTGCCCAGCCAACCAACCCTGGCAATCCAGGGGGTCACTGATGCCACAGTGGAATATCCCCTACATCCAGAGCATGAAGCTCCAGTGGACCTAGTTTAAAGAACTATCAGAAGTATTTTCTGGCAGGTCATGGGGATGGAGAGGAGGCCATGGTCTCATCACCATCAGTGGTACTGACTGAGCAGGCCACGTACACAGCAGGGCAGGACGTCGGAGAGCAGCCCTAGAAAACAGAGCTGGTCAAGTGAACAATTCAATCATCCAAAGAGTATCAATCGTACAGCCTCAAACACAGAAGTGCAGAGGGTAAGAGAAGTAGTGATATCCCCTTCCATTTGAAAATTGCTTTCACATTCCTTGTCCCAGACGGCTTGCAGAGGAGACAACCATAGCCCAAAGAGGTTAACTGAGATGTTGTGACTCCCCCATGCTGTGCTCTCATGGAAGTCAAAGCCCATGATATTTGAGTATGCCTTCCATGTGTGGGGAACACGAGGTTCCCATCCATGAAACAACGAGAGAATAGCACCACATGCACAGGACCACCCCAGGAGGACCTGCTGGTCAGTGCTCTGGACTTCTGAACCACTTACAATTTCTGGGTGACACCATGCTCTTTTCATCTGTAGGCTTTGTAAATACTATTTCCTTTGCCTGAAATCCTGTTTCTCATGTCTCTCTACAATATGAACTTCATTCGCCTGGTTAATCCTATTTATTTTGTCCCAACATAAATATCACCTCCTCCAGGAAGCCTTCTCTGACACCCAGGGGTTGGTGCCCCATTCATGTGCCTCCCTGGCACCTGATTCCTCTTAGAGCATTCAGCAACCACACTGTCCTATAATGACTTGATTGTCTTTCTGTTGTACTACGTTAGACTACATTCCGTGATGGCAGAGGCTATGTCGTATTTGCTGTTATATACCCCGGCCTCACCAAGCACTTGATAGGTTGTCATTTACAGAATCACAAACAAGAACAGAGCCCTGCCCTCTCAGGGCTCACAGTGTGGAAGCTCACAGCCCAGGATGTTTATTCCACAGCAAACTCGCCCTGACAGCCCCAGGCCTCTTATGGCTCTCTCGCTCTCCCTCCTTTAGGAATTTCTACCCTCCTTCATTGTCAACAACTCCATGTTAGTCAGATGAGATCTGGATAATGCCAACCCGCTCCAGAGGCAGCCAGCTCCTCTCTGCAGACTGGGCACCAGTCCATCTGATTTTCTCCCCTCTACTGGCATGAGAGATCCAAAGGCAGCCAGGAAATCAGTCTTGGGAATGTTTGGCCTTTCCAGGCCCTTGGGCCCTTGGGATTAGAGTAGAAAAATCTGATGCAGGGAGACAAGCTAACAGCCCTTTCCCCTATCGATTGGTGGGAACTCCTTGCGTTCACTCAGCTACCTGGGCCCACCTGTCTCTCTCTCATTCTCCCAGTTCTTTAGCACCATTTGTAGGTCAATTTTTAATTTTTGTTGGAGACTCTACGTAGAGGCTATGGTGAACAGCTTTTGGGGTGTCTGCCCAGTTTACATGACTCCTGAAGCATACTGCTTACCAGCACACCTCATACCCTGTGCTCTCACCAGGGCTGACTGGACCAGGATTGGACACCTGAACCAGCTGGAGCCAATCACTTCTCTCACACAGGATGTGGGACTAAGAGAGTCTAGTTCAGTCTGAGTTGGTCTCTCAGATGGAGGTGATGCAAACTAAAGACCTGTATGGTGACCCACTAACCAGACCGGGAAGCATAGAAGGCTGGTCTGCAGAGAAAGAAGAAGGAACCAGAGACACCAGATTCAGACATCTGGATTGGTTTTTCTATTCCTGGTTGCACCTCCTTTCTGAGGCCCAGTCTCATTCCTTCCCATAGATACCTCTTCAACATTCAACAATTATCCATTGAGCACCTACTATGTGCTGAGCAAGAAGACCTAAGCATTTGGTCTAAGTGATGAGAAAAAAATAGACAAAATCCCTGTCCTCATAGTATATACAATCTAATTAATCAAATAATTTTAAAAAAACTAAATATGTAATCACAAACTGGTTTAACTGCTACAAAAGAAAAGTACAGGGTTGTTTTATCGATAGACAGATAGATAGATAGACGGATAGATAGGGAAAAAAAATACAGGAAGACCTGACCTAGTCTGCAGAATCAAGGAAGGCTTCCTTGAGGGAATGATGTTGGAATGAATTCATGAAACAGAAACACCTGCAGGATGGTAAAATAATTCCTAGACCAAACCAAAGCAGTAGAAGCAGTGTTTCAGGAACGAGGTGAGCATGAGAATATAAAATTAACAGTGAACAGGGAGGATCCTGGGTGTTCCACAGACCAAGGAAGGGGAATTCAAGTCAATCTTATCTTACTCTTAAGATACCTAGGCCCATCTGATTTACTTAGTCGGACTGTACCTGCGCAGTGAGAGCTTTGAAACTCCTCAGGTGATTCTAATGTGCAGCTACAGTGGCCAACTACCAACTTCTGGACCATGATAAGAGTCAGGCTGACAGCAAAACCATGACTTTGCAGCAATCTCAATCCTCAAGTTCGGGCAACTTCTCCGGCATCATCTACCAACACATTCCATTGATCAAATCATGCACAGTCTGTGTCACAACTAATGAGGCCTCTGCTATAGAGCATGCTGGGAACTTAGACCTCCCCCCGCAAAAAAAATGGAGCGTGAGCTGAACAGGCTGAAGCATGACCTAGGCTCATTAACAAGGAAAGAAGAAGAGCTCATATACCAGGGAAAGAAAGAAGGAGGGAAGACAGCTGGACCAGGGTGGAACCTATAGAAGTAAGAACAATTCTCCTAAGCCACCTCGATGCAGAATATCAGGAACTTGGGAGGCAGAAAGACAAGCAAGGGCACCCCCAAAGTCTTGCATGAATGCCAGAGAAAGATGTGTGTCAATGGCTGCAGCAGTGGTGTCCTGGTCAATGCCTCCAGGCACCTCAGGGGAAAGCCCTGGTTTGTAGCATTTGTCCATTTCTCTGGTGTAAATACTCCCACCATGGCTGATTTCAAGTTATCAGAAGCAGAGCTGGGAAGAGACACAGCTGGCACTCTTGAACCAGCCCCAGCTCACCCCCTGGCCCAGCAGATAACCTGAATGAGTTTTGTAGGCTGGGTCATTCAGGAATTCCAGGTACCTGGCATCCACACTTAATCTTTTTTTTTTAAAATAAGTTCATTTATTTACTTATATATTTATTTCTGGCTGCGTTGGGTCTTCTTTGCTGCACGCGGGCTTTCTCTAGTTGCAGCAAGCAGGGGCTACTCTTTGTTGCGGTGCACGGGCTTCTCATTGTGGTGGCTTCTCTTGTTGTGGAGCATGGCCTTTAGATGCGCTGGCTTCAGTAGTTGTGGCATTTGGGCTCAGTAGTTGTGGCTCACAGGCTCTAGAGCACAGGCTCAGTAGTTGTGGTGCACGGGCTTAGTTCCTCCGTGGCATGTGGGATCTTCCTGGACCAGGGCTCAAACCTGTGTCCCCTGCATTGGCAGGCAGATTTTTAACCACTGCGCCACCAGGGAAGTCCCCACACTTAATCTTTGACATATATAATAAATAGCACTTTCTGTTAGTTAACATTCTATATGTGAGAGGGGAAAAGGTCACTTGTACTCTACTCTCCCTGCCTTCCCAAGGAGCGTGAATCCCGACGAGGATGTGTCTGGATGGCTGGAGAAGCTGCCAAAAGTCATGAGAGGATATTTGGGTAGGGGGGAGAGATAAGAGTGCTAGTAGTGGGAGAGGAATGCTGGAAAAAGAACAAAGATGCTTAAAACGGGAATTCTTTTTAAGTTTTGCTTTGTAGTATGCAACATTATCTTCCAGATTTCTCCGAGAAATCTTGAGTAAAGGCTGCATTTTTTTTCACTAAAACTTTTGGAGTTCAATTTGATTTGAGGAGAGATCCTGCAAGGTGCCGAGTGTGGTCTCAAGGTGGGTATGGAGTGAGAGAAGGGGCTGCCCGAAGGGACACAGTCACATTCAGATCACATGGAAAATAACAATAATAACACAACAATAACAGTAACAACCCCGCTCGCGGAGCACCAACCACATGCCTGTGTCTGCTCCACTCACTTTATGAATATTAACCCATTTAATCTCGCAATATCCCTATGCGGTAGGAACTATACAGATCAGCAACTGATTTGAAGCCGGACAGGCTGGTTGCAGAGCCCGAGCTTGATCATTATACTATACGACCTCTCCGTGAAGTGCATGGAATACAGTGTCTCTTTTAGTTTTTTTTTTATTCGTTCTATTAGTTTTTTTATTGAAGTATAGTTTATTTACAAAATTATATTAGTTTCAGGTGTACAACACAGTGATTCAATATTTTTGTAGGTTATACTCCATTTAAAGTTATTATAAAATATTGGCTATATTCCATGCACTGTACCTTTTTAGAGAAATGGTGTATATTTCAATATAGAACACCTCAGAACTTTGTAGTCAAGATGCTTGATCAGATATTCCCAGGAGAGCTGGAAACCTAATGTACCTTTTGGTAAGCATTGCTTTGAAGTGAAACGAAAGCCTTACGTGGACTGTAAGGGGGAAAAGGGGTTCCAGTCATCAATCAGGGAGGTGGATATTTTCTCTCTGAGGCTCCTGAAATCACTACAGAAATGCACTGTGCACCAGCTGCATACAATTCAATTCAACAGACATTATTAAGCACCCTTTGAGGGCTACACCGATGAGGATGACAGTCTCTATGCATCTCACTCAGCCAGAGGGATGGTGCAGGGAGTGGGGTGGAAAAGCAGGTACACCCTTAACTCTGTGATGGGGAGAGTGACATGGGTGCATGAGAGGCAAATAAGCGCAGCTCAGGACGTGGCACAGGCATCATGAGAAACTTCACGGGCTGATGAAGTCGGGGCTCGGCTTTGAGGGACTCCAGCAGACACAGACGTAGGGAGAGTGAGGGTGCTCCAGGGAGAGGGGAAAACCCGAGCAAAGGCGCAGAGGTGGCACAGACCAGGGTAAAGAGTGGCACCATGAGGAAGCTTTAGGCGCAGAAATCAGATGCTATTCTCGGGAGTTCACAGTCTGCTCCACGTTGTTTTATAATAATTTAACGATGAGATGAAGAGATTAAAATTATCATGAAAATCGGAAAGGTCAACAGGACTATTTTCATTCTGACAAAATAAAGAGCACCTTAAAATGGAAGGAAACACAATCATTCTCCCACTAACCTTAATTCATAATAATTAATCAATAATGAACCAGTTAGTTGAGGCTTCAAAGTTTAAAGGCAGAGCAGAGTTACTCTGTGCAGGTCCATGACACCATCAGTTTCTTTTATAAGTACCTCCAGCCCCTTCCCCTGCTCCCCCATCTCAATTTTTCCATCCTTCCACCAGTTCAGATCTTAAAGCTCCATATGCCCTACCCTACACTCTGGACTCCCTTCCATCTGGTCCTTTCAAGGTTGTACTTTCCTGATTGTGTCTTTTCTATCAAAAGATCATGTCTTTTCTGTCTTCTGTGTTTCAGGCGCTTGGAGTCTGAGATAGCCCTAACTGGAGCTTATGTGACAACAGCGATAATAATAATAATAATGATCTTCATTTGGGAATATATTGGCTTCAGAACCCAAAGTGCAGGAAATGGGAGAATGTCAGGCCAATAAGAGAGATCAGGGTGGGGTCTTCCAATACCCCTCAAATTACACCCAACAGGAGACTCTCTATTCCACCTACGGGGCTGGCATTGGTTGGGGAAACTGCTTTAGGAAACCAAAGCCCAGATTTCATACAAGAAAAGGTTACATGGCTACAGATTGTCCTCTATGCCCTCTTGTGCCCTGGTCCCTGTTTTCCTTCCTCCCCGCAAGGAAACGCAGAGATGTTTTTGGAATGTAATTCTAGATAACTCAGGCTATCTATCAAGTTACATTTCATCTGGCAATCCAAACCGGCTAGATGAGCCAGCATAAAGAGAGACTGGAGGTGGGGGAGGGAGGAAAAAGCCACGGGGGAGAGCAGGGTAAAAAAAGGTGATGACAAGAGGAGCTTATAGAGGCAAAGACCTGGAAATCTGGACCCAGCAGGTTCACCTTCTGAGCCTGGTGTCCATCTGAAGGCCAAGGGCACTGCCAATAGCCCTATGGGAATCTCCAGCATTTCCTAATTGCCTTGGCCAGAGTCCACCACAACTCATATCTCTAGACATTTCACTGTTTACAGAGCCCTTCCCAGACAGAAAGCCTCACAACAGCCCTGGGACAAGAACTACTGCTATTAATATACCCATCGTACAGGCAAATAAACTGAGGCTGAGCAATCCAGTGGTTCACCCCAAGGTTGCTCAGTGAGCAAGAAGGGACCCTGGGACTTCAGGTCCACTTGCTCAAAAGCCGGTCCTCCCCCCCCTGCTCCTCCTTCTTCTCCATTACCGTGGTGGAATGACTACCCAGAATTCTTGTTATTCCATTTAGAAGACATCCTCGGATCTACCATACAAGTAGATCTGAGTAGAATCCAAGTGGAACAAGTACCTGGTAGTAGCCAATGTCATAGGAAATAAAGAAATGGGGGAAAAATTGTCCCCTTCCCTCAAGTTACAAGATTGAGAGATTTTGAAATAATGGTCAAGGGCCTTCTGGCCAATGTGCTTTCAAACACAACCACGAACTCCACTCTCCTCCAGAACTTCGCCCTACAGTCATTCATTCAATAAATGTTTATTGAGTACCTGCTCTGTATCAAGCCCTGTCCTAGGTGCTGAGGTTACAACGGGCACAGGACCGTTAAGGTCCTTGCTCTCATGAAGCTTAGATTCTAATGGCAGGAGACAAGCAAGAAACAAGGAAAATAAATAAATAAGCATGTGTTGAAACAAAAACAGATGCAAACAGAGCTGCTCTTGGGCAAAACAAGCTCAGATCATATGAATGTCAGGCTGAGCTTCACAAATCAGCCTAAATTAATACAAATCTTCTAAATTAATACCAAATTGGTTCTCTATTTACCAGATCATATAAAAACAAGTCCCCTTATTACAAAACTACAGAAAACACCACGTGAGCGCCCAGTCAAAAGTCAAACTGGGAATGATGGCTACAAGACCTAAGGAAAGATGTTATTGCTGCTACACCACAGCCTCATTTTCAAGGCAGGAACGGATGCAGAGCCTGAGAAAAGGGCAGATTCATTCACGTTGGAATGATCTGGGAAGATGACATTATCTTTATGACTTCAGGGTCGAATTGGAGACTCTTGTACATTGAAATTAAATTATGCTTTCAGTAACACACACAAGGATTTCAGCTTCCAGGATGTCAAGATGTGTTTGTTCCCGTGTGGCTTTTATATTTCAGAAGATAATACCATCTGAAATTAGCCCAGCCCACCCCACAGACAGTGTTCTTTCTTTGAACTTGAGGCATTTGACATCCACTGTGCTTGTCCGGCAATTAACCACATACTGTCCGTGAACTTGCATTGTTGCCTTGCATTGTTCCTTATCTCTTCCAGGGCTGAACTTCTCATGCAGTCATGATTCATCTACCAACTGAGATTTACAGGGTAGACTTCTTGCAGATTTCAGTTGACAGAGAGAGACAGACGTTAGCCATCACTCACATGAGTCTATAGTTAGATATTACAGACTGAGACAGCAAAATGAAGGAAAATAATTCAGTTCAATGAGAATGGGTCACATTTAGGAGATCCAGCCTGGACTGGAGGGAAGGAAAGGACTCCCTAAGAAAGTGGTCCTGGAGCTGGGATGGGGAGCAGATGAAGAAGAATGTAGAAAGGCCCTGGGCAGGAGGAACGGTGGGTCTGTACAAAAGTTGACATGTGCACTGTACAAAAGTTGACACTGTCGACTGACACTGAGGCCAGAGCAGAGACAGCAAAGGGGGCTGGAAGGGACTGAGGCAAGAGACTCAGGTGGATCCTTGTAGAACTTTCCCTAAAAGCAATGAGAAGCCCTTGAGGGGTCTGATCAGGTTTGCACATCAAAAAGGTCTCCTGCCTGCAGCATGGAGCAGCCTTCTTTAAACATTGGATTACACATCCTTAAGAGTAAAAAGGTTTTATGTAAACTTACGTATTGTATATTTGTATATTCATATATACTGTATAGTTCATGTACATTATAAAATGTACAAATATAGAAATGTTTTTAAAGGGAGCTAAGAAATAATTTTTAAAGTCTTGTCTTGGCAAAATGCTGATAATTGTTGAAGCTGAGCAATAGGTACATGGGGTTTCATTATTATATTTTCTATCTTGTGTATGTTTGGAAATGACCACAAACAAAAGATTTTCTTTAAATCTTGCAAATTATGATGATGACTAGATACTATCATTAGTTAATATCTCAAAGCACAATGTACACTTAGGGTGAGGTTTGTTACCAACACTAGTAGATGTTTGTCCGTATTTCATGTGATATTTTTGATCACTGAATTCGGGGGCCAACTTAGAGTCTGACTTGATTAGGTCATCATTGTCTTTACTCATTCGAGGAGGTGTAATGGCTCAATTCCCTCTTACTTGTCTTTAGTATTATCTTCAATCTACAAATGTGATGCAGGAATCTTTTTAAGTCACTTGTCCATTTTTTGAAAGTTCATTTAATTAAAGCTACTTAATGTAATCCTTAAATGGCTTCTCCAGGAGAAGATACAAAATGCAGCACATTGTAAGGCACTGAGAACAAACGCGCAGAGGACCTGAATAGGCTTTTCCAAGATGGCCAACAGGAATGTGAAAAGATGCTCAACTTCACTCATCATCAGGAAAATGCAAATCAAAACCATCATGACAGATCACCTCACACCTGTTAGGATGGCTATTATCAGAAAGATGAAAGAGAACAAGTGTTGGTGAAGATGTGGAGAAAAGGAAACTCTTGTGCACCAGTGTAAACTGGTGCAGCTACTATGAAAAACAGTATGGAGATTCCTCAAAAAATTAAAAATAGAACTGCCATATGACCTAGCAATCCCGCTTCTGGGTATATATCCCAATGAAATGAATTCAGGATCTCAAAGAGATACCTGCAGTCCCATGCTCACTGCAGCATTATTCCCAATAACCAAGACATGGAAACAACTTAAATGTCCATTGATGGATGAATGGATAAAGAAGATGTGGTACCTATATATGCAATGGAATATTATTCAGCCTTTAAAAAGAAGGAAATCCTGCCATTTGCAACAACACGAATGGACCTGGAGAACATTATGCTGAGTGAAATAAGCCAGATGCAGAAAGACAAATATTGCATGATCTCAATTATATGTGGAATCTAAAATAGTCAAACTCATAGAGACAGAGAGTAGAATGGTGGTTACCAGGGGCTAAGGAATGAGGGAAATGGGGAGATGTTGATCAAGGGGTACGAAGTTTCAGTTATGCAGGATGAATAAGTTCTAGAGATCTACTGTACAACAATGTGAGTATAGTTAATACTGTATACCTGAAATTGCTAAGAGAGTAAATTTTAAGTGTTCTCAACACACAAAGGTAACCAAATGAGGTGACGGATATGTTAATTAGCTTGATTGTTGTGACTATTTCACAATGTATATATGGATGCAAAATCATATACATATGTATATAAAATCATCAAATTGTATACCTTAAATATGTACAACTTGTAATCATCAATAAAGCTGGGAAAAAAAAAAAAAACAAGCAGAAAACCATGAGGGCATCCCCTGAACCCTGCCATGTTCTAGAGGCTTCCTCTTGATACCTCTTGAACCAAATATGACGTGCATCTGTCTGGCACAAGGATTAGGGTGAGAGCCCAGGTCAATCCATTTGTTGAGTATCAGTAAATCTTTGTTTTTTAATTGAAGTATAGTTGATTTACAATGTTGTGTTAGTTTCTGGTATACAGCAAAGTGATTCAGTTATACATATATGTTTTTCATATTCTTTTCCATTATGGTTTATTACAGGATATTGACTATAGTTCCCTGTGCTATACAGTAGGACCTTGTTTATCCATTCTATATATAGTAGTTTGTATGAATATCAGTAAAGCTTTATTCTTAATTTTATTAAAAATAAATTTTTAATAACTTTTATTTATTAAAAATAAATAAAAATCAAAATTCTGCCTGCACCCCAGTGGACTATACTGTATTCAGTTTTGGAGACACAGCAAAGTTTTGGAGACAGGAGCGACCCAGTGAGGACATCCAGGAGGCCACTCCAGTACGGAATGGAGTGATGATGGGGTCACAGTAGCGATGATGGAGGGATGTAGATGGATTCAAGAGATATTTGGAAGTATTGATACATCAATGCCAGATTGAAATGGGGATGGAGAAGAAGAAGGACACAGAAGCACTCCTGGGTTTCTGTCTTGCACAGAGTTATGCTTTCTACAAAGAAAGTACATTTATTCAAATGTTGAATTAAACTAGCACAGTGTCATAAAACTGCAACCTATTTGTGCTATTTAAATGGATTGTTTATACTAATAGTGCTTCTCTGTTTTTGTTTCTTAATAGTTCTAGAAAGTGCACCAGGTTCTCGCTCAGCTAATTTCACTTGTGGGAAGCTTCTGATTTTGAACCCTGAGCCCAGGCAGAGTCTAGGAGACAATGGTAGATGAGCTGCACGTTCAAGCCTGTGCAGTGCAGCGCGCATCCCAGGCACTTTGACTTGGGTCAGTCCTTCCCCTCCCGGCACCAAGAACCAGCTTCCCTGACAGGAAGCTCGGTGTGAGGGCATATCAGAGTCAGGATGATGCGGAGAGGATGGTGAGGTGAGCCCCGGATATGGGCCGAGCAGATGACCGCCTCCTCTAGTTTGACTGAGGGGCCTCCAGGAAGACCAAGACCCAAAGGCCAACTTTCCTCTCCTATTCACCTGGCCCCATTACCTGAGATTCTCCCCTTGGGAATGAATTACTCTGCATTAAGTATCATCTCCCAGGCATTCTGAAAGGAGTAAAACATTATCGCCTTAATATGAGTGGGTTTATCAGATCACTTTTCTCATGGGCAGGAAAAGCCCGAAGTTTCATGACAACATTGTATGTCTGGCAAAGCACGGAAATGAGCATGCAGGAAACCCCCCCCAATACAAACATCCTTGATGTGTCCTTGCCACACTACCAGGCTGCAAGGGGCAGGCAGACAGAGGTACCTCTTCCTTCTCACAAGCCAATTCCCCCAACTAGGGAGATTATGCCATTCTAGAATATAGAACAATAATGATAATATTGTTAAATTTTAAAAATTCTAATTTACTAAGAAATTATGTGTGCCAGGCACTCGGGAAAGCACTTTACAGGTAAAATCCCATTTATTCTTTACCGTAAATCCATGGTAGGTGATTATGATTGTCTGTACTTTACAGACGAGCAAAGATCAGAGAGGCTAAATACTTGTGTAATGATGAGGCATGAATGATGAAGCCAAGATGGTATTCAAGTTAGCAGGATGCTGTAGATTAAAGAAAACTGCACCAAGGATCAAGAGACTTGAGTTTGAAATGCAGCTTTCCCAGGCAAGAGCTATGTGACCTTGGGCGACCTCAGAGCCTCAGTTTCCTCCTCTGTAAGATGAGAACCCGATGATGTCCCGGGCTCTCCCAGCTCTGACATCCCATGAATCTACTGAGACATAATCTTCCATCCGCCAGGCCTCCCATCCAACCACACACTTTCTCTTGAGGCCAGTTTAATTAGCCACTCTGTGCTCTAGCTCAGAGGAACTTTTCAGAGAGCAATCAGATGTTACAGTGGTTGTCTTTCTTTAATTTTTAAATTAAACTGAAAAAAGCTACTCTAGTGCTAATAAGATTAATGCCTGGGCATTCAAAGGGTCGGATGGAAAATATCAACCTGCTGAGTGGACAGGCTGATTCGAGGCAGGCTGGCGTGTTGCTGCCACTGTGTTCCTGTAACCAGGGCTGGGGAGGCTTAGCTTAGGGCTTCAGCTGTTCTATCAGCTGCGAACTATTCGTGTTTCTCAATTCTCAGAGTTACTCTGCCTTAGGCAGAATTACTTTCCACAAAGACACATGACAGCTGGCCTGGGGTCCCCACGTAGCACCCAGGAAAGCCGTAGCGACCAGGCCTTGCTGCAAACAACTTTTCAGAAGAGGAAGTGCCTTCCTTTATAACCCGGAGGAGCCTTCATCCGGAGCCTAACTCTTGTTGATTCATCTCAAGTCAGCCTGGACCATCACATGTGAGCGCCATGAATAAGCTACACCTGGCTCTGGCCATGGGGTCATAAATCTCAGCTTTGCCGTTTATTAAGAACACCTGGGCTAAAATCCCAGCTTTGCCACTTATTAAAAACATCACCTCAGCTAAGTCACCTAACACCCACAAGCCTCAGCCTTCCCACCTAAAAAATCGAGATTATAGTACTTTACAGGGTCGTTGAAAATATTAAGTAAGTGCTGACTTATATGGGAACACGTCTAGCCCAGGGTTAACATACATTAAGCACTCAATAAGTATTTGTTAAATCTGCATCATAAGTTGTAAGTCTCCAAGCCTGTATGGGGAAAGTTAAAGATTTTATGTCACTCAGAGGAAATTGTGGAATTCTGCAGCCCTCAAGAGCCATTGGAAATTTAATTCCATTTTTTCTGCAAGTCTTTACTGAATGTCTACTATGTACCAGGCACTGTTCTAGGTACCAAGCATACAGAAAAGAACAAGACACACAAGAACTTGCTCCCATGGAACTTCTTTAGTGTAAGCTATTTGAAATTTTCAAAAGTTTAAATACATTTGGGGGACTTCCCTGGTGGCGCAGTGGTTAAGAATCTGCCTGCCAATGCAGGGGACACGGGTTCGAGCCCTGGTCCGGGAAGATCCTACATGCCTCGGAGCAACTAACCCCGTGTGCCACAACTACTGAAGCCCACGTGCCTAGAACCCATGCTCTGCAACAAGAGAAGCCACTGCAATGAGGAGCCCACTCACCGCAATGAAGAGTAGCCCTCGCTAACTGCAACTAGAGAAAGCCTGCACGCAGCAACGAAGACCCAACGCAGCCAAAAATAAAAACAAATAAATTAATTTATTTTTAATAACTAAATAAACCCATTTGGGGACAACAGTGTCGTATTAAGCTGTTAGGCCATTAAGAAAACCCAGTGTCCAGCCTCTAAGCCTGGCCTCAGCAGAGGGCAGCCACACGCTCTTGCAACACTCTTCTTGGTGGCCCTATCACAGAGCACATTCCTGGGCTGGAAGACTGTGGCTCTGACCCAGTGTGACATTTCTTATGTCCTCGGGTATCCCTTCTGGCCTAAGCGGACAGGCCGTATAGTGTAACACAGCCTCGCTCCCCCCCAAGTATATTCCTCAAGACATGACTAGATGATCAATGAGAAAAGAGTTCCTTGTCTACACAAGTTCAGGAAACAATGCCTTGAACCAAGTTCAATAGGTTTCTTTGCTTCAGGCCTTCTCAGAGGCTTTAGTAAGCTAAGGTGCTTGTGAGTCTCAGAAAGGATTACAGTGTGCAGCCTTTGACCAAAGCGCTGCTTCGACCATGGAACACTTCTTTATTCTGGAGTGTATGGTAAGTCTGGCTTTTCCCAGCACATATTTTCAGACACTGGATTCTTGGAAAGAAGTCAGGAGTCCCGAGTTCTGGTCGCTGGATGCTGCCGACTCACTCTATGGTCTCAAGCAGGTCAAGTCACTTCCCTAGGTCTTAGTTCCCTCATCCAGAAAAACGTGTTTGTGTGGTCAAGATGGGGCAAGAAGGTGATGAAGAGGAGGGAGGAGGCTGGACCACATCAACTTGAAGATCCCTTTCAGAAGGACCAGTTTATCATCTGGAAGGTCACCAAGCTCCCTAGCGTACAAGCTGGCTCATGACTCTGTGTGCTGGCCCACGGGTTCCAATGGCCCCTCAACACTCAACGCCCCTGGGTTTGACTGTGACGCAGTCTCCGTCATCCCAAAGACCACTCCTGCTTCCCTTCAGTTCTATTAACAGACTTTCCATTTTATGGTCCACTAGCTCTTGAAAGAATTGCTCAGTAGCTTGGGTTAGCAGTCAGGTGGGGCCTTAAAGATGCTCCAGGATGAGCAAGAGTCAGCCCAATCCCATCTGAACCCTTTCTAGGGGACCTGGTGAAAATTATGCAAATATCATGAGCTAATACTTTTAACATGATCAACCATGTACAAATCAATATCTGTCTATCTAACTACCTATCTATCTATCTAAATAGAGAGGGAGAGAGAGAGAGAGAGACATCTATATCTATTTATTTATCTCTCACCCATCAAGAAACAAAGAGATGAGAGACTGGAAAAAATTCCAATAACATATTAGCAGTGGTTTTCTCTGGATCGTGGATAATGCATGACTATTTTCTTATTGAAACTTTTCTATATTTTCTAAATGTTCATCAATAAGCATGTATTATTTTTATGATACAACAAAACTAATTCCTCCCCCCTTTTTAAAGAGTCATCTAGGGCAGGTCTGGCTGTGAAAGAAACCATCCAGCAGATTTTGTCAGGTTGCCCCAGCAAGAGTCCTCCGCGTTCCTGTCTCCCATTACCTTGGCTTGTTTCCCTGATTCCTAATCTTCAACACCAACTCGCAAGCACAGTTTTTAATAGCTCCCCAACTGAGTTCCTGGTATTTCCATGTGACACCTGGCTATCAGCTTATGCAGGCCCCAAAGCCTTGGAGTAGCCACATATATTCCTGCAGGTTGTCCACTGCACACCTCCAGGGGTTACAATTATATAGATGACAACGTGAACGGTACCTCCTGAGTTGTTCAGTGCACAGTCTACACAACCTTACATGGCAGGCCTGGCTGCCATGAGTCATTTACTCATGCCCTGAGTCATTACTCATGATTGCCTGAACATTTTGTAGAGACAAGTGCTATGCAGAATACGGCAGTAGCTGGGCTTGGGAGGCATCTACCTAATGTATCACAGCATGGGCTCTGAAATCCAACTGCCTGGTTTATATACTAGCTCTGCCACTTAGCAGTTGAGTGACCTCTGACAAATTATTTAACTTCTCTGGCAATACAGCTTCAGTTTCTTTGCCTGTAAAGTGAGATAACACTAGTACCTACCCCCTAGTGTTGTTCTGAGGATTAAACGCAGTTAAAATATAAAGCACTTAATTTCCTGTCCCATGGTAAGCTCAATAAATGTTAATTACTGTAAGTATGATTTGCTCTGAAGTCACACCTAGAGACAAGCTCTTCAATGCTAATTAAAACTTGCATTCTTATTTAGCTCTATCTGGGCGGGATAAAGGGAAAGCCAGCCAGGGAAGGGATGAGTTCCTTGGGGCCAGAACTGGATCATGGGTTCTCACCAAGGCAGCATAGGATTCAGAGAGCCAGGGAGTCAAGCTGAATCAGGGTTGGTTAGTTAAGAACAGACATCAGTAGCAGGGGCAAGAGACAGGATGGAAATGAAGGCTGCGACGCCAAGACTGCAGCCGTCTGATGGAAAAGATGCTGGATTTGGAGAGTCAGGGATCAGGAAAGAAGCTCCTGAATCCTCACTGAAATATCCTTGGGATGCTCCCACCTTGTAGAGCCTGGATCTGTTGGACCTCCTTAAAGGTCAGTGCTAATCCTCTTCTTCCTACAGTAATTGGGATTGACTCTGGCTGTGAGTTTTGAAAGCACCCCTAATAAGCGTGGCTTGAACAAGATTGAAATGTCTCACTCAACTCAAAGTGTGGAGGTAGAAATTCCAAGGCTGGTCCATGGCTCTGCTCCCTCCAGCCCACACCTCCACCTTCTATGGGGCCTGGCCTCAGCATCGTGGTCCAGTTGGCATCCACGTCTAGGCAGTAGGATGAAAGAGAGACAAGAAGAAGGGAAGGGGCGCTGCCTGCCGCCTGAGATTCCCAGGAGCTGCCACACACCTGCTCTGTCTACAACCAGAACTCAGTCGTACCCACTTGGATGCAAAGAAGCCCGAGCAGTGTCCCTTTTATTCCCGGCAACGTATTAGTTTCCTACTTCTGCTGTAACAAATTACAAACTTAATGTTTAAAACAACACAAATTTTTATCTTGTGGAGGTAAAAAGTCTGAAATGGTTCTCACTGAGCTAAAATCAAGATGTCATCAGGACTGGGTTCTCTTCTGGAGGCTCTAGGGGAGAATTCACGTCCTGCCTTTTCCAGCTTAGAGGTCACCCCATTCCCTAGGTCATGACGTCCTTCCATCTTCAAAGCTGGCGCTGGCCAAGCAAGACTTCTCCCAATGCCATCTCTCCGGTTCTGACCCTTCTGCCAACTTCTTCCCCATGTACGGACTCTTGTGATTACATTGGGCCCACCTGGATAATCCATGATAATCTCTTTATTTTAAAGGCTACTGATTTGCAGTCTTAATTTAATCTGTAACCTTCATTCCTCCTTCCCATATACCATAACATATTCATAGGTTCTGGGGGTTAAGAGGTAGACATCTTTGAGAGGCTTAACATAGGCAACCATGGCAAAACTCCTATCGCTATCCAAGTAGGGCAAAGGACATGCCACACTGCCAAGAAGTCTGTGATCTCAGACAGTGGGTGTCCTGACACCCCACCCACCCACTGCCAAGTTCTGCCATGCTGATGGCATGGGAGGTGCCCACTGTGGAGGAGGGGCCAGCAACTCTTAAGGATGCCCAGCATCTTCTCATCTGCCCAGCATCTCTTAAGGATCCTGCTCCCCTATGTGCAGTTCAGGCAGTTCAGGTGGGATGGCCCCAACCCTCTCAGCCTCAGACAGTGCCAATCAGACTGCTCCTGGGTGGAACGCTGCTTCAGGAAATGGGCATGTGACCCAAGCCAGGTCAGTCATGTCGTTCTTGGTACTTAGGCTGGAATTTGGGGAATGATGCTCTCCCTTTTTTCTAGGATCACTGGCTTGTAGGACAAAGGAAGCTGGGAGGGGCCAATGGCCATCGTTGTCACCACTGAGAAAAGCCTGCCTGGTGTTGAAGCCAGCGCAGAGGTGAGCAAGAACCTGTGATGGGGAGAAAGAGACAGAGGCACAGGGGACCTCCAGCCATGCCCACAGCCTGACAGCCACCCCTGGGCTTTCAACGCTCCTGGGCCAATAAATTCCCTCTGCTATTTTCTTTTTCCTTAAACTAATTTGAGTTTCTTTCACTTGCAGCCAAATGCCTCAGCTAATATGCTCAAGAAATACCTGTTGGGGCAAGTCACAACTTCCCAGAGCCCTGGAGTGTCTCCTGAATCCCAGCTCTTCAATGCTCTGACTCTAAGCCAACAGTCAGGACCCACGAGGCCCTCCAGCTTCTATATGCCCTCACAGATACTCAAACACCTGGCCTCCCATGGCCTAGCTCAGCCCAAATGCATGTAGACTTTGCCAAGTCATTTACTCTGCCTGGGAAAAACCCCCATGTAACCAGGGGCCCTACCTGGCCACTCAACTGCTCTTTTCCTTCTGCATCTGCTGGGAACACTAACAAAGAGTTCAGAGGTAACCAGAGACCTCCATGGCTCTTGTAGGACATCCATATGGAAACTCATGGCTGCAGAAGGAAGAGAGAAAAAACAACTCTCTTTCTCTGAGTGGCAGCTGTGAGAACCTACAGTTATTTCCTCTCTCCCGCAGCCCCCTCCCAAGCACAGCTTTTCCTGGCCTGAGTCCCTCCCTGCAGTCCAGCTCTTGGCTCGGTTCCAAGTAAAAGACACTCCTTTAAATGTAACTGGAAGCAGGAATACCACCTCCAGGGAATCCCGCTACGGAGGAGGAATTTAGAAGACATAGCCATCCCCAGCCATCCCCTGTCCAAGCTAAGGTCAGAATCAGAGCGCTTCTGAGTTGGAGCAATGGAACTGAAGAATGGAGCTGAAGAACTGAAGAAGTTTACAAAGTACCTGGAGAGCTGCTTTGCTATTATAAGTGTCTCATTTCAAAATTTCCTGCCAGTAGTACACCTGGCTGGCTCATGGGAGCAGCTGTGAGCATCCTCTCTCAGACTTAAACATCTCCCAGCCCTTACCTTTTCCCAGCTGGATGGGGCAGGAGAGCCTATAAGACCCATCTGGGTTCTGGTGTCTTTAAAGAAATCAACACCCTCTTAGGTCATTTATTAAATGAGAAATTAACTTGTACTTTGACTAAAATCAAGTGTGAAGTCATAGTAATCACTGCCATTTACAGAGTACCTCCCATGTACCAGACACTCCACTTAACCTAACTACAACCTACCAGGTTTATTATCCCCAATTTACAAGTTAGTTGCCCAGGAACTCACTTACAAGAAGGTATGTGCTCAAAAAGAACTCAAGCCCACTGAATTAATTAATAAATAAAATTTACCTAGCAGTACAGCTGTCAACATCTGATAGGAGTGCTCACCCCTGCTCCCCAGGGGACAGCGCCTCCTTTATTTGTCTTCCATATGACTTCGTTCTGAGCAAAGTCCCATGGTGACACAGCGTTTAAAGACCACTTGTAGAAAGAGCCCAGTTCTTGGCGAGAGAGAATGTCTGGGATTAAATTCTGGCTCTGCTGCTAACCAGCTGTGCAATTTTGGATAAGTCAAGTAAGCAAGCTGAGCTTCCAGTTTTCTCAATGAAAAATAGAGCTCGGAATACCCATCTCTCTGGGGTTGTGTAGGGATTTGAGATAATATTTGTAAAGTGCCTTGCAGTGAGTACATGGTAAGTGCATGGTTTTATTGGTAGTTAGGTACTGTAACTGGTTGATCTGGGACAGAGTGATGGGCTCGATGAACGGGAGGATGTTGAAGGCAGAGAACCCGTTGAAAGAAGGCCCAGGAGAGGGCAGAGGTCACCAGACAGCAAGGTGCAAGGGGCAAAGTTACAGGGTAGACCAGGAACTGTAGAAGGAGCAGTGAGTGCCACTGAAGACAAATGGCTCTAGTACCAAGGTGCCAAGGATGCCATGGCCTGGAGCCCAAGAGCTGGCTGGAGGCAGAAGCCCCGCAGGACCTTTCTTCCAGAAGGACCACTTGTCCAGATGCTGAGGAGCACCAAGACCCTTGAACTGACTTCCTGTACAAAGGGGTGGAGACTCAAGAAAGTTCACTTGCTCACTTGTTCTTCCATCGCCAGATAATCAGCCCCTCTGCCCCCTTCCCACCCTTCCCCCCATCACTCTCCAGGAGGCCGAGTGGAAACATTCCCCAGAGCCTCCTCTCACTGCAAAGCCATGGGTAGGAGGCTCTTAAAAAGCAAATATTCAGCTTCATAAACATGTCATAAATTCATAACCAGTTCTCCACATTCTTTGTGTTTTTTATGTGATGCATCTAATATCTTTCTACTCTTGGCTTTGAACTCACATTTTTGGGTCCAGGTTACTAAGAAGCGGCTGTTCACAGGAGATTTTATTACTGTATATTACTTCTGTGTGGATGGGGCAGTTGCTTCTTTTTTATTTATCTCCAAGAAAAATATATTCCCTGTGGCACTTAGACAAAACATGATATTAGACATATTTTTCTTTTTCTGAAGAAGTTGCTTCAACTTCTGGTAAGATAGCGTCTAACCTGGATCTCCCAGAGGCTGCTTGCTTTCATGGTTTCAGGGTGGGGGCCACTGTGTGGGAACCTATGTCTATTTCCTTCCCTCAGAATGAATGTGCTCAAGACAAGTGCCATCGGATGCCCAGCAGGATCCTTGCAGATTCTATCCATAAATATGCATAAACCACAAAACAGGAGGGGAGCCAACACTTGATTAACCAGTATTCAACCAACCAGAACTCTCAGTTAACCAAAACTCTGTACTTGACTTCAAAGGAAAGGCCTAAGAACGCAGAGGAAAGAAGCTAATACTGGAGGGTTAGCTTTAGAAACAAAGCTCTTCCAACATACAGATGGCCAGTAGGCACATGAAAAGATGCTCAACATCACTAATTATTAGAGAAATGCAAATCAAAACTACAATGAGGTACCACCTCCCACTGGTCAGAATGGCCATCATCAAAAAGTCTACAAATAACAAATGCTGGAGAGGGTGTGGAGAAAAGGGAACCCTCCTGCACTGGTGGGAATGTAAGTTGGTACAGCCACTGTGGAGAACAGTGTGGAGGTTCCTCAGAAAACTAAAAATAGAACTACCAGCAATCCCACTCCTGGGAACATACCCAGACAAAACTATAATTCAAAAAGATACATGCACCCCTGTGTTCACAGCACCACTGTTCACAACAGCCAAAACATGGAAACAACGTAAATGTCCATTAACAGATAAACAGATAAAGAAGATGTGGTACATATATACAATGGAATATTACTCAGCCATAAAAAAAGAATGAAATAATGCCATTTGCAGCAACATGGATGCAACTAGAGATTATCATACTAAGTGAAGTAAGTCAGAAAGAGAAAGACAAATACCACATGGTATCACTTATATGTGGAATCTAGAATATGGCATAAATGAACCTATCTACAAAACAGAAACAGACTCATAGACGTAGAGAACAGACTTGTGGTTGCCAAGGGGGAGAGGGGGAGAGGGGGAGAGGGATAAAGTGGGAGGTTGGGGCTGGTAGATGCAAACTATTACATTTAAAATGGATAAACAACAGAGTATAGGGAACTATACTTAATAGCCTGTGATAAACCATAATGGAAAAGAATATTTTAAAAATGTTAAAAAAAAATCCTTTCCAGTAGCTGTTTTTATTATAGCCAATACTTACCAGGAGCTCACGGAGTGCCAGACACTAGGCTAAGTAGTGCACATGCGTTATCTAATTCAGTCTTCACAACAACCCCTGAAGGAAGTACTCTTATTGTCCCCATTTTACAGATCAGAAAACTGAGGCTCAGAGTGGTTAAATAACTTGCCCAGTCACACAAGACTGCCCTTAAACCCAGGATTCTGACTCTAGAATCCACAATCTTAACTGTTCTAGGAAATCAGTAAATTCAGTTCCAATGTCTACACCTCCTACAGACATATCTAAAACTAACAAGAGTCTATTTACCCCCTCTTTTTACAATCAAGGAAATGGATGCCCAAAAAAAGGAAGGGGTCAGCCTGTGGGCACCCAGCCAGCAACTGACAGAGCCAGGATTTGAAACAAGTTCAGCCCTTAGGACAGTACCCCTGTTCAGCCCTTAGGACAGTACCCAGAGGCTGCGTGTTTAGAAAGGTGGCACAGCCACGTTCCCCAGTCTCCACGACAGCCCTCTCTACTGCTCCTGGGGCTCATTAATATACGACAGTGAGACCTTAGTTTTTCGATAGATTTTGAACAAGAATTTGGAAGGGAGTAAATTAGCCACTTAATTAACCTTTTAATTTATCAGTCAAGTAGCAGGAGCTAATTGAAGTTTCCTTTGGGTATGAGGTTCAATAAGCCAACATAATAGCCAGGATTCACTGAGCACACACAATGTGCAAACTCTACCCTGAGTAATTTACATGTTTTAACTTAGTTAATCCTCACACAGGCTGATGACTCAGGACTGATGTTATTCCATTGCACAGGTGATGAGACTGAGGCACAGAGAGATTAAGCACTTGCTCAGGGCCTGCTAAATTTATGTACTATTTGTATAAAACTGCTTCCACATATATTTTCTTATTTAATGTCACAGCAAACTTGTGATTCACAAACGAATACTTTATTTATTTATTTATTTGCGGTACACGGGCCTCTCACTGCTGTGGCCTCTTCCGCTGCGGAGCACAGGCTCCGGACGCGCAGGCTCAGCAGCCATGGCCCACGGGCCCTGCCGCTCCACGGCATGCGGGATCCTCCCAGACCGGGGCACGAACCCACGTCCCCTGCATCGGCAGGCGGACTCCCAACCACTGAGCCACCAGGGAAGCCCTTATTTATTTTTATTTATTTATTTATTTTGGCCGCACTGCGTGGTTTCTGGGATCTTAGCTCCCCACTAAGGAGGGATCAGACCTGGGCCCCCTGCAGTGGAAGCGCAGAGTCCTAACCACTGGACCGCCAGGGAATTCCCGAATATTTTCTTATTTTTATCACCTCCATTTTAGAGGAGGAGAGCCAGAGTTTGCACTAGCCCTGTCACTTTTGAGCTATGTAAGCTTGAGCAAGCACTTTACCTCTTCAAGCCCTAATTTCTGTAAAATGGTCAGGGTGAACCGGACGCTCTCTAAGATCCACCCCCACCTCCTCCAAGCTGGAATACCCAAGATAGTGAAGAGAGATGGCCTTGTTCTCTGGAATGTCCCTTCCCTATGTCTGGCAAACCTGAGGTCTCTTGGCTTAAATACAGGCATGTGGGCACCACCATAGTTGTTGTGAGTAACTATGCGACTTAACTATCCACGTGCCCAAGGGCAGAGGAGAGGGGTTGCATTTTTACACTGATCTAATCAAAGCCTGCTTCATTCAGGATGTGCAACAATTCTGATTCCATGAGCACCCGTTGGATGGTCTGGGGCCAGCTTCCCTTGAGGTGATGTTGAGGAAATGACACGGGGAGTTCACTCCTGAAAAGTCCTGGGGCATCACCCAAGGAAAGAGCCACATGGGAGATGGACACGGCCATCAGGCCAAGCCTCTCATGGTCTAAAGCATCAGGGAAAGTCCCCGATTACATATGCACGGCAAGATCGGAGGCTGAAGCCCCAGTGTTTTTCTGGGTATATTTGTTTTGTTTTTTTCTTTTCTTAAGGCACTCAATTCCGTTTACATTTAAAAGGGCACTGTGTTCTGGCAGGATTTGCTTTTAAAATAAAAGGTAGGGATAAATAAGAAATTAATAGGTCTCTTGAGTACATGATGACCTGTCATAGCTTTGACACCTGACATTTGGAGAGTCGGGAGTAGATGAAAAATAACACAGTAAAGCTTTCACTGACTCAAAAGATTCAGAGAACTGGGCATTTTGTCAGAAGCTGTTGAACAACTACAATGTATTCAATTTGGAGAGATCTAGCTTGTCACCTATTACTAGAGTAAAAAAGAAAAATTTCTACCCAACACTAAATCTTCCTGTTCTAGAGAATTCCCCACTGAGAGTTCTGGGGTAAGGCAGAGCCTTAGACAGAAGTCTAAAAGATATTCACTTTCCCAGCTTCCCTTGCAGCTAAGTCACAGCCAATCAGCTGGGCCCATGAGCTTTCAATCAGAAACTGGTGATGCAAAGAAGTAGGGCCAATGGGGCTCCCCAAGTCGCGCAGTGGTTGAGAGTCTGCCTGCCGATGCAAGGGACACGGGTTCGATCCCCAGTCCGGGAGGATCCCATCTGCCGTGGAGCGGCTGGGCCCGTGAGCCATGGCCACTGAGCCTGCGCGTCTGGAGCCTGTGCTCCGCAACGGGAGAGGCCACAGCAGTGAGAGGCCCGCGTACCGAAAAAAAAAAAAAAAAGTGGGGGCATTGCAAAGCTGGATTGATACGATGCATAGACTGTATGAAGCTGGAAGAGAATGTAAAAGTCATCCACCCGCTCGTCTTAAAGATGGGAAAAATCAAGGCGTACTGGAAGATTTTAGTGACTTGGTCAAAGCCACACAGATGCTCCTGTCCCCTAAGTTGTCCATTTATGGCTCAGTCAGGACACATTTGGTTGTAAAGGGCAGAGCCAGTGAAAAGTCCACAGGCAGGGCTGGATCTGGGGGATCAGATGATGTCATCACAACACATTCCCACTCTCTACTTGAGGTAGAGACTGTCCTGATCTGCCCAGGACTGAGGGGGTTCCCAGGATGCAGGACTTTATGTTTCAAAATCAGGTCAGTCTGGGATGAGTTGGTCACTCTAGTTTATCTCTTCAGCTGTGCTGTCCTCTCCGTCTTCTCTCACAGAGGCAAGATGGCTGCAGGGCTGTGTCCCACCCTCTCAGGAACTCCTGCAGAAAAGGGCTATCTGAGTATCACCAGCAGGGGTCCTGCAGCTCGCTCTGATTGGCCAGATTTGGGTCACATGTACTGCATACCTCACTATATCCAAGAGGTCAGGCTTGTGCTCAGCTTCTCCTAGACCTTGTAGGGACATGACTATGCAAGACCACAGACTGGTCACCATTTCATTGCTGTAATTCGATGCCCATGTGCGACGCCTGGAACTGCATCACAAAATATATGTATATAAGTACATAAAAGATGATTGATACATAGATGACAAACATATAAACAACTGTATAACAAGATGGTGCTGGTGACCCTGTAAGAAATTGTTCCCAGGACCTAGATTTCAGATCCAGATGATACACCCTGACAAAGGCACCTTTTGCAATCATATGAAATGATGCTACAGGAGTTTCAACCGGAACTCACCCTGGACAGGCAGAAGCCCATCACCACAAATCCAAATGTATCTCCTAGGAGGAAATGGGGTGACCTAAAGAAGCAGTCCTCCCTTGGGACTTCCCTGGTGGCACAGTGGTTAAGAAGCCGCCTGCCAATGCAGGGAACACGGGTTCGATCCCTGGTCCAGGAAGATCCCATGTGCCGTGGAGCACCTAAGCCTATGTGCCACGACTACTGAGCCTACGCTTAGAGCCCTTGAGCCACAACTACTGAGCCCACGCACCGCAACTACTGAAGCCCGTGTGCCTATAGAGCCAGTGCTTCACAACAAGAGAAGGCACCACAATGAGAAACCCGCGCATGGCAACGAAGAGTAGCCCCCACTCACAACTAGAGAAAGTCCATGTGCAGCAACAAAGACCCAACGCAGCCAAAAAATAAATTAAAAAAAAAAAAACTTTATAAAAAGAAGCAGTCCTCCCAGTGCATCCTCCAGCCTGAAACTTCCTGGTCCACTTTGCTGAGATTGTACCCTTTGTGCTTGTCACAGGAAACTGTGCTATCTGTAAGATTCCGGGTTGGTTTCGTCAAGCCCCCAACCCTGTCCTGTGGAGAAATGCTTCACCAGGGCCACGTGCCCACACTGTCACCTGTAGGAGAGGCAGCCCCATACAACACAGGTGAGTTAAGTATCAAGGACGGCGTGCTGTTGCCAAAAGAAGGAGGGCGATGCATTTAAGAGTCCCAAAACACACATCCACCCCATCATTTCGTGCTGGTTAATTCTGCTGACTTTTCATATCACGATAGGCCCCTCTTACCCGCGCTTTTACTTTCTTCGGTTTCAGTGACCCGAGGCCAACCTCCATCCGAAAATATTAAATGGAAAATTCCAGAAATAAGCAAGTAATAAGGTTTAAATCGCACGTTCTGAGCAGCGTGATGAAATCTTGCATCATCCTGCTCCATCCTGCCTGGGATGTGAATCATCCCTTTGTCCAGCGCATCCCATCCCTTAGTCACCTAGTAGCCGTCAGGGTTATCATCAGATCGACTGTCACGGTATGGCAGTGCTTGTGTTCAGCTGACCCTTATTGTACCTAATAATGGCCCCACACCCTGGCACACTGCTGATGGGGTGCACATTGATTAAGCCTCTCTGGATAACATTTGGACATCCCTGCCAAATTTTAAAATCCCATACCCTTTGACTTGGGAATTATCCTCCCAGGAATTTATCCAACAAATATTTTGGTAAGTGGGGAAAGGGTGTATATTCAGGTGAATTACCGTGGCATGGTCAGGGAGGACTGGAAACCAGCTGTTAATGGGAGGGTCGATGAAATACACTGTCGTGTGCCCGCAATGGAATGAGACTTGCTCAAGGCATAAGGCAGCTCTGTGTTTACTGATGTGTATCTCTAATATACATCGGTAAGTGCAGAAGCGCAAGGTGAAGAATGGGCCATATAGTTATTTTGTATTATTCCTGGCATGGCTGCATGTAAATCAGACACTTGTAGATGAAATTGATTTAAATATTGTAGAAACTCTTTTTCAAGAAACACTACTACATATCCTTTGAGAAAATGAAGACTGCTTCAATAAAATGAATAAAATGAAAATGTTATGCTTCAGTAAAATGAAATCAGCTCCCAATTTGTATCACAGGGACCCAGCAGGTTACAAAACTCTGCTCAGATGGTTTAATTTAAGAGGTTTTAATGAAGGGATCAGTTACGGAGGTGTGGATAGAGTTAAGGGAGCCTTCAAGAGATGACGGCAGCAGGAAGCTGTTGCTACCTCTGGGTCTTCAAGGGCAAGGGGAGAAAAGCAGTTCTGCAGAACCCAATGAGAACTGAAATCAGGGCAGAGGAGCTGCCCGGCAGGAATTAAAGTCACGGAAGGGTCAAGCTGGTGGTGCCGAAGCAAAGAGGGAGTGAGGAAGAAATAGTCTGACTTCTCTCCTCCCACCCTCTAATTTTTTTGCCCGTAACTTCCATTGACCAAACCGAAATGGAAACCAGAGGGCAAGGGAGCCCAGGTAAGGTGATCTGTAGGGCTCAGCCCTAGGTCTAGAGAAGGACAGCACGTGCACTGAGGGGAGGCGAGGGGAGGGATGCTGAGAGTCCCCTGCACGATCCACCCTGTTGCATCCACTCAGCATCCATCTTGCCCCTCACTCGGATGAAGAAACTCTCACCCCCAGCATTACCGACACCAAATTCCATAAACTGCCCTGTCATGGAAAGGAGATGTCAATTCAGTCACACTGTCACTTGGAACCTAAATTGTAACACACCCTTCACGTGAGGCAGCAGAAAGGCAAGCAGAAAAAGGAAACTGTAATTGATTAGATAAGACATGTATAACAACTACCATCCACACCTTTCGGTCCCCCGCTGATCAAGGGACTGAAATCAACAATCAAGCCTCCTTCTTCCACCACCCAATCCACCTTCTCCCTTCTCTCAGCACTACAGATGACTACAGTTTTATTTACTTGATAGGATGAGTCAACCTTTTATTTCCATAGCATTAGAGCCCGTAGTGACTCAATATTCACTGGGTTGTCATGGTTTTTCACTAACCATTATGACTGTATGTGAGAGTGCTAAGAAGTGACCCAGTGAGTCTTCTGGGCTCTGGATATGGGGTTTTTTTTGCCTTTGCTGGGTAGCAGTAACCTAATTTTCCTTGATAATGAGGACCAATCCCCCCAGTCAACACAGTAAGCTTCTATCTGCTTGTTGGTCCAGGGGCATGAGGAGCCTCAAATGGCCAGGGCCACTTTCAGCTTCAGCTCTAACAGAACTATGCCTGTGGTCCCTGGTGGAAACCAGGGCCTCCAAACTCACCAACTAGGGATTTCAGGGATGGGAAGCCAAAACACTCTAAGTGGGTTGTTAGGTATCATAGTCTAAAAATGAGATGAGGTTACTCCCACCTCCCCCTTGGTTCCACGGACTTGTATTTTGGATATGGGGGAAACACTGTATTTACTATATTTCACAGGACAGAAGCCCCAAACTTTAAGGACGTTATTTCCCAGTGGTCTTTAGGTCATTCTACAGTTCTAAGCTTCTGAGTGGTGGGTCACATAGTATCAGCTAATTTTGTCACCAAGAGGCCAGTGCTGTACTTCCTCTGCCATAAGGCGAGTTCCCTGGTTATTTAGAGGTGAGATGGTGTAGGACACCAAGGCAGTTGAGGTCCCTTCAGAGTCCACATGGCAGCTGTGTTAAAAACCAGTCAGCTACGTCTCTGGTCCCGATTCTCCTTTACGTGGAAGAAGAATTCTCTTCCTAAGGTCTAGCAGCCTACTCTCTGTTTTATCCTCCCTGCTGGTTTCCTGTAAACTTCAGGAGGTGGAATGGTGCCATAGGAAAGCACATGAGCTTTAGAGTCAAAAGTCCCAGATTCAAATCCCAGCTCTGCCCCATATGAGCTGTGAGAGTCCAACTATGCAGTTTCCTTGTGAATAAAATAGGCATATTATACCTACCTTGCAGGTTTTGGGGTGAATTAAATAAACTAATGTAGATAAAAAGTCAGGCACACAACACACATTCAATAAACATTCCTCCCTCCCTCCTGCCTTCAAACTAAATTCCACATCTGAAGCATCCATTTTAGAAACTGTTTATAACAAAACATGTACCTTAGGGAAATTTATAAAACAATACCAGTTGAATTTTCTCTGCCTCAGCCTTGCTGCCCTGATGATGCGTGTGGCATAGATTTATAATAAAAATCTACAGCTCTCAGCTTTTCAATTCCTCATCCTTTACTTTCACACATGGCCAGCTCAGCATTCTTCTCTGTCTCAATGTTTCTAAATCTGCCAGTTTTGTGCAAGCCAAAATCCCCTGTCTGGGCTTGAGTCCAGTTTTCTCAGCAGATGATTTCTTTTGGTAAGCCCTAATACTTACAAATCATCCTCTGGTCTAACTCAACCCTTGGCCCGAGTTATACACGTAAGCACATGAGACTCTAGGGGGTTAGAGGAGAGAAGGGTGGACGGGAGAATGTGTATTTGTGTGTGACCCAGTCTTTGAATAACTTTCCTGCATGGGAGTTCCATACTGTCAAGATTGCTGTTTGCAAGCAACAGAAATCAGACTATCAGAGTCCATAGCATTGGAAAGAGGCTGAAGAAAGAGGCAGATGTGGAAAACAGGTGGGAACCAAGACAGCCCAAGAGGACCAGACAGCAAGGACCATGCAAAGCTGCTGCAACAAGGACCACCTGAGTCAGCACCCCTTCCGATGATGCTGGCCAGGAATGCCTTCCAGTGAGGAACCACTAACTTCCTTCCATCATTCCCCGGGAGAATATGATCAGTCAAGTCTAAGTCCGTGCTTGTCCCTGGCCTGACCGCAGCAGGGAGCAAGAAAATCTGGTCCCTTTACAGGTTCTGTATATGGAAATAAGCACTACCACCCACCAAGACACAGTGGGGCCTCCCCCTAAGTCAGGAGGCTAGCGGGAGGGTGCTACTCACTGGATGGTAAATATATACACACAACAAATTTTCAACACACATTCATTCACTTGGTTTTAGGCAATTTACAATCCTTGGCTTATTTGTTTAAAAGAAAGTTTGTTATAACTTATTTGTAATGAGAAATAGCACTACATGTATTTTGTAACATTTTTTAAGGCCTGAAAATGGAACCTTTCATCTCATGGTACAGGGCTGTGTGCTGTAACCACTGGCAGAGAAAAACCATCTCAGATGGATCAGATACAAGAGGGCAAAAGACAAGAGTCCCTCTACATGTTGTTCTAAATAGAGTTCCTGCCTCCTTCTGGGCAGGTCTGGGCAATTAGGAAGAAGTCCTTCCAGAAACACAGGCAACCTCCCCCCAGGCAGAGGAAATACAGAGTTTGCTCTGTTCCCCGCCCTAAAACCAGTGAAAGTGAGGCCTCATGCAAACAATGAGACTCTAGCCCTCAGCCTTCCATCCAACCATTCACTTCTCCTTTCATCTAAGCTAGAATCTTGAGAGCCCTCCTTGGTGCTTCTCTGACGTCACCCTTCGCATCCCATCGATCGCCAAATCCTGCAGTGTTTGCCTCCTACACACGTCTCAAGTCCCTCTTCTCCTCACACCCCCGCTGCCTCTCTCCTGGCTCTGATGCTCGTCAGCTGCTGTCTGGAAACAGCAACATCCTCTAACTTGTGTCCTATCTCCTGTCCTTGTGCTTCTTCCATTCACCCCTCTGACAGCCAAGAGAGAAGTATCTACAGCAAAATTGACCCACGTGATTCCCCTGCTTATAGCTCTTCCGTGGCTCCCACCGCTTCAGATCAAGCCCAGGCTTTCCAACAATCCTCACTGAGCCCTCTGCTGTCTGCCCACAACCTCTTCATCCCCAGCTCTCCTCAGTCCCTACCTCACATTCTGACCTTCACCGCACCCAATGCTGTTCCCCTCCTCTTGTCATTGGTCCATCTGTCTCCTCCGCCTGGGTGGCCACCCCACTCCCATCTTTATCTCCATTTGCTTCATCAGTTCTTACTCATCCTTTAAGACCCAGCTCAAGAGCAACTCCAGGAAGCCTTGCCTGACTGTTCCAGGTTGACTTAGGTGCTTTATCCTTGTGTGTGTCCCAACGACCTCTGTGCAAACCTCTCTCACTGCACACATCGCATAGTTTCAGGAGTACATATTTATGTGTCTCTCTCTCCCCATGGCCTCTACACCCCTGAGGGTCAATGTTCTGTCTCTCTCCCCATGGTCTCTACACCCCTGAGGGTTAATGTTCATCTCTGTGTTCCCTAAGCTGCTTTAGATAGAAGAGGGCCAGGCACATAGCAAGGGTGTGATATAACCCTGCTGAGACAATGAATGAATGACATTCTATAATAAACTTTACAGCCTGTAAAATGATCAAAAACAGAACAAAAGATAACCACTCCTTTTGCTTAGTTGACAGAAGAGAGAAACAATCTAATTTATGTGCCATCTCTTCAATAAACACACAATTTGAAGATGTTTAGCAAAAGCTTTTATGGAATACCATTTTTAGCAAAGCAGATGTTTAAAAGACTAAATTATTTCTTAAATTACTATCAACAGTAAATCCTGGTTGAAAATATTAAGTCCCTTAAGGGACTGAATTTCTCAGGCAGTAGTCAGAATGGGAAAGAAGATGAACATTCTGTACTTCTTTTTAAATTACTTTCTTCTTCCTGAAATGAATGTACTGTTATTTAAAAGAAATCGTGGGTTCATTTTATTTTTATTTTTATCGAATAAACTGAGACAAACAGTAAAATGGTTTTTAGGTCATAGACCACAATTTCTAGGCTACAACTTAGAAATTTAATTCCACGTACATGGAGACTTCATATGTGCCCGCTATCAGGCATACATCAGTGAACAGAATCCACTTATAGACTTCAGCTTTCTGGGGAAAATAGTGGCTAAGACAGGCCGAGATATACAAATCACCCAAGAAAAGACAGGAGAGAATTGTTTTTCTATTTCCCGATGAAAATTTGTAATTATTGTTATTGATCACCTTTCAACCAATGATGTCATAGAATCATTTAATGATCTCTATAACATGTACATGTACATAAATGTGAAAACCGAACACCAAATAGGTTAAGTGACTTCTCCAGGATTTGACAAATCAGTAGCTGACTCATATGAAGAAACACACTTAACATGACTCACAAACTTCTTCTCCAATAACTAGGGTTGACAAGTCAAAACATGCAGTGATCACAATTTGTCAAAATATAACAAACTGTAGATCTGCATTCAATCTGATGGTCAGGTAAGGACTTACAAGGCACCTGATTTTTCAAATCTTCTGTTTCTCTAAGGATCCTCGTTGACTTTGAAGAGGGGTCTCTTTAAGGGCTCAAATACCTGTTACTGTTTTTCTACTCTTTGGGCCAAACTCACTGATGAGAAGTCCTGATAAAATCCAATCATTGGAATGTGTGAATCAAAGGGTTTGAATTTTACTTTGAAATTTACTTTTCTCAGGGACATTGGTCAGTAGAAAAAGTTAATGGAATATTCTAACCTTATTGGTTTGGTCTCATGGTACCCAATTCCCAGGACTGCTACTAACCAGCTCTGTGTTCCTGAGTGAGTTTTTCTTCTTTGGAATTGGACTAGGTAACTTCTAAAAGTTTGTTCTGATTTTTATAAGCAGACTTTCGAGTAAGTGGTTAACATACCTGAGCCTCAGTCTCTTCATCTGTAAACTGGGAAAAAAACATCATTTTTCAAAGTTATGTGAATGTGAGTGATAATATAAGTAAGTAAACCACAAGACACAATGTCTAGATGAATTTCAGTCTGAGCTATTTTTGCATATGAGAAATCTCAGAATTAAAATTTGCTACTCAGCCATTCAAGATACCATTTGAAGAATTACAGATAGGCTAGTTTTAACCAATTTCAGGAACTAATACTGTATTTAAAGCTTTACATCTATAACAAATGTAACAAAAATTTAGTATAACAAATTTAACATTCACATTTTAAAATCTGTGGATTTTTAAAAAAACCACCAGAAGTCTGGGCTATTGGTGTAAATGTTGTGGTTTTATTCATTTCCCTATATTATACAAAAGTTAGTAGCTTTGTCTCCAAATCCTTTTTGCTACTTATCAAAAGAAAAAAAAGAATTTTCATTAAAATTGAGCCATTGAGCTATAAAAGGAGGAGGATTATAGCAAAATGTCCTTGACCCTCTCTCAGAAACAGAACCAGGCCCCCATTTGAGGAATAGCAAATGATTCTCATTAAAGTAATGAGAATATTCTCAGTGACATGTGTCTGACTGATTTTAATTTAGTTGGCAGGACTCCTGGCAGCCAGAGACCCAGAAATAAAACACAGCTGGCAGTTCCTGCTCAAACACAACTAACAGACTTATTTCACACTGTTTCAAGGATGCCCTACCCTAGACAGCCAGGGCACAAGGTCATATGCAAATTGCTGTGGCATTAAACATTCCTCGTTACAGCACTAGCAGGTTGCAAATACACTAGCTCCTCCTTTATCAAATTTACTCTGACTTGAACAGGGTAAGCCAACAGATTTGGTTGATTTCAGTCCCCGCCCAACCCAACAAGCTAAAGTTATTTTTAACTTACAACTACTGCTAAGTATTTTTCACACCAAAAAATACCTTTTTAGAAAGAGAAACTATGAAAAAACAAAATATCATTACATTTCAGTAAGAAGTAGTCAGTCGCTCGGCCAAAGCTATAAACAAATGTCATTTTGGATTAGAAACGTATTTATCATATTTATTATACTTATCAAGTTTTTCACAGTCCTTTCTACAAACAATTTCTCTAAAGAGCCTTATGAGGTAGCAGCCGGGCTAAAATTTTGTCAGCTTTACCTTTGAAAATGTAGTCTTTGGAACAGAATAAAGCCCACTTCCATAGTTCAAGTGCAACAAATAATAACTAATAATCTGTAAACTATCATTTCATTGTACAATTTGTTCCAATAGACACATTTTCCCATATCTGGAAATTAGCTAAGTGAGCTGGGCTCCATGCCCTCAAAACTTAAAATTTGGTGCGGAAGACACAAATGGACTTAAGCAAGTTTTGCATAAAGATAAATAATAATAACTACTACTGATGTTAGCACTGTAAGCAAGTTTTGCATAAAGATAAATAATAATAACTACTACTGATGTTAGCACTGTTATAGGTACCTTTATACATGTTACTTCAATCTCACAATACCTTCTGAGGTAGGTACTGTCATCATTCCCATTTCACAAATGAGGAAAAAGTAGCACAGAGAGGTTAAGTAACTTGCCCAAGGACACACAACTATTTAAGCAGGGAACTATGATTTGAACCCAGTCAATCTGGCTCCATTTGGGGTTGAAGATAGACTTCGGTACCAGCCTGGATTCCACCACATATAGTTGAGTTATCCTAGGCAAGCTATTTAACTTTTCTGAGCCTCAGTCTCCTCATCTATAAAATGGGGATAATGATACTTAGCTCACAGGCTTTTGTGAGGAGTGTTAAACAGGATTACGTTTGCAAAGTGCTTGGCACACTATCTTTAGCAAGGCTAATATCTGCCATCAAGGTAACAAGCACATTAAAACATCTTTTTCTAGGATTTTGACCACCTTCTCTATTTGTCTCACCAACTGGTAAGGCACCATTGTTGCAGAATTCAGATACGCAGGGCAGGACTGCATATCTGAACTCTCCCACCTCCCTATTCTGCTATGTCCTTAAAAATAATATGTCAATAGGTAAAGACATGGAACTAACAGCATCCCACAGTAGTTCAACATTTATTGTGTTATTTCTCATTTATCTGTCATGTACCAAGCACCATGCTAGGCACTGTGATGACTAAACCACTAAGACACAGCCCTGACAACAAGGAGCTCACAGTCCCACAGGGGAGAAGCACATGTAAATAATCAAATACCCAGCATGTGATTTGGTCAATCTGTTGCACAAAGCTGTTCAGGAGTGGCAGAGGCTCGGTATCTGTGCAATGGAACTCATGGCCAAACTATCCTGTGCACTGCTCAAACCATCAGGCCACGCTTGTCCTCCCCAGTCTGTGCCTTGTGAAATTCTCAGAGTATCCTTCTGCCCCTATATCTTGAGTCCAAAGCCATTTGTCTTTGTGGTTCTCAAATGCTCAGCCATGATAAGGATTCCAATTCCAGAGGCTTTGCAAAGTCAAGTCAACATCTAATGTGAAGGTAACTGGTCTAGACATGGCCTAGCACATTCTTTATCTTGAAGGGCTCAGCATTACAAGGCTTCCTAGTTAGAAACCATGTGTTGGAAGAAGTGTCAAGTTGGATTTTTAATGGTGTGGGAAATCTAAAGCAGTCACTCATACTTCAGTAAAGGCTGAGCTAAGATATGATAGCCACATTTTTTTTTTTTTTGAGAAGGAAGAGAAAGCCAAAGGACTAGAGACAAACATTGAGGCTTCCTGAGATTAGTTCTTACCCAAAAAGACAAGGACCCAAAAATTGTGATTTCCAACTTGTGCTTGAATCTTGAATCTTTCAAAGTAAAACTTTCACAAACTTTTATCTACTCAACCCTTTGTAGTAGTCAGCTATTGACACAATAATTCTGTGTAATAAAAGATGACAATAATCTCAGTAGCATTCGATAATAAACATTTATTTCTTGCTAACATAACTGTAGGACAACTGGGGTGTTTGCTCCATGTGTCACATCCTAGGACCAAAGCTTGAGGAGCAGTGGCTACCCCAGGTATGCTCTTGCCAGGGTGCTGGTAGAAGTACAAGAGGACTAGTCCAATCAGACAAGCACACACAACATATCCTCTATATTCTCTGCTCACATCATATCCACTAGCATCCCATTGGCCAAAGTAAGTTACATGGCCAAGGCTAATGTTAAGAATCAGGGAAGTACCAACTTTGGATTATACTACAAAGCTACAGTAATCAAAACAGCATGGTACTGGCAAAAAAACAGACACAAAGATCAATGGAACAGAATAGAGAGCCCAGAAATAAGCCTATACACCTATGGTCAATTAATGTACAACAAAGGAGGCAAGAATATACAATGGAGAAAAGACAGTCTCTTCAATAATATGTGGTGCTGCGAAATATGGATAGGTACATGTGAAAGAATGAGATAAGAACATTTCCTCATGCCATATACAAAAATGAGCTCAAAATTAAAGATCTATGACCTGAAACCATAAAACTTCTAGAAGAGAACATAGGCAGAACACTCTTTGACATAAATGGTAACAATATTTTTCGTATCTATCTCCTAAGGCAAAAGAAATAAAAGTAAAAATAAACAAATGGGACCTAATTAAACTTAAAACCTTTTTCACAGCAAAGGAAACCATCAACAAAATGAAAAGACAACCTACTGAGTGGGAGAAAATATTTGCAAATGATACAATCGACAAGGGGTTAATATCCAAAATATATATATAAACAGTTCATACAACTCAATATCAAAAAATCAAACAACCTGATTAAAAAATGGGCAGACCTGACATTTTTCCAAAGAAGACATACAGATGGCTAACATGAATAGATGCTCAACATCACTAACTATTAGAGACATGTAAATCAAAACAACAATAAGATCACTCACAACTGTCAGAATGGCTATTATCTAAAAGTCTACAAATAACAAATGTTGGTGAGGTTGTGGATGTACACTGTTAGTAGGAATGTAAACTGGTGCAGCCACTATGGAAAACAGTATGGAGTTTCCTCAAAAAACTAAAAAATAGAGTTACCATATGATCCAGCAGTCCCACTCCTGGCAATATATCCAAAAAAATGAAAACACTAATTTGAAAAGATACATGCACCCCAATGTTCATAGCAGCACTATTTACGATAGCCAAGATATGGAAGCAACCCAAGTGTCCATCAGCAGACAAATGGATAAAGAAAATGTGATACACACACACACACACACACACAATGGAATGTTACTCAGCCATAAAAAAGAATAAAATTCTGCCATTTGCAAAAACGTGGATAGACCTAGAAAGTAGTATGCTTAGTGAAATAAGTCAAAGACAAATATTTTACGTTATCACTTATATGTGTAATCTAAAAACTAAAAATGAATATACAGTATATAGCAAAACAGAAACAGACTCAGAGAACAAAATAATAGATATTGGGGGGGAGGGGCAAGATAGGGGTAGGGGATTAAGAGACAGAAACTACTATATACAAAATAGATATGCAACAAGGATATATTGCACAGCACAGGGAACTACAGCCATTGTTTTATAATAACTTTAAATGGAGTATAACCTATGAAAACACTGAATCATTACACTGAAACTAATATAATATTGTAAGTCAACTATACTTCAATTTTAAAAAAAGAATCAGGGAGTTACATATTACTAAGAGGCCATGGGCCATGTGAGTGCACGACACTACCAAAGAGGAAAGAACTGGTAACAATAATCCCATTTAACACACTTTCTAAACAATCCTGAAAGGTAGGCATTTATAGGCTCTACCCTTTCTTGACAGCTGAGGAAACTGTGCCTCCAGAATTTGTCATTCATGTAGGTCAGACAGACAGTATGTTGCTCTAGCAGAAATAGAATTCAAATCTTGACTTCTATAGTTTCTACAGAGATGTAGTTTGCTGACATGTAACTAGCATGCATCTTTAATAATCACATCTCTTTATTATGCTGCCTTACAGCTATCAATTCTCTCCAACAAAGGCCAGACCCAACACTGTCTCATCTGTCAACATGATCATAGTGACTATCATTTATTTGGGACCTTCTGCAGTGTTTTTACAAGATATTTTTACTATTACTATGCTAATAAATTATTTATGGTGGAAAACCTGAATCAGAAAACTCTGGCTACTTGAAAACAGACTTTATTAAAAACACCTCCTTTCCCCTCCAACATGTACCCTCCTCCCAAGGCACACACAATTTCTTTGTCTACTCTGAGCCTTAAAGATTGCACAGAGTCGGTGGGGCAATGTTGATGGCTGCAGAGGAAGGGGTGTGGAAGAATCAAGGAATCAAGTGGAAGCTAATTATCGAGCATGCAGATTTTACTCTGCTGTGACCACTCTGCAATCTAATTGACAAATGGAACAGACTGTAAAGCATCATAACTAGAAGTCATGAAGAACAAGAAGATACCCTGATTGTCAGCAGCTTCCCGTATGTATTCACCTACTCATTGGACAAATAGTTATCTAAGGCCTACTCTAGGCCTTGCAAGGTGCTGGAGCTGGGATACCCCCAAAACAAGACGGTTGATCTCTCCTGGAGATTACATTCTGCACAGAGTGGTAGCTTGTTACCAAAAAGCAAACAGGATAATTTCAGATTGTACTGTGGATTGTGAAGAAACTAGCCCTGTGACCCTAGTAACTGGTTTAACCCTTCTCAGGGGCTCTCGGTGCCCTCGTCTGGAAAACCATAGCTGCCACACTGGGCCCCCCTCCCGGCCCCCCGCCCCGCGGTTTCAAGGATGAGGTTAATAAACTGAGGTCTGTGAGGGCCTCGGACTCTCGGGCATCGCCTCCTCACTGTGGACTTTTACCGAACTTCCTTTAGTCCCCATCAGTCGGGAGGAGGGGCATTCTGGGCCCCTCTCCCTAAACGCTCACCAAAACTAAAACAAAACTCCTGGCTTGATTATTTCCCCAGGAGAGCCTAATAGCCCAGAGGATGCCGAACAGCAGGAAGGGGAAAGGGGCTTCGCAGTTCTTCGTAATAAAATCCCATTCCCCGGCGCCCTAGACCCGGGCCAGGCGCCAGCGCGGCTCGCTTAGGGTGGCCAGAGTGGGGTGGAGGGCTGTCCCTGCTCTCCACTCCCACCGCGCGGGGACCAGCTGCCGCCTGGCCTCCTTCTCCTTCCTTTGCCACCTCGGAGACAAGCCTGACAGCAGACTCTTTAACAGTTCTGGGGCAGGGTGAGGTGAGGTGCTGTCCCCCCGCCCCACTCCCGCCTCGCGGTGGGTCCCCTCCTTCTCCCAAGAGCGGGTCTAGGCAGCGAGAGAGGCCAAGGAGGCTGCGCCCTCCTACCCGGCTCCGGGCCGCGCTGTGCCGGGCCTCGGTTCCTGCAGGGGTGCTCTGGATCGCGGGGCTCGATTGTGACAGCTCGGGGTTGGAAAGGGTGCCGTCCTTTCTTCCCACCCCCCGCCCCGCAGCGATCCTGACGCCACTCGGGCCTCCCCCTCCCTGCACCTCGCCAGGCCGGGAGCTGCAGGAGGACGGGGCGCAGTTTCCCGAGTGCCCGGCCTCGCTCTCGCGGCTGCAGAAGCTGCGCCCTGGGGGCGGGGTGGGAAGGCAGAAGGGCCAGAGGCGAAGGGGCAGTGGGAGCCCCAGCCCCGCGGCGCGGCTTCAAGTTTCCACCAGCGACCGGTTGTGCAACAGCCAGAAGTGCAGGAGCCGAGGGCGCCTCGGAAAACAAGCCGAGCCTATAAACAAAGCCACGTGGCCTCTGGGCTGGGGGGGCCGGGCTAAGAGCAGGCGCCTCTTCCGGCAACAAAGAGCCGCGGCCAGCGGCCCGGGATAAATACGGCGGCCGGGACAGCAGCGCAGCACTCCAGGGAGCCCCGCGCGCCCGGCGACCCTCCACAGCGCCCCCCGCGAGCACAGGTACCCCGCTCCGCACCCCCGATCCCGCAGCCCTCCACTCGGGCTCCCTGCAGCCGCTCCCTCACCGGCCCCGGCACCCCGAGCATCCGCCCAGGGCGGCGCGTCTCCAAGGCCGCCGGGCCAGTCCCGTCCATCAGCCCGTCGCGTCCATCCGTCGCGTCCGTTGGCAGTGCCATGCCATTCCTCGGGCAGGACTGGCGGTCCCCCGGGCAGAGCTGGGTGAAGACGGCCGATGGCTGGAAGCGCTTCCTGGATGAGAAGAGCGGCAGCTTCGTGAGCGACCTCAGCAGGTGAGGGGATCGCCACTAATTTCAGCTGCGCAGAACTGACCCGGTTGGTCTCCGGGAGCGGGTCGGGTGACTGGGACTCAGGCCGGGCTGGAACAGGGTGAGAAGGGAGCCCCTGACCAGAAGGATGGAAGTGAGTTGTCCGGGTTTCTGCAGAGGTCGCCAGAGCACGGGATTCGGGGTATTTGGTTTCTCTTATGGTTCAAGGTCAGCGTCTCCAAGTGGGCACGACTCTTTACAGAACCCCGTGTCGCTCTGAGAATCTGACGACAAACGAGGATCTAGTCCCCAAACGCTAAACCTTAAACACACAACTTCAGGGGTCCCCTGCCTTAAAGGACACCGGTGTCGCGCGGTTTGCGGGTCGGGGCGCCGGCGAGTGGGCTGCACAGCTTTCACCCTGGGGTGGCGGGGCTCCGAGCACAAGCCTGGAGACGGGATTGCACACGGGTCCCGTCGGGAGCACCTCCAGGCTCTTCCCACGCACAGGCGACCACAGAGTGGGAAGAGAGGATGAGTAACCAGGAAGGGGCCGCCAGATGGTCCCTGGGGCACCAGCGCTTGCGGGCGGACTTGCGGAGCCATGGTAAGGACTGAGAGACAGAGCTGCGGAGGAGGGAAGGGAGGCGGGGTATAGATCCTACAAGCCTTGTACTTCTGGGAGGACGGCGTCTTTGCACCTGTTTCCTCGGTGGCCCTTTCAGTCAGTTTTCTTTGTAGAGTGAGTGCGCCCCCATTTCAAGTGATGCCTATCACCTGCAGCCCACCTGGCTTGCGTGAGCCTCTGGACTCAAGGTCCACCTGAGCTCTGTCAATCTGGTGGAAAATCCGAGGTCCACCGTGCCTGCTGCTCTGCTTCGTCAATAACACAGGGAAGCAGCGACTAATGAGTTAGGTGGTCTGGGGTCCCTCAGTCATGATCTCCACAGATGGCTTCCGGATCGCTGCCATTTGGCCCAGAGGGGATCAGTGCAGACCGCTTACCCTTGGGTGCCTTTATCCCGGGCCTTTGCTGAAAACCACTGCTCCACACCCCAGCCCTTAAATTGACTTCAGTGGAGAGTTCTGTACCTGGGCCAGCTTCCCACTCAGATTTACCAGTGGTTGTTTGCCTGAGCCCCTGGCACTCAATTTCACGAAAACTATCAAGGAAAACTCGTTATTGCCATGTCCTGACCTCCAGAGCCCCACACCTGTTTGTGATTTGTAAAGCATCACCTTTTGTCTTCCAATGGGAAAAAAATGTTTAATCTTGGGGGTCTGCCAGGAGAGACAAGAGCACATTGACCTTTATGTTAAAGACACTTGGAAGCAGTCCCTGGGGAGTTTGGGGAGCACTGTAAAGAAATCTTATTTATGGAAAACCAGATAATTTACAGGAAAATAAAAAGACCAACTGCTGTCACTAGACTCTTTTAAGTGACTCTAGTTACCAACTAGGCCTAAATTATTCTCCCTAGACTAAAAGCTTCCTTTTATTTTAGTAGAGTAGAAACTTCCTTCCTTCCTTCCTCCTCATTCCCAAGAAATGAGGATCTAATATTTTAGTGCTTTATCTTTGTGTAACAGTTTGGATTCTTTCTAGGGAGGTGCAGTCATGATCTGCTGAGCTGTGTCACAGTGGCCCACCCAGATATAAGTGTAGCATGCTCCTCAGCGGGAAACAGACCATTGGGTTCAGCAGGAGAGGTTCAAAATGCAGAGCCTCTGGTTCGCATAAACATTCACACTGCATCTGCTCCAGGAGAAAAGCGGGTATCACTCCTATTTCCAAGTAAATAGTGGTGCCTCTCCCTCCACAGTAGGGGAGACCTGGAGAAGGTTTTACCTTACCACAAAAGTTTAACCCAGGCTGGAATCAGGTAGCTTCCCACCCCCTCTCCCCTTCTTGAACCTCCTTTCTTTCCTCCATTTTCACGCTTTCTGAGCTAGAACTGTCACCACCAGCATCATCACAAAGGGTGATCGATATAGTGCCCACCTGTGGCTCTTTGATGAGTCATCTGAGGAATCATTTGGTAGCTCCTAGCAAAGCAGCTGGCTGTTTGTTTGCAGAGTGTTTTTTTCCCCAGCAATTGTAAACAATCCCTTCCCTACTTAGCATGAGAAGTCTGCCAACTTCTTAAAAGCAGTTGGCCTTCTGAGACCTGGGTTTGTAGTCTCGAATATCCCCACTGTTTTCAGTCTTGGTGATGTTTCGCTGTGATGTCAGGTTTGGGCTGAGTGCCTGCCTACTCAGGTGAAGTTGAATGCCTCCCCTGTTAGGAGCAAACAAGGCAGGCCCTTTTGTTTGTTTTTTTTGTTTTTCGTTTTTTTCGGTACGCGGGCCTCTCACTGTTGTGGCCTCTCCCGTTGCGGAGCACAGGCTCCGGACGCGCAGGCTCAGCAGCCGTGGCTCACGGGCCCAGCCTCTCCGCGGCATGTGGGATCTTCGCGGACCGAGGCACGAACCCGTGTCCCCTGCATCAGCAGGCAGACACTCAACCACTGCGCCACCAGGGAAGACCAAGGCAGGCCCTTTTGAAAGGGAGGGAGCGGGTGGATGTAAAACTGAGGCCTGCAGGGGCCTCATGCACTTACTCTGATTCCACCTACCATTCTGTGAGCTGCCTGAACAGGAGAGAGGGATGAGGGTACACTTGGTGTATTGCAGCCTGGGGACAGTGTTTTTGTGTTGACCACAGTTTGTCTGCCTAGCGCACCTTCTCTGGACTCTGCTGGCCATTCTCTCTGTGGTCCAGGGCCCTGTCCTCCTCCAGCAGCAGAATGTTACAAAACCCCATCACAGCTAAGTGCCCTGAACTGAGATCATGGGAGGATTTCAGATAAGCTTCAAGCAGGGCCCCTTGTGAAAAAGTTGAAGCTACATAAGCTGGAAGAGGAACGGCAAGTGTTACATTTGAGGAAAGAGTTCGGCATGAATTGGAGTGATCCAAGAATGCTTCAAGGAAGTGATGGCTGAGCCACCTCGTGTGCAGTCTTCCTCACCAACGACCCCCAACCCCGCCCCAGCCCACCTCCAGGATGAGTAATCTAAGCTCCCTGAGCCTGGGCCACTCTTCTGCAAGCCTGCAGTTCAAAACTCCAATGTTGCTTTCCAGTACAGCTAAGACTGAACCGGAAGCAGGAAGTTTACTTCAGTGCCCTGGATGAGTTAGTGAATAAGCAAATAAAAATAATAGTTAAGATTTTATGAGTGCTTACTGTGTGCAAGGCACTGTTCTAAGAGCTACATACACTAGGCTGTTTGTTTTGCCAGAACAATCCGGTTACTAGCCATGTGAGCTCGACAAATTGGGTATGTATTGGAGCAAATTAGCATAGAAACTCATTGGCCTTAATCTACAAGTAAGCCCTTTGGGGTAGGCCACAGCTTTCTTAAATGGCCTGTTATTACAAATGAAATGAGAAATAGGGCTTTTTTTTTTTTCCTTCCCTCCCTTTATCTCTGCTGCCAAATGGGCCTATTTTGAAATCTTTCACTTTTTCTAAAGTTGTCTTTAAGTATCTTTGTATGTGTGTGATGAAAGTACAGGGCTGGACGAGGTCTTTTTTCTTATTCTAGGCCTGTGCCTATAAAAATCAAGATTAGTAAGATCTGACTATAATATAGCGACTTTCTGGTTATTATTGAATTTAATGAAGAAAGCACCCTCTTTAAATGGTTTTGCTTATTTGAAAAAAAAAAAAATGTTGTGGTTCCTAAATGGTGGTGGCTTTTCTTGTTCAAAATTTCAGTTGTAATTTTCCATTGGCTTTGCATTTCCTTGAAATGGGCATAACTGAACTCTCAAAATAGCCTCTAACTGAAATATATTATTGCTTAAAAGAAAACATATAAGCAGGCAACACAAATAAACCCCATAGCCCTTCCTTCCAGGCCCTACCTCTGAAGTCCAAAACCTATTGTCTAAGTGAAAAGTGCAGGGTTTCTCTTTGGTTAAAGCTTTTCTACATTCTCCAGTGGGAGAGCATCATCAATTATGTCAAATTCTTCTTAAACTAGCTTTGGAAATGAGTCACTTGGGCTTAAAGCAGGTTATTGTTGTTTCTGTGAAGAAAGCAAGTGCTCAAATTCCTTTGAGGAATGTTTTCAATTAGAAAAGAATAAGATGAAATATAAATATTTAACATTGCTAAGGAATGGTCACAATCTATGGCCCAGGCTCCGAAAATGTTCTGCTAAACCTTAAATGTGTGATTGAGAATAAGGCAGCTTCATTTTATGGTTCTCTCTATGTGGAACTCAGGCTGTAGGCTTTTGTTCATGGTGTATGTGCGAGTTTCCTTTAAAAATAAGGCTTCGTGTGGTATTTTTACACAAAATGGCCTAACTTTGTTTTCTAAAGCTGTTCTCAGCTTTGGTACATCATGGACCAATCAAGTGACTTTCCATCTTTCTCCCTTCTCCTCAGCATTGATTGAAATTTCTTAAACTAGCTCTAAGGGCTCAGAGTTCTACTCTCCCTTTCTTCTGCCCCTCTTTTCCTGCTGACCTTGGTGCAAGTCAACTGACTGGTCGGTGGTTTTTTGCCTCTATAGCTGTGCAAGCAGACAGACACACACTCACATGTGACACAAAGCTGGACCCAAAACATTCACCCTGGGCTCACTTAAGAAAGTGCCTCTAAGAGAGCGCATTTCCACAGTAATCGCTCTGAAACCTAAAAATATCCTGTTTCCCTCAATGAAAAAGAGAAGGCTAATGATATTAGGAAACTCAGTAAATGGTATTAAGCATGGCCTTCTGAGGGAAGATTAACAAATGACTGATTATCTATCAAGCCTATCCCTATGGGTCCAGAAACACTGAGTATATTGTTGGTAATGTCACGTGTAAGCATGTTAGTAAGATACTTATTGTACTTATTGAAGTGCTACTGGAGAGACCATTGTAGCAACAGGATACTGGAAATTGTTTCAACCCCTCTTTTCTCTTTTACATAATATCCATACAATGGAGAAGTGCAGGTGTACCTCATCTTATCCAACAGATGTAGGTCCAAAAAAGATATAAATTAAATCATATTTTAAATTCAGCAGAAGAACTCAGAAAATTAAAGGCCTCTAATATATGGCTGATGTAAGGGGAAACAAACCCTAATTGATGTTTTACTGGTTGGCATTATAAATCCTGCCTGGCACATGCATGCCTCACGGGAGTTGGGGGGATCGGGGAACCTGTCTTCTCGTTGTACCTCAGTATTTCTCCTGCATTGCTTCTGTGGAAGCTCTTCAGAGACTTACTCTGAAATCCCATTGCATAACAGAATAGAACTCAGTCAGCCCCCCAAATGACAGCTCAGCTCAGTTTACTGAAGGAAATATGCCCCTGACCCAAGTTGAATCTACACATCTTTAGTGACCTGTGAATTGGCCAGTTCTGTCTTTTCAGCTCTTATAAATGTATGAGTTGTAAATACAGCTTGTTTCATTTAGGACTCAAGGTCTTCACCTCACAGCATGATGCCTACTGTTAGTCAAGGAATTATATAAAACCTAAACAACTAGTACTATACGCTGAACATCTCCTAGAGATGCAGTCTGTAAGTCAGATTTTTGTAAATGTTTTAAAGACACAAGGGGAGCATGCTAGTTAAAAGCAGCTTGGGTTCACTTTAAATAGGTGAATTGTATGGTATGTGAATTATATCTCCATAAAGCGGTTTTTTTTAAAAAGCAGCTTGGGGTGGATGTTTTTGCAAAATGAAAGTATTGTGTATTATAGTGATACCAGTAACAATTCCTCTCCCTCCCTCCCTCCCCATCCATTCATCATTTTTGCTTAAAATAATGTTGTTGTACCCCGCATGGCTCCTAAAGAGTGCAGGGCTGTGCGTCAAATACAATGGCAGACACTGTTGGGAATTCAAAAGAAGCAGAAGCCCCCGTCCCTGCCTTCCACAGAGATGTGACACTATTTCATCCCCGAAGAGGGAAGACTGGGCCCGTACAGACTTCTTTTGAGTGATTATTTTATTGTTTGGTTTGAGGAGCATGTATGTTTGTGTTTTATAACACAGTAAGCTATTTATAGAAACAGCTCATGTTAAAGTATAGCTGTTACAGCTCATCCCCTCTTGTCTGTTATTCCTAGTTACTGCAGCAAGGAAGTATACAATAAGGAGAATCTTTTCAACAGCCTGAACTATGATGTTGCAGCCAAGAAGAGAAAGAAGGACATGCTGAATAGCAAAACCAAAACTCAATGTAAGCCGTTTGTTGTGAACTTGAGAAGAAAGCTGAAGATCATTATGATTGGGTTTTGGCAGGGGAACAAATCACACCTCACATGTTTGGCATCCGCTTTCATGTTGACTGTGTCATTCACAGAGGTTACCCGGATCTTTGCTCTCAGAAACCTGGCTGTGCATTTTATGAGTGAGATTAATGTATTCTTTACAGTCGTGTTTATAAGTCAGTTGCTAGTTGGGGTGTTTTTTCCCTGCTTGTCACTTACATTTGACACAGTTAAGTTTAGTTATTATTCAGTGGTATGGTCAGCTGAACCAGTTCCAGTGTGTGCTTTTGTTTAGAACTGTGTTTTGAGGCTTCGAACATAGATTTCTTTCTCCCTCTTCCCTTGTATAAATACTAGTAACATTTCTAGATGCTGGATGTAAGTATGAACAGAGAGTATAAAGTTCTATTAATAAGCATGAATTACAGATCTTTAGTTTATTCCATCTGTACTGCATGGCTTCTTCATATTATCTGTTTTATTTCTACTCTTTATGGCCTTGTTTAACTTGTAAGCTTGGCATTTAACACAAACTCGTACTTGGGTATTAGATTTTTTTCTTTAATTTGGAGCTCTGGTATACTCAATCTGAGTATCAAAGACTTGAAGTGCTTCCGACAAAGTAAATTACAACTCCAGTATTTATACACTGCAGAAGTTAGGCATTTGCCTCCCCTTAGATTGTCAGTAGTCTGTCCTTTTTTGTCGAAACTTTTTTACACTTTGGATTAAATGAAAACGAAACAAGTTTAAAATCTTGGGCATGTTATAAATTTTAAAGCTGTGGGGTTTTGGGTTGTTTTTATTTTGTCTTTGTAGATTTCCACCAAGAAAAATGGATCTATGTTCACAAAGGAAGTACTAAAGAGGTGAGCACCCATCTGTTTACTAAGGAGTATGCTTAGCTTTATGCCTCCCCTGACAGGGTAGGGGCGAGACTGGGAAACTACTTCACATCATGACTGTCTTCTTGGATGTGGGTGGTGGAGGTCTGCAGCCCACTACCTAGCCAGCCATCAGAGTTTGGGGCTACAGAGAGAGATGCAAAAGTCACTAGGTGGGCTCCCCAGTCATTCAGTGGGATGATGTATGTAGCAATGCTTTATAAAGATTAATATTCCCACATCTCAAACACACTATTATAAAGCTTTAGCCTTTCCCTCAGGGCAGTGCCTCCCTTTTGTTCTAAGGTCTCTTTTAGACTTCAACTCAATTCATTTTAGCCCTGGAAGGGTTAATCACTAAATACGGGAGAAGTTTTCGTGCGCACCCAGTGTGAGGCTGCACGAGCTAGATGCAGAAGAGAACAAGACACTGTAATATCTAAATTTGCATGGCACTTTGTAAAACCCTTTTATGTACATTTTCCCGCTGCACAGGCATTTGCTCAGATAACTAGGATACAGGCAGTATGACAGATTGATAGAATTTCTATTGCTGTCAGGGACCTTGGAGAACATCTAGTTCGCTCTGTGACTTGAGGCCCTGAGAGGGCCAGGGATACACCCGAGACCACCCAGGTACTAGAAGCAGAGCTGGGACTGTGAGTCAGGGCTCTCTACACCCAGTGCCTTGTGTGTTCACAGAGAAAAGACCAAAACTTCTTTGGCTTCTTCATGAAGCCTTAAAAACGTTTCTGATGATCACAGAGAGAAAAGTACCAGAGATGTGGCAGACAGAGTTGACACACATGGGGCTAATTCTTCCCCCAGGAGTATGTTACAGTGACCAACACACATCACATACCCAGCTCCCAACCTTTCCTTGACAGGCAAGTACAAGTGCGTGCAGAGAACAAGGGCCCAAATGGTACATGTCACGACTTTAGTCACTGACTAAAGCAGCTGCCGGCTGTACTACCCATCTTTGTGGCTCATGGTGGGGCAGGGCACCAGGGGCCCAGGGGCCCAGAAAGGGCTGATCATGGCACAGGAAAGCAGCAGATGGCCATAGGTTACCTAACACAGCCACCAAGCTTGTCAGCAGAGTCCAGGCAGATTTTTCTGGAAAATGACCTCTGCACCCCCTGCTTTCACATTCAGCGCCATGGATATTGCACTTTGGGGGAAGCCTTCAACAGGCTGGACTTCTCGACTGCCATTCTGGATTCCAGAAGATTTAACTACGTCGTACGGGTGAGTCTCTGTAGATTACCCAGACTCCCAAGCTGAATTGTCTTTTCGGGTTGTCTTGAAGTAGTTCCCCCACACCAACCAAAAAAAACACAAGCAAACAACTTTTTAGGACCCTGGGGATTTTAAGGAAAGCAGGAAATGGATTCCTCAACTCCCCCCTCCCCCGATGTACTTCAGGTTCCTATACGGATACTGAGATCCACGTAGGATGGAGCCATCCATATGGATGTCCCTGAGATTGGCCCCCTCAGACAGGGGCCGCCGTAATACCTCACGTGAGCCACAGTGCAGGCAGCACGGGCTCTAGCAGTAAGATCAGCAACAGAGAATTCAGCAGAAAGCAAGTTGTAAAGCACCTTGGCTTGTTTTAAAAACTTTGTGCACCTATGATTGTTCTCACTGTCCTTCCTGCCCGGCTTTAGCTGACTCTAGGTGACCCTAAGGCATTCTTGGTTTAAGCCTCAAAACTGGGTGAGTTCAAAGCACCCCAGAACTTCTTCCTCCAGACTCCCTTCCCCCACCCCCATGTAGTAACAATATTCAGTCCCAGGTTCACTTAAAGCCTGAAACTACCTGTTTGGCTCAGTTGCTTCCCATTTTAAACCCTATGTTGGAAAAAAATAATTTTTTAATGAGCTTTAGCAAAATATTAATGATGAAGGTAGTAAAGCAAGGAAGTCTAACCATGACCTTCAAGTCACTGATTCTTTTTAGTTGGTTGGTGGTTGTTTTTCCCCCTAAGCTCCCTTGTATGTTTTTGTCAGTGGTTCCACCTGGGCGGGTAGCAGCTGTTTGGGTTTTAGGATCAGAAGTAGGAGGGAATTTACCCGCTGCGGGTGTTAGTTGGTTGGGTTTTTATTTTCTTTTCCCTGGGTTGTGCTTCTCAGTGCCGTGTCATTGAGTCAGATGATTGCAGAGGCTCAGCCAGAGCGATGACATTCAAGCCCCCTTGAGGCCTGGATCATTCACCTGTCATCTGGGCAGATGCAGGGCTGGCCGTCCCAACTGACCTGATAAAAAACCCAGGCCTCTTGTAGGTTAGAAGCTCTGAGCTGAGCCCATGACCAGACCTGTCTAGTCTTCAGCTGAGCCCTTATTCCAGTCCAAAAGGGATGAAAATAAGAGACCTTCTTGATGAAATGTTCATGTCATTTCATCAAGACTCTGCCGCTTCTGGGAGGTCACTGTGGCCGGCAACCCAGTGCAGGCTGGTTGGAGTCAAGCCCGGGAAGATCTGGAAACTTGTTGCTAAGACTATGAATAGTTTCCATCCTCTAGGTGTTAGAGGAAGACACCCAGATCTGATGTCTTGATTCCAAACTGATCAGCATTTGGTCAGTTTTAAGACGGTTCTCCTTCCTACTTGTTCTCCTTCTCACAAGAAATAAAGCAAAGGAACAAGGATTCAAATAGTGATATTCTGTTTCATGCAATTATGTGCACTGACACCTTTTAGCCTTCCATTAACCCTGTAAAGTGTAGGTACTTTTATCATCGCTGTTTATATAAACAGAGGTACAGTGAGGTAAAAATGACCTGTCCAAGGTCACGAAGCTACAGAAGGGAAGAAATCCAGATCTGAAACCTGGGCAGTCTAAAGTCCACACTCTTTAGCCGCTGCAATGAGTTCCATATAAGCAGAGGATTGAAAGTAAAATGGCCTGAGGTCAGATCCCAGCTCCACGGCTTTCACGCTGTTTCAGCCTCTCCAACACTCACGTTCCCGGGTGTAAGAAGGACTTAGAATAACCTCACTTCACAGGGTATCTGTGAAACTCAGTAACATATATGGAAATACTCTGCAGACCAGAATATGTTATTCAAAGTTAGCTACTAATACTTATTATTACCTACTTATCAAAATTATTGTTTATTCTCCCTGAAAAGTCTTTTCAATTTGGTTGATAAGAAATGTTTTTCTACTTAGAAAAAAGAAAAATTACCTGGGGAATCATGCCCTTTGCCCTTGATTAAAACTCAGCATAGAGGACTTGTGTCTGTCAGTATCTGATTGTAAAATACATCCTGAGCACATTCTCCTAACCTTTAAGAAACTACTGAATGCTTTCAGTTACTAGGTTCAGAAAGAGGGGGGAATATTTCCATTTTGGAAAGAACAATCTTTTTTTCCCCTTCACTGTTAAGGGTCCTCTGTAATTTGAGAAATGCCATTTTTATAAAGAGCTTAAAACATTTTAATGATAGGCACCATGTTTTGAGGGTTTTCTTCTAAGGAACTTAAGACACTTCTCAAATATTCTTCTTATCCTTAAACCAACTTTGCAAAGTAGCTTGCCAGTATGTTATCCTCATCTTACTACTGCAGCTTAATGGTTTTTTAATACTACAATGATTCCTCAGTCCCAGTAAGAAACCGAACCAACTTTGAAGCCTTAAAATCTGTTTAACCTCTTTAAAGACAAAGTACATTTTTTAAAAAGGTGTCATGTTCATGCTAGCTGTCAATGTTAATAAAAGAGACATGCAGAGGGAATAAAAGGGATAGCCAACACTCCTATCTCAATGTTATGATGTTTTATCAGCATGAAAATTTTGTGGAACTTTTGGAATCAAAATTTGAATATAAATAGGAGAGGTTTTTATACAGCATTTGTACCTTTTTTTAATTGGCTTCAGGCTACACTCATTGCCTCTACCTGCTTGTCTACACACTTCCAATGGCTTAAACATAGTTTTAACTGGGTTTTAAAGATGATTTTAAATCTTTAAAAGCAGTAGCTTATGAAAGGCCATTTTTAAAAAATGGGTTTACACCATGCCTCAAGACCACATTTTGGAAAGTCCCCTGGGGAGCCAGCGAGGATTCCAGGGGCTAGGCCAGTGGTGGGGTTAGAACCGTAACCACAAGAAAGCAAGTACTGACTAACCCACCCAGGGCACAGAGAGGCCAGCGGAGAGAGTGGATCTCCAGTAAACACATCAGAATCACATCTGCACATTAGAATCACCTGTGAAGCTTGCTCCTCTACGGAAGCCCACCTCTAGAGCACTCGAGTTCATCAGTTGAAGGTGGTGCCCAGGCACTGCTACTTAAATTTATCCACCAGGTGATCCCAGTGTGTTTTCAAGTTTGTAAACCAGCTCAGAAACTACTTGGGAGCCCAAATGTTATATTTTGCATAATGAGTTTTTAAACAAGACACCCCGAGGCACAAGTGCAAGAGAGGGCTTTAACGCTTTAATGCCAGAATGCTCTTTGATCTGGTCCTCCCAGCTCTCTCTATGGGATGAGAATGTGGCCAAGTACATGGTAACTGTAGATGCTGTCTTCAGACCAGGAAGAACCTTGAATAGCGGTTTCCTGACCTGAATGAAGTGACCTCTGTGTGCATCAGATCAGGAAGGACAAACAGAAGTTTGCAACCTCACCCTCTCTGTCCCTCTGCAGCAGAGAAGAACATCCACAAGCTAAACCAGTAGTGCATATTTTTATTTTTTTCTGCATTACCACCCTAAGTCCATTTGAATGTTTCCAGCAAGTTACTGCATTCCTACCGCCCCTAAAAGTCTTTTCCAAAAACATGTTTTAGTTTAAGTTGACTGGTGGTTTGGCAAATGAAAGGCTGAAATATGGCACGATGACTCAAATTCAAACCCAATGCCTTAAATTAAGGGCGTGCTGTTGCCAAGCCCCTGGTGGGTTGTGATGTGTAAGGGCAGCCTGGCCCCTTCACCAGGTCCCTCTGCTGCAGTGACCTTGGATGAATTTGGTGCTGCACAGCCTTCCTCTGATGGAAGGCGGCCCCTGCCACCTCGGTCTTTAAACTGGTGGGTATCTTTTTCCATTGAGACAAAGAAGCTGGCGGGGAGGGAAGGCAGCCAGCCATTCCAATGGCAACAAAATCAAAAGAACAGGGCGCAAGCCCATTTGAAAGTGATTGGCAGAAATGGTTGGGAATTGTGAGAATTCACTGTGGGGTATTAACAGTGAGGGCCCTGAGCAGGTCCCTAAAATGAATGCTGATTAGGCTGCTAATGATTTTACCGAAGAAACGCTGCAGCTCTTGGAATTCCGAGCCTTCTCAGTCACACTAAGCCTTTAGGCAAGCAGGAGATCCTGCAATTTCTGGGTGCCCACAGAAGTGGGGGACACTCAAAGACCTTGAGAGTATGACCACAGGATTGGGGGAGTGCATGCAGAAGTAGGGGGTACCCAAAAAAACGGAGGAAGCCTGAGAGACCAGAATAGTGGTATTTTCGACCATGGACACCTGACAGTACATTAATAATTTAAGCATGTATTCTCAATTTATGTATATTCATAAATTCATTTGTAAATCATATACCTATAAAAGGTGCTAATAATGGTACCTACCCCATCGTGTTGCTATAGAATTAAACTGAGCTTAAACACGTGAAATGCTTTTAGACAGTGCCTGGTATATGGTGAGCGTCAGTTGTTGCTGTAACTATTGTCATCTTTAGCGTCCTAATTACAGGAATTAGAAAATATATGAAAATAGAAACTAAAGATGAAATAAAACATAGAGATTGATTATTTTACGACTTTTCTACCTGATTTTCTTTCCCATCTGACTTTGGAGACCAGAAGATCAAAAATGTGCCCATGTTGTGTAAATTTTTTTCTTGAGGATTCAGAATTTAAATATATCCCACCATGAGCCCAGAAATATATTTTATACTAAAATTCTAGCTAGTTTCTAGGCTCAGTCAGGTGCTTATTATACAGGGGATAGGCTAAATTGGATAGGTGAGCTGCGTGTTAATTGCCAATTCAGCAGACTTTTTTCCCATCCAAGGAGGGATGTTCCTGAGAGCATGTGACATTGCTCTAAGTTGCTCTGGTTGAGGGTGAGACAGAGGTTTAAGTATCTGTGAGCTAGGATCCGAAGGCCCCTCGAGTCTTCTAAAAGAAGGGCTTTCCAAAGGCAAGGAGGTGACAACATCCTCTGCTAGGTCCCCATATATCAATATTGCTTCAGGTGAGTGTTTTCAAATCCCTAAGCAGGTGTTTTCTATATTAAGTCCATACCATATACCTAGTGTTGCCACAGTCACTTGAGAATCAACTAAGACCTGGCCTCTGCTGGTCAGGAGTTTCTGGGCTACTCTGGGAGACAAGGTACAAGGTACTGCAGTAGCAAATTGGGTTTGGTCCTGTCTAGGAGAACGGAAGAAGCAGCACTGGAGGCAGCTTCTTGGAAGAGGTAGAACCTGAGATTCTCCTTCCTTGAAGGATGGCCAGGATTTGGCCAGGTGGAGAGGCAGGTAGAAGGCTTTGCAGGGACAAACGGCATAAGCAGAAACCTGCAGCTAGAGAGAACAGAAGTGGAGGGGAGTGATGGCGGGCCAGGGGCCAAGGGCAATGTGATATCCAACCTTGTAGAAGCGTAGGGTGGGGGTAAGGAGGCTACAGCAGACAGGGAGCCCAATTTAAGCAGCCTCATTGAGGCAGACAGACCTGCTCAGATCAATGCGGCAGGGAATAGGGCATCATTCTAAGTTCAGAACTTTCTGGGATGGATGGAAGACAGAGAGGCAAGTTGTTCTCGGCTAAGAATACAATTAATTTGTGTAAACTTGGCCCTCAGTTAGAGGGATGTTTCACTTGCAAATAATATTTACCCAATCTTGACATGCCTGGAGTTATTAATGTAGCAGAAATGTTCCTTCTTCCAACCTGTCAGTGTTCAGGCTCAAAGTCAGGACAAAACTTTCCAGGTTTTAATCTGTGTTATCCATTGAGTAAATAAGGGTCTTGGAAGTACCTGGCACTCAATGCAGGCAGAAGCACTGCCTGATGTAACCAAAGGTTTATTGCAAAGGACATAATTTTCCTATGGGCACAGCTGGCGTACTGAGCATGTGCGAAATGGCAGGGGCTTCTTGAAGTTTTTTCCTACCTTTGATAATCCTACGGCTTGTTTTCTAATCAGACATATACCTTAAACTGCAGAGCTCACTGTCAGAGGAGATAGAAGAATTAGGGATAAGTTACATTCTTAACAATATTCTATGCAAGATAGAGTATGCTTGGGCAACAGCTGCATGGGTAACCTTGAACTAACAGGGAGAGTAGCTGCTGTTGCTGTTTTTGTTGATGCTTCTGAAGCCCCAGTTGCTTAGTGTCCCTTTAAATCCCTTTAAATATGTGTGTGTATGTGTGTATATATATCTACATATATAGATAGATATAAATATATGTATTTGTTAAGTGCCTGCCGTGTGCCAGGTTGCGGTAGAGTGGTAAACAAGATAACCCCTTCTGTCTTGAGGTTTCTATCCCAATTAGACAGTCAGCAAGCAAGTAAACAAGATCATTTCAGACATGTATAAATGAAACAGTGACGAACACTGAAACCATAGTAAGATCTAGGATGGTCCGCAAAGGGCTCTCTGAGCTCTGAACAGGTGGCACTTGAACTGAGACCTGAGGGGTGGGATGGAGCTGGCATGTGAAGACGTGGCAGGACCAAGGCTGGGAGGTGGGAATGAGCTGAGCCTGCTCAGGGAACCAAAGGCGGGCGGTGTGGACAGAGCAGAGCGAGCTAGGGAGGCACTGGGCAAAATGAAGCTGGACCAGGGGCGAAGACCAGGTCAGGGAGGACCTTGCCAGTTATGGGCAAAGGGAAGCCATTTGGGGGTTTCAAGCAGAGAAGTGACGTGAGCTAATTTATTTTTAAAAGTCTGAATGCTATGATGAACCGAAGGGAAGAGATGACACGAAACGCGCATTTTCTGCGGGCAGAGTGAGATAAGAGGGCAATCTCCTCTCCCCATTCATCTTCCATGCACCACTTCAAGCTGAGGTTGATATCCCTCCGAGACTGACTATAGGATACTGCTTGCAACGAGACTTTTCTTCTACTCAGCATGTCTAAGACTAGCACAAGCCAAAGCTGAAGGGCAGGATGTGGTTTCAGCAGGCAGCAACCACCAGCCCTTCCTCCCGTGGCCCAGAACCGGTCCTGTTACTGCACAGCTAGTCACTGTGGATTGGGTCGTGCTGGATCCCCAGGCGGCCCCCACGGTAATGATAGCCTGTAATTCAGGAGGAGCTGAGAACCCTCTTCTCCAACCCCTAGCCCAGTTCCCGACCCCGCCTCTCCTTAAACACAGCCACAAATTACTGGCACCTGGGCTAAAATTTGCCCAGCAGAAAACAAACAGCCATTTTCAAACAATCCGTTTTCCTCTGCTTTTTCTCATGTGGCTAGAGGCAAAGAATCCAACTGGCTAAGTCATCTTGGTAAATAAATTGCTAGATACAGCCCTACTCCCCCTAGGCACACAGCTCTCTTGACACAGAATTAAAATTAATAAATTCTGTCTTCTTTACCACTAGTTCCACACAGTACTGGTTCTGGGTCCGTAGAGTTATTGTGATGTGGAAAGTAGACCTAAATGATTTACCCAAAGCAACTGCCTCATCCTAAATGCGTTATTAACCCTTTCTGGGAATTATTGCTCCCTTAATGTGAAAAGCTGATTACCGGTCCCAGTGTAACACTGATATAAGATTTCCAGACTCTTTCCTACAACATAACACTACATGGTATTGCCACTATTTTTAAAGTTTCGACCTAGATGCAAATTTGATTGGCCTTGACAAACTGAAGTCCTTAAACTATCAAAATACATGTTCTCCGTTAGACATTTCTGTGTCCAAGTCCTGGCGCCACCACTTGCTACTGCTATATGTCTTCAGGTGAGTTGCTTAACTTCTCTGGGCCACAAAATCCTCTTTTGACTAGTGGAGAGAACCCACTTCAGTGGGTTGCCTCTGAAGATTAAACAAGATGACACATGTAAACTGCGTAGCATGTAGTAAACACCCATTATTGCTAGCAAAATAAGACTTCATGGTAGATGCAACTATGTAAGCCACAGAATGTATCAACATTAACTTTTATCAACAGACAGGGAGCTACTAAATATATCAGAAACATAATAAAAATGACAGAGAGGAATATGAAAATTTGAAAGCATTTAAGCATTTGGTTGACAATGCATAAAATTGAAATACAGGGATTCTAAAGGTCTCTAAACCAGCTGTACTTTACCCTACTATTCACTATGCCTTCCCTGGCAGTGCTTCTACCTAGTAATAGTCTCTGTACTATGATAAAAATGAATGATAATAATTTATTGAGTATATTCTCGCTATCAGGCACTGTTCTGAGTGCTTTATGAATGCATTTAATCTTCACAGTAACTCTAAAGTAGGTACTATTATTATGTATGGTTTACAGATGGGGAAACTGAGGCAGGCAGTTTGGCTCTGGAGCCCCCACTCTTGAACCCTATCATACACACACACACACACAGACACACACACACACTCTATCAGAAATTGACAAATTATGGCCCAAGGGCCAAATCTGCCCCCCCATGCCTGTTTTTGTAAATAAAGTTTTATTGGAACACAGCCACACTTACTCATTTACATACTGTCCAAGGCTGCTTTTGTACTACAGTTGCTGAGTTAATTAGTTGCAACAGAGACCTTATGACCTCCAAAGGTTAAAATATTTACTATCTAGCCCTTTACAGAAAAAGCTTTACAGAAAAGATAACCCTTGATATCCACTTTAAACTTCACTAAAAGAATGTGGTTTGGAAGGGGAAGAAATAATACCTTATAATAATAATGCCTTGTATTTGGTATTTACAGTGGGTTTTTACATACTGATCTCAGTTACTTCTCATAACAACCCTGTGAAGTAGGTAGTCTTTTTTTATTTCCACTTTAGAAATGAAGAAACTGGGGTTCTGGGAGGTTAAATGACTTACACCACAGACTAGATGGTAAACTCCGTGAGTCTAGGGATCGTGTGTCTCTATCCGCATCACCTATCACAACACTAGGATAGAATGGGCATGCAGAAAATACTTGCTAAGTGAATGACAACTGTAAAGGTCACCCAGCTAGAGCATCCAGGTCCCCTCCTATTCTGAGGTTCTCCTGACCCCAAGGCTGCCGGACAGTGAAAAGAAGGACTTTCCTTTGACACCGGAATAAACAGAAGGTGGCTGACGTGTCATTCTCCTGAGAGTTGATCGATTTTTGCTTCTGTATCTTTCTCTTCCTTAGTCAAAGATCATCTCAGTCAGACCAAACGGCTTTTTTGTTTCCCCTCAAATGCATAGTCACAGCCTTGAGAATTTTTGTGTCCTTGTGATTGGTGCATTTTTAGACAAGATTGAAACTGACGCCCTCGTGAGATGGTAGTCACATGAAATGGGGGTTTTGGATGGATTTCAGGCAGAGCTCTGCCCGCCCTCCTCCCACCCCATGATGAGTCACTACCCTTCCCAGAGCCGACTCAAGACTTTTGTTTTCTTTCATCTTGCTTTGTGCTGGTCATGTGAGGCTCGGGGTATTAATAGACCCTGGGCTTGGCCTTCTGAATCTCGTTGTTGGTCAAGGAGATAAAGGAACGGTTTGGCCAGTCCCTCTGTGCCATTTTTCACTCCTCTCTCGACCGTCACGCGCTGGTTGGTGACAGAGCTGAACTGGAAAGGCAGAGGACAGCCTGTCTGGTCACCGCCTGTGGACGTGGCCTCTGCTGATGTTTTGACTTCTTGCCGCTCTTTGTGGGCATTTGGTCAGTTCCTGACGTCCAGCCTTGGATCACCAGTACTAATCTTAAAAACCAGCCTCAGTCTTTCTCTGCCACCTTCCCCCAGCCTGATGACAGCAACTCTCCCTGTGTGTGAGAGAGATACATAAACCAGGCAGGAAAAGATTGGGGGTCTTTTTTTTTTTAACTTAGAGTAAAATTATGTTCAGGAAATTAAAAGTCTGTCCGTGGTTTGACAGGCTCCTAAGGGGCTCCATGGGGACAAAAGTTTTAAACAAATGCCTTGGAAGCAGAGGTTCTTTGAATTGCCTGGGGCTTTGATCCAAAAGTTTCAGTTCTTCTCTGCAGCCCAATTTTTAAAATGTCACTTTGCTAGTTCCCTCAGCCTTGATTCCAGCACCCAGCACAGTGTCATACTTGGTGTTTACTGACCTGAAGTGAAGTTGGGCTGGGGCCTGGCCAGGAGATGAAACTGCCTTGGAAGGTTTCCTAGGAGCAGAGATAGAAGCTTTAACATAAAGGGAGGTCCTGGGTCTCTAAACCTAGTTTACTGGCTCTAAGGCTGGTGAGTTTTACTTAGCCTGGTGGGTTCTGGTGCAATTAATTATTTTCACTTTATATCAACCTCTTTTGTTCGATAACTCTGTGAAAGCATGAAGTGTGTTAAGAAGGATCCCGCTGAGCCCTCTCACTCCTTGTGGCATAGTTGGTAAAGTTTAGTTTCTTGAGCCTCACTTTGCTCATCTGTTAACTGGGTAGAACCCCATGATCTCTAAGAGCCCATTCCAGTCTATAAAGTTTCATTTTTTCAATAATAGAATCTTTGTGTTTTTTTTAAATCTTGCCACATTTATAAAGAATTTTGCTTTTGAAGGGAAGAAAGATTATGCTAAGGGTGCACCAACTTAAATTATTATCTTTATTTCTTTTTGTTTGGTGATAACATGGGTGGTGGGAATGGGACATACTCCTTCAGTAAACCGACCAACCTTTATTTTCTACCTACTTTATGCCAGGCACTGCGCTAAGAGCTTTATGTGCATTCCCTCCTTTAACGCTGTCACCAATCTTGGAGACTCTAAGTATTACAAGTAGAGATGAAGAAACTGGGGCACCAAGAAATTCAGGAATTTACCCGGAGTCACAGAGCTAATAAGTGGTCAAAGCAAAACTTGCACATAAGTCTAAGAGCTACAAGGTTCCTAGCCTCTGAGTAGAAATATGAGTATACACTGTACATCCCTGAATGTCTCTTTCTTCCTATTATTGGCTTCTTTCTACAGAAAGTTAAGCGCAGTGAAAGTTTCTAATTAACAGACATTTTTATTGAATGCTACATAAGCAGGAGATATCTGGATAAGAATTGCCACTTCCTTGAAAAGTGACCATCGTTGCTGAACTTGAGCTTTTAGGTGCCTTGAGAGCAGTCCCAGCCAGTGGGGAGAAGTTCAAGTAGGGGTAAAAGAATTCCCGCTGGGAGTGATTATGTACAACTCCAACATCACAGGTCACAGGAGGTTTTGTTCCCTTTGGAGAACCTCAGCTTCACTTGCTGAAGTAGGACAAGTAGAATGAATTAGCCCTGGCTGAAGCCAACCTCTTTATATTTAAAAGAAAAAAGCAATTAAATATTCAGCCTGATGCCTAGGTTTTGAATTACCCCCATTTGTCTTTTACTCAGAGCATCTGCTTTTTATTGCATTGTGGCCCTGCCTGCCATTTATCTCTCCCCGTCAGTCTGTATCTACGTGTCACGTGACTCAAAAGTGAAGATTAGAGGAGAAAAATATCTCTGTAGTCTAAGCCTGGCAACTTCTATTTTTATCCACAGCTGTTGGAACTGATAGCAAAGTCACAGCTCACATCCCTGAGTGGCATTGCCCAAAAGAACTTCATGAACATTTTGGAAAAAGTGGTACTGAAAGGTGAGCTCTCTCTCTCACTCTCTCGCCCCTTTTTATAGGCCTGGGGCCGGGCAGATGGATTTTCCAATGCAGTGGACATGTCATTGGATTTAAGGGAATGTAAGCAGATGGAAATGAATGACTCCAGATGCATTTCAGGGGTGCTGGATTCCAGTTTAGAAAGGAGGGCCATTCATGCTCATGACAAAGGGTGAGACCATCACCCTCCTGTCCTTGTGTTGGGATCATCCATTTGTCCTGCTCTAAGCCTCTCAAGCTTCTTGGTGTAGGCACGTGTCCCAACCTTGGCTACTGAACCTCTAGATTCCAAATTCCTAGAAAATTGAGCTGTGTACAAGGCAGAATAGATCCATAGACTCTCTGAGCTAGAAAGAACTTTACGTCTCTGGCTCAACTGACTCATTGTGTATATGGGAGAAAGAGTGATTTATCCATAATCACACAAAGAGTCAGCCAGACTGGATGAGGATCCAAGCTCCTGACCCCCAGACCTGTGCTTCTGCCACTGATCATCTAAAAGAGACATCACTCCTGGGCAAAAGAAGCTGCTTTCAGATCAGGTGAGCTATTGGTGCTGGTAGGGCAATGAAAAGAGAAAGAGTCTTTGTAGAAAACGGGGAGAAGAGAACAAAGAGGGACCTAGATAATGGAAACTCTATCCAATAACCTCGAGTGCAGAAGCTTGGCCAAGTGTAGAATAAACACCAGTGAGAAAGAAAACCATATCCCCAGTGGGTGTACCCAGGTAACACGAGCAGAGGAGAGAAGAAGAAAGAACCACTTGTGAACTATGGAGTGTTCTAGTCTCATAAACGTTAACTACTTTTTTTCTTCCCCACTCAAGTCCTGGAAGACCAACAAAACATTAGACTAATAAGGGAACTACTCCAGACCCTCTACACGTCCTTATGTACACTGGTCCAAAGAGTCGGCAAGTCTGTGCTGGTCGGGAACATTAACATGTGGGTGTATCGAATGGAGACAATTCTACACTGGCAACAGCAGCTGAACAACATCCAAATCACCAGGGTAAGCTGGAGCACCCCAGCCTCCTCCCAGCAGGAACGGCTGCAGTTGGTTCCTCTGCTGGGATGCTGGGCAGCCTCGCCAGGACTTTAAATCCTCTCTGGTGATGGAAAAGTCTGGACAGTTCTGATTGGATGCTTTCCATTGGGTGCTGAGGGTGGGCTGGGGGACCTTCCAATAAAGGGGGTGTGGGGAGAAGAACCTGGCAGCGCAGGATCAGAGTATATGAACGACGACAGCCAATGGAAACGTGTTGGGAAAGCTAGAAACTTGACCTTGGGGCCGATGTAGGCTCTTTCACTGAAATCTCTAGTGGGATCTGGAGATCTCTGCCCATTTCCTCTTAAAGTGCGAGTTTGTTTATGGTGTTAGGATGCTGCCTTGTATACAACAGCGCTGTGATGGCAGTGGCTTGGAGAACTGGCACCAGCCTTTTAAAACTCTAGTTCCAATTATTAATAGTTATGATAAAGGAAGGCTTTGAGTAAAGGCTGTAAACATACAGGTAGGAAAAGACATGAGCACCTCCAGCCTCGGGTCTCACTGCCCGCCTCCTTGTGACCACTGATCTCCCCAAGTAGGGGAGATCCCCCAAACACGCTGCCCACAAGGCCCTCACTCTGCCCGGGCCTCTGCTTGACCACATGGACATACTGAATAGCTTTGAGTAAAGGCTGTAAACATACAGGTAGGAAAAGACATGAGCAATTCTCACTCAAAGCAAACAAACCAAAAAAAACCACACGTTACCAGCTAAACCTCCTACCAGTAGTTTCTTTCGGCTTTTAAAACGTAAGTTGGCCCCCAGCTCTTGGCCTCTTAAGAGTGAGCAAGAGAACTAAGGCACAGAAAAAATGTGAGAAAGACGCTGGTGTAATCGCTCAAGGCTCCCTAATGGACACACACACTTAGGCGGCTCACGTAGCACTTGGCTGTCTTATCTAATCACTGACCATGGCTGTTTTAAGTGGTTCCGGGACCCAGGCTGATAAAGTTTGGGTCTGCCCCGTCTCTCGAGAAAGAAACATGAAAAAACTTCTTTGACCTCTTTTAAATATTTCACTCTATGAAGTTTGCAAAATGCAGTGTCCTTGACTTTACTGTTAATAACCTCTCTGTGCCTTAGTTGTTTTTTTCCTTAACTCTGAAGCAGCAAATAATTGGAAGTCTCAGAGTTCTGTGACTTCCTTAGAGTCACTTAGGCTACAGTACACACACACACACACACCCCCCAGTGATACTCAACCAGCGATATAAATGAGCAAGTCCCATTAGTCCCAAGGGCATCTTCCCTCCAGCAACTTGGAACACCCATTTAGATGGTCACACTTGCCCAGAACTTGCCTCTGTTCTCTCTGTCCACCTCACAGGAGCCCCCCCTTGGCCACATCTGCCCACATACCTTGCACTTCCATGGGCTTACTTCCCCAAAGCCCCCCTCTATTAATCTACAAACTCTCTTGGGAGGTACCCATTGTAGTTGCTATAACTCTTCATGGAGTGAGGGTAAAGGGGGATCAGAGAAGCCCAGTGACTCTCCCCAAGTGACACAGCAATCAGGGCCAGAGCTGAGGCCAGAACCCTGGGCTTCTTATTCTTAAAATGGCAAAGCTTTTAACATCAGTGGTTTCCAAACTTTTTTTCAATCTCGCTTTCTTCCAACTATTTATTCAATGACCCAGCCTTTTGCAAACCTTTTAAATCTAATGAAATCCTATGCAGGACAGATCAAACGCTGAAGTTCATCTCACCCTCCCCTCTGCTCACGGCACCCCAGTCAGGCCAAGCTATTCTCTGCACACTCTAAGCTTGGTCCTGCCTCGGGGTTTTTAAGCCACCTCCCTCCCTGACCATCCAATCTACGGAAGCCACTATCATCTTACCTTCTTCAGAGCCGCTACTATGATCTGAAATCATCTCATATGTATATTCACTTTCCTGTCTCCTGCACTGGCTTATAAACTCCACAAAGAAAGGACATCACCATCTTGTTCCCTGCTCTATTCCTTGTCCCTGGACCAGAGCAGATGGCAGTCAATAAGTTTTAGTTGAATAAATAAATGATTGAAGGGGACACTCCTCCCACCACCTACCTTAGAACTTGTTCAATGTGCAGAGGAATACAGTTGGAAAATATTGCCCTGTATTTACAGTTGAGCATGAAAATTGACCAACTGCAGGATCTGGGACTAGTGATTCGAATTCTCTGTGCCTCAATTTCCTCATTTGGAAAATGGAGGCAGTCGTGCCTATCTCAATGCCCTGGTGTGAGATTTAATCAGGTAATATATAGAAAGCACTCAGAACAGTGCCTGACACATAGTAAGTATTGTAAATGCGTCAGCTGTTATTATTATGACGGGCTCACTCTGTGGCAGACACTCTTCTAAGTCCTCTAATGTATTCATTAACTCATCTAGCGACTAACTGTAAGTAGGAGTCATCATAATAGCTAATATTTACTGGCCACTGTGCTCAGTACTTCCAGGCATTGTCTCATGAGAAAAATCACACTGAGTGGTTAAGAAAAATCTGGCCGGGCCCTCCCCACCAATAAGATGTGGGTTGAACCCAGGCCTGTCTGCAGAGGCTATACTTTTACCCATGACACTCTACTCCCTCATGCCCTCCTTCCCAGCCCCCCTTGGCTCTGAGCTACAATATTTTGAGAGCCGTGCTGGAAGGAAAGATTGAGAGAGAGAGAAGGAACTTAATTACTTCAGTCTGGACTGTATTTTAAAACTTACTTTTTAACAGTTTGGACCAAAGAGAAGTATGTTATTACGTGAAAATGTTAAGGTGACATTTACAGTAATTGCTTTCTATTTGCCAAAGTTCTATCAGTATTTTCCCAGCAGATAATCTTGTTTTCCTTCAAAATTTCCTATCTAATTCTATGGAGCCCATTTTTATTGGCAAAAATAATTTATATAATAAAGAATGAAGGGGAAAAAAAACTAAGAGAACTGGCTTGTAGGGGAAAAGAAGCAAATAGAATCATAGTGTCCTGTGAACAAGGCAGAGAGAGTCTGGAAGCATGGGGGGGGTGGGCAGGATGAATATAAAAAGATTTTCAGCAAAACACTTGATAGGGGGAGCACGACTAACTTCTTTTTCTTTTATATGTTTATATTCAAATAGAAGAAGGCATGCAAGCAGTTAATCATTTACCAGGAGTAAGGACTCAGCATGGGGTCTGGGCAAGGATTTTGGAAAAGTTCAGGTTTGAAAATCTGAGAGTGAATTCTGCCAAGTGGACTTTAATAGGAGTTCATGTAATAATTGGCCTGGGAGTTTTAACCAAAAAAGTAGATGCTTTGAAGTGCTGGAAACAAAAAGAAAATCTCATGGCAGTTTTATTGGCTTATACGATCAGCAGCAGATGATAAATGACAAATAGGTCTAGGACCTTCTGCAGTCCGGCAAAGTCCTGAATTTTGCAAACAATTGAAAGTTCAGCCCAGCAGCCTGAACGATATAAATTGTCAAGTCACAGACACTTCTCACGAATTAGGAGGCTGAAGCTACTCCAAGTCTGAGATTGCTGGAGCTGGAAAGGATCTTCAGAGACTTCTACTAAGCCAGTTCATTTTGGACACAGGGGAACTGAGACCCAGATTTCCCAAGGGCACTTGGGATCCGGATCTGCTGCTCGTCCAACCCGTGTCCCTCCCATGCCACCTCCCATTCTTCTCCATCGTCCAACTTCCCAAGCCGCCCTGCCACTGCCCACCTTCCCTCTGCACGCCTGTCCTGCTCTGCAGAGACGCAGGAGGGAATTGCTGAGACTGTGTGTCCCCCTGGAATCCTGTGTGTTCCAGCCTTGATGTGCCTCGTACAGAGTTTAGTTCCCTAAAATTTCGAGGAGGGAACTCAGTACTCATTCCCAGGATATTTTCCCCTCAGCTGAGGAAGGGTTTCTTCATCCTGTTTTGTTTTTTTTGTTGTTGTTTTTTTGTGTGACCTCCAGAGGTGATAGAACACTGAGCTAAAAATGTCAGTAGTTCAAATTCAAGAGCTCACCCAGGACTAGCATGGGAAGGACAAAGAACCATGGTCTCGAGCGATTTGAGCTGACTTCTTATCCAGATGGCAGCAGCCAGTTGCTGTTCAAGAAATAGCAACAAATACTACTGAGGACCTTCTGTACAGATTGTTCCCATAGCACTTGGCGCTTACATCCTTGATGGCATTTAACCTTTGTTCTCTAATGACTTGCTTATATTTCTGGGTCTCTCGCCCACTGCAGCAGCTCCGGTGCCAGGCATAATAGGTACTCAGGAGAGGGGTTTTGTGCTGGGCTAGTCTGCAAGGGATACAAGCTTAGACCTTGCCTTCGAGGATCTGGGTCTGGGTGGAATAACATGAGCTCATCAGAATTTAAACATTAAAGGGCTTAAATATAAATTCAAGGATACGTAGAAGCAACTTCTGCAGAAGCTCATGATTAACTGCCAGTGTGTTCTCCACAGACCAACAGTTATCAAAATGTCCCGTACAGCCCTAGGTTTGAATAGAGACGCCTCAATGGATGATGGATCTTAGGCTGAAAGGTTCTTGACCAGCCATTCCCAAAGCGTGCATACACGTGTGTACACACACACACACACACACACACACACCCCCCAGTATAGAGTCTTTCTGTTGTTGCTGTTTGTACCTATTGAATTATTTGACTTCTATCATTCCACAAATATTTATTGAGTGCCTACTATATGCTAGCACACTTCTAGACTCTTCTAGACATAGCAACGAAAAAACACAAAAACTTCTGCCTCCGTGGAGCTTAGATCCTAGCAGGAGTGTTCCATTCAAGCTTCCTTCTGCAGATGGGTTACGTGACATGACAGTAAGGAAGTTGTTGCAAAAGGCACCTGAAAGAGATCCTAGGAATTCTAGGAAGATGCAGTGGCTAAGGCCTGAGGGAGTCACCAAAGCAGAAAAGGCCTTTCGGAGGAAGTGAGTTTGAACTGGATGTGAAGAAGAGTCACATGTGGATAAGCAGAGGCCCGGGTAGAGTGAGGGCCTTGTGGGCAGCGTGTTTGGGGGCCGGTGAGAAAACCTACTTGGGGAGATCAGTGGTCACAAGGAGGTGGGCAGTGAGACCCGAGGCTGGAGGTGCTCTGTCCAGGGTAGTGAGTCCTTTGGGAAGGTAGCGAACATTGTAATTGAGTGAAGCACAGGAATCCAACGTGCGCTATTAGGGGAATCTTTCAGAGAAAAAGTGTAAATAGATGAAGGGGATTCAGACCTCCAGGTATAAAATAAATGAGCCATTGGGGCTGTAATATACAATATAAAGAATACGGTCAATAAAACTGTAATCACTTTATATGGGGACACATGGTTACTAGACTTATCGTGGTGATCATTTCATAATGAACGCCAAAAAAAAAAGCCTTGTGCAACTTAGGAAAATCCCTCTGGCACCATCTGCGAGCCGCTCCAGGCTGTTCTTTGCGGGTCTCGGTCATGGGTCCTGTGTCTGTACTTAGAGTAGAGAGAACTGCTGTTTTGGTCTCTGATCAATAAACCACCTTGAGGCTGGAGGATGAGGGGACAGCTGCATCCTTGGTGTCACCTGGTGCATAGCTACTCTCTGCCCTGCAACTTAACATAACCCTTCTCCCCACAGCCTGCCTTCAAAGGCCTCACCTTCACTGACCTGCCTTTGTGCTTACAACTGAACATTATGCAAAGGCTGAGCGACGGGCGAGACCTGGTCAGCCTGGGCCAGGCAGCCCCTGACCTGCACGTGCTCAGCGAGGACCGGCTCTTATGGAAGAAGCTCTGCCAGTACCACTTCTCCGAGCGGCAGGTCAGTGCAGCCCAGTGGCCGTTCTTCCTTCTCTTCCTCTCTGCCCGCCGCCCTCAAGCTGCCTTGGCATCCTTCTTAAACCCACTCTCCAGGGCTCCCTGGTTTGACTAGAAAAAGTTCAAGGAGTTTCTAAATAATATCTGTGAGATTTTGTTTATGTGTTTCAATAGGAAAAAAAAAAAACCACCTTATATTCTTAACCTAGTCCCATGTTACAACTTGCTCCAAAAAAAATTCATAAATTGGCACCAGTCCTTCTTTTCTCTAACAAAATAACTTACATTTTTATGAGATTTTACAGCTAAAGGACTTACTGATGTTATTTCATTTTGTGTTAATGACCCAGGGAAGGGTAGATATCGTTATGCCCACTTCAAACAGATGGAGAGACTAAGGCCACAAGTGGCTAAGTGGCATATCCAAATTAGTGGAGCGCTCTCTAGGTGGGGAAACTGGCCTTGGGTTTGAATTTGGGCCTTCTGACACCAGCTCTAGGCCTCTTTCCCCTCCGCACACTGCCTCAGATTTTTTTTCCAACTTCTTTACATAGAAGTGTGAGCTCAACAAGTGCTGTTCATGAAACCACTAATATTTCGAAATAAAATAGAGCCATTGTGCCAAGCAGTCACTGCATCTCCCTGGAAATAATCACTCAAGTTACAGCAAAGAAAAGATTGAAGTGGTTTATTGAGATGACCTAAACTTTCAAGACCATCCAAATGCAATTTAGTACAGGTCACCAGTCAGGCGTCATCGGCCACCTGTTTCTTTTAAAGACTGGTTAAAAGCTATTGTTTCCTGCACTAGGTAGAGCTCAGAAGCTACTTCTTTATATCTTTGCTACTTTTTCCCTAGCTGTTGCCAGGGTATAGATGAAAAAGGTGGAAAGGAGGCAGGAGCAGAACTTTTCAGAACTACTTTTATTTGTTTGATATTTAGATCCGCAAGCGATTAATTTTGTCAGATAAAGGACAGCTGGATTGGAAGAAGATGTATTTTAAACTTGTGCGCTGTTACCCACGGAAAGAGCAGTATGGAGACACCCTTCAGCTTTGCAGACACTGCCATATTCTTTCCTGGAAGGTATATGTCTTGGAGGTTGTTGCCACACATCCCCAGCCCAGCCCCTAAGAGCCAATGGCACTAGCACTGTGTCGCCAAATGCTTTCCTGCTCTTCACTGTTGTAGCCCCCAGCTGAAGGTGAAGGTAAAACTGATTCAGAAACTTTCAAAGACCTTTGTTTCCTTCACCCCCCTGTGTTTATTTTTTTCTGCAAGCCCCCCCCAGACTCCCCCATCGCTCTGTGCACGCGTGCGTGTGAGCACACACACTCACACACGCAGCTCTTTAGTTTTTCCATAACACAGGGCATTCTTGACAGAGGAATGTTGTTTTGAGGTTGGGCAATGCCTTACTTAGGGTGCTACAAGCCAATGAGATGCCGCCGAGAATGCCCACCTAACCACGATGTTCCTTTCTAGGGCACCGATCACCCGTGCACAGCCAATAACCCAGAGAGCTGCTCCGTTTCACTTTCACCCCAGGACTTTATCAACTTGTTCAAGTTCTGAATCCCAGCACATGACAACACTTCAGAAGGGTCCCCCTGCTGACTGGATGGTTGGAAATACAGAGTTTGGACGCTTCATTTGTAAATAGTGTACATTTTAGACATTGGCTCAAAACTTCTGCGATAAGCCATTGAGAGGACGTTGGAGGGGAGAGACGCAGTTGCTGGCTGGGAATTTAAGCATATGGACTTCTCATTAGAATTGGTATGGAAAAGCAGAAATACTGTAAATAAACTATTTTTCCTAATGATTTGCCAGCAAGACTATGAGGCAGGAATTCTATTTCATCGGTGAAAATGGAATTCTCTTGACGTTCACTGAGACTCCTTTATAGTTCCCTAGAGATGTGGGAGAAAGGGGCAAAACTCAAATACAAGATAGAATGCTCTTTGTTTACAATGTGAAAATGTGTTGGAAAAAAAAAAAAGAAGAAAAACTACATATGAGAAATCCCTGGGCTTTGGGTTTTGATCTGGAGTTTGTTTTGAAAAGGCAAAGGAAGCACCACTCATCTTAAACCCGCATGGGTATAGGGCCTTATCTTCTGAAGATACCACACAATAGTCTACCTCGGAAAGCTACAATACTCGCTCGGACAAAGCGCGTGGTCCAGTAGGCAGTCTCTGTTTTTCTTGTTTCTTCATCATATAAAAAGTGATTTAAAACAGGAAGAGATATTGGAGGCAATCCTCATCATGCTTCAGGCTTCCTTTTTAGACGAATGGGACACTCTTTGGGGTTGCCTCTTTTCTAGAACAACCCCAAAGCATCTATGCCTTTTTTCCTTCCATGTTGTAGCTCATTCGGGACAACATCATAAGGCCAATTAAAAACAGTTCAAGAGGAAATCCTGCCACAGAAAAGATGGAATTAGTCACCCAATAGCTGTGAAGACTTTCTTATTCCTGTTTAACTTCTTGGCTTGTCTGGGCTTCCTGGGGTATCTTCACGGATAAGCCTCTCCCTGGGGACTGTTTGGAGCCAGAGTACTGATAAAGGCTTGTAAACCAGGTTTTTACATATCAGCTGCTGTTCCTCTTGGTGGGTGATAGTTGAGGAGTTTTCTTTACATGCAACACCAAAATTTAGTCAACCTGAGGTAGGGCTTCTTGTAAGGATGATAAAGTAAAGCCTGGCGTTCCAGCCAGATAGGGAGCAGAGGTACCATGAGTTCATCCTTAACTTGCTCCAAACCCCAGGGGAACTTGCTAGGCCAATACCAGCAGGTAACTATGTGGGAGAAGGAAATCTCAGGACTTACGGAGTCAATATTCCTGGGAGGGAATGGGGGATGTTTTTGTTTTTTACTTTTTATAGAACTTTGCTTTTCTACAACAATGTACATATTTCTGCGATTGTATTTGCTTTCCTTTTTTTTTCTTTTTTAGTAAGTAAAGTGGCCACCCAGCATGACCTTGGCACATAAGTGAAGCAGAAATAGGAACTTGGTTCACATTTACGTTGAGGAGCAGTGTATTCTTAGGGGTTGAATCTGGGGTGACCTGAAATGGGGAGAGATGGTTAAGAATGTACAGAGACAAGCCAAGGGACCAACTAGTGATGTAGGACCCCTTCACGCCCTTCCCTCAAAGCACAACCCAAGTACCAGCATCCGGAAGGGAACTCGACCACTAGTTGATGTTCCTCACTTTGCAAGGTCTGTGCCTACACCAGGATTTCTTAATATCTTTTTTCGTCACCACCCCCCTGAACAAGAAAAAAGTAAATACTGAAGAATAAGATCTTGTTGGGTAAGGTTGAGCTTTGGAGGGCCACAAACTACTGTAACACCTCTTCTCCCCCCGAGTCAAGGTCACACTGAGAATGCAGGGTCCAGACCATGGAATAAAAAGCTCTGTCTTCCATAATTCAGGCAGGTTCTCGCAAAGGTCTCAGCTTCCTTAAAGATGTGAGTGGAGCTGGGGCTGTCGTTGCTGTGAGGGCTCTGGAACCGTTGACTCTGGCATTTTTTGGCGTTCATGGCCTTCCACATCTTCCCCCCAACTCATGACCTCCACCCCTCCACGCTGAAGGAGCAGACGGAGACTCCTCGGCACCTTCAGGTTTGCAGTCCCAGAAATGTTGCCTGCTTTGGCTGTCAGCACGAAACTGGCAAACCAGTGTCACTTGGACTGTCCGTGGTGCTCATGACCGCATAGCATGCCCCAGGCAGCAGAAGCATCTGTGCAGAACGACCCTGCCACAAGGGACAGGCTTAACGGTTTTCTGAAATGTCTACCAGATGGTGACTCGGGGCTCTCCCCATCTCCTCTGGCATAATTGGAGGTGGTGTGTGACAGAGTCAAGGAAAATTTTTAAGGAAAAGAAAAGAAGAAACCAACATTTGTGGTTCCCTTTCATTGGAAGAGGAGAATGAGGAAGGAAATGGCAGGTGGAGAGGGAGAGGGGAAGGAATAGAAGTGGCGTGTCTTTGATGCTGTGGTTTGTGGGAGGGCAGTGGGGAAAAAGAGCACAGCAGGTGTGAGCACCTGTGTTGGTGCCACTGGGTGGCTGTGAAGCGTGGCCAGAGCCTCACGTATAAGTAAAGCGAGTTAAAAAGAAAATGCTTGTTCCCTGGGCACTAATTGTCTATAGAATTTCTATTGGCAAACCCTCCCAGGACAAAGTGACCTAAAAAACAAAAACAAAGAATCTCTGTCTCAGAACCGCTGTTCTAAAAGCCAGAAGGGACATGACAATGGAAAGTGCTGGAAGAGACAGAATGCTCTACTGTCTTTGCTGTACCTACCTACCCCCACCCCAACTCTGTAAAGGAGAATTTAAAATTGATGTCAAACATGAAAGTAGCCTGGACTTCCAGAGAAGGAAAGAGTTTTGTCCAGGACAGTGGAAGCCGAGCCACAGGGGTGTTATGCTTTGGTTCAACACACAGGTTTCCGAGCAACGATCCTAGAGTCCTGAGAAGAAGGCACAGCATTTGAGGAAAGGAGAATATGCGAAGCTTAGGAGGGCTCAACTTATAACAAGATCCAGACATTTTAAACTAGATGGTGTTATTACTCAATGCTGTTACTTTTAGTGGATGGACCAGTCACGTGGGAGGATTGTAGCAGAAACTACAATGTGAAAACATCCCCAGTTTTGAGATCAAAAGGGTCAGCTGTAAGATGACCTATGTTTAGTGATGATCCATTTTATATTGAAGTGGCTCAGAGGAGATATTGATATTTTAGATGGGCTGCAAAACTGTCAAGGCAAGAACAGGCTTTACTTGGCAATGGTGAAGGAAGGTAATGAGTGTGTATTGCCTTATTGCCACAGTTCTCTCTTCATAAACTGTTTGGGAGCTTGCAATTAACAGAGGTTCCTTGTTTCCGTTGTTTTTATATGGGAGAAGAGAAAGAGCTTGGAATTTCATTTGTCTAAGCAAGTGGTGTGATTTACAAGAAGTTCAGTCATTTCAAAAGTATATCATTCTTAGTGTTCAATACAATGTTTATCATAAAATAGGCACCTGAGTTTATATATTCCTGCCAGGCTGAAGGGCAATTATGTCTTGCTATGCAAACACGCTATTTTACGTGTGAATTTTTTTAACTGTAATAATTTTATGTGTGAATTTTTTTTAAACTAAACTCTATCATCATTTTCTATGTTGACATCTGTTGTTTTTCGTGTTTTTTTGTTTTAATCTGTTTCCAACTCTCCGAGTCTGTGAACCATCCTCTGACTGGATGCTGGCCTAAAATCCTATTAGTGTTTAAACAGACCTCAGAAACACCCTCAACCTCTAGGCAATCGCAGAGATGGGGCTCTTTGATATATCTCTGGCCCCTGATGTCTTCAACAAACAAGATCGTAATTCCTTTAAACTCAATGTTTTCTGTAGATGCTTTCTTCTCCGTTTTGTTAAGGAGAGTCAACCCTCGTGGTTTTCCAAAGGAAGGAAACTCCTCCCCCAGACTTGAGCGCTGGGAGGGACGTTAGAAACGCTGGAGTCTGGCATTCCTCCTGCCTTTCAAAATGAGGTAGTGGGTCCAGAATATTCAGGTGACATGCCTCAACCCACCTGGCGCTCAACAGTGGACCTGAGCGTAAACTGGGGACTTTCTGAGGCCTTGACTTTGTAACCCCTGCCCCAGCACCTTTTGTTGTGGCTGGACACACGTGACACCTAAGCTGATTCTTCTCAAGACGTTCGCTGTGGAAGGCACGTTCGTGTCCAGTGTTCGGTGTCCGGCCGTTAACTGTTAAAGACATTTTAAGTCCCTGATTCTTCCTGGAGAAGTTAAGGGGTTGCTTAACATTGTTACTGACTCTGACTCTGCTGTGAGTACGGCATACTAGTGAGTACAGCCTGCTTGCCACAAAGTAAGCAGCATATTTTGACAAGTTTATTTTTCCCTGGATAATTAGATTTTAATTATAAAGGTGGCCCCTGAGACACCTAATGGCTGAGCAGCTGGCTTGCTTTCTAGAAACTGAGGTTCTGATGGTAACCAAGCAGGTATTCCCTCTCCCCTTAGACTAAAAGGTACATTTGATCCATCCCTTCCATCTCCCTGGTACCTGCTGTGAGATCCAATAAGCTTCCACCCAGTGGAAGATCACTCTCTGCTAAACCTCACAAGCAAAGGGGGGTTGTTCCATGAGGCAGCAAGGAGCAAGGGACCACGATATTCATGACTTTGTCTGCTAGACATTTTTCAAAGTGTCCTTGAACTCAGCAAACAAAGCTTTCTGAGAGATCTCTCAAAACTCAGGCCCTGCTCCGTCTGGCCAAAAATGGATGGCTGCTTCAAAACTCTGAACTTCTTGAAACTCCATCTGCTACAACATTACTTCTGGAGTTTGAACATGACTTCTTCTGTCTCTGAGTATAGAAATGTTTGTTTAATTAATGATACACAAGTCTGTTAAACAGAAGGCTCCAACAGTGCTCTACACTTGAGAACACTTGACGCCATCTTTATCCTACCAAGTGCCAATCACCCTAGCCAGAGGGGGTGTCTATTAAAGTCCATATCCTAAGCTTTAGAAGCTTTAAAGTACTTTTTTAGTTAAAAATACAATAGGGGATTGAACATTTTAACTAAAAGTTTAAGGTTAGACCAATTACATGCAAAGATGTTTATTTAATATTGTGTGAGCTGAGTCTTTCTGTATAAATTATTTGCACTCTTTTCTTGCATGATGAACTGATTTCTTTTTTTATAGTTGTTTGTACCAGACGGTGGCGTATTTTTGTAAAAATTTTTTGACACTGAATTGCAATAAATGTTTTTCCAACAACACACACTGGTGCATTTTTGGTGCATGTCAATTCAAGTTGGTTTTTTAATCGAACTGAGTATGTTTATCTTTTGCTGAGTGAAAGTTATATTCCTTCTCCCAGAAACTTATCATCGTTGTAAAATTTTCTAGGAATACATAGAAAACTAAGCTTGCTGCTGAGTACCAACCTGAATCAGAAATACAGTATTATGCTCAAATGGGGTATTTCCACTTACTATTCATATAATAGAATGCTTTGGGAATAATGAACTTTAAAGTCAGTATTAATTTACTCATCAACAGACATTTATTGAACAGCTACTATATGCTACACTGTGCAAGGCACTGGGTATAGGATGGTGAACAAGACAGACGGGGTCTCTATCCTAATGGAATTTAGATTCTAGTGGGAAAGAAAAAAACAAGTAGGGGATGAATTTAATTTGTAATAAGTGCTATGAAGGGAATAAACAAGGGACTGAGATGCAGAATAACAAGGTGGGTTGGGGGTAGGGGGAGCTCTCTGAGGAAGTGATGTTGAAAGGTGAGAAGGAGCCAGCCTCAGAAGATGAGGGCACGAGCATGCCAGAAAGAGGAAACGGCTTGTGCAAGGTTCAGATCATGGTCCTGTCACTTACCTGCAGTGTAACTTTTGTCACCTTACTTAGCACCCTTCTCTGTGTCCGTTTCCTTGACTCTGTTGATAATCTATTGCTGTGGCTGTGAGTGTTAAGTGAGCTAATACATGTAAAGTGCTAGGAGCCAGGCACATAAAATGTGAGCTCGGTAAATGTTAATAATTAAGATTTCCTGAGCAGCAAGAGAATCGGGTTAGGAATTGCACTGCATTCCTAGTTGGGTATAATATGCTCAAGTGACTAACCCATGGATGACAAACTTCCCCAACACATTTACTCTGGAACCTGCCCTGATCCTGCCACTAACTCTCCATCAGAAAATGACATAAAAGGCACCTGAGGATAATTAGAGATTTTTTTTTTTAACTCCCAACAGGATCACAAAATCTCACCATTCCCTACACATCCCATGCATTCTTTGCGCAGGCCGTTCCACCTCCCTAGAACGCTTTTCCCAGCCCCTCTATCTGATAAGCATCTATTGCTCCTCAGGACCACCTCCTGGCTGAAGCTCCCTCCAACTGAGAAAATCTCATCTTCTGTATCACTTTTTTGCATATGGACTTTGTTACACTGTAATCTTATTTGTACCTAGCACAATGCCTGGGCTGAATCAATGAATAAACCCACACACAGATTCATAAAATGCTTTTGAAAGTCTCAGGACCACAAACTTACCCTGGACTAGAATAAGAATCAGCCTGAGCTTACATGCATACAACTATTTATAGTGTCTTGGTTAAAAATTAATGGTAGTTGAAAAAGTAACAAATGTGGAAACCTCGTGTTCATTAAAGTTTCTTTTAAGTTCAACTAAACCTTTACAAGTCTAGTAAATTTTCATACGAAATAAGAGGGTCTTTTATTACTGTTTGATAAACTCACATTGGACAGACTAAACAAGTCCCTTTTACGAACAATAAAAGTTCCTTTAAACGTTTTAAAGCTGCAATTATAACTCTAATGCATTTGCTTTTTTAAAAAATAAGCACTTCAAATACCTGCTCAAAGAAGCTTCAACCCTAATAAGCAAAACATTCCCAAGTAAATTAATAACTTATAAATTTAGTAAACATAAATATATCTCAAATTCTGTAAAAAGAATCTAAGATTGTTAATGTTAGTGAAATTTTTATATCTTTCCATTAAAAATCATATCTTAGGGGCTTCCCTGGTGGCGCAGTGGTTGAGAGTCCGCCTGCCGATGCAGGGGACGTGGGTTCGTGCCCCGGTTCGGGAGGATCCCACATGCCGCGGAGCCATTGGGCCCGTGAGCCATGGCCGCTGAGCCTGTGCGTCTGGAGCCTGTGCTCCGCAACAGGAGAGGCCACAACAGTGAGAGGCCCGCGTACCACCAAAAAAAAAAAAAAAAAATCATATCTTACACTAATACCTTATTTTAAAATGGAAATCATAAGGCTGCTATGGTGGGCAGAATAATGGTTCCCCAAAGAGACAAGGAATGATATTGAAGTCTATAATGTGGAAAAGGCAAGGAAACCATCAACCCCTAGAGCCTACAGAAGGGAACCTTGCCCTGCTGACACCTTGACCTTGGCCCAGTGAGACCCGTGCCAGACTTCTGACCTTCTAATGAATTTGTATTAAGCCACTAAATTTGTGGTAACTTGTTACAGCCATACAGGAAGCCAGGACAGTGCATCAGACAGACACTCTAGCTCTGCCCCTTCAGACAAATTCCCTCTGATCCTTCTGCTGCATGTCCCCCATCCCACGCTGAGTGACGATCTGTCTGCAAATAAAAGCCACAGCCTAAATCAGCAGCAAGTTATCTTGGCCGCCCTGATACGCGGACCTGCAAAAACTGGACAGGAGGGCTCTGCCTGTCAGGGACAGGTGTAAAGTTGCCTCCCTCCTGTTCTACATGGGCTTCATTGAGGCTGACGCCAATCATGTTTGTACCCAAGAAGCATCACAGAGAATCGGCATTTCAAATTCTCGCCAATGTTTAAGGCATGTTTATGAAGCAGCAATGTCCTGGGCACCGGAACAGCCATTCAGAAGTGTGAACTCAGCACTTGCTCTCAGATAACTTTATCGACCTGGTCCCCAGGCGGGCAAGAGAGTGGACGTCAACCACAACATACGATCCAAAGTTCCGAGTGCCCTAGTGAGGGACAAAGTACCAGAGGAATTCAGAGAGGAAGAACTGAGTTCATGCTTCTGAGAAAGAGAACAGTGCAGCATCAGACACAAGCCTACTATATGCTCTTCCTGAATCAGTATGAACAGGGGCTCCTCCTTTGAAATCTGGGAGCCAGGGACTGTGGCTTAAGAACCAGAGACAAGACTTACCACCCAAGCCCATTTGGTGGTTTCAAATGGTTTCTTGAAAACAAAACACAAAACACTGAAGTTTGGGCAGATTTCCCTTTTGGAGAGAACTAAAGCTCTGTATCCCCTACGGTCCCAGTGCCTGAGCCTCACCAGTGTTCTAGAAAACTAACAGAAGCCCAAATGAACCCCAGATCTCTTCAAGGAGCCCTGTAGTGGGAATTTTATGTGTCAACGTGGCAAGGCCATGGTGCTCATTTGTTTGGTCAAACACCAATCTAGATATTGCTGTGAAGGTAATTTTTAGATGTGATTAACATTTTTTTTTTTTTTTTGCAGTACGCGGGCCTCTCACTGTTGTGGCCTCTCCCGTTGCGGAGCACAGGCTCCTGACGCGCAGTCTCAGTGGCCATGGCTCACGGGCCCAGCCGCTCCGCGGCATGTGGGATCCTCCCGGACCGGGGAACGAACCCGTGTCCCCTGCATCGGCAGGTGGACTCTCAACCACTGCGCCACCAGGGAAGCCCATGATTAACATTTAAATCAGTAGACCCTGAGTAAAGAAAATCACCCTCCACCATGTGGATGGGCCTCATCCAATCAGTTGAAGGCCTCAAGAGGAAAAGCCTACACCCGCCCCCCCTATGCCCCCAAGGAAGGAATCCTGCCTCCAGACTCAAAACTGCAGCATCAGCTCTTCTCTCTGTCTCCAGCCTGCCAGCCTGCCCTGCATATTGTGGACTTGCCAACGCCACCACGATTGCATGAGCCAATTCCTTAAAATAAATAAATTCTATAGATAGACAGATTCTAAAGAACAAAATATTTTATTTTAAAGAATAAAATCTATCTCTATGTTAGGGGAAACACTGACCGAAGCCGCCCGCCCTGGCCAGGCAAGATAGTAGCCACTTGCATGAGTCATCTTACAACAGGAGATCCTGGTAAGGAACGCAGAACTAACAAGCTACCATCAACGGGAAGAATTCGGGAAAGGTCTCAAGGAGAGAGGAGACACCAGTCCACATGGCCTCCCAACCTCCCAGAATCCTCCTCGTGGAATCCATCTTGGCTGAGTGATGCAAGCGCCACCAGGAAGGACCCTGAGTCAGAATGACTGGCCACAGACAACCCAGAAACTAACCCCATTCCCATAAAACCCGAGACTGCGAGCCACGTGGCAGAGCAGTCCTCCTGGGTTCCCTTACCCTCCTGCTCTCCCCCCGGGCGCCCCTTCCCAATACAGTCTCTTGCACTGTCAGCACGTGTGTCTCCTCAGACAATTCATTTCCTAGTGTCAGACAAGAGCCCACTCTCGGGGCCTGGAAGGGGTCCCTTTCCTGCAACATCTATATATCTATATCTGGGGGAGGGGGGTACTATATATATCTTTACAGAGATGGAGAGAGAGAGAGAGAGAGAGAGACATCCTATTGGTTCTATGCCTCTGGAGAACCCTGACTAATAAATACAAGCTCCTAGAAAGAGAACAAAGGCAAGGAAAGTCTAGAGGAAGGCTTCAGAGGGCAAGGGAGAAAAACCAGAGGGAGAGCGGAATCTAGTGGCTCCAAGAGGCAGTTAGCCAGCTACCACATCCTGAGAAATAACATTTGGCAGGTGCCAAGGAGTGCAAGGAAACAGTCACTCTTAACCCACATAAGAGTACTTGAGTGACTCCCCTTTCTTTGTACTTTTTAAACTTGTATTCAATTGTTTTAATTTTACTTTGCAATTTCATTTTTTCTTAATTTCAAAATTACTCCAAGGAGCCCCTACTTCCTTCAGAGAGGCAGCAAGGCATAGTGAGCAAAGAATCTGAAGCCAACCTGCCTGAGTTTGAACCCTGCCCTGCCTCTTCCTGCTGTACTGGGCACTGTACTAAACCTTGACCTGCCTCAGTCCCCTTATCTGTAAAATGGGGATAATGACAGTACCTACATCACGGAATTGTTGTGAGGAGTAATTGAGTTGCAGCTTTTTTTTTTTTTTTTATTGGCGATACGCGGACCTCTCACTGTTGTGGCCTCTCCCGTTGCGGAGCACAGGCTCCAGACACGCAGGCTCAGCGGCCACGGCTCATGAGCCCAGCCGCTCCGCGGCATGTGGGATCCTCCCGGACCAGGGCACGAACCCGTGTCCCTTGTATCGGCAAGCGGACTCTCAACCACTGCACCACCAGGGAAGCCCCTGAGTTGCTGCATTTTACATGATTAATAACTTTTGTGTGGTTAGAGCAGTGCTTAACACATAATAAGCTTTACATAAACATTTGTTATTATTATTCACAAGCCCACTATCTTTTTTTTTCTTTTTGCATTATGTGCTCTAGGCAGAAAAACCATGTAGCCTTCACTGCCTCTAAAGAGAAACATAATAACTAAATCAATGACCCCCACAATTCTAGCCTTTGCTTATTGTTTAAAACCAGTGGTCTCCAACCATCCCATCAATAAACATTTTTTAAGCATAAACCCAATATATATGTATTTACTTATCTATCTATGAAGTATTGGCAGGCACTACTATGATTAACTAATACTTCAAAGCATAATGCACACATAGGACAGTCATCATTAGTAATAATGGACATAAATCGATATTTCAAATAGTTGTGATCATTATGAACTTTCTGGCCAATTTTCAGTCAGATCTCATTAGCTTATCGTTAAGCTGATGCAGCCAGCGAAGAGCCATATTAGTGCTCACATTTTTCTGTTCCTTTGCATCTGCAATAGTAGTATCGTCATTCTGCTGTTTCTTTGCGAGAAACTAGGAAACTTCTTAAAGCATTTGTCCATTTTGTGAGGTTTTGTTTATTTAAAACTAGATACTGTAATCCATAAGTCCATTTAATCAGGCATACAGAAGTTACAATATGTCACAGTACACTGAAAACAAACGATCAACTTTGGGTACCACTGGCCTCCGCTCCCCACTGAGGCCAAGGTGCCTTGGGTACTGACTGACATCTGATGGATGGACAGAAAGGACCACTGTCAATCCAGACATTAAACGTTTGTAAAGCTTTTGTGCTGGTTGTTCTCTGCTTGTCCCCGAAGATCCATTCTCCACTTCTCTGCCTAGCTCAGCGCCCTAGAAGGCTGACCACAAATGGCTGCGTCCCCCAGACTCTCTTGCCAGTTGGCATCTGGTTGGGTTTGTCCAATGGGAGGTGCTGACAGAGACCAGAGCAGAAAGAGAAAGAGTTCAGGGTCCTTCTTGCCTGCTCTCTCCTGACTGGCCCCTGGTCTCTGGCAGAAGCTGCAGCCCTCCTCCACATAAACCCTCCTTATGGCTCCAGCCATCACGAGGCTCCTCCCCAAATCTGGGAGAAGTAATTTTCCTTGTTGCTCATCTCTGGGGGCCTCAGCATCTTTTGTGTTCCCTTAACCCCTCCCACACCTGTCTGAGTAGTCCCTTCAATGGAACTACACAAGATTATTTCCTGCCAGAAGCCTCATAGATGATTTCTTTACTTCTTACTCTTTAATAGAGAGATCAATGAAAGTTTTTTTTTCCTTCCAGCACCTCACTTTGGAGACGACTGGTTTAAAGAGCTATTCTGATGATTGAGCCAAATCACTTTTCCTGACCAGTGTGAATGGAAGCCTTAGATTCCCATCACTCTTTGCTCAAGCCAACAAATGCAGGCTGAAAAGAGGTGGGCTCACAAGATGAGCCCTGGACAGCCGGTCAGCAGACTCAGCTTCTACTCAGGGCTGTCACAGCAGGGCTGAACCTCAGGGAAGTCACTTCTGTTCTCTGACTCAGTTTCCTCATCTTTAACAGGCAAGTGGGTTGGATTAGCTAGTCTCTAGGTCCCTTTTAGCTCATATAGCCTTTTGTGATTTTAGGAAATCATATAATAGTTCAGAGGAAACTATGTTATTTTGTCTTTTTGTTTTATTTCTTGTTTTTTTTTTTTCTTCAACACTCTCTCCATCCCCTCCCAACTCCCACATACACTCTCCATCAGTTAGAATTTTTCTTGGGTGAAAGTCCTTTAAATTTTATAAACTCCAAGGTAATAAGAAATAAAGGAAGCCCAGATGCAACATCAATAATAAATTGAATCCTACTCTTTCCCAAATGCTTTCAAATACATTTTTAACTGCCATAGCAACCCTGTAAGGTAGATACAAGTATTATCATCACTTTACAAATGTGGAAACTGGGGATGCTCAGAGAAATTATATGATGTGTTCAGTATCACACAGTGTGGCAGGCTGGAGCTGGCTCATGACAGCTGAGCTGAATGGATTCATCTTTTTCCAACCTCACATTCAGTGGCATGTTGGTAACTTAAAATCAGCCATAGTGGGGATATTTATACCTCAGAAATCAGCAAGAGCTACAAATCAGAGCTTTTTCTTTTTTTGAGAGAGAGCTGATTTTTAAACATTTACTATCACACACTCTCGACACACAGTTACTAAACCACAGAGGTAGGTTTTAAGCTCAGATCTGATCCTAAACCTGGTGCCCTTTTATGACTCTACAGCTGTCTTTCCCACACAGCAGCTAGTACGATATCTTGTGAAGAGTCTTTGTGAAAAACTTATTTCCTGCACCAGGTGCCCTGGGGTCTCCAGGCCAAACCCTCATTAGCCTTGCCATCCAAATGGTCTTTCTTTTAGAGGAAGACTTGCCAGCAAATAACTGAAAGACTTCTTGGCTTGTGTTCATAGCCCTGCCCCTAGTAGACGGGAAGAGATTATATACAGAGCACAGCCCTGCATCTGTTTCCCTCCTATGTACGAACACAGCCCCCTCTTCCCCTCTCCCAGTTAGGATGCGCCCCTCTATCTAGGTCGGGCATTTCACAACTCTGAAGTGCTTCGACATGAGTGCAATTTTTTTTTTGAACTATAACTGATTTACAATATTGTGTTAGTTTCAGGTGTACAGCAAAGTGATTCAGTTATGCATATAAATATATATATATTCTTTTTCAGGTTCTTTTCTATTATAGGTTATTACAAGGTATTGAATATATAGTTCCCTGTGCTGTACAGTAAATCCTTGTGGTTTATCTATTTTATGTATAGTGGTGTGCATCTGTTAATCCCATACTCCTAATTTATACTTCCCCACTGCTTCTTCTTTGGTAACCATAAGCTTATTTTCTATGTCTGTGAGTCTGTTTCTGTTTTGTAAATAAGTTCAGTTGTATTATCAAAAGTGATATTATATGATATCTGTCTTTCTCTTTCTGACTTACTTCACTTAGTATGATAATCTCTAGGTCCATCCATGTTGCTGCAAATGGCATTATTTCATTATTTTTTGTGCCTAATTAATATAATTTTAACTTGAAAAAAACAGAGACGGGAGAAACCCTGAATTCAGGCAACCCTAAAAGCACAAACTTCATAGATTTAAGGACATTAAAAATAACAGAGATCTCAAGATGTGATCTGGTCCCACTTCTACCACCTTCCTAAGGCGTATCCCCCCATTTACAGATGAGACAACTAAGGGTTAGAAATGCTAATCATCTGCTGAAAACAGGACCCTACTCTGTAATTTGCTAATTATAGTAACAGGATGTTGAGTATCTCTTGTCCCAGAACTTTGTTGTGGGTTTTTTTTCCCATTATGAGTTAATTTTAACTAGTTTAACTATCACAGGTTACCTCACTTCCTAGTTCACGGGACAACTGTTTTTTTCAAGTACTTCTCACAGGGGCCACATTCCTTAATTCAAAGAGCAGTTGCCTGGGCATATAACTGAGGAAAAAACTCTAGTCACTCTTTAATTTCTGAACACAGTTCACAGAGTCATAGGTACAGGTGTGAAGGGACATACGTTAAAGAAACACATTAAACTTTGTGGTCTATTTCACAGAATCACTAATGACATAAAGTGTTGTGTCTCCTATATTATCCCTGGAAGATTTTTTTTAAGTTGGAAATGCCCCTACTTTTGTTTTGGTTTTTTCCCAGCTTTTTGGAGATATAATTAACATATAACATCATGTAAGGTTAAGGTAAAACAACATGATGAATTGATACACACATATATTGCTAAATGATACCACAATTAAGTTAATCATCTCACTTAATTACCATTTTTTGGTGTCTGTGGTGAAAACATTTAAGATCTACTCTCCGAGCAACTTTCAAGTATATAATACATTGTTAACTAGAGTCACGAGGCTGTAATTAGACCCCCAGAACTTATTCATCTTATAACTGAAAGTTTGTACCCTTTGACCAGCAGCTCCCCATTTCCTCCACCTCCCAGCCCCTGTCTGTTTCTATGAGTTTGGCTTTCTTAGATTCCACATAAGTGAGATCATAGAGCATTTGTCTTTCTCTGTCTACTTATTTTACTTAGCATAATGCCCTCAAGGTCCATCCATGTTGTCACCAATGGCAAGATTTCCTTCTTTTTCGTGGCTGAATAATATTCCATTACATATTTTTAATATATTATATTAAAATGTATATTTCATATGTAATATATATTATATATGTATATATTTATATATCACATATTCTTTATCCATTCATATGTTGATGGACACTTAGTCTGCTTCCGTGTCTTGGCTATTGTGAACAATCCTGCAGTGAAGTCCCAGAACCTGGGATAAAACCCAGTGCAGAGGACAAATGGTGCCAAGTACCCTGACATTCTAAGTTCAAGAGCGGGAGCCAGCCACCAACCTGAAGGGCTTATGGAGAGGCCAAAATCAACTCGACTCCCTCCACCCTCTGAATCAGTGTAATAGGAGGAGTGAAGAGAAGGGAGGACAGTGTTCATGGAAAGAGCCTATCCCCTCCCCTACATCACAGCAGGGACTCCAGGAGAATCATTCATAAAGCCCAGGAGTTCCAGTGATCTGGAAGACTGGCATTTCATTCCCCTACAGATGGCTGCTTGGGCAACAGGCTTGCAACTGTTTACTGGGCAGGGAGAGGGAGACTTGGAGAGGACACTGGCCTGGGAGATGAAAGGGCAGCGAGGCACCTTGCCATGTCCCCAGCAGCATACAAGGGTGTGCAAGTTTCCCCTGGGTGGAGGGGACACTACGAAGGTAGCTGGGCTTGAGCCATCTCCTCTGCATCACACGCCACGGGAGCCCCAGCTTTGGGCACCTGCCCCAGAGAGGACCAGCCGCAAATCAGCTGGAGATACAGCAACAACCGGTGGAGAGAGGATGGAAACCTCGTCTTGGACTGCTAAGTAAGGTGAAATCTCTGTCTACTCCCCATTTCCACCCTCCTACCCCCCACCTAAGCTCCAGGAGGAGAAACAGCCACGAGGAAACAAGCAGCCGCTGCAGCCACAGCCTCGCCTGCACTGGCAGGGAGGGGAGGGGAGCTACGGAGGGAGTCTGAGAGAGACGTTATCACATAAACCAGGCTGAGGCTCAGGACTGGACGGAAACTGCTAATAACCAGCAGGAACTGAAAAGCTGCAGAATTTGCCCTAAAGGTCATCAAGGAAGCTGTTCCCATGAAGCCTCAGAAAGAGCCACATAAAACAGTTGGGAGCCAATACTGAAAGAATATGTATTTTCATGTTGATGCCCCAAAGGGACACTTCCCATTAAACTACTTCCAATGTATTCAATATTATCGCCTACCGTATGCCTAGTACTAGGTCTATTGAGTCAAAAAAGACAGCTAGGGTCATCGTATTTGAGGAGCCCACATACTTATGGGGGAGAGCCGGCATACAAACCAATAATTTTAATATTCTACAACCAGGTATACATGAGGTTCAGCAGAGACACAAGAATATTTATATTGAATAGACTTTTCTGTGTTTCAATTTCCTCATCTATAAAACAGGAACAGTGACAGCACCTACCTCATAGGATGGTTGGTTGGATTAAATGAGCTATTGTATGTAGAAAAGTGCCTGGCACAGAGTAAGTTGAACACTTGTTAGTAGTCAATACTGTAGTTATTATTGTTACTTTTATACTGAATAGCAAGGCACTGTCCTAAGCGTGCTAAATGGTTAATTAATCTCAACAATTCTATGAAACAGGTACTACTTATTATTCCCATTTTATAGAGAGAACTGAGGCAAAGGAGGATGAGCAGCTTGCCCAAGTACACACAGTGGAACTGGAATTCAAACCTAGGCTATCTAAATTCAGAACCCGCACTCACTGTGTAACATAGGAGTTAAGACTGGCCGATTTTGCTGGGCACTTCCAAGAATGCAAAGGCGAAAGTACTTTTTCCAAAACAGCAACCGATAAAATGTAGTCCTAAAATAACTTGCAATGAAAAAAGTCTGGCTCTGGACTCTTTAAAAACATTCGCACAAATTTTTAATCCAATTTTAAATTTGAAAAGGCAAAAATTATCATGGGGTCCTGTGAATGCAGACATGAGTTTGCTGGTCGATATGGCTGGGGCCCCTCCTGGCATGCTGACCTGTCAACACTGCCTCTGGCTCCGCTGCAGAAAGCTGCATGCTGCCCCTCGGCCAGGTGCCTGTTGGGATTTGGGTGCCAAGCCCTCCAAAGGGGAATTTCAGGTCCTCAAAACGCAGCCTGGACAAGCTAGGCTTGCTCTCCATGTTTATATAACCATCCCAGCTCCAAAAACAAGAGATGCTGGTACTCTGTAATTACAGGCTTGCAGGCCTGTCACTGTGGAGAGAAAACATGGGTTATAGCTCCATCTGCCTGTGGGATCCAAACTCTGTCTGGAAGCCTAAGAAAGCTCCATGAAATAGCACCACCATTCAAAACATCCTTTTTTATTAAATAAACAGAATTTGGCTGCCCCAAAACTGAGCACGGCTGTGGCATCGTAAATGACATCATCTCATCTGGGGAGCATTTTGTTAAAATTGAGAGGCTCCTATAAAGTTCCTAGCCACAAAACCCACCCCTCAAACATGTTCTTTAATCAAGAACAGCAAGAAAAGAGTTCAACTGGAGAAGTATTAAAAAAAAAGTTCATTAATCCACACTATGCATCAGGATTTCTCTTTTACACACTAAATTGTGAGCTCGTGTTCACTGTTCCCATGGGGGGTTGGTGGTCCCAGCTTTCAATTCTACTGCATTTCATCAATCCTAAGATTAACATTTTTCATATCTTTGAATTCAGGCTGCATCTTACAATCCACGGCATCTTAGATATAATGAAACACAGACTCATGATTGAAACACATGTAGCCCATCAAGTCTACTTTTAAATCTCTCCCTGGTCAGCCCCTCCTCTCCTTCTGCACTGCCTTCCCCCTGACTAGGGCCCTCAGCATCGTTTGCCTGGAAATTTACAAGAGGTGCTTAACTTCTCTCCCCATCTCCAGCCTGAACCCCTCCAACATATCTACTTTGCTGCCCAAGAGATCTTTCTAGAACACATTATCTAATCATAGCACTTCCCTGTTTATAATCATTCAATAGATAATTGTTGAATCTGAATAATAGGTAAATGAAGATTCTTTTTGCCACTTCTTCTGATTTTAGGTAGGTGTCTTAGTCTCAGGCTGCCATAACAAAATAACACAGTCTGGGGCCTTTAACAACAAAAATTAATTTGTTCACATTTCCAGAGCCTGGAAGGTCCGAGATCAAGGTCTGGTAGGGTCCAGTTTCTGGTGAGTGCTCTCTTCCAGACTTGCAGACACCCATCTTCTCACTGTGGCCTCGGATGACAGACACTTGACCTCATTTAATCTTAGTTTCCTCCTAAAGACCCTATCTCCGAATACAGTCTTGTTGGGGGTTAGGGCTTCAACATGTGAATTTCAGGGGGGGACACAATTCAGCCCATAGCAGTAGGTTTGAAAACATATATAATAAAATTTGTAATGCATCACCCAGACTATTAACAATGGCTACCTCAGGATGGGGGGAACGGGGGTGGGGGAGCGTGATTTCGATGGACCCAGAAGAGAGCAGTGAAAGGGGACTTTCACTCTTTTTTTAAAAAAAATAAATTTATTTATTATTCATTTATTTATTTTTGGCTACGTTGGGTCTTCGTTGCTGCGCACGGGCTTTCTCTAGCTGTGGCGAGGGGGGGCTACTCTTCCTTGCGGTGCACGGGCTTCTCATTGCAGTGGCTTCTCATTGCGGAGCACGGGCTCTAGGCGCATAGGCTTCAGTAGTTGTGGCACATGGGCTCAGGAGTTGTGGCTCGCGGTCTCTAGAGCACAGGCTCAGTAGTTGTGGCGCATGGGCTTAGTTGCTCCGCGGCATGTGGGATCTTCCCGGACCAGGGCTCGAACCCGTGTGCCCTGCATTGGCAGGCGGATTCTTAACCACTGCGCCACCAGGGAAGCCCTGGACTAACTTTTAATTCACATCATTTGCTTTGGAAACTTGCTGCATCCCACTGAGGGGCGAATCAGATATTAGAAACAGGTGCATTGACATCATCTATCTGCACTATAAAGATATGAGGCAAAACCAAAGAAGTTTTTGAAGGCTACGCCAGAGAGAACTCAAAAAAGAGAGGGCTGAGATAAGCAAGGGCAGCATGCCAAACGTCCTACTTCATTATAAGCTCCAGATTAGGAGCAAACCACTCAGCTTGACAACCTGCACTGGGCTGGATATTTTCCATTTGCTGCTCCAAATCCACTCCCCACTCCTCTCCATCCTCTTTGTCACCTGAAAGGCTGACCCGTGCGAACGGCATCTGTGAATCCCTTGCCTGTGGCTTCTAGTTAGATCCGGCCAATGGAAGGAAGACAGAGATCTGGAGGCAGAGGCAGGGTGGAAGGCGGATTATTTATTCCTGCCAACACCTCCCTGTTGTAACTAATTACCACAACCCTAGAGTCGTAAAGCAACACAAATTATTATTTTACAGTTCTGTAGGTCACAAGTCTAGAATGGGTTGGCAGCACCGGTCCCTCCTGGAGGCTCTAAGGGAGAATCCACTCCTTTGCCTTTTCCAGTTTCCAGAGGCTGCCTGCTTTCCTAGGCTCTTAGCCCCACATCTCCTTGACCTCTGCTTCCACCGTCGCACTTCTTTTTCTGTCTCTGAGTGTCCGTCCTCCACCCTAGAAGGGATGCCTGGTCCCAACGGCGCTTTCATCCCGTCTAGCTCATTCTCCACGCGGCAGCGATCAGATCGTGTCACTTGTCTATTTAGTACCCTTTGGTGGGTTTCCGCTACACTTAGAATAAAACCTAATTTCTTACCAAGGGCTGGTAAGGCCCTCCATGATCTGTCCCACCTATCTTTCTAGCCTCATCTCATCCCACTCTCCTTGTTATACTCCAGCCACACTCACTCTCCGTCAAGCCCTTGAACTTGTCAAGTTATTTCCCCACCTGAAAGCCTTTGTATTGTTTCTTCTTCCTAGGCTCTTTCTTATCAGCAGGGCTTAAATGTCACCTACTCAAGGAAGCCTTCCTTTAGTTCCCCATGCAAAGTAGGGTCTGACCTTCCCCCCATCCCAACTCCATTATTCTATATTTCAACCCTTCGATTATTTCCTTGGTGGTGCCTATTACAATTTGTAATGATTTCACTTGCTTGTCTTTTTTTAAATATTTATTTATTTATCTGGCTGGGCCGGGTCTTAGTTGCAGCACGCAGGATCTCCACTGCCACGTGTGGGATCTTCGTTCTGGCATGCAGGCTCTTTAGTTGCAGCATGTGGGATCTAGTTCCCTGAGCAGAGATTGAACCCGGGCCCCCTGCATTGGGAGTGTGGAGTCTTAACCACTGGACCACCGGGGAAGTCCCTGTTTGTCTTTTCATGTATTCTCTACTAGATTGTAAATCCATGAGCACAAGGATTATGTCTTACCTAATACTGTATCCCTAATATCTTTGAGTGTGACAAAGCAGACCCTTAATGTAATATTTGTTGTGTGTGGTATACGGCCATTTCTTAGACTCTGAGAAGCAATGGTTAATAAAGCCAATTGTAGACTTTATTGCTGTGTGAGCCGGTTTCCTTTACTTGTTTACAGACTCTCTAACCTGACCAGCTGATGCCATCATTGTATCTCCAGCCCCACTATAATGTTGCAGGTAATAAATACATTCAATAAAATCACTATTCAATTCACTCGATTCAACAGCTACTTAGAAGCACTATGCACTGTGCATCTTACAAGGAGAAGGGTGAGGGTGAGTGTCATCATCTACTTGTTTTTTGTTGGGTTTTTTTTTTTCAAGTTTAAATAATTTTTATTTAAGCACTGATTTTACAAAATGTGATAGTTCAAAAGGTGAACTAAATTTACAGCTTAATTTGTTCATGTAAATTGCCTTCAAAATACATTGGAGCTAGATGTGTATATAAGATTTTACATGTGTTTTGGAAGAAATCACACAGAAGCAGCTGCCTTTTTCAATAAAAACTTGGCCAGTTTCACATCTCTTTTGGTCAGTCAACCACAGTCATGTGATGTGAGAGTTATCTGGACCTTGTTGTACACATTGAACCACTCTAGGTGATGATTCATCTTCTCTGTTTGTAGGGCAACTCAGGACATAAAGCCAAATGCCTTCGATAGTTACTTCTTCTCAGACTTGGCTTCCTCACACGGGAGGAAGGGGGTGGACCAGTGATGTGTGTGACCCACTGTGTGACTCGATGACCAGCATAAGGAGATAAGTGCTGTGTTCCCTGATGAAAATTTTTGAAAGAGAACTCTTTGTAGATGGCATCTCTCTCACTTAATTCCGACCACCCTGTTGCTTTAAGGTCAAGTGTAACTTGGTGCCTCTCCTCTGCTATCAACCAGTGCGCATCTGTGGACTTAATGGCCACAAAACAGAGTGCTCATCTTCTCCAACATCGAGTTATTTTACATTTCTTCTATTAAAGAATTCCGAACTGCCAAATGGACTCATGGCCACGAGGCTCCGGTTCCTGCCTCTCAGTGCAGCGAGCCCTGTTGTTTTGTTGTTGTCGCTGCTGTTGTTTTTCTGGCCGCGCCAAGGGGCACGCATGATCTTAGTTCCCTGACCAGGGATCGAACACGCACCCGCTGCATTGGAAGCATGGAGTCTTAACCACTGGACCACCAGGGAAGTCCCCTGTCATCATCTACTTGTAAAGAAGAATAGTATTATTTTACTTATACGTGTAAATAATAGCAGGAATTAGTTACCATGCCTATTATGGGCCAGAAACCATGATAAATTTATTATATACATCATCTCATTTAATCTTCAAAACAGCCCTACTACAGTATAGCATACCAACTAAGAACATAGGTTCTAGAATCATATTGATTTGGGTTCAAATGCCAGGTTTGCTACTCTTGCAAAGTTCCTTAACTTCTCTGTGCTTCCATTTCTTCATGGGTAAAATGGGGGTAATGGTAATAGCCACACCTTGTTAGGGTCGTTGAGAGAATTAAACAAGATCATGTATGTGAATGTGCTTAGTTCAGTGCCTGGCACATAGAAAGCATTCTATAGATGCCAGCTTCTGCTTCTTAACTTGCTCTTCTGGGGGACACTGTATGTCCTACAGCATCACACGATGCAACCAGCACACAGGGAGACTGGGTTAGCCAGGCTGAGTTCCTGCCCTTTAGAAGCACACCATCCGAGACAGCTGTGAGCACACACTCAGAATTCAGAAGAGAGCAATATGTTCCTCCAAATGGCTGTGTTCATTTCATAGGCCAAGCCCAGTAAACCATGTTCTCATTTCCTTTTCCACCAAAATAGCTATCTCTGCTCCCTGAAGAGGCCTTGGATTATTATAGTTCCCTAAATGCCCTGAAATTCTCAGGAAAGAAGGAATGTTCTTTTTTTTTTTTTTAAAAGCAGGCACAGCTTGGAGCTAGAAGACAAAAGGTTAAATTATCTTAAGCTACAACAATGTAACTCATTTCCTGTTTTTCTCAACTGTCTAGACGCAGATCTCATAAGCATTAGCCATGAATCCCACCATCAGGTTAAAAATAGAAGGTTTAAATATGAAATGCTCTTGGGGGGAAAGATTGTAGGTTTCTACCTTCATCCGCAAAATGACTACTTTGAAACAGGATATTTTGTCTTTGTTGTTAGTTTTCCCATAAGTTCTGTTGAGCTGTATTTCCATAAGCAGGAGTGGAGAACACCTTTTTTCTAAAGAATATATCTGCCCCTGTTGAAGCAAATGTCATTTTCCCCATAGATTTTAAAAGCCATCTGAAGACATACCTTACAGCAGCTTCTCTTAACAAGGAATGTGGTCACACTTACTTTAAAAATTTCACGTTATTGTGCAGACCAACATTTAGTCTCAAATAAATTTATACAACAAAAATTGCATATAAATTTGACGTTTTCTTCTTCTTTTATATCTTCTGCTTCTATAAAGTTTGTGTGATATTTTGTTTATAAAATATAAGTTTTCTGAAAAACATTTTTTTAAAAAACTCCTTTAATAATCCCTGAGCAGTGTTACACAAGTGGGGGGGCGGGGATCTACCGTGACAAGTTTCCCAAATTCACTGGGCCACAGAGCCCTTTTATCCTGATGAGCCTATTAACACCTCCCAAAACAGTACCCCATGGAATACCAGTTTAGGAAACACGAATTGCATACCTCTATGATTTTTTTTTTCTGTTTTCGGAATTCTCTGAGGTTAGGTCTCTTCTCTAATAACCTCAGCTATGTGAATCATAACATAAAACTGAAAGTAGGGCTTCCCTGGTGGCGCAGTGGTTGAGAGTCTGCCTGCCGATGCAGGAGGCGCGGGTTCGTGCCCCGGTCCGGGAGGATCCCACGTGCCGCGGAGCGGCTGGGCCCGTGAGCCATGGCCGCTGAGCCTGCGCGTCTGGAGCCTGTGCTCCTCAATGGGAGAGGCCGCAGCAGTGAGAGGCCCGCGTACCGCAAAAAAAGAAAAAAAAAAATTCAAAACTTAAAGTAAACAAGTACTACTGACCGTTTATTTCAAGTAAACAAGCAATACTGTAATGTTCTCCTTATTTGGGGGAGATGAATTGAAGTGTACCTTACACATACTCATGCATTTACTTTAGAATGAAAATATTCATTATGGCTTTTCATATTTATACAGATTCATACTGAAATAAATGTAGATGTGTGTGTGTTTAGTATACATATACATATTTCCTAGCTCTGTCCACTGAGAGGACCTAGAAACAATGACACCCCAGTAGCAATGAGCACACCCACCACCAAGATCATGGTTTCTAAATTCATCCTCCAATAGAAGGAACTAGTGCTTTTCGGAAAAAAGGTTGATTCCAGGGTTGGGGCAAGGAAAATGCAAGATGAGCTTAGAAAAAGAAGGAAGTGCCATAACGTGAGGAGGTACAAACAAATGATAGAGCGCGTTGAAAGGGTACGGGAGCCAGCCTGACTATGCTCCTAGTGGCCAAAGCTGGAACAATCTGAGCAACAAAATTAATAATGACAGTATCAGATTATAACCCATAAAATAAAATGTGTACAAGCTCATTCTAATATAAATAAGTGGGGGAGAAGGAACAACTCTTCCCTAGAGAGGAATTCCAATTAATAAACATAGGCATGAAGGAAATAGAAAATCTCCAGTAAGCAAATACCACATTAGTAACTGCTGCTGGCAAGAATCCTCCATAGATGCTAGAACGAGTGTGCAAAAGTATGAGAAACAGGATATATTCATAGTCTCAAAGTACCTGCCCAAGATATTTGTTAGCTACAAAAGGTAAAACAGTAACTTAAAATGGAGAAACCTGACAAGTACCACTTTAACCAAGAGGTCAAGGTTAGCAACACCAGTTATAAAATATATTGGCATCATGTACCTCCTGATATGGTACATGGTGGAAGATGTAACATTACTTCTGAGGTATCCTTGCCGAAACTGCATTACCTCAGTTTAATCAAAGAAAACACAAACCCAAATTGAAGGACATTCCACAAAGTAACCGGTAAGTTCTTTTCAAAAGTGTCGAGATCATGAACCACAATAAAAAACTACATTAGAGAAGACTAAGCTAGTCTCGTCTCATAAATTCACTGGATCGCTATAGGAAATTGGAAAGTTAAACAGGAAAACAAGCAATTTCAAGTAAGATCTGTAATTTACTTAATCATATTATAACAATCTTAATTTCCTGGTTTTGATCATCATACTGTGGTTAGTTAAGATGTTAACATTAGGGAAAGCTAGTGAAGCATATATAGGAATTCTCTGTACTATTTTTGTAACTTTTCTTTAAGTCTAAAATTAGTTCAAAATTTTTAAAAGTTAAAAAAAAGTTCATTAGCCAAGTATCCATAACTCTATTCCTGTGCATATCAATGATATTAATAACACTAATGGTAATAATAATGTGATAAAAAAATTTTTTAACTTTCAATTTCTGATCACTTTTAATGTACCAGGAGTTGTAGTAGGACCTTGTATGTGTTCCTTCCTCTGTGTGTGTGTGTTTCCTTTTAACCTTTACAACGCAAGATCATAAAGCTAAGCAACATGACCAAAGTAATTTTGCTGGTAAACAGCAAGAGATATGACATCAACTTTTGCTATAACCTAGCAGAGAGGATGAAAGTAAATTACTTACTGTTTGAAAGAGGCTAAATAGCAACCTACACTTATAGGCAGTGCTGAAGATCTGTGCTACACTACTTCTGTTTCTTGTTCATTTCTCTAAGACTTGAAGGCATGTCAACAATGCAGAAATTCAAGAATATAAATTAATTAACACCATGCATGAATAATGTCCTCTTTACTCTCTGAAATTTTGTCTATAAAATTCCTCAGGGTTGCATGCATGCTTTGGAAGACTCTGCCAAGCACTTTCTCATAAATTTTATTTAATGCTCACAACCACTAAATGAGATAGGTTTCATTTTTGCTATTTTACAAACAAAAAGAAAAGTAAATCTCAAGGAGGCTGAGAGATTTTTCTTTTCCCCACACATCCCTCCACCCAATAGCCAACAAACCCAGTCATTTTTGTCCACTGAAATTAAGGTCAACTAACATCCAAGTTGTCCTTGAATGAGAAAATAAGTAATGAAAGTACGGGGTTGGTGGCTGGCAAGGGGGCAGGCAGATGGGAAGGAGGAAGACATTTTGGATAATTAATAGTTAAAAATATGCTTCTAAACTCAGCTCAACCATTTTCTGTGACCTAGACAAGTTACTTGTTCTGCCTCCTTCTCCTCAACTGAAAAAAAAAAAGAATTTCAGTAGTGTAATGGGGTGTCCCCCTGAACTCATGTCCATTCACAACTTCAGAATTTGACCTTGCTTGGAAATAGAGTCACTTAAGATGTAACTAGCTTATTTAAGATGAGGTCAAAATAAAATTAAAATTAAAAAAAAAAAAAGATGAGGTCATACTTGGAGGTTCCTCAAAAAACTAAAAATAGAACTACCATATGACCCAACAATCCCACTCCTGGGCATATACCCAGAGAAAACCATAATTCAAAAAGATACATGCACCCCAATGTTCATTGCAGCACTATTTACAATACCCAGGACATGGAAGCAACCTAAATGTCCATCAACAGAAGAATGGATAAAGAAGATGTGGTACATATATACAATGGAATAGTACTCAGCCATAAAAAGGAACAAAATGGCGACATTTGCAGAGACATGGAGAGACCCAGAGACTGTCATACAGAGTGAAGTAAGTCACAAAGAGAAAAACAAATATCGTATAATATTGCTTATATGTGGAATCTAGAAAAATGGTACAGATGAACTTATTTGCAAAGCAGAAATAGAAACACAGATATAGAGAACAAACTTATGGATACTGGCGGTGGGGGGGATTAACTGTGAGATTGGGATTGACATATATACACTACTATGTATAAAATAGATAACTAATGAGAACCTACTATATAGCACAGGGAACTCTACTCAGTGCTCTGTGGTGACCTAAATGGGAAGAAAATCCAAAAAAGAGGGGATATACGTATACGTGTAACTGATTCACTTTGCTGTACAGCATAAACTAACACAACATTGTAAAGCAACTATACTCCAATAAAAATTAATTTTAAAAAAAACAACAAAGAAAACAGTAAGATTTGCTCATCATAAACTATTAAAAAAAATTTTTTTTTTTTAAAAGATGAGGTCATACTGGAGTAGGGTGGCCCTTAACCCAATATGGCTAGTCTCCTTAGAAGAAGAGGAAGCAGAAACACACAGGGAGAGGACAATGTGACCTTGGAGACAGAGACTAGAATGATGCATCTACAAGCCAAGGAATGTAACCATCAGAAGCTAGAAAAGCCAAGAAAGGACTCTCCCCTGCCGGTTTCAGAGGGAGCGTGGCCCTGATGACACCTTGATTTCAGACTTCGAGCTTCCAGAACTGTTAGAATTTGTGTCTGTTATTTTAAGCCACAGAGTTTGTGATACTTTGTTATGCATGCAGCCCTAGGAAATGTATACAATTGCTTAGTTTACAAAAAGGTCATGTTTCTGCCCTCCGAAAGTTTGCATTACTAAATAAATGGATAGAGTCAACATAGGTACACTTTTAAGTATCTGTGCTGGCTATTCACCATTTACACACACTCTCCTCCATTCCCTACCCTTCTGTGTGGCCTGGAGGGGCTGATTATGAAGGACTGCAATGTCCAGGCTCCTTTGCCCTTAGCTTCTGGTTGGGTTTGGCCAAAGGGTGACAACAACTGGGAACTGGAAGAAAGGACATGGAAGGTTGGATATTTCCTGCTCTCTCCTGCCTCAATGTTCTGGCAATGTCTTCATATCTCTACTACTACAGCTCCTGCTGGGCCCCCTGCCCAACTCACAACTGCCATCTGCAGCTCTGAGATCCATGATACAATTTCCTCCACTGCTCCTTCAGGCCTTCGTGTGGAACAGCTTCCCTCTGCTGACAGTCCCTGAGAGCCTCAACACCCCTATTGGTTCCTTTTATCCCTGCCTATTATGGGCTGCTTGCTTCTGTCCCCCCCACCCCCCGAATTTCATATGTTGAAGCTCTAACCCACAATGTGATGGTATTTGGAGATGGGACATTTGGGAGGTAATTAGGTGTACATTAGGTCATGAGGGTGGGGTCCCCATAGTGGGATAAGTGCCCTTTTAAGCAGAGAAAGAAAGACCAGAGGGACTTACCTGGTGGTCCAGTGGGTAAGACTCTGCGCTCCCAATGCAGGGGGTCTGGGTTTGATCCCTGGTCAGGGAACTAGATCCCACATGCATGCTGCAACTAAGAGTCTGCATGCCGCAACTAAGAAGTCTGCATGCTGCAACTAAAAGATACCGCATGCCTCAACAAAGATCCCATGTGCCGCAACTAAGAGCCGGCACGACCAAAATAAATAAATAAGTATTTTTTAAAAAAAGAGCGAGAGGGAGACCAGAGCTTTCGTCCGCCTCCATGCGAGGAGAAAGAGGGCAGTCATCTGCAAGCCAGGAAAAGAGCCCTCACCAAGGCTCTGGTCTTAGACTTCCCAGCCTCCAGAACTGTGAGAAATAAACATCTGTACTTTCAGCCACTTAATCTATGATATTTTTATAGAAGCTCAAGCTAAGACACTGACTCACCTGGGTTAACAGTCCCTTCATTAAATTGTCTTCAAAATCCTGGCTGAGTGTATCTTAGATTTTCCTTCCAAGACCCTGACTAACAGATCGGCTATAATGTAAAACCAAACAGATATAAACCTGGCCAATGCTGGACTCTGTCAGGGTGACTCATACCTGCAGTTTTCCCTTCTGGGCAATGGATTTTTTAAATTATTGCATGAGTTACAAGGGTCCATTCAGGTCTATCCAACCTAGAAAACTACCTTTATGAATAACTCGAGAACTGCTTTAACTCTGGGCTCACAAAAGACCACAAAATAATGCATTAAAAATGATTATAACATTGTAAATCAACTATACGCCAATAAAATTTGTTTTTAAAAGTGACTGGGCCCAACACTCTACAAAATACATGCCCAGTTCTCCTCAAAACTGTCAAGGTCATGAAAAACAAAGAAAGATTGAGAAACTGTCACAGACTACAGGAGGCACAACAACTAATTCAATGTCGTGGTATCCTAAACTGAACTGTAGAACAGAAAAGGGACATTACCCTATTTTCTGTGTTTCTTGAATGGAGCACTTAGGTTATTGAAATGAACCTTTGGTTTCAACCAGAGTGGGATACGTCTGGGGAGACCCTGAGAAACAGTCCCATGGAGAGCAGCTTCAGATGGAACACAGACTCCTTCAGACATCTGGACGTAAGACCCAGCCTTTAAGCCCTCATCCCTTTCATTCTCCAAGCTACAAAATGGGTCATCTCATCAGGTATTAACCCTTAGCAAAGAGCAGTGGACATGAAGGGTATCTGGGGCCACGGTAAGAATAAGCTCACACGGGCCCTTCACAGCATGGGCAGCATCTCACAGTCTCTTTTACCTCTCCAAATTCCTTGCAGAGGTAGGGCCAGCACACACATTTTTGTTGATGCTGCTAACAGAAAATGAGATCCTACACAGAAACACACATAGCAGGGACTTGTCTCCTATATACACCTGTATTCCCTTGGCCTGGTTAGTGTCTGTATAGTAGGCACTCAATAATCACTTATTTGGTGAATTAATTAGTTTATCAATCAACTGCTGCCCATTGGCACTGATGACATCTTAAGAAAAGGTGTTACAAGGTCCCCATCCAACAGTCTCAAAGTTTTATTCACATTTTTATGTTTTTTATTTGGACCTCTCCACCTCATTCAAATAGTCACTATATGTCCCAAATATACGTCACAAAAGAAGAATTCCGTGATCTTGTTATTATTTTTCCATTGATTAAAAAATAATAACAATTGATGATTTTTGACAAGGTTGCTAATATCAAAGGGGAAAGAACAGTCTCTTCAACAAATGGTGTTGGGAAAACTAGACATCCAAAGGGAAAAGAATGAAGTTAGAACCTTATCTTACAGCATACACAAAAACTAACTAAAAATGGATTAAAGACTTAAAAATCTAAAACTGTAAAACTCCTAGGAGAAAACACAGGGAAAAAGCTTTATGACATTGGACTTGGCAATGATTTCTTTGATATGACAGCAAAAGCACAGGCAACAAAAGCAAAAGTAGACAAATGGGATTACATCAAACTTTAAAATTTCGTGCATGAAAAGACACAATTAACAGAGTTAAAAGCCAACCTATGGAATGAGAGAAAATGTTTGCAAATCATGAATCTGATAAGGAGTTAATATCCAGAATATATAAAGAACTCCTACAACTCAACAACAAAAAATCAAATAACCTGATTTTAAAATGAGCAAAGGACTTGAATAAACATTTCTCCAAAGATGATATGCCAACAGCCAACAAGCATATGAAAAGATGCTTAACATCACTAATCTTAAGGGAAATGCAAGTCAAAATCATAGAGAGGTACCACCTCACACCCATTAGGATGGCTACTATTAAAAAAAAAAAAAAAACAGAAAATAACAAGTGTTGGTGAGAATAAGGAGAAACTGGAACACTTGTGCACTGCTGGTGGGATTGTAAATGGTAAAAAACATGTAAAACACCATAAAAAACAGTTACGGCAGGTCCTCAAAAAATTAAAAATAGAACTACCATGTGACCCAGCAACCTACATCTGGATATATATTCAAAAGAATTGAAATTTAAAAAAAAAGAATTGAAATCAGGTTCTTGAAGAGGTATTTGCACACCCATGCTTTAGCACTATTCACAATAGCCAAAGATGGAAGCAACCCAAATATCAATTGATAGATGAATGGATGAACAAAATGTGGTATATACATACAATGGAATATTATTCAGCCTTAAAAAGGAGGGAGATCCTGTCAAGTGCTATACAACATGGATGAACCTCAAGGGCACTATGCTAAGTGAAATAAGCCAGTCACAAAAGAAGACAAATACAGCATGATTCCACTATATCAGGTATCTGAAGTAGTCAAACTCATAGAAACAATAAATAAATGGTGGCTACCAGGGGCTGGGGAGAGAAAGGAAAAGGGTGTTTTTCTTCAATGGGTAAAAATGTCCATTTTGCAAGATGAAAAGGTTCTACAAATCTATTTCACATCAGTATGAATATACTGAACACTACTGAACTGTATACTTAAAATGGTTGAGATAGTAAATGTTATGGTTTTTTAAAAAAATAAATTTTGAATTCATTGATATTTGGGGGTTGGGGGGAAGGCGTATTTCCTTGTTTGGGGCCTGTGCTAGAATCTTTGTCTCCCAAGGTCCATTTCCACATCACCTCTTGACCTCATGGCCATCTCCTTGCTCCTGGTCCCTCGCTTCATTTGTTTACCTCTCACTCATGGCTGTTGAACCTGTCTCTTGTATTCACTGATCATCTGGCCTTCACCTCTCCCTTTCTTTCTTGCCCACAAATCCTACAGGATTTGGTCTTCTTCTAAGTACGCCAGGGAATCCCCTGGAAGCTGAATGTGAATAGCCAGTAATCAACTTATTAAATCAGACCCTTAACAATATTCTGCATTCAAGATATTAATGTCGAGTTTAAAGAGATTGATAAAACACCTAATGCAAAAAGTGTCATATTACAAAAGCACTTTAAAAATTATTCCAAACATGAAATAGCATTTAAACCCCATTATACTAACAATCTTATGATATTAACTTCCACGCATTATCTGGTGGGAAGGTAAATTGGTACAAACCTTTAGAAAAGTAACTTGGCAATATGTTTTGAGAATCACAGAAATATCCATGCCCTTTAACCTATTAACCCCATTTCCAGGAATCTGCTCGAAGTATACTATAAAAGAAAAAAAAGGCTTATGTATAAAAGATGTTTATTTCCAAGTTATTTATGTAACTGCTGGTGGACATAATCAAAACATACTTTGTTTTTCTCCCACCATCCCTCCAAAAATTTATTCATTTGAGGGGGAGTGCCATTAGGAGGAAAAAAGGGGCTTGTCCTTGACTCCAGATGACAACTATTGCAGGACCCTGCCTGCTCTGGTCACTTCCAAGTAATGACAGTCTGATGTCACATCAAGTCACAAACATGGTCTTAATAGAGTAATTCCATGTGTCAGGTCATTATATTAATCAACAATTCAGTTTCATCCCAACGCTTTCCCCCCACTTCCCAGCTAGAGCCAGCTGTTCAGTGAGAGGTGTCGGGATGGGGGAAGGGAGTCTCATATGCAATTTCTGCTCTCTTCCACGACTCTTCCACATTCCCTCCCCCACTCACTAGCTGCTGTTCTGGATCCCATGTCAAAGTACCAATGGTGTAGACGGAAATGGTTATGCCTGGAAATACTTTAATTGGCTTGTGACTGGCACCATCGTAAGCCAACTTCGTGCTCTCTGGGCTTCGAAGCTATAAAAAACTGCCTTGTGCACTTGTGCACTTTTCTTGCTTGTGCACTTTTCATGGGATCTCTGGAGATCCCCATCTCTGGGAACTGCTCCAGTTTTAATTCTCAGGACAAAGGAGAAGCATTCCCTCTCAGCTGCCACCACCCCCTCTGCCCCAGGCTCCCTGGCAATCCTTTCCATTCAGACTTCATCATTTGATTTCCTCTCACCCTCCCAGAAAGTATGCTGGGCAGGACTTAAAATGACTCCCACTGGGACTGGATAAACTGTATATAGGTATACGATTAAATACTACTAAGCTATAAAAAAGAATGAACTATTGATACATGCAACAGCATGGCTGGAACTCAAAGCTGTTATTTCTGCTGAGTGAAAAAACCCAATCTCAGAAGGTTACACACTGCATGATTCTACTATGTAACACTCTTGAAAATGATAAAATTATAGTGATGGAGAAGAGATTAGTCATTGCCAGGGAATAGGGTCCACTGGAGGGTCTGACTGCAAAGATGGAATGTGAAGGAGTTTCTTCCTAGTTATAGGACAACTATGTATCCTGACTATGGTGGTAATTACATAAATCTACAAATCTATACATGTGATAAAATTTCATAGTAATACATACACACGTGAATGTAAAAAATGATAAAAACCAAGACACTGTACCAATGTCAATGTCAATTCCCTAGTTTTGAAAATGCACTATGGTTATATAAGATGTTATCATTGGGGAAAGCTGGGTGAAGGGCACACGGGAACTCTCTGTTTTATTTTTGCAACTTCTTGTGAGTCTTAGAGGACTTTTTTAAAATATATTTTTAAAAATAGCTCTAGCCTAGTACTCTCTCTCCCAAGTGACTCACATTTGAGTCCTAGGAAACACTCTCTCATCCTTTGCCCCAACAAACCCTGGGAGGGCAAAACCAAACACCACCTCTGTGTCCTGCTGCCACAGGCCAGTCTAGCCACTTCTCTTTTCCCCCAACAGTAGAAAAAAAATCTCAAGCTCAATATGTGGTCCTGAGGAAGCCCCCATCACACACTTTCAGGTAAGGAGGTAGCATCCAGGCCTTTCCCCTGGGGAGGGAGGGAGGAGTCCCAACATGCAATGCTCTCTCCAATAGCATCTCTCCACCCTCCGTCCATTTCCACACGCCCACTTGTGTATTCAGTCTGGCTGCAGGGATCCAGGACTTAGACGACAGGTCCATGAGAATTCCCCTGGTGTAGTGGATGCTGTGGTCTCTGCCCAGATCTCCCCACAGGACTGAGGCCCTCACTGCCACCCTGAGTCTCTTTGAAAATTGGTCTAAACTAGCTATCTTACCCAAGGTCATGGCCACTTCCCAGGGGCAATCTGCATCCAATGACTGGTAAAAAGACCCAATCTCCTTGCCCCAATAGGGAACAATTCTGCAAGACCATCTCCAGAGCTAGCAGAGGGCCAGCTGAGGCCTTTGTAGTGACTGCATCAAAGTTCAACTATTCCTTCTTCCAGCGCTACTTCCTTTATTCCTCCATAGGTGTTGATCCCCAAACACTCTTCAATAAACCTCCTGTACAAAAATCTCCATCAGGAGGCTTTTCCGAGGAACCTGACCTGTGACACTTGGTGAGTGCCATACATGATTATCAGTCTCACTCTCACTTTGCAATCTGATATCTATTGAATTGGTGCCTGAGCCAAAATTGAGAAAGGAAAAGCCCCGCCTAACACCATGTTATGCTTATAACAGGAATAACCAAAGAGAAACTAATAAATCATGAAAAATCAGCTGCATGGGATAGTAAATAGCCAGTAAAAATTATGAACATTTTGTACCAAAATATTTCAGAAAAATGACCATGATCTAATATTAAGAGAATACAAAATTGATTCTGGATCAAAATAAAAGAAAAAGAAAAAGCAATAAAGGACATCTTGGCAATATTCGGGGAAATCTGAATATAGACAATGTATTAGATAATACAGTTTCATCAATATTAACTTCTGGGACATGATGATAATAGTATTGTGATTAGGCAGAAAACTGGTTTTGTTCTTAGGAAATCCTATTGAGAGAGAAAGAGAAAGAGAGAGAAACTCTTTCCGGTAAAGAGCAAGAACTCACGCCCTGTAGCAATGTTATTCCCATTCCTGTGCTCAATGCTCCCCCTTGTGTACCAAGAGAGCAGAATGCATTCATCAAAATGCATTTTAAAAACTCCCCTGCACAGTGGGAAAGCAAAGCTCCAAGACTTCTAGAGAAGGCAAAGTGTGGCACATTTTAATGCACTCTCTCCAAACCCCTGACCAACAGTGTAGTTCCCATTCCCCAGCTTGCTGTCCACGTGTCAAAACCTGAGCTTCAGTTCTGGTGGAGGGAGAGTGTGGTTGGCCAAGGGGTGGGGAGGAGGGTACCTACAGCCTTGCCTGTGAAGGTCATGGGCTCCAGAGTCAAATAACCCGGGGGCTAAATCCCACCTGGTTCACTTACTAGCTGGGTGATTAGCCCCATGGTCTAATTAAAGTTCAGTAAGTATTAATCAATTTTTATGATCTACTAACCTATTCTTGAGAGATCCTTAGAAGTCCTACTGCCTTGTAAAGCACAGTTTGAAAAATACTGCCCTGGAGTATCTGATTTGTAGAGCTTACTCTTGGGTGAGAATCCATCTTATGTTTTTCCTACAAAGCTAAGATTACTCATATTAAAAACAAAAAATAAATTTAAAAAAAAACTCCCCTTACATGCACTGAAAAGGACTATTTCGTTAGGTTTATCTTTCCTCATAAGTGATTTCCAGAAAAAGTATCTTTTTAGTTCTCCACCAATTTTTCTGCTCGCCGCTGTGCCTCTTCTGGGTCTTCTGCTTTTGACCCTCTCACCATGGTCTCCTTTGAGGCAAGTCGCCCTCAGGGCCCAGGCCAGGATGTCTGGAGACTCTCGTCCTAGCTCCAATGTCGTGCACCTGTCTGCCTTTGCCTCCGCCTTCCTCTTGCTCCGTCTCTTCCTTTCAACAAATCCTCACTGAGCATCTGTCTGTGAAAGTCACTGTTCTTGTTGATCTTGGTTACAAAATGATCGGGATCATAGTTGCTGCCGTTTATTAGTTTATACTGGAGTCTAACTGGCCAGACTCTAGTAGGAAAGCCAGACATGTAAAAAGACTCAGGGAGTTGTTACAGCAGATACAAAACATGGTTAGCAGAAAATAACCTCAGGAGCCCACTGGGTTTAGAAGAGCTGAATTAAAATCCTAGATTTCCTACACACTGGATTTGTAAGCTTGAAGAAGTGAAATAACCTCTCTGGGCCTAGCTAGTATCATCTGTCAACTGCCTTAGGCTGGGAAAGCAGACCTTGAGACGGGGGATCCCAGGAAGCACAGCAAGGAGTGGGGAAGTGAGTCAGGAGAGGCAAGAAAGCAGGTTGCTGAGCAGGTGTTGAGTGGCTAGCAGGGGCTCGACCCTGCTGGGGACGCCTGGGAGAGGGTGCAGCACCCCACTCAAAGCTCTACCCTTTGAGGAGAAAAAAAGCAGAAGCATTTACCCACCAGCTCCAGCACATCAGCAGCTGAAGGCTGCTCTGGGCGTGTTAAGTCCTCCCTGCTTCCAGCCTGCCTGAGCCAGGGCCAAGTGCATTAGGACCAGGGAAAGCCCTTCACGGATGCACAAGGGCTTCACTCAGGTGAGGAAGAGTAAGGGGAGATGGGCACTACAGGGGAGGGAGGGATTGACAGCATCTGCTACACCTTCTAGAAGAACTGTTTTGGCGGACAAATGTGAGACTCGGGAAGCCCTGAGCAGAGTATGTGGCGGATGCATTAAACGCACCCGAACGTAAAAGTGTGATGAAGCATCTCCTCTATGCACCCCTGCATGATAGAGCATCTTAAGCATGCTCTTATCTCCTTGTTTCCTCATCAACCTTCAACTGGTGTGAGCCCAACCAAATCCTCAAAACAAAATCTCCCAGACCCATCCTTCCTCCCATTTCCATGACGGTCTCCATAGTCCTGACCCCCATCTGTTTGCATGCGGAGGCCTCTTCCCTCTGGTCTCCCCTCTGCCAGCCCCCACCTGACAATCACAGCTCAAGGACACCCTACAAGATGCTAGTTTCCCTACATCTCTCCCCTGTTTAAGAGCTTGCCCCCCGGCCCCTTTTTTTCCTACAAGATTAAGCCCTGAATCTCATCTTGAGGTTTGAGGCTCTCATGCAGTAAAGACACCCCACATTCCAAAGACAGGCCACCCCATTACTTCCCTAGGCTCTCACTTTTATAATCCACCCAGCATCTCAGCCCCGAGACCAGCTTGAGAAGCAGTGCCCTAATTTCGCCTTTGGATTTATTCCAATGTGACTGTACTGTCATCTTAGGGGCTAGTAATTCTGGAGTCATACCCAGGTTCAGATCACGTTCGTTTGAGTAGTAACTGTGCTCCTTTGGAAACATTGTCCACACATGTTTCCTCATCTGGGAAACAGAGATAATAATAATCTCTACTTCATAAGGCTGTTGTAAGGATTAATCTTTTCTTTTTTTAAAATAAATTTATTTATTTATTTAATTTTGGCTGCATTGGGTCTTCGTTGCTGCACGCGGGCTTTCTCTAGTTGCAGGGAGCGGGGGTTACTGTTGTGGCGCGCAGGCTTCTCATCGCGGTGGCTTCTCTTGTTGCGGAGCACGGGCTCTAGGTGCACGGGCTTCAGTAGTTGTGGCTCGCGGGCTCTAGAGCACAGGCTCAGTAGTTCTGGCGCACGGGCCTAGTTGCTCCGCGGCATGTGGGATCTTCCCAGACCAGGGCTCAAACCCACGTCGCCTGCATTGGCAGGCGGATTCTTAACCACTGCGCCACCAGAGAAGTCCAAGGATTAATCATTTTATACACAATCAGTAGCTTTGACCAGTGCCTGCTACAAAATGAGTGCCCAATAAATGTTGGCTATCACTATGGGTTCCCGCAAGGGGTAATTTTAAGATTCTTAAGAGAAATCTAGAGACATCTACTAAGAAGGTTTTCTCTCTGCATGAGCTCATGCTTCCTGAGCCTTCCTGCACCCAAAGTGCAGCTCAAAGCCATATAAGGCACCGAAACACCCTTCACCAGTGCACAAACAGCTCATCAGCCAGTCATTTAAAGGTCTCACCTTTATCCACAGCAGTCAAATCAAAGGTTAGAACAGCTGGACGAAAGGCTAAGAGCAGTATAATAGAAAAACAATTTGGGGAATTCTTCCTCGTTCCTCAGTCTCTCGTCACGTGAACACTGCCAGCAATCTCTGTAAGTGTGCGCCACACATCCCGGTTTTTTGTGCTGCTGGTCAATGCAGCTTTCACTACAGACAACATCTGAGGCTGTACCTGTTAAAAGCTGTGTTTGTTTATTAAAAAAAAAAAAGTCATGTGGGTAAATGTTTGAGTGAGAGAAGGTGTGGTTTATACATTTTTTATTTTTAATGAGTAATATATTCACGGGACTCACGACTCTTAAAAACACAAAGGGATATACGATGAAGTTTCCCTCCCTCCTCTGACACCAGCCACCCAGTTCTCCTGTCCAGAGGCCACTAACATTACCAGTTTGTTTTGGATGTTGGATACTCTTTCAGATATTCCACACAAATACATATTTTTTCTCTTTTAATGCACTTTTTCACTTGCTTTTTAAATTTAATTTTACTAAATATCTAATACATGCAAAAGAATATAACATAAGCTTAAGATAAAGAATAAAAACACCACTACTCAGCATAAGAAACATAACCTTCCTCATTTGTTTTCATAGCTTCATAATGCTTTCTTCCATAGCTATATCATAACTCATTTCATCAGTCCCCAGTGGGTGAGCCGGTAGGTGGTTTCCAATGTTTTGTTGTTACACTGAGTAACCTTGTTTATCCATCATCTTACATATGTGCAGTATATCTGTAAGATAAATTCCTAGAAGGGGAATTACTAAGCCAAAGGTATGCGCATAGGTCATTTTTTACAAATAAATTATCTGGATTGCCTTCCACAGAGTTTGAAACAAATTGATTTTTTTATTTTTGAAAATTTCCAAGATGCCTAGAAGTTTAATAAGTGGCAACATCATTTAATTGACAGAGCTAAGAGGATGGGAAAGCGAAAGGGTCACTTTAAAGTGACATTGTTTTTTAAAGGATGCACTAAATATCTTTTCTGTTTCACCCTGAGGTAATCATACAAAACAAGCCCTGGCTTCTCCTTCAATACTCAGTAAAGAGTCCAAGTATATACTTTATTCTGGTTTAATTCCTGTAAGGATTGATATTGTTCAGAACTGACCAAAATAATTATTTCCCGTAATGAGGTAATTATGTAATCAAGTTCAGCAACACTTCTTTGTAATTTTGTTTACTTAAAAATGCCTAATGCGGGGCTTCCCTGGTGGCGCAGTAGTTAAGAATCTGCCTGACGATGCAGGGTACATGAGTTTGAGCCCTGGTCTGGGAAGATCCCACATGCCACGGAGCAACTCAGCCCGGGCGCCAGAACTACTGAGCCTGTGCTCTAAAGCCCGCCACCCACAACTACTGAAGCCCTCACACCTGGAGCCTGTGCTCCACAAGAGAAGCCATAGCAACGAGAAGCCTGCGCACCTCAATGAAGAGTAGCCCCCGTTTGATGCAACTAGAGAAGGCCCGCGGGCAGCAACGAAGACCCAAGACAGTCAAAAATAAAATTTTTTTTTAAATTAAAAAAAAAAGGCCTAATGCCTAAGATATTTAAGAAGTACATCTTGCATTCCAAGTTTTGAAATAAAAATCCCTGTTATATGTAAGTTCTCTTGACATTCAATAGCATCAGGAACAAGCAGGATGACTATTAACTAAAGTGTTTATCTGGAAATACAACCACTGTCAGATTATAGGAAGCTATGAAATGGAATTTGGCATTGGCGATTCATGTAAATAAGTACAGTGAGTTAAAGTGACTTACTCAAAGCCAACATTACTTCTAATCACGAATCCACTTACAGCAAAAGAAGTAAGTCAATGAAGTGGCGCCCCCAGGATTCTCTGGTTTTACAATGCTCCCCATAACCCAGAAGTAGCTGATCTTCTGGATGGTAGAATAAATGACCTATTGAAGGCTGAGGCACAGTACCAGCTGGGAGACACCACCTGGTGATACTGAGGTCCTGTCCTAAAGAATGCAGTAAGCCATGACGGTGCTGCCAGAATTCATGGGTCCAGGCACCAAGGGAGAGTAGTGAAGCATCTCTGGCTGCTACACCCAATGACCCTGCTCTCCAAATGTTTGCTTCCCTTCTCCGTGACTTTGAATCAAATCCTTTTCGGCTTCAAGCAGCAAGAGTGACTTCTGTTACCTGCAACTGAAGCCTGACTGGTATGCTTACTGAATCAGCATCCCTCAGGGAGGGTTCTGAGCATCTGCCTTTTTTTTTTTTTTAACAACCTCTCCAACAAATCTTAAGCTAAAAAAGTTTGAAATCAATTGATAAACATTGTTTGCAGTAACTACAAAGTTGGTTAATTAAGGTAGATAGCTTTGAAAGACACTTTGCCCAGGCCACGGGGAAACTGGATGCCCCATTCCTGCCCCACGATAGAGAGCACCTCTCTAGCAACTGGAATTTGCTTACAGAATGTGGAGATGAACTGGGAACTGGGTAAAGATGATGGCAGCCTGGTCCTAACGTGGGATTATCTGGATTCAAACCTTGCCTCTGCCACTCACTAGCTATGTGGCTTTGGGTAAGTTACTTTAACTCACTGTGCTTTGGTTTCCCTATCTGCAACATGGGGAGAGTAACAGTTATCTACCTTACATTGTTGTTTTAAGGATTAAATGGGTTAATACACATACAGGACTTAGAAGGGCTATCTAGCACCTACTAGGCACACAGTTAAGTGTTAGCTATTCAAAACACGTTACCTTTCAGAGTTATGAAAAATTCCCTCTCTCTCTCTCAGACACACACACACAATCTCATCTGAGCCTCAAAATAACTCTTTCTTAAGTGAAGCAATGAAGGCCCAGAGAGGTTAAGTGACTTCCTCAAGGTCACACAGCAAGTGACTAACAAAGCACAGCTACAATGGGGACTAAGGACTCAAATCTGATTTTTCCTGTATTCTGAGTGCAGGCACTAGGTCTCCTCCACACCTGGCCCTGACGAGGTCACACACAGCTCTGCACCCTGTGGGCCTTGGGTGGGAAGTGACTCATCCATTGCCCATGGTTCTAGAAACGGTGTGTGCCAGAACAGTGATGTTATTAACATTTTGCCCCTCAATTTCTTTTCAATGTTCTTCCCAGAAATGGCTCTAAAATACCAGATCCCCATGGAAACCACAGGAAAGATTGCCTACTGACTCTAAGTGAAATTCTGCTACGACTGCTCCCTTGATAACAAATGGATGTTATTAAAAGCCTGGCTCTAACAGACGCCTGCCGTAGCTCATGGTGAAAGCCATGCTCTCCTTGGACTGAGAGGGTGAAAGAAATAGTTACTTCTCTGATGCCAGGCTATGTGGTCAGCTTAGAAGGAAGGAAAAAGTAATGTGATCCCCAACTGTCACGACCAGACACACAGGACAAGGTGCTTTCAATATATGTTTGCAACAGGTGACCAGAGTGAGGAACCCACCAAGAATGTGACAGTGACAATGATTCAATCAACTCGTGATAATCTCTGCTATCTCTGGAAGTCATCTGTAATGTGCTTTCTAGACCAAAAGGTGAAAGAATAGTAAGGCTTGGAGTGGAGGCTTGCGAGACTGCTAAAGAAAAAGGACAGTACAACCTAAACGAGAATTATATACCTTTCTAAACAGTACTGTTTGCAAAAGGACAGTATAATCTGAAAAAAGAACAGAATCCAGTCAAAGGGAAAAATGCAAAGAGCAAGAATTTAGCAGCACTTTACCAGCATTACCCAGAGATCCTGCAGGGGATGGGAGGAGACCTGACCTTCCAGACCCCTGCAGTAACAGGAATTGTTCCTTCATTAAATACTTGAGGCACGTTTGTTGCGTGCCTACACTGTGGCAGACACTGTACTAGGCAAGGCAGAGAGAGCTCACAGGCTAGTGAAAAGAAATAGAAAACAGACTTTACACAAATAAATACACAAACTCATTTCAGACAGTGATAATTGCTATGAAGGAAAAAAGTGGTGAAGTAGCCTGACGCTGACTGGGGCAGGCAGCTTCCGACACATGACCAGGGAAGGATTAGTTGACCTGTCAGGGAGCTAACAGCCAAGAGAAAATACGGGGCGAAAGGGTCAAATCAGAGCAAATGGAATGTGAGGTCCCTAAGGAAGGAATGAGTTCATCCTGCTCGGAGACAGAAACGTCACAGGGGAGGCAGGACGGGGAATGGCTGGGAGTGGTGGAGCTGGAATCACAGAGGCAGCCAATCAGACCCCGCAGGGCCTTGTGGGCCAGAGTAAGAACAGTGGATTTTACCTTAAGTACATGTTGAAGCCAGTGTGAAGTGGTGATGCTGGTGGTTTTAAAGAAGGGAAGTGAGATGATCTGGTTTATATTTTTAAAAGATCACTCTGGCTGCTTTGTGCAAAAAACACTGAAAGGTGGGAAGGGGACAAGGAAAAAAGGAGGGAACCTATGAGTGGTGGTGGCAAGGCTTCTCCACGACCCGGATGAAACACAGCCGGCCCGCTCTCCACCGGTTCCACATCTGTGCACTTTTTTTTTTCCTTAAGTTATTTTTATTTATTTTTTTAATTGGGGTATAGTTGTTTTACAATGTTGTGTTAGTTTCCACCATACAGCGAAGTGGAGTTCCCTGTGCTATACAGCAGATTCTCATTAGTCATCTATTTTATTCATACTAGTGTATATATGTCAATCCCAATCTCCCAATTCATCCCGCTACCTTTTCCGCCCTTGGTGTCCATGCATTTGTTCTCTACATCTGTGTCTCTATTTCTGCCTTGCAAACAGGTTCACCTGTACCATTTTTCTAAATTCCACATATATGCGTTAATAGACGATATGTTTTTCTCTGACTTACTTCACTCTGTATGACAGCCTCTAGGTTCATCTGTGTCTCTACAAATGACCCACTTTTTATGGCTGAGTAATATTCCATTGTATATATGTACCACATCTTCTTTATCCATTTGCCTGTCAATGGGCATTTAGGTTGCTTCCATGACATGGCTATCGTAAGTAGTGCTGCAATGAACACTGGGGTGCATGTCTTTTTTTTTTTTTGGTACACAGGCCTCTCACTGTTGTGGCCTCTCCCGTTGTGGAGCACAGGCTCCAGATGCGCAGGCTCAGCGGCCATGGCTCACGGGCCCAGCCGCTCCACGGCACGCAGCATCTTCCCAGACCGGGGCACGAACCCGTGTCCCTTCATCAGCAGGCAGACTCTCAACCACTGCGCCACCAGGGAAGCCCACATGTGTCTTTTTAAGTTATGGTTTTCTCTGGATATATGCCCAGTAGTGGGATTGCTGGGTCATATGGTAATTCTATTTTTAGTTTTTTAAGGAACCTCCATACTGTTCTCCCTAGTAGCTGTATCAATTTACATTCCCACCAACAGTGCAAGAGGGTTCCCTTTTCTCCACACCCTCTCCAGCATTTGCTGTTTGTAGATTTTTTGATGATGGCCATTCTGACCAGTGTGAGGTGATACCTCATTGTAGTTTTGATTTGCATTTCTCTAATGATTAGTGATGTTGAGCATCCTTTCGTGCGTTTGTTGGCCACCTGTATATCTTCTTTGGAGAAATGTCTATTTAGGTCTTCTGCCCATTTTTGGATTGGGTTGTTTTTTTGATATTGAGCTGCATGAGCTGCTTGTAAATTTTGGAGATTAATCCTTTGTCCGTTGATTCATTCACAAATATTTTCTCCCATTCTGAGGGTTGTCTTTTCATCTTATGGTTTCCTTTGCTGTGGAAAAGCTTTTAAGTTTCATTAGGTCCCATTTGCTTATTTTTATTTCCATTACTCTAGAAGATGGGTCAAAAAAGATCTCGCTGTAATTTATGTCAGAGAGGGTTCTTCCTGTTTTCCTCTAAGAGTTTGATAGTGTCTGGCCTTACATTTAGGTCTTTAATCCATTTTGAGTTTATTTTTGTGTATGGTGTTAGGGAGTGTTCTAATTTCATTCTTTTACATGTAGCTGTCCAGTTTTCCCAGCACCACTTATTGAAGAGGCTGTCTTTTCTCCATTGTATATTCTTGCCTCCTTTGTCATAGATTAGTTGACCACAGGTGCGTGGGTTTATCTCTGGGCTTTCTATCTTGTTCCACTGATCTATATTTCTGTTTTTGTGCCAGTACCATACTGTCTTGATTACGGTAGCTCTGTAGTACAGTCTGAAGTAATGGAGCCTGATCCCTCCAGCTCCATTTTTTTCCCTCAAGATTGCTTTGGCTATTCAGGGTCTTCTATGTCTCCATACAAATTTTAAGATTTTTTTTGGTTTTAGTTCTGTGAAGAATGCCATTGGTAATTTGATAGGAATTGCATTGATGAAATACAGCCGGCCCGCTATCCACAGGTTCCGCATTTGTGGATTTCAATCTGCAGCTTTCCACCCACGGTTGGTTGAGTCCACTGATGTGGAACCCATGGAGGGCCGACTGTATTGTGCCATTTTACATGAGGGAGCAACCATGGAGCGTGGTATCCGTGGGGGATCCTGGAAACAATCCCCCACAGGTACCAAGAGATGACTATACCTCTGGGGGTATCCAGCTTTCTTTCCTCCATCTTAATGCTGAGGAAGGCTGCATGAACCAAGGGATGGATCTAGTCAAGAACAGAGCAGTGTTTGCCCTGCATGAGAACAACAGGCCTAGAGGACAGGTCTCTGATGTCCCTAGAAGTCTCTCTGGAGGGCTAGAAATGGTAAATTTGTTCATTATAAAGGCAGAACTGGGTGACGGCCAGGTTCAGAGCTGTCCCCCTTGACCCATGTCCCCCTCCAGTACTGCCCCACTTCTCTGTTCCTTTTACCATACCACTCTGCCTCCTTCTTCCCTTTCCCTCCTGAACCATTCCAAGTAGGCTTTCATCCCCATCACTCCTCTGAACTTGCTCTGAAGACATTGCCGAAGCCAACGGTCATCTCAGTCCTCAGCTTACTCAACTGATCATCAACATCTGATGTGTCAGAGCCCTCTGTCCCTGCTGAATCACTTTCTTCTCTGAGCTTTCCTTGTCTTCTCTTCCCTCCCTGACCAACCCCTCCCTCTGTCCTCCTTCTGGTGTCTCTTCATCTCCTGACCTCTAAACGTAAAAGCACCCAGGGCTATGTCCCCCTACTTCTTTTCTGTCTACACTCATTCTCTCAGTGATCTTCTGAGTCCTGTGCCTTTAAATACCGTCTATTAACTGAGGTCTCCCCATTTCATACTCCCAGCCTGAACATCTGCCCTGAATCCCAGTCTCCTTTATCCAACTCCTATCTGACATCTCCTCTTAGACATCGAACTGGCATCTCAAATTTAAGATTGTCCAAAATAAAACTCCTGACCTTCCTCCCCAGAAGCGGTCCACCCACCATCTTCTCCAATTCGGTAAACAGCAACCATTCTTCCACACACAGTATGTGTCCATTGTCTGTCTTCTCCACCAGAATGTGAGCTCTATGAGTGCAGGGGCTTGTTTTCTTCAATGCTCAATCACCAGGGCAGGAACAGTGCTTGGCACCTAGTAGGAGCTATTTGTTTGAAAGGATAAAACACTTCCTCAAGAAGCCTCCCAACCCCCTTTAACCAGCTAATTTCCCCCATTACATGTTCTCATAGAACTGGTACCATTCCTTGACAGCACTTTCACAGTTGCAATTGTACAGCCATCTGTGTGTGATTCTTTGATTGATGTCAGTCTCCATCATCAGCCTATAAGCTACAAGAGAGCAAAAGCTATTCTGGTTTCAGTTACCAGCATCTAACCTGGAGCCTAAGGTTATAGAGTAGGCCCTCAATAGATAAAAATAATAATAAATATTGTTAAATGAATAAATAGGTAATACAAGCTATGTGTCCTCTCTCCAGGAAAATATACTCATATACACACTCAATGTGTGTTAGGACTCCAGGTTAGGAACCCTTTGTCTTAGTCCATTTGGGCTGCTATAACAGAATACCACAGACTGGGTAGCTTATAAGCAACAGAAATTTATTGCTCACAGTTCTGGAGGCTGCAAGTCCAATCAGGGTGCCAGCATGGTTGGGTAAAATCACAGGTCGCAGACTTCTGGTTGTGTCCTCACAGAGCAGAAGGAGCTTCGGGGGATCTCTTTTCTAGCACCACTAACCCCATTCATGAGGGCCCCACCCCCCTAATCTAATCACTCACTCACTCTCACACACACACACACACACACACACACACACACACACACACACACCACCTCCTAATACCACCACCTCTGGGGGTTAAGATTACACCATATGAATTCGGGGAGTGGGGTGGGGGGATACAAATATTCAAGCCATAGCACCCTTGCTATATTACAAGGGGCTAAATTTACTCTGCAGTTCACCATGGTGAAATACAGGGGTATGGTGTATCGTTCCTTCCCTCTGTTTCTTCAGTCATGGCCCACAGGGAAGTAGATACCCTGACAAAATGTTCTCATTAGTTGGGACACTTCTGAATCCTCTTCTTAGAAACGGCACAAATAATGTCCAAACAGGATTGGGAGGGAGCACAGTGGGACAAAGGGCAAAAGAATAGGCTGAGAGAGAAGCCCTCCCACAGCGCATTTCTGTCATTTCTCTGCCAAGAGAAAAAACGGTGGTAATAGTTGTCTCACAACCAAATTCAACCTAATCGACTGACTGCAGCTGTTTTATGTGCACAACTACACATCATTTCATCGATTTTATAACTAGCAGCGCTAATGGAAACACACTGAGAGAACCTCATAAATATATATTCGTTCATGTAGCAAATGTTTATTGAGCATCTACTGTGTGCCACATGCTGAAAGATAATGCAGTATGGGGGACTACTTAGCACCTTTTGCCCACACTGAGTATCAGAAGCTGGTCTATAATATTTACAGCACTCAGCCTGAACACCTCACTGCAGTTATAACTAGACAGCTTCTTTCACTCAGTGTCCTATGAAGGTGGCAAAAGGACTTGCTCAGAGAAACTGTCACTAGCCTCCAGAATGAGTACTATAGACTCAACTATATATTACTGATATACACCTACAACTAACTACTACACAGAAGAGGCAATAGTGCCAACATAAGTCTCCAGCTCTTGCTCACTGAAGAGCTGATGGTAACCCCTAACTAGGGGAACTAAGTGAATAATTCTGGTTCAGGCTGGATTTATCTTCCTGGTCCTAGGGATGCTCATGTGTTCCCAAATTTTCTGGTTCTGTACTGGAATAATCACTTCTTCCTTCAAGATCCTTTTAAATAATTACAGAAAAGTCCTTCATTTTGGCTTATACATTTGTTCAAAGTGCAATCTTTAAGTACCAAGTCTTTACCAAAAGATTTCTATACAACAGGCTCCTCAAAGGCTGGCCCTCTCCTTTACATGCTAATGAAAGTGAGGTAATAAAAGACATACTAATAAAGGACAGAGGTTCTGTCCCTTGAACCAGAGCACTCTGCATGTCTCCTCTTAGGACAGTTCTGCCTCATTCATCAGGGCCTAACTTTGCAAATAGCAGGCATGTAATACATGCTGGGTGGGTGGATAGAGGGAGGGAGGGAGGGAGGGAACCTGCCTGTAACTTCTAACTATGTTCTCCAAATATATTCAAGGCAAATGACTATGACTTCTCCTTCCCCGAATGGTAAGTACCTGGTATGTCCCAGGCTTCCAACCACCAGTGAGTACAAACTTTTCACTTTTACAGTAATCCCAACTCTTCATGCTTTAAGCACATATTCACCAAAATTAAGTCCAGCTTTTTAATAAGCATTCTTCACCAAGAACTTCTATGAATTGTCAGGGGTGCTTGCTATTATAAACTGAATGTACGCAAGCCCCCCACTAGCTTGTGAATCCTATATAAGGTCATTTTCTACTTCGAAGTCCTGATGAGATGGAGACACGCTCAGTCTCCTCGCCTTCACAAGCCCCCGTGCTCCCCGCTGGCATCAGCATCCTGCTCAGGAAGGCCCTCCTCCCCTCTGCCGGGTTCACCCTGGCTGTGCCCAACCCCACACGACTCCCGGAATTCATCACACACCTAGAGTCGACCACTGACCGACCAGCCTTGACCACTGATCAAGGCAGGCTTCACTGAAGATAAAGAAACTACCACTGACTTGTATTTGGAGAATGTGCAGACTTTCGCTTTATCTACTGAGGTGAAATTACACACCCTGAGCTCTGAGGAAGAAGTCACTGAGGCCACCGCTGATTATCACTCTCTTCCCACAGAGAACTTTTGGAGTAAAGATTGGAGTAAAGAACTTCGGAGTAAAGAAGACGTCATTGCTGGTTTTTCTAAAGAGCCTATGACTGAAGCCCCAGATGAGCCCAGCATCTTCATGGGAAGCAACAAGTCCAGCTCAGTGTTTTGTTTTTTTCAGAAAATGAAGCAGATTCTCCACTAGCTGTGACCATCACTCTACTAACAACTTTCTAAGAAGATTCTGAGCTTCTGAACAAGGTTACCATTCCATTATAGGAGTTTGAATAACTGTACAAGAATAGTGAGACATATGAGGATAAACAGAGTGGCAGGAATTGTACACAGACAGAAGAGGTGCCTCTCTTAACCATGCCCCCATTTAACATAGGCTCAATAAGTGTTTATTTGAATTGAACAGCAACCAAAAAACAGTCCTGATGAAATGGGGATTCACAGAAAATCAGAGCCACAGCCTTCAGGCTTTATCATGCTTCTGCTCCATTGCTCTGAGCCAACCACTCAACCACCAGAATTCCAACCTCTCAGGCCACTGGCCTCCACTGTTCTCCTTTGATGCCCAAGACCAGCTACTTGCAAGGTTCCCACAGAGCCGTGTTGGGCCCCTAGTGACACAGTTCTTTCCCTTCATTCCCAGAGGACAGGGCTTTCTGGAGGGTGAGAGAGCAAGTAAAGGGGTGCACCGCACGAAGGGTGAGCAATGAGGAAGCACACCTCACACTGTACCTTCCACCAGTGGTCCCTCTAACCACCAGGCCTCGTTGCCAGGTCTGGTCCACTCAGCCAGGTGTCTTCCTCACTTAAGAGTGATTTTCCCTCAGGAATCTGTTTTCCTCTCCTCTAGCTAGGATAGCTCTGAGGACCCCTAGTCCATCAGACAGGCCCACACATGTCTGAACTGTAAATGAGGACAGGATTCATTTGGCTTCTTTCCCACAAGGCTCTCGAACCTCATGCAAAATAAGAGGTATGGATGGATATCTGCATTCGGTGTTCCTGAACATTCTGCAAAGGGCAATAATCCCACAAACACTCCAGGACACTTAAGGGGCAGCTTGCACGAAAACACCGCGGATCAACTCCACATGGAACATCACAAAGTCTCATTTCCAACCCAGTGGAAATACCCTGTGACAAGTCCTGAATGGGCACTGTATTAACTGGGGAGGGCTAAAGACTCACCAATGGCTCTGTGACTTAAAAAAAATACACAAGTGTGTCTCTTATGGAACAGTTCTACAATATGCTTTTCAGGCAGGCCTGCAGCTCGGCTCCATAGGGTCATTCAGGAACCCAGGTTGATGGTGGCTCTGCCATCTTCAGTGGGTGGCTTCCAAAGGTCATTCTAGTCACCATCATACCACCCAGCAGGAAAGGGGGGAGAGGTGTGAAGGAGTGGGTGGGCAACGTCCCACAAGTCAGTCCTGTAAGTGACACACACCCCTCCCCTTACATTCCTACGGTGAGAACCTGGTCACATGGCTATACCTAGCTGCAAAGGACACTGGGAAATGTAGTCCCTGGCAGAGCAGCCACCAGGCCAGCTGCACCTCTGTGACTCTGAAACAAGGGACAGCAAACTGTAGCCCAGGGGTCAAATCATCAAGCCCCCACATCAAAGTTTTCCTGGAGCCCAGCTGCATCCATTCATTTACATATCATCCATGGCTGCTTACCAGCTACAAGGTCCAAGTTGAGCAGCTACAGCAGAGACCTTATAGCCTGCAAAGCCTAAAATATTTACTGTTTGGCCCTTTATAGAAAACATTTGTATCCCTTTTTCTAGAAAAAAAGGAGAATGGATTCGGTGAGACAATTAGCAGTCTACACCTCCAAAATTTATCTCAGAAATTGCTATAAAGACACATGGCCAAAAATACTCCTGGAACCTTTTTTTTTGGGGGGGGGGGGTCATACCAAAAGACTACAACAACTTCAGGACTGCTCAATTATGGACCATGCACACCACAAACTACAGTGTATCCCCCCTTAAAAGGAGAGAGGAAATTCAACATGTACTGATTGGAAAATATCCAAATATATTAACTTTAAAAAGTAAAATGCAGGGGCTTCCCTGGTGGCGCAGTGGTTGAGAATCTGCCTGCCAATGCAGGGGACACGGGTTCGAGCCCTGGTCTGGGAAGATCCCACATACCACGGAGCAACTAGGCCTGTGAGCCACAACTACTGAGCCTGCGTGTCTGGAGCTTGTGCTCTGCAACAAGAGAGGCCGCCACAGTGAGAGGCCCGCGCACCGCGATGAAGAGTGGCCCCCGCTCGCTGCAACTAGAGAAAGCCCTTGCACAGAAATGAAGACCCAACACAGTCAAAAATAAATAAATTAAAAAAAAAAAAAAAGTAAAATGCAGAACAATACTTTTAGAGTGTTACCATTTGTGGGAAGAAAAAACCCCCAGAATTTAATACATACATAATGCTATATGCTTCCATGGGCATAAAGAAATTCCTGTAAGGATAGAAAAGAAACTGAAAACAGGTTTCTGGGTAGGGAAATCAGAAAACTGAAGGTAAGAACGGGAGGAAAGAGTACTTTTCACTATATACCTTTTTATAGCTTTTGCGTTTGTACACTATGCATGTGCCATCTATTTTTAAATAATTAAAAATTAAACTGAGAAAAACCACACACAAAAAAGCGTTTGTCTTTACTTCCACTGCTAACAAACCCTTCCTCTGAAAGACACAATCACTTGTAAAAGCCACGGTAATACCCACAATCAGGTACGGTCAGTTCTATTGACCTGGGAGCCATTTTATATTGTGTATTTGCTTTCCCGTCAGATTCTCAGAGATACCTTATTTCTCTTATTTTCATAGTCAACTACAAATTCTATTTTAGTCCCCTGCTTTTCTTGAAAGTTCCTCTTTCCAAACAGCATTTATCAGTATTTATTCAGTTCTCTCACACATACTGAGTATAAAGAGAGGCAAACCTGACCTCAGAGAAAAATTAAGCACAGAGAGACAAAAGAAACAGTTCCTGATAAAATCAACAATTCTGATGAAAAATCTTGCAAGGGAGCTTACATTTCAGTTAAAAATGACAGCGATCCAACTCACACAAACTGAAGAGAAAAAGGAACCCACTGGTTTGTATAACTGGCAAGTTCGAAATTGGGGTTGGTTTGAAGCAAAGAAAGATCCAGGCTCTCAGAAATGTCCTTGGGGCTCCCGCTCTGCTCGGGTGCATTATGCAAGCAGGCCTTTCTTCTGTGGCAGTCAAGATACCCACCAGCAGCCCCAAACTCCCAGTGGCCCTAGCCCAGCAGTCCTGATGGACAGAGAATTATCCTCTCTTAATGTCAATACAGCAATTCCAGAGAACACTGTGACAGGCTATTCCTAGACTTGTCCAGGGGTGGGGTCTAAGCCTGGCCCGGTTTAGGCTACATGCCTCTATTTATGGGCCACTAGGACTATATACAATATATGACCTACACAAAGAAGAGTTCCCCAAAGGGTACTGTAGGAGTGGTAGGTAGAAATAACAGATGTCCTCTATTGCTTCTAACAAGTCATGACAACAGCCACTGGATATGTTAACATAACTATAAACCTTGCTCATCACACTGGTTAGAAGCAGGGGGTTTTCAATTTCAAGGCAAGGTGGCTGGAAAGTTCAAACTTACACACACAAGATTGTCTGACTGGTCTGCACTAGACATAATTTTGAATACCAGATTGGGAACTGCTCATAAATTGGCAGGGGAAAAAAAACAAAAACAAAGCTCCAAAAAATGCAATTTGTAAATCAGATCACAATCCTTTGGGGTCTCTGAATTCCTTTTGCTCAGGGCAAAGTATTTCTGTGGTACAACCTGCCAAAATCTATCTTCTTTAGAGTAGTCACATACTTTTTAAATGACCATCTAAAACTCAACAAAGTTATCTAAGTTTAGGGTCTGTATTTAACTCTAAATTATAAAAATAATTTAGGTTGTATTTGTATTCCTCTTACCAAAGTTGATTCACTTTCTCCCAGCATCTTCCAGGTCAGCCGAGCCAAATGGATATATGGTCTTTCCTTAGACTGACTAACTGACTGACTCCTGAGGAAGTGATTGCAGGTGTCCCTCCAGAGCACAAGGCAGAGGATTTGAATGGAAGTTCCGGAGTAAGCAGAAGACTCATCTAAGAGCAAAAGTTTGCACAGCCCTGTTATAAGAAACCTGCTCATTTTTACAACAGAACCATGGAGGACGTGAATGAGAGCTAGTGCTATATGCTGGTTTAATGCCAAACATCTTTTATCTGGAATTATATGATGAAAGCCAAATTTCCAAAACATCTTCAGGAAGGAAGACTGATCAAAGTATTTTAAAGCAATGGTTCCCATCTATAATTGAGACATTCTTGGGTATCCCAGATTATCAAAGAGGGACACAAAATCTTCAAAACAAAATTAATTTAGGTCAATTTTATTTAAAAACATATATAAATAGGCCAAGCAACACTTAAGCCTGAGAGGGCTGCAATCTTTGCTAAGAACAGAATGAATGGTCCAGAAAGACTAATACTTATTGCTGATTGGGCTCACAACGTCAGCCCTCTTCAGGCAGCAGCACAGTCACTAGCAAACATTTTACGGGCACCTTTTATGGGCATTAGAGATTCACAGAGCAACGGGCTACAGCCCTACCCTCAAGGAGCTTACAGTATAGCTGGAGAGACATGAACCATCCAAAACAGACACAAAGTCCACACATTTATCATAACAAAAGCAATTACTGGCATAAGTCTTCACATTTTTTAACAAAGGAGCAGTAGGAATATCTGAGCAACTACATCAAGTTTCAACCTGACATACCAAAAAAAAATTTTCTATCTATTCTTTTGTTCACTTATGCTTCAACTCAATTGAATTAAAAGAGGAAAGCATAATTCCAAGCCAAATGTACCATCATAACATTTGCTGTCTCAGATGAAGGGGTGGATTGTTCACGTCCTAGAATTTCTCCATGGCACTACATCCAGAGGTCAAGTTCAGTAGTTCTGACTGCCAAACCGATGTACAAATTCAGACAGTGAGTAGACGGCTCCCCATCCCACCTCAGGATCCATACTGATAAAATCATTCAGGTTCATTTTGGAATCTACAAAAATACATGAAAGAAATGTCCACTGAAAGCACAATTCTGGCTTAACAGCAATAAAACAACCCAGAAGACCAAAAGTAGGGAAAATTATTCAAATGTTTCATAAGGGGTCAATATCACTTCTCTGGTATTCTTGTCTCAAATGTATGACATCAATCTAATCATGACAAAACATCACACAAACCCAAACTGAGGGACACTATTCATAGTCAATGACCAGTACCCTTCAAAAGGGTAAAAGTTGTAAGGAAGAAAAAAAAAAAATTGTCACAGACTGAAAGAGAATGAGATGAGGAGACATGACAACTACATGTAATATCCTGAGTTAGATTCTGGACCAGAAAACAGAAATAGGAGGAAAAGTTACAAAGTTTAAGTAAGGTCTATACGTTAACAGTACTGTGTCAATATTTTCCTACTGATTTATTATTTTCTTGATTTAGATAATTACACTATGGTTTTTCTCAGATCCCCCTGGAATCTGAGTAAGGGGTATATAGGAGCTCTCTGTACTGTTTTAACCAATTCCCTAGCAATCTAAAGTTATTCCAAAATAAAAAGTTAAATGAAAAAATGCATAAATAAGCAAACTGCCAGTTTACTGGATACAGCTACCAATTTACAGGAAATACAGAGGATACAAAAGGATACAATCAGCAAAATCCAGACCATTTCTCCCAGATTCATTTCTTCAACAAATAAATTACAAGAAAAAAAAAAAAAAGAGTGGGACTAGGAATCTCTACATATTAAAAAAGACCCTAAAGAGACACATACCAACCAAGCACGACGGGGGGGCTTTATCTGGACCTTGATTCACATGAACAAACTACATGAAAAAAGATTATGACTTCATGAGATAACTGTGATAATCTCAACACTGACTACAGAGATATATGTTGATTTTAAAGAATTATTGTTAATTTTTTTAGATGTAATAATGGCATTGTGGTCACGTATTTTTTAAATTAATCCTTATATTTTAGAGATCCATACTGAAATATTTAGAGTTGAAAGGATATAATATCTGGAATTTGCTTCAACATAATACAAGAAGGGGGAAAGTAGATGGGATATAAGTGGATGGGATATCAGCCATGAGCTGATAACTGCTGAAAGTCTACTGTTCTGCCTAGTTTTGTATATGATTAAAATTTTCCATACTACAAATTTTTAAGTGTATACAGGGATGCTTCTACTCATCAAAGAACTGTTATGGGAACTGCACTTCCACCATAAACTGCCAGAAAAGTGGACAAAATATATTTAGCAACTGTTTCCAGACACCAGACAATGGGCAACACACGACTGACTGCTAAGAAAAGAGAAACAAGGGCAGGAGCTGTAGGATCCCTCCAGCTCACTGCCCGGAGGGCTGTTTCCAGACCACAGCACGGAGGCAGGGACACAAACAGCATGGGAGTTTTTCCCGCCAATGGGAAGACAGAGCTCTAAGTTCAGGAGGGCCTGGCAGCTACATGTGAGGGACATAGTGTGGGAGAGGAGAGGACTACGCAGAGAGTGTCCCGGATTTCTGCAGAGGGAACTCACTCCTCTACCCCTAAGTCTTTGGTTAAGGACTAATCTCATAAGGCCAGGAAAGAAGCACCGTAAAGCAGTCAGTCTAATAACTCCCAGAACTTCCATGGTCCCCACCAGCCAGGGTAGAGAGAACTCATAACACCTGGGCATTTGGTAGAATCCTCAGAAGGGTCACACCAAAGCAGTGGGGCTAAATTAGCCCTGGGTGAAAGGCTGCTTCAAACCTGCACTAAAAAAGCCTAAAACCAAGCCCTGAAAGGATCCAGCTGACCCCCAGGAATTTAAGTGCATGACAGAACCAAATCCAACACTGTTTTTAAAAGTACCTCAAATTCACAAAGCCCGGCACCCAACCAAGTATTACGAATCACACAAAGAAACAGGAAAATATGACTCAACGCCAGAAGAAAACTCAATCAACATTCACAGACAGAAACGACAGAGATAACAGAATCAGCAGACAAGGACCAGCTATTATAAACATGCTCTGTATACTCAAAAGGGTAGAGTAAAACATGAGCATGACAAAGAGGGAAATGGAAGATATTAAATCAGCCCCAAATGGAATGTCTAGAGATGAAAAAATAAAATATGTACAATGAAAAAAAAAAAGCACTGGATGGGGTTAACAGCAAATGAGTTAATGAAGAAGAAAAGATCAATAAATTTACAGACAAAATAATTATTCAAAATGAAGCACATACAGAAAAAGTCTGAAAAAAAATGAACATCATTGACCTAAGAGAAGTAACAAGCCATCTAACATACGTGTAGGGGAAGGACAAGAATTTTTTTTAAAAAGGGGGAGAGGTCAGAAAAAATATTTGAAGAGGTACTGGCCAAATGTTTCCAAATTCGATGAAAACTATAAATCCCGCAATCTAAGAATCTTAACAAACCTCAAGCTGAATAAGCCTAAAGCAAACTACGCTACAGTCCATCACAACCAAATCCCTGAAATCGAGAGATAGAGAGAAAACCTTAAAAAGCAGCCAGAGCACACTGCATTTAGAGAAGCAAACACAAGAACAACGGCATGCTCCTTGATCAGAAACTCAGCAAGCAGAAAACAAGCGAGACACCTTTAAAAAACGGAAAGAAAAAACATGTAAAACTAGCATACATTACCCAACAAATATATCTTTCAAATGTGAAGGTAAGCACTTAGGATACAGAAAACTAGAAACAGAGTCATTCCCACCCTTACAACAAGAAAAGCTAGATAATCAGCAAAAGCAGGACTTCTGTTGAAGTCATCAGAGGGCCAGGGATGCACGATGACCAAGGAATCCAAAATAAAGGAAAAACAGGCGCCTCCCAGGAGAGATGGGGCAAAAGTTCTTGCTTACCTGGGGTAGATGCCAGACTCCATGTAAGTCAGCTAAAATCTTTAACAAATGGCTAAAGGAAACCTCAACTTCTGAAATACAACTGTATTCATTTTCTAGGGCTTTTTAATGTAAGTAAATAAAAGAGGATTACGATCTGCAAGCATTCATTACCTAATAACATATAAAAATAAAATAAGAATTTTTTTAATTTTTAAAGATAAATGTATAACAAATCAGCACTTGCCTATAATCTCCCCAAGAGGCACTACAACATTTCTGTTTACATAACACTGGTCCTCCAGCTGGGCTCAAATTAGCCAGTGTTACTATAACACGTCATCTGAGACAAGGAGATGAGAGGTAAATGCGGACAAAAGGCAGCAAAGGGCTCAGAAAGAGAACGGGACAAATATGGTAGACCCTATAACTCAGCCCAAGACTTGGGAAACGTCCTTAAGAACTGAACCATCTGTAGCTGGTACTGGAACTGAGCCTTCAGAGCAAGGCTGCAAGACTGTGACTCTCCGTTTCCTTCTTTTTTCAGGGAGGGGAGGAAAAAAAAAAAAGAGTTCCTTTATTTAAAATACACTAAATGCTGAATTGAAAATAGTGAGCCTGCAGACACATGACCACCAAAATTATTAAATGTATAGGCTTTATTGTAATGTGCAACACATCAAATGTACTAAATTTTAAGCCCTAAAGGCCAATTCCATAACTAAATGCAGGGGATCAAGGAAAACTGCTATGAAAAAAACAAAGCTGCATCAGTTTAAAGTTTGATGTCTTCTTGAACCATTTTTTTTCTTTTTTAAGCTTTTTTTTTTTTATATAAAGCAATACTAATTAGCTAAAGGTAATTCCTCTGTCTCCTAACTTCAAATACATTCCTTTGATAAACACAGGGCTTGAAGTAATGGATTTACCACACGAGAGAACATGAACATGTGGTTAAATTACTACACGAGAAACCAGTATGTTTACCCCACATTCAGAGCAGATTCCTTTGAGTTCCAATATCAACCTCAGGAGGCCCCTGATGAGCTAGTTACATAGAAGGGGTTGGCACAAAGCCTGGCACCTTTGCCAGGCACCTCTTGGGAAGTAGTCATTAAAACCCAAAGGAACGACCGGGGCTGACAAGGTGTTTACTGAAGGTCCACGACATGTCAGGCTCTGTGTTAGTGCTCACATGTAAAAGAGAAACAGGGAGCCATGCAAGCATTGTCCAGACCACGCCGTGCAGCAGGGTGTGTGAGACTGAAAGCAAGACCCATGATGCCTTTTCCTGACCTGAGCTATCCCAATTCTAATGCTGAAGCTAGGAACCAGGTTGGTGAACCCAAAGAAACTCCAATATAAACTTTAAAAATCACGAGAGCTTTTCACAGAGAGCCTCAAAAATCAGAGCTGGAATCCTCTTTCAGTGTTCACTCACTTCAAATACACCAAATATATTTTTTACTTTCTCCCCTGCTGAACTCTGAATACTAATGTCCTATTTTTCTGGCATCCTTCACGGCTTACAGAGCATTTTGACTCAGAGGATGTTTCACCAATAAGTGGCAACGTTGCAAATTAATTCTCACCATAAATAATGTTTCCAACTCAGGTGAATGCCAAACAATAGTAACACGGTGAAGAATCCTTTACCTACTTAAGTCTCAAGAAATTCGTAACTGGACTGATGCCTGAAAGCACAGAAATGAGACGAGTGGGGCAGTAAAACCTGCTAGCTCTCACCTCCTTCTAATGCAGATTTTGTCACAGAGTCAGTGAAACGACATTTCACATATCCCAAAGATGCACTGGGGACTTCCTTCACCATCACATGACACCCACCACGGCAAGGCGCTACTAGTCCCCCCGTTAAGCGGCACAAACACGCAGATCTCCCCAAGTCCAGGGCGCGAGCAGCAGGTACACCCAACATTCCAGCAACGGGGTCGTGGTTCGGCTCCCTCATGCCTTGCCTCTCCCATGAGTTCTGGCGCCTTCCGGTGCTGCTCTCTGTGCCTTAATTTCTGAATCTGATAAATATAAGAACTATACTCCCTCTTACCTCTTACCACTCAGGGAGTCTTACCCAAAGAACAATGCACTTCTTGTCCTTGGTTAAGGGAACACGCTCATCTGCACAGTGATGGGAAACCCCTCTGAGAGGGCGTCCTTGGCTCACCTCCAGTCTCAATGCAGGGATATGATGGAGGAGGTTCTCTCCAGTTCCCACTGGAGTCTTTCATGTGAGATCGGTCAGAAGCAAAGTTCTTCAAATATGAATCTGCGCGGATCACTCTAAATTTCCTGTACATAAACCAACATTCGTTTACATCACAGTTGAAATTCTAACTCAATTCTCATATAGACTCATTTTCTATGACATGCACAAAACTAGACAGGCATTTCTGTACTATTAGTGACACACAAATATATATATAGCTTTAATACCTGTTAAAGACGCCATGAGAAATGATCAGCTGAAATCCCAAACTACAAAGGCATGGAAGTACAGCCGGTTGCCTTTACTTGCTCAGTGTTATGTACGAGGGGCAGAGGGCGTAATGTCCGGGCGCTGCCGTCACAGCCCTCTGACTTCTGTCATCACCAGGCATCCAGCTCCGCCACCAACCAACCACCCACCCAAAACAAAGAGTATGAGAGAAATGCCCAAAACGACATTGGAAAATGTTCTGGATCTCATCACACAAATTTTTAAAGACTGCCAACCTTTTATACAATGGACAACCTTTAAAACTTTAAAACATTTTGAATCTTCTGTAGAGCACATGATTCTCAAACATCAACTCAATGGTGAAGACAAGTGATCTTTACAAAACCAATGCAAAAACAAACACCCAAAGTAACTGTCTAATTGTCAAGGTCCAACTTCAGAAAGTAAGGTAAATCCACCCTGAATTTCCTCACCTTCTGAACTGTGGATGGATGTCCTCATCAGACTTAAAGGCATCTTCCACATAAGTATCAAAGGGGCAGGGAAATGGCAGGACAGTGTCAAGATCATAAATGAAGCTCTGTCCTCCACTTGAAACATGAAGCAAGACAACATGGTAATCCTAGAAGTAAAAGTTGCTGAAGTTAACCAGGTTACCTTATGATGGTGTATTCCAAGGTTATAGTAATAATGCATATATATCATCAAAAACAGATACAAGGGACTTCCCTGGTGGTCCAGTGGTAAAGAATCCTTACAATGCAGGGGACATGGGTTCAATCCCTGGTCAGGGAACTAAGATCCCACATGCTGCAGGGCAACTAAGCCCGTGCGCCACAACTACTGAGCTCGCACGCCCCAATTAGAGAGCCTGCATGCCACAAACTACAGAGTCCATGTGCTCTGGAACCTGTGCGCCACAGCTAGAGAGAGAAAACCCGCACACCACAACTAGAGAGAAGCCCGCATGCCCCAACAAAAGATCCCACATGCCTCAACGAAGATACCACGTACCGCAACTAAGACCCGACACAGCCAAAAATAAATAAAATAAATAATAAATCTTAAAAAAAATAAAGTTGAAGGCTTAAAAACAAACAAAAAACCATATACAAGACTAAGACAGTCCTCCTTATAATAGCAAAATAAAGCAAACACAAAACCCTGAAAACAGACCAAATGTCCAGCGACAGGGAACAGTCAAATAGTGGAAATGTTCATGTACATTAAATGTTCACCTTTCGATCCAGCAATTTTACCATTAGGGATCCAGCCTATAGAAAAATGGCCACATGCATGTAAAGGTATATAAACAAAGCAAATCTCTGCAGCACTGTTTATAACACTGAAAATTCAGAAACAACCAAAAGTCCACCAAGAGGGGAATGGTTAACAAACCACGATGCAGTCATAAGATGGAGTCCTACGCAGCTGCTAAAGAGAAGTAGGTAAATTTTTGTGGAAATTGGACTAAGTCCATGTTACACAGTTGGATGGAAAAAGCAAACTGCAGATTATGTATATTATTTTATTATTTTTTTAATTTATGTGTATATAAAGACAGACATGTGCATTCAGAAGTACACATGCATGCATATGAGTACAGAGAAAAAAGTCTACAAGGATATCCTCCAAACCATTAACAAACGGGACAGCTTGAGGTGAGCCTGGAGAGGGGAAGGACTTTAAAATGCGGTTGTTATTGGTTTTAAGTCAGCCAAGCCCTAATATGTAGCCATTAAGGAAGAAGAATACAGAGAGCTTCTCCTGCACAGCTGGGTCCCAGCGCACAGGTGAATTCTCACTCTCACTCCCGGACACGGGGCACTGCCCAAACCAGCTAAGGGCTGGAAGGGACGTCAGGGAGGTTTATCAATGGACATGAGGGCAGTGTGATGCTTAGAGCTCCTCAGAAGAAAAATGCTCTCACAGAGAACAGCACTGCGAGATAAAAAGTTCAATCACATCAATACAATGTTAGAAATACCATCTGATATTTCTAGTACTTCAGAGCTTACAAAGCACTTTCTCAAACGATGTTTCATTCGACCCTGTGAGGTGGGGAACATAATTGAGACTGGAGATGTTGTACCATCAGAGCTGAAAGTGCTTCCTTTGGCTCCAGTTCTATCTTAGAAATCAGAATAGCATCAGAAATGAAAGCTTATTCCCTGTCCTCCCCTTAATGCATCCTACCCTCCAGATACATGAACTAAGCGCTGCTCCCCCGGTAACAGTCCACGACTCCCTTCCCCCAGGCTTGCTCACGTTACTCGGCCCCATCTGCACCACCTTCTCCTCCGCTCTCCCCACATCTGTCACTCAAGCTCCAACTCAAATGCTTTCTTCCCCATGAGCCCATCTTTCATCTTTTCCCACCCCTGCCAGAAGCAGTCTCCGCCGTATCCAAAATTTGTTTCTCTCTTGACATCTTCTACCCTATATTACAGTTTTTTTTTAAATATGTACTCCTTATTTTTTTGTGGGAAACCATGCTATTAAAATACAGATACGAAGATGAGAAAGATAGGTCCTTACCCTCAAGGAGTTCCTAGAGAAGCGAGGGGGAAACACAGGTCAACTGCTGCAGAACGGTGAGATGATGAGGTAATTCAGCAGAGGTAGGAGAGCGTGCAGGCACAGGCGCCTGAAGTGGGGTAACCTGGCTCAGCCTCAGCCCCACCACTAGCCAGCTTCCTCCTCTACAGGACGGAGATAACTGTGGTGTCTACCTCACAGTATTACTGAGAGAATTAATGAGACTACTATGTAAATAATCAGCCTTATAAAAAGCCAACCAAGGGCTTCCCTGGTGGCGCAGTGGTTGAGAGTCCGCCTGCCGATGCAGGGGACACGGGTTCGTGCCCCGGTCCGGGAAGATCCCACATGCCGCGGAGCAGCTGGGCCCGTGAGCCATGGCCGCTGAGCCTGCGCGTCCGGAGCCTGTGCTCCGCAAAGGGAGAGGCCACAGCAGTGAGAGGCCCGCGTACCACACAAAAAAAAAGCCAACCAAGGCAAGGGGTGTGTGGGCGGGGAGGAAAAGGCAGGCAACTGCTAAGGAGCATTTCACTGAGGAAAGGCTGCCGTCACTGCCTCTTGCCTGAAGGGGAGAGCTTCCCAGAAGGAGGACACAACTTGTGGAAAAGCACAAACAGGGACTTCCCTGGCGGTCCAGTGTTTAAGACCCCACACTTCCACTGCAGGGAACGTGTGTTCATCCCCTGGTCAGGGAACTAAGACCAGGGAACGAGGCGCAGCCCAAAAAAAAAAGAGAGGAAAAGGCATAAACAAGGAATACCCTTCTGGTTAGCTCGGGTCCATATTCCTACGTAACAGATGGCTGGTGAACTCGAGAGGGAAAGCAGGCCTCAACTAGGAGTCACCTTCACGGCAGAGATGCGGAACCAAGGAATGCAGATTCCAGCAATAGCCTCACTCTCTGAGTTGGGTACAGAGCTTGTCCAAATGCCTGGTAAAGACCCAGTGGGGCTAGAGGCAGGGATGTCCGCTTAGAAAGTGATCTGTTTCTCTGGGGATCGTGCCTCTACCCACTTAGGGAAGCCTACCCATTCCCTGCAACAGAACAGCAGTGAGGCCCAGATCAATCTGCCAGAGACTTGCTCCACATAGAAAATCTGTGGGGAGACTTCCTGAAACAAGGTTCCCCACACTGAACCGTCATGAGCTGCTGTGTAAAGGGGGACAGGTCCTTTCCCTACAAGTTTCCTGAAGACAGGAAGCAAGACCGTGACTCAAAATCAGCTGAGCACTTCAGCAATGGGCATGATTGCTAGGGCAGATGGACAGTCCGCAACTGGGGTTATTGTAGCTCTGCTAACAATAATAGCTAACTCTTCTGGAGCACTGGTACCAGATACCAGGACAATGCTTCAAATGCATTATTTCACTAAAGCCTCCAGTGACCAGAGGAAGACACCGAAGAAAGAGCGTAAATAACCTGTCCAGCTCACACAGCCCACCAATGGGAGGACTGGGGTTTAACCCCCATGTGTCCAACTCAGCCTGCACTCCTAACCCAACACTGCTGGATTTGGGCTTCAATGTTAGAGCAGAGGATCCCCTGCTGGTGAAGGAAGCAAGAGCATGAGGCCAAGGATTTCAGTCTATTTGTGCCTGGCATATAAGAGGCACTCAATAAATATATGTTAAGTAAATGAATGAAGCCAATTCAAATGATATCTTATTCTAAATAAGCATCAGAAACCTGATGTTTGTTGCATTATCATGAATGGAGTTTTACTTTATCTTCATGTTTCTTAGCATAAACAATTCCATTCTTCAGGGGACCAGTTTAAGGTGACATATGGATGTGTACTGGAAAGGACCCAGCCCTGCCAATGATCAGCTTAATGACCCTGAGCTATTCACTCTGCCTTTCTTGGCTTCTTTCTTCACCTGAAAAATGAAGGGGTCGGCGCAGATCCATGTTTTCCAAATGCCAGTCATGTTCACTCAGAAGTCTACTAAGAACACTAATTCCTGAACCTCTAGATCGACTAGATCAAAAACCTGTATTTTTTTTTCTTTTTTCTTTTTTTTTCTGCCATGTCGCACATCTTGCAGGATCTTAGCTCCCCGAACAGGGATTGAACCCAGGCCCCTGCCAGTGAAAGCCCTGAGTCCTAAGCACTGGACTGCCAGGGAATTCCCAGAAACCTGTATTTTTAACAATCTCTGGATAATTCTACTGTGCAGCTGGACTAGATAATGCTCAAGTTCCTTCCAGTGCTACATAGACAAGAGTCTAGATAACGAATATATCTGCTACATCAGCCATTTAAAATCATTCCTATAATAATTTCAAAATTAAAAGAAAACATGCCCATAAGTGCTTCTACCTTAGACCAAATAACATCTATCGTCAAGAAGTCAAATTATTAATAATTATCATAGTCTTTCTCTACTGCCCCATTATTTCTGCTCTACCAAAACATAAAGACCACTCATGGATTACAAGTACTATTGCATCAGAAGCTGTCTGTGTTGACCACCTTACCCAGATCACAGGTCCATCTCCAGGTCTTGCCTGTTGTTTCCAGATAGGTATCTACAAAATACAATAACTCTCCTAAGCCACAACTTCAGTTAAACCACTACTAAATTCTTTAAAGCAATACATACATGAAAAATAAAATATTTCTAGGCAACCAACAATCAAGGTGAAAGAATGAATGGATAAGAAGAAATCCAAATCCTTCCAAGTGTCCTTAACAATGAAGGAGCAATAATTAATTACAAGGTGTTTTCTGGAGAGTAGAAAGAGACCTAAACTAGGAACTGGAATTCCTGGCAAGTTCAAATCTTGCTTTCCCACTTAATTATTCATGGGACCTCCCTGAGTCTCTATTTCCTCATCTATAAAACAGAGACAGCTGTCTGGACCTTGTCTACTTCACAGGGTTTCCACTGGGGTCAAACAAGATGATGTTCACAAAAGTGCTTTACAAAATATTAAGGGCTTAATTTTCTTAATACTTCATAGAAGTTTACTACAGTTCCATTAAAACTCCAGAAACAAAGAAACCTTTACTTCAAACCTGAGAATATGTGCCTCTAACTTAATTTAAAAATTAAGTTTAATTTTAAAAGCTCTAACTTAATACCTAAAGAAAGGGGATTTTATTTGCATAAACATACCATCACATATCTCCTTACCTGCAAGTAAGGGACTAAGCTCTACTAACTCAACCATGTCCTGGTAGGGAAAAAATCTCATTCAAAAACGAACTTTAAAATGTTGCTGTATTTTATAAGGCACATTTTAGAACAGTGCTAAACCCATGGTCTATTTAGCTTCTAATGTAATCCTAAATTTCCACAATCACTCCCCAACTTACCATCTTCCTCTCATTAGATATGAAGACAGCATAACACTCTTCTAAAGGATACTGGTCATGGTTTTTGATGTATTCACAGAGCTTCCAAATATTTTCTTCACTGAAATAAAGTAATTGTTTAATCAATATAATTAAACAAGAACACTCTATGTCTTTCAAATTTGCCCAAAAGACTGATAATGACATTTAAAAAAATTGGTAGAGACCTGAAATACCATCTCATCCAACAACTGGCTAACAGTTGAACCTTCTCAAAAACATCCCCAGCAAGGGACTTTGCTGGTGGCACAGTGGTTAAGAATCCGCCTGCCAATGCAGGGGACACGGGTTCAATCCCCGGTCCGAGAAGATCCCACATGCCGCGAAGCGGCTGGGCCCGTGAGCCATGGCCGCTGAGCCTGCACGTCCAGGGCCTGTACTCCACAACGGGAGAGGCCACAACAGTGAGAAGCCCATGTACCACAAAAAAACAACAACAACGGATGGATGTGAGGGACAAGAACTAACAGGACTGAGGTGGGAGACAGGGCAGAAGAAGCATGGCTCCACCCTTACAGAGGTTCCAGGTTCAGCACCACCACTGGCTAGATGTGTGACCCTGGGCAAACAACAGGCCTCTCTGTGGCTCAGTCTTTTCATGAGGAGAATGATAACAAAAGACCTATCTCCTAAGCATGGATGGAAGTACTTGGCACTAGGCCTGACATGCAGTCAGAGCTGAACAAATGGTGAGCTCCACAGCATCGGTGGGGTGACCATCTGAAGGAGGGAAAGGTAAGTTATAGAGGACCCTAAGGTTTTTTGTGCAGGGACTGGAAAGTGGGGTTAGAAGTCATTATTCAAGCAAGGGAAAGGCAGGTGTGGGTATGAAAAGGACCAAGATAAGAGTGGTGATTCAGCCACAGAGGTGGCCTAGGACAGGGGTGCAGTGTGTGGACTCCAGAGCCGAACTCTGCGTGTAAATCCCCATTCCTTCACTCACAAGCTATGTGGCCTTAGGCAAATTACTTGCATCCCTCCATGCTCCAACGTGCTCACCTTTAAAATGGGGACAACAGTACCGACCTCCTCGTGTAACTGTGGGGCTCACATTACTTCGTTGACATAAACGTCTCAGAACAATTCTTGGCATATATCAAGTGCTACGTGTAAATGTAACCACTATTATAATGACGACACGGCGGTTCAGATCCTGGTTTCTGGTACAAAAGGGACTGAATTGGATTCCGGGCTGCTATTAGCTGGGTGATCTTGGTAATGTTACTGTAGGATCTCTGCGCTTTCATTCTCTTCCAAAATTAAGATGACCTTCACATCAGTGTGAAACCACGCAGGCTTCAGCAGAATAATTTCCAAATGCTCTCTGCGGTCCACCCTCCGCCTCCAACCCCCTTCCTGGCCGCCCAAGCCCCGAGATCTGCTGACAAACGTCCAAGCGAAAGAAGCCGGGCAGAAGTAACGCACCACCGACCCTACCACTCCTGGCGAATACCGCCCCCTCCACACCCAAACGCCCACGCTCGACTCAAGGAACAAGGGCTGCCACTCCCGCTCCCCACTCCCTCCTCCCCTCAAACCGGAACACTCGCCCGCCAAGGCCCAGAGCGGCCCCGGGGAGGGGCCGGGAAGAGGCGGGGCTCGGCTACGACGCCGCGGCCGAGCGGGCCAGGGAGACGCCGGGAGCCGACCCCGCTCCCCCTCACCAGTAGCAGCTGTTGTAGACACAGGCGTCCCGCGGGGGACTGGCCGGCTGGTAGTGGGCGGCTGCGGCGGCGGAGACGTCCCCTTCCATGGCGGGCCTCGGCACAGGCCTGAGGCGAACCGACTGGAAGAGCCCCGCGGGCGGGCTTCAGCGAAGGCGTCGGCGCACTAAGCGCAACGTGGGTTCGCGGGGCGGAGTGGGCGGAGCTTGAGGCCGCTGGTGGCGTCCCCGGGTGGTGGGGCCTGGGGCAGGGTAGGCGGAGCCTGGGCGAGCGGGCGCGAAGGATCCCCGCGCAAGAAGTTTGAGACGCGCGTTGCAGATTCCGGAAGGGTGGAGTCGGGGCGGGAGTGGGGGGGTGTGGTCAGTGGGCGGACGAGCGCTGCCCTGTTGGGCGGAGCCTGGGCGGGGCGAGCGACGCAATCTCCCGGCGTGCGAAGCTTGGGACGAGGTGGGCGGAGCTCGAGGCGCGCAGTGCTGGTCCCGTGAAGGTGGAGCCAGGGCAACGTAGGCGGATCCGGGGTTGGGTGAGCGGCGTGAGTTCACAGTGGGCGGAGCCCAGGGCGAGGAGGACTGCGTGGTTTCTGGTGGGCGAGACCCCCCAGTTGGGTGGGGCCAGGGGCGGGGCGGGGTGGGCCAGGGGCGGGGCGGGGTGGGCCAGGGGCGGGGCGGGGCGGCACGTGGTCCTAGAGCGGCTGCGGCGCCAGGCTTGCTGGAGGTTTTGGGAACAGCGGGGTTGCAGTCAGCGTGGGGGAAAAGGGGGTCACCGGCTGGCCGCTTGAGACACGAGTCAGGGGAGGGCTTGGAGTTGGTGAACGGTGCTTCATGAGTCTCCGAGGAGTCCGAGACCCTGTAACCTGTTGCCGGCTGTGGCAGATGAGACTCGGAAGACTCCACGTGTGCAAGTGAAGTAAGAGGACCTCTGTGTGAAAAACAAAGGTTGAGTTTGAGTCTGGTGGGGAGGGGTAGCGGAGAGGATGATGAGGGGGGTTAATTCCAAATATATTGGCTCAGAAAGGTATGTTGATTTTTTTAACATAGTAAGAACAGTTTTGAGAGGGTCCTCATGATATCCTTTTTGTGTTCATCATATATTTGTTTATTTGCTGGCAGTCTGGAAGGAAAGACAGCAGGTTGTTGCAAGTGTTTATCGCTGCATGCGCCACAATTCCTGAGCCTGCGCTCTAGAGCCCATGAGCGCGCCTAGATCCCGCGCTTTGCAGCAAGAGAAGCCACTGCAGTGAGAAGCCCGCGCACCACAACTAGAGAAAACACGTGTGCTGCGATGAAGACCCAACCCAGCCAATAAGAAAAAACTTTTTTTAAAAAAGTGTTTATCTCTGGTTAATGAGTGGTATGGAGGACTTTCACTTTAGATTTATATCCTTCTGAATGTTTAAATTTGCAAGTGACATATATAGCTGATCAGGGTATTTCCCATTATCAAAACTTAAATTTTTAGTTTATTTTATTGGTTTTTAGATTCTCTCAGTCTCATGAATTGTAAAGCCCAAAAGTCCTAAAGACTTTGAACATAAGTCATTGTGTCAGTTATCAGCGTATTGCCTCTCAGGTCCAAATACATACTTCAACATAGGCTCTGTGATAAAAAACTGAATTCCTTTAAGCATTTCTTCTTTAAAGTGAGCACGATGTTAAGCCTTCTCAGTTAAGTTCGCTGGAGGAAGAAGCTTCCTGCAGTTTCTGGGACCTGACCAGAGTTAGGAGTGTGGTTAGGAGAGACCGGACCAGAGGTAGGAGTGTGGTCATGAAAACATCCAGTGGGGTCCGCTCCAGCCACAGACCCAAACTCGGTCCTTCTGCAACCTTGCAGCTTCAGCCTGGCAATAACCTGTATGCAGCCCTCTTGACACAGAAACCAGAGCCCTGCGAGGCCTGCAGGCAACCACCTGCCCATTGTCCTTCAGCAAGACTTTTGGGGGTCAGGGTCACACACTGAGCAGTCCTTCCGCCCCCCACCCCAGTATTCCCCCCAGGCCTCTTGAAGGCCTTCTGTCCCTGCTGGCTCCCAGATTCCCGTGGTTCCCCACAGGGCCAGTTGGTGATTGCTCGCCTCCACCCGCTTCTCTGCCGTCTGCCTAGCAACTCCAGACTGCCTGCAGCCTGGCTAAACCAGCAAACTTCTCTGCTGTCTGGTAGCCAACCCTTGCTTTCTCCAACGAGATCCAGACCCCTCTCAAATTTGTCCTTGCATACTCTCCCTCAGCCCTAGTTACCATATAGTTTCCTTTTATCTTACAGTTCACTTTTATCATAGTTAATTCTTGACATGCAAATTCTCTTGTTTAACCTACCATGTGGTTTCTTCTTATTGGATCCAGACTACTGCAGGACTTTGAAGCCAAACTAGGTAGGTTCTACTACTTACTATTTGTGTGACCTTGGGCAAAATTACTTCACCTCTTTATGCCTCAATTTCTTCATCTAAAATGAAGTTAATGATAATAACACCTACCTCATAGGGTTGTTATGAGGGTTGACTAAATTTATGTATATAAAGCAGTTAGAATATGTGCTGACACATAATAATAAATGTTAGCTGGGACTTCCCTGGTGGCGCAGTGGTTAAGACTCCGCGTTCCCAATGCAGGGGGCCCGGGTTCGATCCCTGGTCAGGGAACTAGATCCCACATGCATGCTGCAACTAAGAGTTCTCATGCCACAACTAAGGAGCCCGCCTGCTGCAACTAAGACCTGGCACAGTCAAATAAATAGGTTTTTTTTTAATTAAAAAAAAAATGTTAGCAACAACAATTTATGGTATAATTTCACTCCATTATCTCCAATATACCATATACTTCTGTCACTGAGTGTCTTACTACTCCTCAGACACACTAAAACTTTGCAAAAGATATACATATCTTCTATCTAATGTGTGCTCTTTCACTTTCCTTACTTGCAGCTTTTCCCAGGGAAAATTCATTGCTGCCTTCCATTTTTGCACAGCTTTTTTTTTTTTCTGTTTTGTCATGACTTTTTAGTCATATGTCTTCAATACTATTATCATCTTAAGTAACTCAACTTGACTCTACCTCTGCCATGAGCAGTTCCATGACACAGTCTTGTCTTGGTGAGACAAAATAATAGCTCCAGAGTCAGAGACTCTAGCTCAAATCCTTTCTCAGCTACTTACTATCCTGTATGACCTTGGACAAGTCACCAACCTTTCTGTGTGTCAGTTTCTTTGTAAAATGAGAGCAATAAAAGTCGAGTGTCTACCTAATGAAGCTGTAGCGAGCATTAAATAAACTAATCTGTGCAAAAAGCATAGTACCTGGCACAACAGAAGTACCCTATGTAGTAAACAACTACAGAGTTTTGCAGTTATGATTATTATTATATTTCTCTGTGAACAGAGTATAAGCACTGTGACTGGGATAAATCCTTGTTGAATTAATGACTTTATTTTATTAGGATACAGGTGAAGTTACTGTCACAAAGAAACTCAAAAATGTAGTGGTTTAAATGAGATACAAATGCATTTCTCATATAACACCCTGAACATTTACATTCCAGAGCTGATGTAGTGTCTCCACAGTGTCTGTTACCCAGGCTCCTGAGATTTGGATGGAAAGCCATATCTAGGGTGTTGCCCTGGTCCACATATTTCAAGAATGCTCACCACCATATCTGCTATAATTGCATGCTGGCCAGCAAAATCAGGAAAAAGCAGGAGCGGAAGGTTTAAGAACAAAATCCACAAGTTGTACACATCACTTCTGCTCACATTCCACTGCCTAAAAGATAGCCACAAGGTCACACCCAGGTGCAAGGGAGATCAGGAAATGTAGGGTTTATTTTGGGCAGCCCAGCTAACATCTGAGTATGTCAAGCAGAAGGAGGGAATGAATATTGAGAGAGCCAGCAGTCTCTGCCATAATGTGCTCTCTTTATGCTTCTAAACTTTGTCTCATAAGCAGGAATTACTCTTTAAACTGGAAAAAATAGATCATATTTTTTAAATACATACAATTTCATGGTAAAGGCTATAAAAAAGGATATGGTTTCAGAGGAGTAGGAGGTGCATAGACCCAGATTCTGACCTACAAATCCCAGTGATCTGGCTGTGGAAGAAATAAGAGATGTACTCACACAGCCAACACCCAGTGAAATCAGGATGTTAAAGGGCAGGGGTTTGGAGGAGGAACACATAACAAAGGAAGATATTAAAAAGGGCCATGGATGTGAAAGGGGAGATTCAGGAAGTCTATAGCACACAATACAGTCAGGTTTAATAGCAAAAAGGGCTTTTATTTTTTATTGGGGGAGGGGGTATTTTATGCTCAATATCAAGAGCTAGAAGAAAAAGATATTCCCACTGCTTGAGACCACATGATACGATAATGATCAGACAACTGAAAGAACACAGAAATACCCAATGTCTGTCTATTTTGCTTGCATTTTCTATCAAAGGAAATGATCCTCAAGCTGTAAAGAACAAAGAAAATAGCAGTAAGAAGAAATTAAAAGCCAAGATAGGTGCGGTGGTAGAAATCACCAAGTTGCCTTAAATGGGTTAAAAATCTTTAGACTCAAATGAGTTACATTCTAGCATACGGATAGTGCTTTAGATTATGACCCCAAAGCCTTTCTTAAGGATCTTTGAGAAAATATGTTGGAAGAGATAACATAAGACTAAATATGAATAGTTGCTGTCTTCAGTTTCATAAAAGGAAAAATACATATATTCCAGACAGTATACCCTGATGAACTTGAGGTCTAGTCCCAGGATGATTTGTGACCATGAAAAAAAGGTGATTATTTAGAGGCTTCTACTGGTTTGCCAAGCCCACTTCATGCCAAATGGACCTCATTTCATGCTGCTGGAAGAATTATTTGATCGTTAGAATAGGATTATAGCACAAACAGTATAATTTGATTCCCACAAAGCAGCTGTCCCAGTTATACTAGTCATGACTCAATCAGTTAAAAGTCAAGGGAAGAGAGGCTGTTTACTAGCCCATTGAACAGGAAGGACACTGAAGTGGCCCTCACAGTTAAAGGATGAGCTGCAGAAACCAGGGTCTCAAGGGACCAGAAGCAGAACTCACTTCCCCAGGCATTCTTGCTCTCCCCTCTGTCTGCTTCTCAGTGCTTGGCTTCATTCTGAGGTCACTTCACTTCTTGCTGTGGGAGGATGGCTGCTGGCAGCCCCATTTCGTACTTTCCAGGCTTGACAACCCTAGCAGAAAGATAAAACTTCTTTTTCCTCATGGCAATCACACAGAGTGACTTGTACCTTTATTTTTTACATTTCTGTACTGCTTGAATTTTTCACATGGGTTACTTTCTAATAACAAATTTTTTAATAAAACATTTCTAAAAAGTCAAGTTTATCAACATCAGTATAAAAAGCTACATGGACAGACTATTGCTCACTTAACTTTTCCGCTACTGTTGTACATTTAGTTTGTTTTCAGATCCTACTATTATAAATAAAGCTGCAGTCAACATCTTTGTACATAAATCTTGGTCCATGCCTCTAATTATTTATGTTTGGAGGGAGTCCTAGAAGTGGAATTCCTGGGCCTAAGGTTTTAAATATTTTCCAGTTCTCTTGATACATGTTGCTATACTGCTTTTAAGAAACAAGCGTATACCTCAATATCACATTGTTATTAAAAAACAAAAATATAGGCAAAAAACCTGGCATTCCCATTGTTATTTTATTTTGCACTTATCTGATTACTACTTTCCCGTGTTAAAGGGATAACTTCAACATAAAGCAGTAAATGCTAAGGCAGCAATGTGCTATGTGAGCTCTGGGGCGGGGTGGGCGGGGGAAGCACCTCATCATTGAGGGTGGGGAGTTGGGCTGGGTTGGAGCGCAATACGATTATTACTAATCTTACTTAGAATGCAGTGGGAGGGAGGCAATAGTCCCAGGGCCCATGCCTGTGGTATTAGACTGAGGGCTGTGCACCACACCTTACATGGGAAAATTGAGAAATTGAAGTATATTCAGGGGAGGCTGAAAAAGAGGGAAACTCTGAAAACCACATCATAAAATTGTGATGTGTCTTCTTGGCTCACTTCCTGTGCCAACATACCCCCTCTTCTGGTCCTCCATCCTCCAAATCTGATAGGGGTATCTGTCTGACATGGCAGTGTCCATTATAGGAAACCACTGGTAAGGGACCTCTGGTCCAGTGGTTAAGATTCCACACCTCAACTGCCAGGGGCACATGTTTGATCCCTCGTCAGGGAACTAAGATCCCGCATGCTACCAAAACAAAATAAACAAAAAAGGAAACCACTGGTACAATTCCCTTTTCTGACCTGAAGCCTCTATACCAGATAGAGTTCTTGACTGTAAACAACAGAAACCGGGCTTCCCTGGTGGCGCAGTGGTTGAGAGTCTGCCTTGCCGATGCAGGGGACGTGGGTTCGTGCCCCGGTCTGGGAAGATCCCATATGCCGTGGAGCGGCTAGGCCCGTGAGCCGTGGCCGCTGAGCCTGCCCGTCCGGAGCCTGTGCTCCGCAACGGGAGAGGCCACAACAGTGAGAGGCCCGCATACCGCAAAAAAAAAAAAACAGAAACCATCTCTGGCTAACTTAAACAGGAAGTCAAATTTACTAGAAGAATGGGGATGAGGGAGGCTGGGTAGGACTTGGAGGGGAGGAAGCACAGCCAGGTCACACTGATAAAATGCTCCAACAATCCAAAAATCAGATGGTGAGAATGCCACCATTAAATGCCCCTGCCTCTGTACCCTCTGCTGCTGCCACCAAGAATAATCTCTGCCCCTGCATCTTTGGGTCACTTCTTTAAGACGTAATGCACGTCCCAGGTGGGAGCAACCTACTGATTGAGATGAGGTAACATGCCTGAGCCCTAGTTGCCAGATTAACAGGGAAATGAAGTATCCGTCCCTGTTGGATTTCCACTGAAGGAGGTGGGCCCTGCCTAACCCAAACCCACTCAAAGAGAAAATCTCTCAGGTAGGAGAGGTGTCTGTTTAAATTTGGAGTAGCTAAAACATGGAAAATGTCGACTATGACCCCCACCTCCATGGGATTAATGATTTTCTCCTCTTTCATGTGAAATCAATGAGATTAGCTATCAAATTTAAGTAAGGTCAGATATACCACATTCTTGAAAGAAATCCCTGTTGAAACTGATGTTTACTTTCTATTTTTGTTACTAAACAGAAAGGGACCCACCTATGACCTCATCTCAAATGAGATAATGAATTATGATTAGCTCTTACTTCAGGCCTCTTTTCTGTCACATGTGAGGTAAGAACACTTGACCCTCTTTAGGAAGTCAGGGAGTACGGGAAAGAACTTCAGTTTCCACTGCCCCTCTTTTCCTACATCAAGACATTCCTGTCGACAATAGCTAAGCCTTCAGCAAAAGAAAGAAATGACCTGCCAAAGACCAATTCCAGACCAATTCTATAAGTTCCTAAGGCTGCTGTAACAAATTACCACAAATTGGGTGGCTTAAACCTCCCCCCCCCGCCACACACACATGCGTGCACGTGCACACACACACACACGCACACACGCACACAGAAATTTATTCTCTCACAGTTCAGGAGGCCAGAAGCCTGAAATCAAGGTGTCAGCAGGGCTGGTTCCTTCTGGAGGTTCTGAGGGAGAATGTTCCATACTTCTCTCCGAGCTTCTAGTGGTTGCTGGCAATCCTTGGTGGTCCTTGGCTTACAGATGCATCACTCCAATTTCTGCCTCCATCTTCACATGACCTTCTTCTCTGTGAGTCTGTGTGTCAGATCTTCCTCTCCTTTCTCTTATGACACCAGACTTGGATTTAGGGTCCACCGTATATGCAGGATGATATCATTTCAAGACCCTAATTACATCTGCAAAGGCCCTATTTCAAATTAGGTCATGTTTACAGACACCAGAGTTTAGGACTTGGACGTATCCTGTTGGGGTACACAGATCAACCCACTACATCAACTAAAGGCTGAAGCAAGTATGGTAATTCTTAATGTTGTTGGAGAGAGAGTAAAGGAACAAAGAAAACCATTTGGCTGGCTCCATCTCTTGGTGTTCTGAAATTTCTATTTCTTTGCTTATTAAAAAAAAACTATATGGGAACATATATATATGTGTAACTGATTCACTTTGTTATAAAGCAGAAACGAACACACCATTGTACAGCAATTATACTCCAATAAAGATGTTTAAAAAAAGATATTATATTTCTAATACCCTAAAAAAAAAACCCTAAAAACTAGAATGACAGCTATAACTTCTGTGGAGGTCAATTTGGTAATATATAACAAAATCACAAATGTATATGCCTTTTGGGTGGAAGTTCTTTCCATAAATGTTTATCGATGTATAAGATGCATAAAGAAAAGTGGACATACCATAATGGTAGACTATGTTACTTTATTTTATTTTTATTTTTTTTGCAGTACGCGGGCCTGTCACTGTTGTGGCCTCTCCCGTTGCGGAGCACAGGCTCCGGATGCGCAGGCTCAGCAGCCATGGCTCACGGGCCCAGCTGCTCCGCGGCATGTGGGATCTTCCTGGACTGGGGCACGAACCAGTGTCCCCTGCATCGGCAGGCGGACTCTCAACCACTGCACCACCAGGGAAGCCCACTATGCTACTTTAAATATTGTTCTTTCTGCTTTCATTTATATTGGGTAAACAATCTTTTTATATATATATTTGAATTTTATTTTTTTTATATAGCAGTTTCTTATTATTTATCAATTTTATACATATTGGTGCATATATGTCAGTCCCAATCTCCCAATTCATCCCACCACTACCATCCCCCTAAGCAATCATCTTAAAGCTTTCTTTTCCCTATTGTAAAAGTAATACATATTCAATGTAAAAAAAAAATCAGAAAAATTGAGAAAAGTACAGAGAAACTACACAACAACCATACTATTACCATCCAGAAATTAACCATTAACATTTTGTTGTAGTTTCTTTGGGGGCTTTTCCGATGCAAGTATACACATATACTTCTTTTTTTTTTTGAATTTTTGAATTTTATTTTATTTATTTTTTATACAGCAGGTTCTTATTAGTTATCAATTTTATACATATTGGTGCATATATGTCAGTCCCAATCTCCCAATTCATCCCACCACCACCATCCCCCTAAGCAATCATCTTAAAGCTTTCTTTTCCCTATTGTAAAAGTAATACATATTTAGTGCAAAAAAAAAAAACAGAAAAATTGAGAAAAGTACAGAGAAACTACACAACAACCATACTATTACCATCTATAAATTAAACATTAACATTTTGTTGTAGTTTCTTTGGGGGTTTTTCCGATGCAAGTATACACATATACTTTTTTTTAAACAAAGATATAACTGTATGGTATCTATTTCTTTGTACATTCTTAACAAGTTACAATGCACTATGCACAACTTTCTATATAATTAAATTAACACAGAGTTGCATCATAATTTTTAATGACTATTCTTCTTAAGGTCCCACTGAGGGACATTCAAGTTGTTTTCAGCTTTTTGACATTATAAATAATGCTGTGGTAAATATAATTTTTTTAAACTCTTAAAAGACCAAATTTTAAGTGCTGAATATATAGTAACTTCTGTATCTTAAATGTGCATGGAAAGGAATTCCTGATATTCCCTCCAAACTTGCTTTAGCCAGAGCCTTCTCTAAGTTAGGTACAGCTCCATCTTGCCATTAGCTCGAGCAAACAAACAAGCAACCAAATATTGGAGTCATCTTTGACTCTTCTCTTTCCCTCATGCCTAAATCCAATTAATTAGCAAATTTATGTGCTCTTTCTTCCAAAAATACCTAGTATTTGACCATTTCTCATTACCTCCACAGCTCTCATACTGGTCTGTGTCACGTCATCGCTTGCCTGGATAATTGTAGTGGCCTCCTAACTAGAGTTGCCAGATTTAGCAAATAAAAATACAGGACAACCAGTTAAAGTTGAATTTCAGATTAACAACAATTTTTTTTAAGCATAAGTTTGTCCCCAATATTACATTCTCCATGCAGCAGCCAGACGGATTCTTTCAAAAAGTCAGAATAAGTCACTCCTCTGTTCAAAACCCTGTGATGTCTTTTCATCTCATAATAAAAAGCAAAAGCCTGAAAGCTGAGGCCTTGCAGGATCGGCTCCTAGCAGCTTTTTCCTCTTTGATCTCGTAGGCCCACTGTCCTCTCCTTCCCTCTGCATGCATCTCTCTTCTCCCAGATATACCTAACCTGCTTTAGGTCTTTGTTTACACTTCGTGAGACCTTCCCTAATCGCCGTTTAAAACTGCACGCTTCCCTTCACCTTCCCTACTCTATATTTCTCTGTTAACACTTACTAACTTTTAACAAACGTATCATTTAGTTTGTTGTCTTTCTCCTTTTACCAGAATTTAAGTTCCCTGAGGGCATTTTTGCTCTCTTTGTTCACAGCTGCATCCCCAGTGCTTAGAATACTGCCTGGCACATAACTGATGCTCAATCATGTCGAATTAAGGAAATGTGGTTATCCAAATCAATAAATAGCTTTTGTTTGTTTCAGTAGGGCTCCTCTCACATTCTGATCATTCAGCATGTTGCTATCTCTTTCAAAGTAGTCACGTTAACAGTTTTAATTTTTTAGAGAAGCCATCTTCTGTAATTCTGTAATGTTGGCAAACATTTATGTGTAGACACGGTTCTAAGGTATAATAAAATCTTAGAACCTCAGGTATTGTAATTAGAGTTAATACACAGATTAGGAAATTAAGACCCGGCGAGGTGAATCATTTGCTCAAGATCGCGGGATCTGTTGGCTCTAGGTACAGAACCTGCGCTTTAACTATAATACTCTGCCCGCTCTCTTTTATCTCTCTTTTTCTTAACTTGTTTGGGTTAAGCTCTTAAGAATCAAAGTCAAGACCTGTCAAAAGCCAAGTGCTTTCTCCCACTCCAGTTAAGGACTCTGCAATTCGCATTTGAATCCCGCGTGGCGGGAAGCCGAAGGCAGGTGTCGGGAGCAGCGGGGAGGAGCCGCCAGGCCCCGCCAGCCAATCACAGCGTCCGGGAGCCTCCCTTCCCCCTACGGCGTCCAAGCGCCAAAATTCCAAACGGGACGCGCGCCACTACCTGCCGTCTCCCTCCGCCGAGCTCTGCGAGCCGGCACTATCTAAGAAAAAGGAGAGAGTGGTCTCACGTCACTGTCCGCTCGGGTCCTCTACCCTGTCGGTGTGGATTCTCTTCAAGTTCGGCCCAAAGTCCTTTGCTCTACAGATGGGAGGGAAGTTTCGAGCCCGCCGTGATAGGGTGGCGACGTGGGAGGGACAGGCGGCGGAGGGATTCCGGGCGCGCGCGCTGCGGCCGTCGGCGCGGAGCTTGTGGCGCCAGAATTCGGAGCGCGGAAGAGCCTGAGCGGCTGTCGCTTGGCATCGGGTTCGTCTCCCGCCGCCGGGTTCGTCTCCCGCCGCGGACGCCCGGGCGAGGAAGGAGAGAAGATGGTGGTCCTCCGTAGCAGCCTAGAGCTGCACAGCCACCCCGCCGCCTCGGCCACGGACTCTCTGGACCTGTCCAGCGAGTTCCTGAGCCTGGAGCAGATCGGCCGGAGGCGGCTCCGCTCGGCCGGCGCCGCTGAGCAGTCCGCCGTCACCGTGGCCGCCGCGGGCGTGAGTACCGGCCTGGAGCGGGCCCCTCGGGGCCGGACCTGGGGACTGCCGGCGGCCCTTTGCCCGGTGGGGCCCAGGATGGTGGGGTGGGTGGGCGGGCGGTCCGGGTGACAGTTGGCTGGGGGTAGAGGAAGGAGAGGGAGGTAGGTTGGGAGGAGTATTGTCGAGGACAAGTAAAATGGAAGGCTTCTCAAGATCCGAGCCCCAGAGGGGTGTGGGTCGGGTGGAGAGATGGACTGACTGCGGGAGGGTGAGCGGTGCGTTACCACCCACTTTTACTCGAGAGGAAACCAGACCCCTCCGCATCCGAAGTGCAGCTGGAGGCCGAATCTCGGTTTGGGGCTGCCCCGCCCCCGACCTCACACACCTCCCTGTCCAGTCGCCCGGGCTCCCGCCCTAGGTTTGCAGCGATCGCGAGCCACACGCATTTACTGAGCGCTTCCTGTACGCATAACAAGTGTTTTAGGGGCCGCGGGGGATAGAAAGGTTGTAACTCAGGTTCCCTGACCTTCATTTACGATCCAGAGGGGTTCGGTAACCAGAACGCAGTGAATAATACCAGGTTGCATAATGTAGAGAGATGGAGAGCAACGTTTCATGTACGTCTTCTTCACTTAAGCCTCATAACAGCTCCATGAGAATGGATAGTTACGATATGGCTCTTACAGATGAAAAAACAGACTCAAGAAGCTAACCAGTAAGTGGTAGATCGAAAATTGGAACTTGGATTCTCTGCCGCCACCACCTTTCCCTTTCTGTTATTTCATGCTACGGTTATAAGCAAGGTCTGTAGGTTTCCAAGGAGGTGCAGGTCTTCCTGAAAAAAGTGCTTCTCCTCCCTTCACCTCCCCACCCCAGCTGCTGAAAGAGACACAGGTGGAGGAGACAGCGCTAACAAAGGGTTAGAGAAATTGAGGAAGCAACGTTAGTAAAGTTAAGGCAGCAGGAAGTAGTCTAGTTCTGTTGAAGGGAGGGTAGTCATCGGGGTGGGAAAACTAGGACCAGAGAGAGGGTTAGAACTGGGAAGTCAGAATGAGAGGCCAAGGGGAGGTAACCTGTGGTGGGAGAGAGGGACAAACCACAGGTAAGAGAGAGATCCCGATAGGAAATTAGTGGTATCTTTTGTAGAGGCCCTATACGAGTTGTTCCTCTACTGAGGGGAATGAAATGGTCCAGTCTGTCTCTGAAATTGTGATTCTGAATTGAAAAAACAATTTCCTGACTTTTAGGATCTGTTTCTCAATCACAGGCAGAAGTTGTTAAGAGATCTGGGGAGGCTGGACACTTCAATAAACTCAGTCACTCGACTCACTAACCTATGTTCAGAAACAGCTAATTATTTCAGTAAATATTTGAGTGTTTATTATCTTCAGGACAAAGCTAGTTCCTGGGACTGTAATGATGCATTGAATACTGGTTAAGAAACATAGGTGCTTAAAACAACTGTTACTTCTTCCTGTGATAAGCCATAATGGAAAAGAATATGAAAAAGAATGTATGTGTGTGTGTATATATATATACATATATGTATGTATAACTGAGTCACTTTGCTGTACAGCAGTAATTAACACAACATTGTAAATCAACTATACTTCAATAAAAAATTAATTTAAAAAAACAACTGTTAGTTATGAATATCAGTTTACCAATATCAGCAGGTTTCTATGCTTAAAAGGGGGTGATACCCACCACAAAGATAGTGAGAATTAAATGTGATCAGGCATGTAAGGAGGTTACCTGAACACTTGGCTGATAGTTAGGACTCAGTCATTGTCAGCTGTTGAGACCACAGTCGATTTTAATGGCCACTCCATCTTTTAAGTTTCTCAAGCTAAAAACCTTAGAATCATCCTTAACTCTTCTCTCCGTTCATATTAGCAGATTCTGTTGGCTTTACTTTCAGAATTTTTTCAGAATCCGACCACGTCTCAGCTGCTCCATTGTTGCCATGCTGGTTCAAGCCATCATCTTTTGCCTGGATTATTAATATAGTGTTTTGGTTTTTGTGTGTGTGTTTTGGTTTGTTTTGGTTTTGTTTGTTTTGATCTAGCACTGTGGCTTGTGGGATCTTAGTTTCCCGACCAGGAATTGAACCCGGGCCCTGACAGTGAAAGCTCTGAGTCCTAACCCCTGGACCGCCAGGGAATTCCCATGGATTATTAAAATAAATTCTTGACTAGCCTCCCTGTTTACCACCCTTATATGTAATGCCCTCCTCCCTTGAAAGTCAGTTCGCAGTATAGCTTACAGAGTGATCTTGTAAAAAGTCAAAACAGTTGATCACTCCTCTGCTCAAAAATCCCTAAGAGTAAAAGTTTAAAAGCTGAGAAGCAGCCCTGTACCTCCTTGCCCCCTTCTCTTTATGATGACATCCTCTTCCATTCTCCCTTTTGCGAAACCCAGTCTGTTCTACCCTCTCTGGCCTAGCTGCTTCTTGAATCCCAGGGCCTTTGCAGTTGCTCTGCTTTCTTTTGGGAATACTCTTTCCCTGGATATCTGCATGAGCTATTCCTTTACCTTTTACATTTTTTTTAATTAAAAAATTAAAAAAGCCTCAGAACTCGTAGTGCTTAATGTGTTCCAAGAATTTTACAAACATTAACTCGATCCTCATAACCTTATAAGGTAGGTGCGATTATCTTTGTTTTGCAGGTAAGAGGACTAAGGCACCTCAGTCCTTAATAAGAGACTTATTTAAGTCTCTCTTAAATAAGTTGCTCAATTCACCTTTATAGTAAGCAATAGAGCTGCGAGTCCTACCTAGGAGAACCTATGAAACAGTCTCTTTCAAGTGTTTGCTAAAATTCCACCTTTTCAATGATGCTTATCCTAACCACCCTGTTTAACATTGCAAACCACTCATTGACAGGCCCCTTTGCTCTGTTTTATGGTCCCCAGCACTTACCACCTTCTAAATATCCTATAATTTCCTACTTCTAAAATATTTTTATCTCTCCCCAAATCAGAATGTAACTCCATAGGGGTTTGGATTTTGACCTTTTGTTCAGCTGTTATTCCTAGCACCTAGAGCATAGTAGGTGCATAATAAATATTTTGTTGTTGTTTGTCTTGCTGTATCAGTGGTATGTGGTGGTTGAGCAATTAGCACTCACCTGGTTGTTGTAGGGTTGAAAAGATTCTTTTCCAGACTAGGGTTTCCAGTAGGGATTATATCTTTTTGAGACATAGTACTCCTCTCTCAAATCCTCCGTAGAACAAATTGCAATCAGGGTGTTATTTAGTGAGCGTGGGATTGGGTCTTCAAGGGTAATGTATTCATGCTGACAAAGTCCACCAATACCAAAAATGAAACATACCTTTGTGATTGGAATATTTCCTAATTAGGGTTCTTTACATTCAATACATTTGATTTGATTATAGCTTGCTTTTTTACATCAATCATGCATTTCAGAAACTTAACTCCTTGATCCACCCTCATTGTATTTGGGTATTTCCTTGTCTCATTCACACATTTATTGACAGCATTTCTTAGAGTAGGTTCCTTTTAAAGATGGTTGGATTTATTCATATTAATTCATTAACTTGCATTTTTCTTCATCTAATCTTGGAGGCTGACCTTCAAGTTCTGAAGATACCTACAGTTACCTATTTATTAACCACATTTTCACATTTTACTTTTTTTTTTTTTTTAACTTTTTGGGTGCACTGCATGGCATGTGGGATCTTAGTTCCCTGACCAGGGATCGAACCCTCACCCCCTGAAGTGGAAGTGCAGAGTCTTAACCGCTGGACAGCTGGGGAAATTTCAACCACATTTTACTTTTACCTTTTGAATATGATCTCACTCAACTGCGCTTAAGGGTTTGTTTTCCCCCTGACTTGTATGGGTTCCCTGAAAATATTTTATTGTTGTTTTAAATCTGTTTCTTTGGTTTTTAAGCTTTTATTTTCTTCCTATTTATAAATTTGGATGCCCTTTTCCTCCAGAGTCAGGCTAGCCATTGCCTATTTCTGTGCTTTCACAGGTCTGAGGCTCTTTGATTCATTAAATTTAGGGTTGTTTCTCATGCTGAAGAGATACTTAAGGATGGGTAGTAGGGGTTTTCTTGGTGATGATTGTACGTTACTTTTGGGTTGTGTTTATGTACGTTTTTATTCTTCGGTATGTTTTTAGGTAAAATGAAACACTGTAGTATGTAGAAGGTACTGTTTTTGGTTGTTTTTTTTTCAATTGTATGTTTATTTACCCTGGAAAAATATCCCAAACTCGACACTGATATGTACAGCCTATGGGAGATACTTTAAAACTTGAAGCATATCACAACACAAAAATGACAAGTGTACAGTTCAGTGAAGTATGCCAAAGCATGGAGAGGGATATTTTGACAAGTGGCGATGACTGTTGCTCCCTGGAGTGGGCTGCTCTGCATTTGAGAGAGTGTACTTGTTTTGTGACAATAATAGTCCATTATTGTCCATTTTTGTTAGTTTGTGTTGCGCTGGTTCTTGATTTTAGGCTTAGAAGTTGCAACTTTTAGAACAGAGATCTGATGAGATAGTGTTTAGGATGGATTATAGTCAACAAATCTGGAGTTTGGAAGACCAGTTAAAAGATTATAATACTGATAGCTACCATTTACATAGCATTTGCTGTGTTCCAGGCACGGTACCTAATATGCACACACATATTTCCCCTGTAAAGTAACTATTATTAGTTTGTTTGTTTTCCCGAAATTATTATTTTTAAATTTTTATAAATTTATTTATATTTTTAATTTTGGCTGCATTGGGTCTTCATTGCTGTGCACGGGCTTCTCATTATAGTGGCTTCTCTTGTTACAGAGCACAGGCTCTAGGCGCGCGGGCTTCAGTAGTTGTGGAGCACGGGCTTAGTTGCTCCGTGGCATGTGGGATCTTCCTGGACCAGGGCTCGAATCCGTGTCCCCTGCATTGGCAGGCAGATTCTTAACCACTGTGCCACCAGGAAAGTCCCTATTTTTAAATTGAAGTATAGTAATTTAAAAGTTTACAAATAAAGTATTATTATACTCATTACAGATATGGAAACTAAGGTCTCTATGTAACTTGGAGAAGATTATACAGTTCAATCGTAGGCAGTCTATCTTTAAAAGGTTGGGCTCTTAATTAGTACATTATTATCACAACAGACCAAAGGAGAGAAAACCAGAGCCTAAATTAAGGTGGTATTAAGAGGCACGGAGAGAAAAAGTCCAAAAGTACTACAAGGGGTCTGAGAGCTGTTCAGATAGAGGCAGCAAAGGCAGTGTTGTTTCCAGCTGAAGAGGTAAGCTATACATCTTTGGGACTATGACGCCAGAGTTCGGTGAGAGGTAAGGACTATTTTTCTTTGTGAGTCACCTATATAGAGTTGAGAGTTGAATCCTTGAAGGTGCATAGCAAAACACAAGAATATTTAAGACCTGGAGCAATGGCTTTATTTTAAGGGTGGGAAGAGGATGAATTAGGTTTAAAAAAAAAAGTATCATGGGCTTCCCTGGTGGCGCAGTGGTTGAGAGTCCGCCTGCCGATGCAAGGGACGCAGGTTCGTGCCCCAGTCTGGGAGGATCCCACGTGCTGCGGAGCGGCTGGGCCCGTGAGCCATGGCCGCTGAGCCTGCGCGTCCGGAGCCTGTGCTCCGCAACGGGAGAGGCCACAACAGTGAGAGGCCCGCATACCGCAAAAAAAAAAAAAAAAAAAAATCATGTAAACAAAGGATCAAAGCAAACAACAGAGTGATCATAGAAGTGAATGAGGTAGAGAAGGCCATTGGCTTTAGCTATTTGGAGATTTAGATCTACTGGAAGAGCTGTATGGTTAGAAAGCAAATTGCTGGAACTTGTGGAGTAGATCCATGATGAGTAATTGACCACACCAGTGTTTAAATATGAAGCTAACGAGGGCTGTCACAACTATGTAATGTGGGTGTAATGTGTTTACCATTTCACATTAGAATACACTGCTTTTTAGGCTTTCAAGAAGCCCCAAGTCTGGATGAATACGTTTCATGTCAGTAATATAACTGTGATCTTAAAAATCCTGTTTAAATTTCATTTGTTGAATTGATAACTTGAATTAACTCAACTAATATGACTCCCATACATATTTTTTATTAATTTAAAGCTTTACTAAGCTTGATCTTTTGTGGAAAAATAACATCAGAATATTTGTTTCTCAATTGTGTCCACTTTGAGGAAAAACTTTTCTTATTGTTGCATGCTCCCTGTTCTAACTTACTGATTCTGCAACATTATAACAGACTTAAAATCTAATGAACTATATTTTTTCTCCTTTTAAACTTCACTTTTAAGAACAATCAGTGCTCTCAATATTAAAGTGGATTTTAGTGAAAGAATAAATGAGGACACTACATCACTAGGTTTAGTTTTCAGACTAAGTATGTTTTCTTTGCTTTTCACTTCTTAGGAAAATTTTTTCTTATAATGTTGCAAAAATGTAAAAAATAGATAGTGAAAGTACCCATTTCTATCATCCAGTGTTAATTACTGTTACTAGTTGGTGTTTAACTTACCTCTTGAGAATTATTTTGATTAGCTGTATTAAAATGTGACTTCGGGGCTTCCCTGGTGGCGCAGTGGTTGAGAGTCCGCCTGCCGATGCAGGGGACACGGGTTCATGCCCCGGTCCGGGAAGATCCCACATGCCGCGGAGCGGCTGGGCCCGTGAGCCATGGCCGCTGGGCCTGTGCGTGCGGAGCCTGTGCTCCGCAACGGGAGGGGCCAAAACAGTGAGAGGCCCACGTACCGCAAAAAAAAAAATGTGACTTTGATTTAACAACTGTGCTAGTTTCCTTAGGAAATCAGATGTTCAAAAGATAATTCAGGGCTTCCCTGGTGGTGCAGTGGTTGGGAGTCCGCCTGCCGATGCAGGGGACACAGGGTCGTGCCCTGGTCCGGGAAGATCCCACATGCCGTGGAGCGGCTGGGCCCGTGAGCCATGGCCGCTGAGCCTGCGCGTCCGGAGCCTGTGCTCCGCAACGGGAGAGGCCACAACAGTGAGAGGCCCACGTACCGAAAAAAAAAAAAAAAAAAAAAGATAATTCATCTAGAGGTATTTATAACACAAAAAATTGCAGATTACCTATACATGATACATTAAGCAGTTTGTTAAATTCATGTAATGGCTGAAATACTATTCATTCATGTAAAAAGATTTTTAGAATGGATTTTATGACATGGGAAAATGGTTGTATCACTAGAAAAAAGTAACAAAGAATAAATAATATTATCGCAATTTTAAAATTGTGTGAATGTGTTTGCAAAGGAAAAGAATGGTTTATGCACCAAAAGGTTAACTGTGGTTATCTGTGGGTAGCTTGGAATTAAGGGTGACAGTTTCATCTTTGTACATTTCTTCATTTTTCTGATTATAATGGGCACGTATTGCTTTTTATATTGCTTTTATAAAAACCATTTTTGAAAGTTATATTTTTAAATTCCCCAGTATGCGCCTTTATATAGGTGACTCTCAAAAAACCTGTTTTGTTTTTTTCTCCATGCTGTTAAGGAGAGCCTTTCTTGATGCTTAGTGCTTATTTAGGGACGATGAACTAAGCCACTCACTATGCAAATCAAAGATTCACTTATAAGATTAAATCTTCTAAGTTTCTCAAGGAATCTTTTTCCCGGTATTTAGCAACTTCCTCCTTTCTTTTTTCCTATGGAAACAAACTTTTTTTTTTTTATCCCCAGGAATATAGTGACATTTACTTTCTTTTTTTATTGTGATAACATATAGATAACATAAAATTATCATTTTAACCATTTTTAAGTGTATAGTTTTGTAATAAGTACATTCATTGTTCTGCAACCATCACCACCCTCTGCGTGCAGAATTTTTCATCTTGCAAAACTGAAACTCTGTACCTATCAAACACTAACTCCCCTGGGAATTCCCTGGCAGTCCAGTGGTTAGGACTCAGCCCTTTCACTGCCATGGCCCAGGTTCAATCCCTAGTCGGGAAACAGAGATCCCGCCAAAAAAAAACCCAACACACCACACACACACACACACACACACACACACCATTTTCCCTCTTCCCAGCCCCTGGCAAGGAGCTTCATAAAAGGAACCTTACTTCTTCTGTGACTGACTTATTTCACTTAGCATAATGTATTCAAGGTCCATTCATGTTATTTCAGCGTGTTTAAAATTTCCTTTATTTTAAACACTGAATAATATTCCACTGTATGTACTATATATATGTATATATACATATATATATTTTTTAATCCGTTCATTTGTTGATGAACACTGGGATTGCTTCCACCTTTTGGCTGTTGTGAATATGCTGCTATAAACATGAGCGTTCAAATATCTCTTCAGGTCCCTGCTTTCACTTCTTTTGAGTATATACCCAGAAGCAACATTGCTGGATCATATGGTAATTCTATGTTGAATTTTTTGAGGAATTGCCATATCATTTTCCACAGTGTACACAAGGGTTCCAGTTTCTTCACATCCTTGCCAATACTTATTTTCTTTTTTTGTTTTTGATAATAGCCATCCTAATGAGTGTGAAGTGGTATCTCATTGGGTTTGATTTGCATTTCCTTATGACTACTCATGCTGAGCATCTTTTCATGTGTATTGACCATTTGTGTATATTCTTCAGAGGAATGTCTATTTAAATATTTTGCCCATTTTTATCTTTTTTTGTTGTTGGTGTTAAAAGTATAGGAGTTCTTTATATATTGTGGATATCAGTCCTTTGTCATTGTCAGATACATGATTTGCAAATATGTTCTCCTGTTCCATGAGTTTCCATTTCACTCTACTGATAATGTCCTTTGTACAAAAGTTCTTTAATTTTGATGAAGTTCAACTTATCTGTTTTTTCTTTTGTTATCTGTGCTTTTGGTGTCCTAAGAAATCATTGCCAAATCCAATGTCATGAAAGTTTTCCCCTGCATTTCCAAATTTTTTTAGCTCTATAATCTCTTTCACATTTTTTAAAAAGTCTTTATTGAATTTGTTACAATATTGCTTGTTTTATGTTTTGGTTTTTTGGCCCTGAGGCATGTAGGATCTTAACTTCCTGACCAGGGATCTAACCCGCACCCCCTGCATTGGAAGGTGAAGTCTTAACCACTGGACCACCAGGGAAGTACCAGCTTTTACATTTTTAAGCTGACCTTAGATGTAAGGTCTCCCCCGCCCCCCGCATAGGTTTAAGTAGTTACAAAGGGATCATTTCTGTCATTTTTTAAGGTTGACATTAAAAAATAAAACTATTACATCACACTTTTATAAGTATCCACTGGAATGTAAAAATTATAGTTATTTGATACCTGTCTTGAAACATTAAAAATTAATAAATGGGGCTTCCCTGGTGGCGCAGTGGTTGAGAGTCCGCCTGCTGATGCAGGGGACACGGGTTCATGCCCCGGTCCGGGAAGATCCCACGTGCCGTGGAGCGGCTGGGCCCGTGAGCCATGGCCGCTGAGCCTGCGCGTCCGGAGCCTGTGCTCCGCAACGGGAGAGGCCACAACAGTGAGAAGCCTGCGTACCGCAAAAAAAAAAAAAAAAAAAAATTAATACATGAACAAGTTCTCTTAGTAGTCAGAAATTTTACCTTCTTTTTTTTCCCTCTTTTAATTTGTATTTTCAATCCACTTAACCCACAGCATTTTATCTTGATATATTTTCATGCTTGAAAGTCAGTTATTAATTATCCTTTCATACTTATAAAACAAAAGTTGGATTTTTTCCACTTTTCCATGATGACAGAGCTCCAAGAAATAAAATTTTTGTGTATTGAATTATCATTATTAACATTCAATTGATCAAAACAACAAAAAAGTACCTATTTTGATTAAAAATGATTAAACATAGGAAGTAATCTTTTATTAGGATTTCATGTGGTTTAAGTCTCCCTGCCCACCCAGTTAGTTTAAGTATCTGTGGATGAATCTTTTTTTTTGTTTTTTGTTTTTTTGTTTTTTGATTTTTGTTTTACATCTTTATTGGAGTATAATTGCTTTACAATGTTGTGTTAGTTTCTGCTTTATAACAAAGTGAATTAATTATACATATACATATGTTCCCATATCTCTTCCCTCTTGCGTCTCCCTCCCTCCCACCCCTCCAGGCGGTCACAAAGCACCGAGCTGATCTCCCTGTGCTATGCGGCTGCTTCCCACTAGCTATCTACCTGACGTTTGGTAGTGTATATATGTCCATGCCTCTCTCTCGCTTTGTCACAGCTTACCCTTCCCCCTACCCTGTGGATGAATCTTATTTATTGCTGAAGAGTGTTTTGTCATTAGTTTCATTGTTTTTATAAAGGTAAGCACTGAGAAACATTGTTCATATAAATAAGTAGATAGTAATGAAGGGAATTATATTTGCAGTGCCACTCAGTTTTTCTGGCTTATAAGCAGAAAATCACTTGCCAAACATTTTTAATGGTCTCTTAGCTTGATTAGATCTCCTTTCAATTTTGTTAAAAGCGGAAGAATTGGAAACCACCTAACAAAGGAAAGGATTTGTTGCCTAGCTTAGTCATTCATTCGCTTAACACCTACATTAGTGTTTTTCTTTGGCTTTAGGAAGGTTTTTAATGCCTTGAAGCAGCCCGCAATAGTAAGATTCAGAATGAGTGAGAGTTATGACTTTCTTTTGTAAAATGGGAGAAAGGTAAATGAAAGAAGATGCCTTGTGTTAAGATGCCTTCTTAGATCCGTTTTTTTTTTTTTTTTTGGTTTTTTGTGGGTTTTTTTTTTTGTGGTACACGGGCCTCTTACTGTTGTGGCCTCTCCCGTTGCGGAGCACAGGCTCCGGACGCGCAGGCTCAGCAGCCATGGCTCACGGGCCCAGCCGCTCCACGGCATGTGGGATCTTCCCAGACCGGGGCATGAACCCGCGTCCCCTGCATCGGCAGGCGGACTCTCAACCACTGCGCCACCAGGGAAGCCCTTAGGTCCATTTTAAGAAAAAAGTACACATGGAAGTTGAGAGAGTGGAAATAGATACCCTTACAATTTTCCTTGGAAAGTCTTATGTTACACTACACCCATCTAAGATGTAGGTAGGTATTCATCTAAAAAATAATACACCTACCTAAATGTATAGCTATTCTTTTTTGAAACATCCTGAAATATAGGTACACTGATAAAAGTAACAAATCATACGTATCACTTAATACCTTATGAAGAAACTAATTTTTTTAATTGTCCTCTCGTGCCTTTAAGAACCTGTCTAATTCTTGCACAGATCCTTGTGGTGTAAATATCCTTACTTTACCTTTGAACCAATCAAATATTCTTCCTGAAACAAAATTCAATGACAAAATATCCTAATAAAATATAAGGAAATGACCAGGTAAAGCCAGCCTGAGGTGCATGGGGTAAGGGGGCACTGATGTTTTATTGTTTTTTAAAAAAAACACTGCCTGTTTTTCTAAAATTATAAGTTTTTAGAGTAGTAAGACATAGGATTATAGAGTTGTTAGGTACATTTGCCTTCTCTTCTAACGTAAAAGTATCCTCTGTATGATTTCTAAGAGGCATGTATGAAATTTTGAATACTTTATGACAGAACCTCTGTAGCTCATAAAGCAACCCAGTAACTTAGAGAGCCTGTAGTCTCTTGAGCAAAAATAAAGTTAAATAGAGCTCTGTGGTTTTTAGAAGAAATTAATGTACCTAAACAGTCTCTAAATTCATTTTTTACATTATGTGGGTGAAATTGGGTGAGATAGTAATAACTCCTTTTTGTCATCCAAACCAAATTACACTTCTGACAGTCCAGTCATTTTAGGGTTGTTTCCAGTGGTTTCATGGTGTATGCGTATCTTTCTAATTTCTGTAGCCTTAAAATAGAGGAGTACTTACCGTTATGAACTATTACAACTTTTTATCAGTGGTAGAAAATTTCACTGGAGACTACTTGTTGTGAAGTAGAACTATAAAACATTAATAAATCTTATACTAGCCGCCTCATAGACATTGCTCATATTTGTTCATTGTAAAATGATTATTCTAGAGATTAATTATTTTCGTTTCTTGGGGAGATGCAAAAATGATACTGTGCACCGAAAGCAGTTGTTAAAACTTTTAATCAGAGACAGATCTTAGGAGTTTAACTTGGGGATTTGACTGAAGAAAAACTTAGATGTCTTTCTTAATTTTTTTTTAAAGGATGGGTCTTCAGTTAAGGAAGTTGAAACCTACCACCGGACACGTGCTTTAAGGTGCTTGAGAAAAAATGCACAGAATTCTTCAGATTCTAGTTTTGATAAGAATATGGAAATAACGGAGAAACATACTAATGGCAGGCATTTTACAAGGTAATACAAGATGCTTAAATGCTAATTCAAAATAGTTTTAAAGTAATAATTTAAGTTCTGCATTTAATTTTTAAGTGTGTTCTTGACTGGTCATCAAGAGTCCAGATTGTAAAATGTAATTTATTTGAGATGAAATTGCACTAAATGAATGTTATTGAATTAAAAATTTAATATGTCCTCCGGTCAGGTTTGTTTTTATTTTCTTGTTCAAAGGTGGTATCTGTGATATGTGTGAGTGCAACTGAAGAGGTTGGTTGATATAGGATGAGTTCTGGGTACTTGAGTAATCTAAAGAGAGTTTATGACTATAACTTATGATATGTGGTTCTGCTTCATAGTCTGTAAAAAACCTTTATTCAAAATAGTAGTTATATTTCTGATTACTTACTGTCAAGTTTTTCATCAATTCTAAGTCATTTATGAATATCTCTATTGGTATTCTTCTAAGGCTTCACATAGGAGGCAGAACATGGCTTTGTTTTTGTTTTTTGACTTGTTTAGTGGTTCAATGGTTTTTTGACTAGGTGCTTTATACATATTTAAATTTTGTTTCTCAAGAACCCTGAGGTAGATGGCATGAATTACATTTTAATACTCAAGGAATTAATTTCAGTGAATTAGGAAGTATGTACTTCATGGAAATTGGGTTTATTTGGTCCAGGGCAAATTTAAATCTAACTTTAATTAGCTCAAAACCTTCACTTTTGTCCCCATTTTGGTGGGCTTAACAGGAATTGGGAGAGGGGTGCCAATTATAATAAAATTTGATGAAATAATTGTTTTTACATTAATTCTTCTCACAAAGAATTTACTCGTAATGACGTAGAAAACTAGAACCATCTTACTCTCAAATAGAATTTTTTTTAAAAATATTTATTTATTTATTTTTGGCTGCGTTGGATCTTCTTTGCTGCGCAAGGGCTTTCTGTAGTTGCAGTGAGTGGGCACTACTCTTTGTTGCGGTGCGCAGGCCACTGTGGTGGCTTCTGTTGTTGCGGAGTGCGGGCTCTAGGGAGCCTGATTCCTCCAGCTCTGTTTTTTTCCCCAGCAAGATTGCTTTGGCTCGATTCTTATTTTGTGTAGCAGATTTTCCAGATAAGTGAGGTTGTGCCCTTTTAAGTTTCTTTTTGGTACTGTTATTTTTTTCAATTACATACTTGGTCTTTTATTGCATATATTTAAATCTGCATCTTGTTTCATCCACTATTCATGGAATACCTACTGTATTTCATGGAATCCAAGTTAGCAACAATTGAAACACACAGCATTATTTTATGAGACAGTAAGAAAGAAAAAAACACTGAAAGTTAAACTATGACATACCATCAGTAGTTAAGATATATCCCAATTTCAGAGATGGTAAAATGGGGGGGAAATGTACAATTTTTAGAATCAATGAAATACAATTTAAGCTACCCCAGTATTTCTGAAACTTGAAGTCTTCTTGGCGTGGGGTTGGATTGGTGGGTTCCGTGAATTCTCTATGAGAATTTAAAGATTATTTCATGATCTGAAGAAAAAATATTCTGAATCATCTAAATTGCTACCTCATAGAGAATAGCCATAAAATTTCAGGCACTATTTGGTACCAAGTAGTATTGCTTTAGTTATCTCGGGTTCTGGAGATAAGAACTGAGTCTGGGGACTTCCGTGGTGGTCCAGTGGGTAAGACTCTGCACTCCCAATGCAGGGGGCCCAGGCTCGATCCCTGGTCGGGGAACGAGATCCTGCATGCATGCCGCTACTAAGCAGTCCGCATACCGCAACCAAGAAGTTTGCATGCTGCAACCAAGAAGTCCACATGCCGCAGCAAAGGTCCCACATGCCACAACTAAGACCCAGCACAACCAAAATGAATAAATTAAAAAAAAAAACTGAGTCTGACCTTAATACATAAAGGATGCATCTGCTTCCAAGAGAAAGCCACGTGATGTGATGTCATGACGTGCTGTTCAAATGAAGATTTGGAGCACTTCAGATAAAGAGAAATGGATGAATTGAGTCATCATGTTACACAATAAACATAATACATAACATGCCAAACTCAAGAGAAACCCATAGCAGTCTGAACCACATTCACACAGCAAATGGCTAATTTGTTTCAGCAAAACCTCCAATGTATTACGTTAATATTTTTGTTGGTAGTTGTTTTTATAGTTTCATTTGTATAAAACCTAAATGAATTTATTTATATCTAGTTTGGCTTGTACATAATCATAAAAAACTTAATATTGGAAATCCTCAAAAGTCTTTTTCTTTAAAAGGCTCTGTATGTTACTCAGGCCTGTGAAACATTGTGTTAGGTATTAAAGGAATGTATTAAAATAAGTACTTTTTTAATCCTGATTTAAAGATGAGTGACTTGGTGGGACTTCCCTGGTGGTCCAGTGGTAAAGAATCCGCCTTCCAATGCAGGGGACTCGGGTTCGATCTCTGGTCAGGGAACTAAGGTCCCACATGGTGCAGGGCAACTAAGCCCGCACGCTGCAACTACTGAGCCTGCACGCCGCAACTAGAGCCTGCTTGCTGCAAACTACAAAGCCCACGTGCTCTGGAGCCCGTGCGCCACAACTAGAGAGAGAGAAAACCTGCATGCCACAGCTAGAGAGAAGCCCGCGTGCTGCGACAAAGATCCCACATGCCACAATGAAGATCCTGCGTGCTGCAACTAAGACCGACGCAGCCAAAAATATAAATAAATAAATAAACAAACAAAAATATTTTTTAAGATAATATTATTTTTAAAAATGAGTGACTTGGTGTTTTTAAATGAGGTTGCTTCTAAAATTTATTGAATTCCTATCTTTATTAATTATTTTAAAATAACAATTCACGTACCATTAAAATTCATGATTTTAAAGTGTATAATTCAGTGGTTTTAGAATATTTGCAGTATTGTACAAGTATTGCTGCTATCTAATTTCAGTATATTTTCATCACCCCAAAAGAAACACCATACGCATTATCCCTCCATCCCCAGCCCCTTGGGAACCACAAGTCTACTTTCTATCTCTGTGGATTTGCCTATTCTGGATATTTTATACAAGTGGAATCATACGACATATGTTCTTTCGTGTTTGGCTTCTTTTACTTGGTATGTTTTGAAGGTTCATGTATATTGTAGTATCTATCATCACTTCATTCTTTTTATTGCCAAGTAAGATTCCATTATATGAATATGTTACATTTTGTTTATCCACTCATTAGTTGATGAACATTGGTGTACAAATTTTTGTGTGAACATAGGGTTTTGGTTCTTTTGGGTATATACCTAGGAGTGAATTGCTGGGCTAAACGGTAACTCTGTTTTAACATTGTCCAAAGCAGCTGTACCATTTTACATTCCCACCAGCAGTGCATGAGGATTCCAATTTGTCTACATCCTCAGTAACACTTGCCATAGTCTGTCCTTTTGGTTTTAGCCATGTGGGTATGAAGTATCTCATTGTGGTTCTCATTTGCATTTCCTTGGTGGTTAATGATGTTGAATATTTTTTCATGTGCTTATTGGCTGGCCATTTATATTTCTTCCGATCTTTAAAAGAAGAATTACTATCTTTAAAAAAACTCCCTGTATTCACATCATTATTACAAAGACAATAATTTTATATAGTAGTAACACCAGGATCTGTTTGTATAAGACATATAAAGTGGTCTATAGTATTTTTGAATTCTGCCTTATGTAGTTTTCTTATTTCCTATCATGGTGACACTTTTTGCTGTTGCCAGTTTGACTATAGTAATCTCTAACTTCCTTTCTATGTTTTTTTACCCCTCACCCCTTTATTTTAAATCTATTTGGGGCTCAAAGACCAGGGGACCAAGACTGTTAGAATAATAAAGATTTGAATAACTGTGCCTTGAGAGCAGGATATATATTTGTCTGGTCCTGGAGTTCTTAACTAGGTCCAGTAATCATGGTTTTCAGGGGGCATATGAAACCTCTGAAGTAATGTTTAAACTTGTATATGTATATGCAGTTTTCTAGGGAGAAAAGATCCATAGCTTTCATCAGATTCACAGGAGTTGACAAAAGTCCAGACTCCTGTTTTGGTAAATAGTTTCATTGGAACACAGCCATGCCCATTACTTCTGTCTATGGCTGCATTCCTGCTTCACTGTTAGAGTTGTATGAGTAGTTATGACAGAAACTGACAAGCCAAAAATATTTATTATCTAGCTGTTTAAGAACAAGTATAGCAACCCCTGCAAGGGTAAAAAGTGCTTCCCTTCCCCTACAGGCAAAAAAAAAAAGAAAACCCAGAAAAAAAACACTGCTTTAGTCTTTGTATCCCTAGCACCTGATGGGGGTCTGGTTTATAAAAGTGTAGACCTACATGGTATGGAGGGAGTGTCTCCTCTATGAGAAAAGTCTGTGAACAAACTAGACCTTGATCTGTAGATGGATTGCTGAAAGGTTTTTTATTTTGTTCTTTGTTCTTACCTGTGTTCCAAAAGAGATAAGGAATTAATGATGACTTACATTGTTAGGAGGACACATGAGTTAGCTCTTCTGGATAAGATGGTTTTGTTTTATTTTAAAGTGTCCCATTTGAAACTCATGGGTTTAACCAGCACACTTGCAAATATTGCTTGATTCATAGGTTGATTAATATAGCCTATCCAAGTATGGAAAATTGAGCCCCTAAAAATAGGTTAATGAGACATACTGCTTTGTTGCTCAGTGGATTTGGGGAAAAAGATGAGAGAAGGATACTTTGTTTAAGCTTTGGAAGGTGTTCTTTGCAATTCAACAGATTCTGTATACCAGTTTGTAGGTGGGATATCTGATTCACAAATGTGACTCTTTCTACATGTCATGTAAAGATTGTAGCCAGCAAATGTTCGGAGAAGGAAATGAACATGTCACTAAGTTCTGTAACATGTTTATAGGTCCTCAAGGATGTGGGACCACTATATCCCTGTGGTATAAAACACATTGTCTTGTTTTTACTCAGTGCTTAATAGTTTAGTTATACCTAAATACTTAGGCTAAGGATTTCATTTCTTGTTTTAAGTAAGATACTTTGTTCTGATTAATTCTGTTTAGCTAAAAGTTAACGCATACAGTTGGCCCTCTGTATCCACTGGTTCTGCATGTGCAGATTCAACCAACAGTGGATTGAAAATATCCCCTCCCTCCAAATTCCAGAAATCTCCAAAAAGCAAAACTTGAATTTACCACTCACCAACAACTGTTTACATAGTATTTACATTGTATTAGGTATTATAAGTAAACTAGAGGTGATTTAAAGTATACAAGAGGACAGGCTTCCCTGATGGCACAGTGGTTAAGAATCTGCCTGCCAACGCAGGGGACACGTGTTCGAGCCCTGGTCCGGGAAGGTTCCCACATGCGGCGGAACACCTAAGCCCATGCACCACAACTACTGAGCCTGCGCTCTAGAGCCCATGTGCCACAACTACTGAGCCCACGTGCCACAACTACTGAAGCCCGCGTGCCTAGAGCCCGTGTTCTGCAACAAGAGAAGCCTGCGCACCTCAATGAAGAGTAGCCCCCACTTGCGGCAGCTAGAGAAAGCCCACGCACAGCGAGGAAGACACAACGCAGCCAAAAATAAATAAATTTATTTAAAAAAAAAATACAAGAGGATGGGGCTTCCCTGGTGGCGCAGTGGTTGAGAGTCCGCCTGCCGATGCAGGGGACGCGGGTTCGTGCCCCGGTCCGGGAAGATCCCACGTGCCGCGGAGCGGCTGGGCCCGTGAGCCATGGCCGCTGAGCCTGCGCATCCGGAGCCTGTGCTCCGCAATGGTAGAGGCCGCAACAGTGAGAGGCCCGCGTACCGCAAAAAAATAATAATAATAATAAAAAAAATAAAAGAGGATGGGCAGAGGTTATATGCAAATACTATGCCATTTTATATAAGAGACTTGAGCATCCTCGGATTTTGGTATCCATGTGGGGTCCTGGAACCAATCCCCTGCTGTTACTGAGACACAGCTGTATATCATTGAATTTCACAACAGGGTTCTCAGCCTTTGTTTAGCCATAACAATATATAAGCACAGGTATTCTCACGCTATTTTTTCACTGGTTTTTAGGTAACTCTAAGTATTTACCCTACAAGCTGATTTAATTTTTGGTCCTAGTTTGTAGTATTATAAAATATAGGATTTAAAATTATTTTGAATTATTTGCTATATTTTTTTCATATAGGCAGTTGGCCAGACAGCAGGCTGATAAAAAAAAAGAAGAGTGCAAAGAAGGTAAGTAATGTTAAAGGCATTTAAATTTTTTAAAGCATGTATTTAGTATTTTGTTTACAGGCATATTGTGGTACATACAATAAACTCCATATTTGAAGTGTACAGTTTGTTTGGTTTTGATATAAGTGCATGCCGTCAAACCATCACCACGATAAGGTAGTAAAGATAACCATCACCCTCCAGGATTTCCTCAGGCCCCTTTGTAATCGCTCCTGGCTCCTCTAGCTCCTCTCCATGACCCAAGATTCCTGAGCAGCCACCAATCTGCTTGCTGTCACTGTAGAGAGTGTGACAGCACTCTACAGAGTGCTGTAGAGTATGGTGAGTTTGTATTGTCTAGAGTTTTATATTAATGGAATTATACGGCATGCATTCTTCTTTGGCTTCTTGACTCAGCATAATTACTTTGAGTATCATCCATGTTGTTGCTTTTTATTGCTGAGTAGTATTCCATTATGTGGATATACCACAATTTTTTTCCTTAGCTTTATTTTAATATAATTGGCATATAACATTGCCTTAACTTAAGGAGTACATTGCATTGTTGATTTGATACTTATATATTGCAAAATGATAATTACCGTGGCTTTATCTAACACCTGCATCATGTCACATAATTACCATTTCTTTTTTGTGCTGAGAACACTCAAGATCCACTCTCCCAGCAACTTTCAAGTATACAATATGGTAGCAGTCTCCATCCTGTTTGGCAGCAGGGACCAATTTCATGGAAGACAATTTTTCCACAGACCGGGGGGTGGGGGTGTTGGGGGGATGGTTTGGGGATGATTCAAGAGCATTACATTTATTGTGCACCTTATTTCTGTTATTATTACATTGTAATATATAATGAAATAATTATACAACTCACCATAATGCAGAATCAGTGGGAGCCCTGAGCTTGTTTTCACTTGCCACTCACTGATAGGGTTTTGGTATGAGTCGGCAAGCAATTGATTTATTATGGTCTCTGTGCAGTCAAATCTCTCTGCTAATGATAATCTGTATTTGCACCTGCTCCCCAGCGCTAGCATCACTGCCTCAGCTCCACCTCAGATCATCGGGCATTAGGTTCTCATAAGGAGTGTGCAACCTAGATCCCTCGCATGCGCAGTTCACAGTAGGGTTTGAGCTCCTATGAGAATCTAATGCCACCACTGATCTGACAGGAGGCGGAGCTCAGGCGGTAATGCAAGTGATGGGGAGTGACTGTAAATACAGATGAAGCTTCGCTTGATCACCTGCTGCTCACCTCCTGCTGTGCGGTCTGGTTCCTAACAGGCTCGTGGGTTGGGGACCCCTGCAATACAGTATTACTAACTATAGCCACTCTGCTGTACATTAGAGCCCCAGAACTTACTCATTTTATGGCTGAAAATTTATACTCTTTGACTAACAATCTCCCCTTTTTCTCTCACTTCCCAGTCCTTTGTAACCATCATTCTAGTCTCTGTTTCTATGAGTTTGGTTTTTCTAGATTGAACATGTAAGTGATATCGTTCAGTATTTGTCTTTCTCTGACTTATTTCACTTAGTATAATGCCCTCAAGGTCCATCCATATTACTGCAAATAGCAGGATGTCCTTTCTCATGGCTAAATAATATTCTATTGTGTGTATATTCCACATCTTTATCCATTCACCTATTGATGGACACTTAGGTTGTTTCCCCCAGTTTCATCTTTTGATGGACATTTGGGTTGTTTCCATTTGGGGACTGTCACAAAACTGCTTTGAACATTGTGTACAAGTCTTTGTATTATATATATAGCTTTCATTTTTTCTTGAGAGTGGTATGGCTGGACCTACGGTAGGTGTATGTTGTAACTTTATTTTTGTTTTCTAGTATTTTTGAGAAGGGTAAGTTCAAGAAACTAAAATTTCGTTATATGAAAGTATAGCTATTCAGTTGTTCATTTTAGAATTGTTTTATAAATGCTGTTATTTCAAATCTTTCTACTTGCTTTTATGTACACATCTATGAAGACAAAGTAATTACAGTTACTCGGTCATTGAGGACTAGAAACATAGTTCAAAAGACAGAACGCTTGCATGAAGAGAATGGTGATGTTGAAGTTCGCCGAAGTTGCAGGATTAGAAGTCGTTATGGTAGCGTGAACCAGTCTGTACTATTTGACAAACTTATAACAAAGTAAGTAAAAATTTAGATCAAGATTATTTAGCTGGCAAAAAACTTTTTGTTGGGGACTAAGTTTTGACTAGCAGGAGTATTTAATGCATTCAGTTTATGTAAAGTATAAAGGAGAGTGATTATTAGAGGACTTTGTAATAATTCTGTATGTGTATTTAAATTCTTACAAAGAATATGAAATATTTTTACATTAGTAAATCAGTGCTTCTATTAAGGGTATTTAAAATCCCAGCACTCAGAGAATACAATGGAAGAAAAATGAAGTTTTTAAAAATATACTACTCTTTTATTTTTTAAATAAATTTCTTTATTTCTGGCTGCGTTGGGTCTTCGTTGCTGCATGCGAGCTTTCTCTAGTTGCATCGATCTAGGGCTACTCTTCGTTGTGGTGCACAGGCTTCTCATTGTGGTGGCTTCTCTTGTTGCGGAGTGTGGGCTCTATAGAGTGTAGGCTCAGTAGCTGTGGTGCATGGGCTTAGTCGCTCCGCGGCATGTGGGATCTTCCCGGACTAGGGCTCAAACCCGTGTCCCCTGCATTGGCAGGCGGATTCTTAACCACTACGCCACCAGGAAAGTCCTAAAATATACTACTCTTACAGTTTTAGCTTATTTTTATATCATTTTTTTTAAAGCACTGCTGAAGCTGTACTTCAAAAAATGGATGATATGAAGAAGATGCGTAGACAGCGAATGAGAGAACTTGAAGACTTGGGAGTGTTTAATGAAACAGAAGAAGTAAATATATTCTTCCACTAAGGGGATGATTTAATAATCTCCAGTTTAACCTTTTTTCTCTAGAACCTATCCATTTCTTGGTTAAATTATTCATCATTTTGTTCAGCATTTGTTTGATCAGTCACTAGTTATTGCTGGAGTTTTAAGAGTTTATAGCTGGAAATACCTTCATTTTCAGTAGGATTGGAAGGCCCTACTGGATTCTTTTAAATAAACATACTAAACTTTAATGGATTTTATTTACATATTTTTAGGGGAATCTTAATATGTACACAAGAGGAAAACAAAAAGGTATTCAAAGAACTGATGAAGAAACAACTGACAATCAAGAAGGCAGTGTGGGTTAGTCTTTTCTCTTGTTCTGTCTTCTGGGTTTTATTTAGCAGAACATAGCCTTTTTATTCAGAAGCTGTGACATTTATGGTAGTTTATGATAAGTTAGGGTTATCATAGTTTCAAAGAAAAAGTGAAGGCAGGGGAGATAAAAGGGTAATATGTTTTGTTGGGAAAGTACTTAAACATGCTAAAACAAATGAAACTGGTTTGCTTGTATAATACATCTACAGACAGCATATCTCTCTCTACCTGTTTGAGTTAAAAGTTAAAGTTGAGTTTTACTATTCTGTTTAGGACTTATTGCTGCAATTTCTTAGAACTTTTATTGAATGAAAAATCAGTTTTCCGAAATGCATTTTAAATGTTTGGTGAGGGTGTTTTACATTATCTTAAGTAGATTATTTGAGTTATACTGCATGTAACTCAGTGGCAGCCAGAAGTCCACTATATCAATGAAATTAGCAGTAACGCTATAAACTTTAGTTTGGTATGTACTGGTAGTAGCCTTTAAACTACTTTTTTCCTTCCCCTAGTTGTTTTTAATTCTATAGTTTTTTACTTCATTTTTAAAAAATCTTCATTTGATGTTGCAGAATTACAGATTCTTTCTATGAACAACCTAGAAGTAAATAAATTTTAAAAGGAGAATCTTTTTCTATTCCCCTATTTTAAAAATTGTTAGCATTTGGGTGAGAAGCCTGAAAGTAAATGTTTCTTAACTGTAGAGTCATCCGAAGAGGGTGAAGACCAGGAAGATGAAGATGATGGTGAAGATGAAGATGATGATGAAGAAGATGATGATGAAGAAGATGACGATGATGAAGATGATGACGATGATGAAGATGATGATGATGAAGATGAAGAGGATGGAGAAGAAGATAATCAGAAACGATATTATCTTAGACAGAGAAAAGCTACTGTTTACTATCAGGCTCCATTGGAAAGTAAGTGCTATCTTTTTTTTTCTTTTTTCCAGGAGAAGATGTAAACAGGTTTCCTTTATCTTCACTGCCTTTCTTCTGTTATTCTTATTTTTCATGTTTTCATTTTGCAGAATACCCATGGCTGTTGTCTTTCATAACTTACCCAAGATGTGCAAGAAGTTATTTCTTCTAAAGAAAGTTAAATGTTAGCCTTGATGAAAGTAAATAATTGGATTATTTTGAAATTTCATGTCTGTTTTTAATTATTTTAGTTTTCACAGCTTTGTACTTTATTTTTTTTAACATCTTTATTGGAGTATAATTGCTTTACAACAAAATGAATCAGTTATATATATACATATGTTCCAATATCTCTTCCCTCTTGCGTCTCCCTCCCTCCCACCCTCCCTATCCCACCCCTCCAGGCAGTCACAAAGCACCGAGCCGATCTCCCTGTGCCATGCGGCTGCTTCCCACTAGCTATCTACCTTACGTTTGGTAGTGTATATATGTCCATGCCTCTCTCTCGCTTTGTCACAGCTCACCCTTCCCCCTCCCTATATCCTCATATCCATTCTCTCGTAGGTCTGGGTCTTTATTCCTGTCTTACTCCTAGGCTCTTCATGACATTTATTTTTTCTTAAATTCCATATATATGTGTTAGCATACGGTATTTGTCTCTCTCTTTCTGACTTACTTCACTCTGTATGACAGACTCTAGGTCTATCCACCTCATTACAAATAGTTCAATTTCATTTCTTTTTATGGCTGAGTAATATTCCATTGTATATATATGCCATATCTTCTTTATCCATTCATCCGATGATGGACACTTAGGTTGTTTCCATCTCCAGGCTATTGTAAATAGAGCTGCAATGAACATTTTGGTACATGACTCTTTTTGAATTGTGGTTTTCTCAGGGTATATGCCCAGTAGTGGGATTGCTGGGTCATATGGTAGTTCTATTTTTAGCTTTTTAAGGAACCTCCATACTGTTCTCCACAGTGGCTGTATCAATTTACATTCCCACCAACAGTGTAAGAGGGTTCCCTTTTCTCCACACCCTCTCCAGGATTTATTCTTTATAGATTTTTTGATGATGGCCATTCTGACTGGTATGAGGTGATACCTCATTGTAGTTTTGATTTGCATTTCTCTAATGATTAATGATGTTGAGCATCCTTTCACGTGTTTGTTGGCAGTCTGTATATCTTCTTTAGAGAAATGTCTATTTAGGTCTTCTGCCCATTTTTGGATTGGGTTGTCTGTTTTTTTGTTATTGAGCTGCATGAGCTGCTTGTAAATTTTGGAGATTCATCCTTTGTGAGTTGCTTCATTTGCAAATATTTTCTCCCATTCTGAGGGTTGTCTTTTGGTCTTGTTTATGGTTTCCTTTGCTGTGCAAAAGCTTTGAAGTTTCATTAGGTCCTGTTTGTTTATTTTTGTTTTTTATTTCCTCTTCTCTAGGAGGTGGGTCAGAAAGGATCTTGTGTGATTTATGTCATAGAGTGTTCTGCCTATGTTTTCCTCTAAGAGTTTGATAGTTTCTGGCCTTACATTTATGTCTTTAATCCATTTTGAGCTTATTTTTGTGTATGGTGTTAGGGAGTGATCTAATCTCATACTTTTACATGTACCTGTCCAGTTTTCCCAGCACCATTTATTGAAGAGGCTGTCTTTTCTCCACTGTACATTCCTGACACCTTTATCAAAGATAAGGTGTCCATATGTGTGTGGGTTTACCTCTGGGCTTTCTATCCTGTTCCATTGATCTATCTTTCTGTTTTTGTGCCAGTACCATTACTGTCTTGATTACTGTAGCTTTGTAGTATAGTCTGAAGTCAGGGAGCCTGATTCCTCCAGCTCCGTTTTTCGTTCTCAAGATTGCTTTGGAAAAAAAAACAGATTGCTTTGGCTATTCGGGGTCTTTTGTGTTTCCATACAAATTGTGAAATTTTTTGTTCTAGTTCTGTGACAAGTGCCAGTGGTAGTTTGATAGGGATTGCATTGAATCTGTAGATTGCTTTGGGTAGTAGAGTCATTTTCACAATGTTGATTTTTCCAATCCAAGAACATGGTGTATCTCTCCATCTATTTGTATCGTCTTTAATTTCTTTCATCAGTGTCTTATAATTTCCTGCATACAGGTCTTTTGTCTCCTTAGGTAGGTTTATTCCTAGGTATTTTATTCTTTTTGTTGCAGTGGTAAATGGGAGTGTTTTCTTGATTTCACTTTCAGATTTTTCATCATTAGTGTATAGGAATGCCAGAGATTTCTGTGCATTAATTTTGTATCCTGCTACTTTACCAAATTCATTGATTAGCTCTAGCAGTTTTCTGGTAGCATCTTCAGGATTCTCTATGTATAGTATCATGTCATCTGCAAACAGTGACAGCTTTACTTCTTCTTTTCCGATTTGGATTCCTTTTATTTCCTTGTCTTCTCTGATTGCTGTGGCTAAAACTTCCAAAACTATGTTGAATAATAGTGGTGAGAGTGGGCAACCTTGTCTTGTTCCTGATCTTAGTGGAAATGCTTTCAGTTTTTCACCATTGAGGACGATGTTGGCTGTGGGTTGGTCATATATGGCCTTTATTATGTTGAGGAAAGTTCCCTCTATGCCTACTTTCTGCAGGGTTTTTATCATAAATGGGTGATGAATTTTGTTGAAAGCTTTCTCTGCATCTATTGAGATGATCATATGGTTTTTCTCCTTCAGTTTGTTAATATGGTGTATCACGTTGATTGATTTGCGTATATTGAAGAATCCTTGCATTCCTGGAATAAACCCCACTTGATCATGGTGTATGATCCTTTTAATATGCTGTTGGATTCTGTTTGCTAGTATTTTGTTGGGGATTTTTGCATCTATGTTCATCAGTGATATTGGCCTATAGTTTTCTTTCTTTGTGACATCCTTGTCTGGTTTTGGTATCAGGGTGATGGTGGCCTCGTAGAATGAGTTTGGGAGTGTTCCTCCCTCTGCTATATTTTGGAAGAGTTTGAGAAGGATAGGTGTTAGCTCTTCTCTAAATGTTAGATAGAATTCGCCTGTGAAGCCATCTGGTCCTGGGCTTTTGTTTGTTGGAAGATTTTTAATCACAGTTTCAATTTCAGTGCTTGTGATTGGTCTGTTCATATTTTCTATTTCTTCCTGGTTCAGTCTTGGCAGGTTGTGCATTTCTAAGAACTTGTCCATTTCTTCCAGGTTGTCCATTTTATTGGCATAGAGTTGCTTGCAGTAATCTCTCATGATCTTTTGTATTTCTGCAGTGTCAGTTGTTACTTCTCCTTTTTCATTTCTAATTCTATTGATTTGAGTCTTCTCCCTTTTTTTCTTGATGAGTCTGGCTAATGGTTTATCAATTTTGTTTACCTTCTCAAAGAACCAGCTTTTAGTTTTATTGATCTTTGCTATTGTTTCCTTCATTTCTGTTTCATTTATTTCTGATCTGATTTTTATGATTTCTTTCCTTCTGCTAACTTTGGGGTTTTTTTGTTCTTATTCCTCTAATTGCTTCAGGTGCAAGGTTAGGTTGTTTATTCGAGATGTTTCCTGTTTCTTAAAGTAGGCTTGTATTGCTGTAAACTTCCCTCTTAGAACTGCTTTTGCTATATCCCATAGGTTTTGGGTTGTCGTGTCTCCATTGTCATTTGTTTCTAGGTATTTTTTAATTTCCTTTTTGATTTCTTCACTGATCACTTTGTTATTAAGTAGTGTATTGTTTAGCCTCCATGTGTTTGTATTTTTTACAGATCTTTTCCTGTAATTGATATCTAGTCTCATAGCGTTGTGGTTGGAAAAGATACTTGATACAACTTCGATTTTCTTAAATTTACCAAGGCTTGATTTGTGACCCAAGATATGATCTATCCTGGAGAATGTTCCATGAGTACTAGAGAAAAATGTGTATTCTGTTTTTTTGGATGGAATGTCCTATAGATATCAATTAAGTCCATCTTGTTTAACGTATCATTTAAAGCTTGTGTTTCCTTATTTATTTTCATTTTGGATGATCTGTCCATTGGTGAAAGTGGGGTGTTAAATTCCCCTACTATGAATGTGTTACTGTCGATATCCCCTTTTATGGCTGTTAGTATTTGCCTTATGTATTGAGGTGCTCCTATGTTGGGTGCATAAATATTTACAATTGTTATATCTTCTTCTTGGATCGATCCCTTGATCATTATGTAGTGTCCTTCTTTGTCTTTTGTAATAGTCTTTGTTTTAAAGTCTATTTTGTCTGATATGAGAATTGCTAGTCCAGCTTTCTTTTGATTTCCATTTGCATGGAATATCTTTTTCCATCCCCTCACTTTCAGTCTGTATGTGTCCCTAGGTTTGAAGTGGGTCTCTTGTAGACAGCATATATACGGGTCTCGTTTTTGTGTCCATTTGGCTAGTCTATGTCTTTTGGTTGGAGCATTTAATCCATTTACATTTAAGGTAATTATTGATATGTATGATCCTGTCACCATTTTCTTAATTGTTTGGGGTTTGTTATTGTAGGTCTTTTCCTTCTCTTGTGTTTCCTGCCTAGAGAAGTTCCTTTAGCGTTTGTTGTAAAGCTGGTTTGGTGGTGCTGAACTCTCTCAGCTTTTGCTTGTCTGTAAAGGTTTTAATTTCTCCGTCAAATCTGAATGAGATCCTTGCTGGGTAGAGTAATCTTGGTTGCAGGTTTTTCTCCTTCATCACTTTAAATATGTCCTGCCTGTCCCTTCTGGCTTGCAGAGTTTCTGCTGAAAGATCAGCTGTTAACCTTATGGGGATTCCCTTGTGTGTTATTTGTTGTTTTCCCCTTGCTGCTTGTAATATGTTTTCTTTGTATTTAATTTTTGACAGTTGGATTAATATGTGTCTTGGCGTATTTCTCCTTGGATTTATCCTGTATGGGACTCTCTGTGCTTCCTGGACTTGATTAACTATTTCCTTTCCCATATTAGGGAAGTTTTCAGCTATAATCTCTTCAAATATTTTCTCAGTCCCTTTCTTTTTCTTTTCTTCTTCTGGAACCCCTATAATTCGAATGTTGGTGCATTTAATATTGTCCCAGATGTCTCTGAGACTGTCCTCAGTTCGTTTCATTCTTTTTTCTTTATTCTGCTCTGCAGTAGTTATTTCCACTATTTTATCTTCCAGGTCACTCATCCGTTCTTCTGCCTCAGTTATTCTGCTATTGATCCCATCTAGAGTCTTTTTCATTTCATTTATTGTGTTGTTCATCGTTGTTTGTTTCATCTTTAGTTCTTCTCTTCTAGGTCCTTGTTAAATGTTTCTTGCATTTTGTCTATTCTATTTCCAAGATTTTGGATCATCTTTACTATCATTATTCTGAATTCTTTTTCAGGTAGACTGCCTATTTCCTCTTCATTTGTTAGGTCTGGTGGGTTTTTATCTTGCTCCTTCATCTGCTGTGTGTCTTTCTGTCTTCTCATTTTGCTTATCTTACTGTGTTTGGGGTCTCCTCTTTGCAGGCTGCAGGTTCGTAATTCCTGCTGTTTTTCGTGTCTGTCCCCAGTGGCTAAGGTTGGTTCAGTGGGTTGTGTAGTCTTCCCGGTGGAGGGGACTAGTGCCTGTGTTCTGGCGGATGAGGCTGGATCTTGTCTTTCTGGTGGGCTGGTCCACGTCTGGTGGTGTGTTTTGGGGTGTCTGTGGACTTATTATGATTTTAGGCAGCCTCTCTGCTAATGGGTGGGGTTGTGTTCCTGTCTTGCTAGTTGTTTGGCATAGGATGTTCAGCACTGTAGCTTGGTGGTCGCTGAGTGAAGCTGGGTGATAGTGTTGAGATGGAGATCTCTGGGAGATTTTCGCCGTTTGATATTATGTGGAGCTGGGAGGTCTCTTGTGGACCAATGTCCTGAAGTTGGCTCTCCCACCTCAGAGGCACAGCACTGACTCCTGGTTGCAGCACCAAGAGCCTTTCATCCACACGGCTCAGAATAAAAGGGAGAAAACGTAGAAAGAAGGAATTAGTAGAATAAGAAAGAAAGAAAGAAAGGAGGGAAGGAGGGAGGGAGGAAGGAAGGAGGGAAGGAAGGAAAAAAGAAAGAAAGAAGATAAAGTAAAATAAAATAATGTAAAGTAAAATATAATAAAGTTATTAAAATAAAAAAATAATTATTAAGAGAAAAAAACGGACGGATAGAGCCCTAGGACAAATGGTGGAAGCAAAGCTATACAGACAGAATCTCACATAGAAGCATACACATACACACTCACAAAAAAAGGAAAAGGGGAAAAAAATCATAAATCTTGCTCTCAAAGTCCACCTCGTCAATTTGGGATGATCGTTGTCTATTCATGTATTCCACAGATGCAGGGTACATCAAGTTGATTGTGGAGCTTTAATCCGCTGCTTCTGAGGCTGCTGGGAGAGATTTCCCTTTCTCTTCTTTGTTCTCACATCTCCCAGGGGCTCAGCTTTGGATTTGGCCCCACCTCTGCGTGTAGGTCGCCGGAGGGCATCTGTTCTTCACTCAGACAGGATGAGGTCAAAGGAGCAGCTGATTCGGGGGCTCCGGCTCACCCAGGCCGGGGGTGGGGGGAGGGGCACAGAGTGCGGGGCGAGCCTGCGGCGGCAGAGGCCTGCGTGACGTTGCACCAGCCTGAGGCGCGCCGTGCGTTCTCCCGGGGGAGTTGTCCCTGGTTACCGGGAACCTGGCAGTGGCGGGCTGCACAGGCTCTCCGGAAGTGGCGTGTGGATAGAGACCTGTGATCGCACAAAGGCTTCTTGGTGACGGCAGCAGCGGCGTTAGCGTTTCAGGCCCTTTTAGCCGCGGCTCACGCCCGTCTCTGGAGCTCAGTTACGGAGCATCCTTAATCCCCTCTCCTAGCGAATCAGGATACAAAGAAGGAAAAAAAGTCTCTTGCCTCTTCGGCAGGTCCAGACTTTTCCCCGGACTCCCTCCCTTCAGGCTGTGTTCATGCCTCGAACCCCAGTCCGCCCCCGGCGCTCCGGCCGAAGCCGGAGCATCAGCTCCCAGCCCCACCCGCCGCGGCGGGGGAGAACACAAGCCTCTCAGGCTGGTGAGTGCCGGTCGGCACCGATCCTCTGTGCGGGAATCTCTCCTCTTTGACCCCCGCACCCCTGTTACTGGGGGTTTCTTGCCTTTTGGGAGGTCTGAGGTCTTCTGCCAGCGTTCAGTAGGTGTTCTGTAGGAGTTGTTCCACGTGTAGATGTATTTCTGGTGTATCTGTGGGGAGAAAGGTGATCTCCGCATTTTACTCTTCCGCCATCTTCCCGGAAGCCCTGTACTTTATTTTATAAGTTAGTATAAATAGGATCGCTTTTGATTTATGTTAAAGTTGTACCTCAATACATCTGAGCGTATATATGCAAAGCTGATAATCAGCTATTATGCATCAGTATAATCATAATGGTTGTTTATGGCCAGTGTGTGTTTTGGTTAGTTGTTGTTTATGCTACACATATATATTCAACAGCAACGTTGCAGGCATAAACGATTTAAAACATGAACAGTAAAATATTCTACAGTAGATATGTACTAGTATTTTCATGGAAAGTAGCATCATTGTAAATATTTAGGTGAAGAGCAAAATTGTCTTTATACATATTTATATGTCACATACATATAATTTTTTTTTTTAGAACCTCGTCATCAGAGAAAGCCCAACATATTTTATAGTGGCCCAGCTTCTCCCAAAAGACCAAGATATCGATTATCTTCTGCGGGACCAAGAAGTCCTTATTGTAAACGAATGAACAGGTTTGGTTCTGAAATAGTGACTGATTTATGACAACATAGTTGTCTGTATGTTAAGGTAGGATTGTAGAGTCTTAGGATTAGGTGTATCAGGATAGAATTCTAGAATTGTATATTTGGGAGAGTTAGCTCTATGCCTTTAGTGTTCTAATCCCCACTACCACTGACTAGTTTTTGGTTTTGCTTCCACTGATAGGAATTGTTAACAACTACCATGGTAAGGTAGTTTGTTCCATTGTTCCACACTAATAATAGAGAGCTACCTTTGCTTCAGTGTTTACTGTATTCCTGGCTTGGTGTTAAGCATTTTACATAGATTGTTTCATTTAATTTTCACATTAAGTTAGAGTATAGGTTTAGTCTTCTCTTCACATACTGTCCTAGATATATTTTCTTACCATGACAAATTCTAAGTTACATAGCTTCTAGACTTATGACTGTGACCATCCATTTTTGGATATATTTTTCAAATTTGCTCTTCTTACATACTGGGAAACATTAATTTTCTATGACTATTCAAATTATTTGTGGGTTTCTTTTCCTTTTACATCCTAACACTTGTTGCCTGTCTGTCATACTTAAGTCTAAAGAGGTAATTCTTGTTATTTCTTCATTCTCCTGAGTAATAACAGATTTTCTGATGCATTAGAAATTTTCTGGGTAATAGTAGCATTATAGTAGTTCATGAATGAGAAAGCTTATAGGGTGAAGCCTAAAAAGGCAGAAAAAAATGACACTCATGTGGGGAATGGTGCTTTTTTCCTAGTATTATTAATGTGCTCAGAAGTAAGACTGAGGTCTTATGAGACTTCAACTATTCGAACAGTTTTTAGAAGCCTCCTCATTAGAAGCAGACTATATCTGATCATGTTTTGGCCATGGAAGGCAACACCTCTATAGGTACTGACAAATTTCTCTCTTCTAGGACAAATATGAACCCAGGGTCTTTTAATTTGATGTTCAGAGTCTCAAAATCACAAGTGTACGGTCTAGATTTCTTGTTTCATCATCCCTTTTCACACAACCAGAGCCCAGAAGCATAGAGAATCAGAAAGACAACCTGTCAGGGCTGCCCAAGATAAACTGCACTTGAAAAGAGGCCAGTCACAACTACTGAAGCCCGCGTGCCTAGAGCCCATGTTCCACAACAGGAGAAACCACCTCAGTGAGAAGCCTGCGCACTGCAACAAAGAGTAGCCCCCGCTTGCCGCAACTAGAGAAAGCCTGCGCGCAGCAACGAAGACCCAACGCAGCCAAAAATAATAAATAAATTTTAAAATAAATAAATAAATAATAAAATAAAATAGGTAACCAACAAGGACCTGTATAGCACAGGGAACTATACTCAATATCTTGTAATAACCTGTAAGGAAAAAGAATCTGAAAAAGAATATATACATATTCTTACATATATATGTATGTATAACTGAATCACTGTGCTGTACACCTGAAACTAACACAACATTGTAAATCAACTATACTTCAATTAAAAAAAAAAAGTTAAACACACACACAAAAAAAGAAAAGAGGCCAGGGACTTTTGTGATGGTCCAGTGGGTAAGACTCAGCGCTCCCAGTTCCGGGGGCCTGGGTTCGATAGCCGGTCAGGGAACTAGATCCCACATGCGTGCTGCAATTAAGAAGTCCACATGTCACAGCAAAGATCCTGTGTGCCACAACTAAGACCCAGTGCAGCCAAAATAAGTTAATAAATATTAAAAAAAAAAAAAGGAGGCCATGCTGTCAGTACTTTTCATAGGCCCCATAGGATATTGTTAAAGACCAATATTTGGATAGTGTAATTTAATGATCTTCAGAAAAGGAGAGTAAGGTGTAGTGCTCCCTGGAGTCCCCATCAAGCATAGGGCCCAGGGCAGCTGTCTTGGTTGACTGACTCACAAAACAGGCCTATGTTTGATCCCACAGAAGTGAGAGGCTGGCAGTTACTTTGAAATTTAATTTCTTTTCCCATATTTAATGTGTTTATATTTCTGGAATTAACATGCTTGTTGATTGACTTACCTCTGTAATCACCACCTACGATATATCTTGCAGTAGGGAGGAATTTTTTTTGCCTGTTTGGTGCTTGAGTTCCCATATTTGGTTCACAGGGTATACTCTTTCTCTGTGGAGAGTGTCTCATGTCATTGCATAGCTCCTTGGGTACAGGATTTTTTCCCCCTCCTATTATTTAACAAATGTTTGAGTACTGCTATGTGCCAAGCACTATGGATATAAAAATGACTTAAGTCAGAATTCCTGCCCTTGGATCTCGGACTAGTGGAGGATTCTGACTCATTTAAACTATGAACCAAGAGGTTTAATCTGTACCCTGAGTCACATTATTTGGCTTAATTACCTTGGTGTTGGTTTTGATAATTCCCTTTAGACTTTTTCTTTTTGATAACAACTTTATTGTGATATAATTCACATGCCATATAGTTCGCCCATTTAAAGTATACAATTCAATGGTTTTTATTCACTGAGTTGTGCAACTATCACCACAATTTTGTTTTATTTTTTAATATTAATTTTATTTATTTATTTATTTTGGCTGCACCAGGTCTTAGTTGTGGCACGCAGGATCTTTGTTGCAGCATGTGGAATCTTTTAGTTGCAGCATGTGGACTTCTTAGTTGTGGCATGCAAACTCTTAGTTGCGGCATGCATGCGGGATCTAGTTCCCCTACCAGGGATCAAACCTGGGCCCCTTGCATTGGGAGAGTGGAATCTTACCCACTGGACCACCAGGGAAATCCCAACCACCACAATTTTAGAACATTTTTCTTGCCTCAAAAAGTAACCCTGGGGACTTACCTGGTGGTCCAGTGGTTAAGACTCAGCTCTCCCAATGTAGGGGGCACAGGTTCCATCCCTGACCAGGGAACTGAGATCCCGTACATGCACGGTGTGACCAAAAAAAAGAAAAAAGAAATGTAACCCCGTACTCTTTAGTTATCACTCGCCAATGCTTCCAGCCCTAACCTACCACTGTTCTATTTTCTGTCCATATAGATTCTGGGTATTTCATATAAGTGGAATTCTTTGTGACTGGCTTCTTTTGCTTGGTATAATATTTTCCAGGTTCATCCGCATTGTAGGATGTATTAGTACTTCATTCCTTTTTATTGCCAAATAAGATGCCATTGTATAAATATACTATACTTTGTTTATCCCTTTATTAGTTGATGGACATTTGGGTTGATTCTACTTTTTGGCTATTATGAGTAATGCTATTAGGAACATTCATGTACAACTTTTTGTGTGAACAAATGTTTTCATTTCTCTTGGGTATATACCTAAAAGTGGAATTGCTAGATCAAATGCTAGCTATATTTAATGTTTTGAGGAATTGCCAGATTGTTTTTCCAAAATGGCTGCTGCACTTTACATTTCCACAAGCAATGTACTAGAGTTCCAATTTTTCTGCACCTTTACTAACACTTGTTATTACCTGATCTTTTGAATGTAGCCCTTTAAACCTTTTTTTTTTTTTTCAATTTCTTCACCATGGTGGAGTTAACATCTCATTCCTTCTAACAACTTTAATGGTAGTCATTTGGCTTATTAGTCTTTTTACTTTTTCTTGAAGAGACCAGCTTCTGTTTATCATTTATATCCTACTTAGGCAGGGAAAGAAAGCACACATCCAAAGAGTTGTTTGAACATTGCTCTTAGTGAAACTTGCAGCCACAATGTAGGATTTTTGAAGGGTCTTTGGCGTACTTACGTAGCAGAACTTCAGAAATGCTGCCTTTAAGTAGGATTTTCTTTCTTCCTTGTGATTGCTAACCTCTAGTCATCTAAAGTTTACTCTTTAGCTTCAGTTTGGAGTTTCTGGAACAAGCCTAGCCCCTTTAAACAAGAAGGTAACATAAATAGCACAATTGCTTCACCGGTATTGCAAAGTACACGTTACTGGTTGTCAAGGAACTAGAACTGGCAACTCTAGACGCTCTGGTTAGGTTCAAAGTGCTGGTTCAGTGCTGTCTGTGCCAAATTTTTCAAAAGTTATTAGTAAAATGGAAAAACGAAAAAGTGAATGTGGGTATATGTATTTAGAATTTTTTTAAAAAACTGAAATAATGGCCTTTCTACAGTGTAATTTTGAAGAACTAGGACTGCCTAGGTTGTGAGTTCAGCTCTACCACTTATTAATGACCTTTTCCAAGTTATTTATCCTCTCCATGCTTTAGTTTTTTGATCTGTAGAATGGAGACAGTAGCACCTATCTCATAGAATTGTGCAAATTAGGTGAGTTAATACCTATAAAATGTTTAAAATAGTATCTGGCATATGTTAAGTTCTATATGCGTTTGTAACTATAATGTTCAAAAATAATCCCTACTTTGCACATCAGACGTTGGAAACTTTCTCAGTCCACAAGGTTTTGTTGTTTGCTTATAACTTTATTGGTTTATGAAATAAACAACTGGAGATCATCAATGTGGTAGTGTACAGAAGGTGGATTTTTTTTTAAATAGACAAAGGTTTTGAATTATACCATCATTGACTAATTCTGATATTTTAAGCAAGTTCTTTAAACTATGAGCCACGTTGGCCCCAACTGTATAATGAGCCTACTAATATGTACTTGTCCAATTTTAATTAAGTTTGATAATATGTCAACCACCTGGTACAAGAAACACTTAGTAAATGTTAGTCCTTTTTATTAATTGTTAGTCTTAATTATGTGAATACCCACTGAATTCACACACAATTATGTATATTACATAATTATAAGTAAGATTCTATTATAATATTAATGATAGTATTAAATAAGTTAGTCTTGCATATAAAACTGCAGACTTGTACTCGGTGGTTTTACAGGCAGATCACAAATATGGTCTTTGGACGTGTTTGAATGGGTAGATGGTGAAGGATTATTTTCTCACTTATATCTGTTTCCACAGCCCCTTATCAAAACCCTGGGGCTGCTTTATATTTCAGAATTCAGATTTGGGGGAGGGATTTACAAAGAAAACATACAACATATATAATGTGCAATATTAACATTTGTAGGTGTGTCTGGGCCAGCACTGTATAGTCAGATATATTAATTTTATAGTAAAATGTATGAATAACCATAGTAAGCAGGACAAATAGAGATTTTGAATTGCCTTTATGACATTTCAGGTCATGTTTTGCTGCTAAGTGAATAATGGAAAAAGTTGTTTTCAGAGGGTTTTTCTAGGTATAAGATTCTGGACCTCAATTTTTCAGATAATAGATTGTGAACCTTTTATATTTTTGGACATACCTACTTAACCATGATTGTACTCGGACTCAGGAAATGCTCTAGACCCTGAGCCAATAGAATGATTAAAGGTTTTCCCAGCCAGATTCTGTTTTTATTCTGTGAGTCTTTGCAACTGTCCAAAGGCAGAAGTGATTTTAAAACTTTTTGAGTATTTGCAGCACTCAGCATTGTATTTTTGTTTTGAATTTTATTTTATTTTTTATACAGCAGGTTCTTATTAGTTTCTATTTTATACATACTAGTGTATATATGTCAATCCCAATCTCCCAATTCATCCCACCACCACCACCCCACCCACCATTGTCCCCCCTTGGTGTCCATAAGTTTGTTCCCTACACCTGTGTCTCTATTTCTGACTTGCAAACAGGTTCATCTGTACCATTTTTCTAGATTCCACATATATCAGCATCGTATTGGATACTACCAACCAGCCTACGATTTTGATTATTTTTATCTTTTTTTTCTTTTTTTTTTGGTACGCGGGCCTCTCACTATTGCGGCCTCTCCCGTTGTGGAGCACAGGCTCCGGACGCGCAAGCAGACTCTCAACCACTGCGCCACCAGGGAAGCCCTATTTTTGTCTTTTTTTTTTTTAATTAATTTATTTATTTTTGGCTGTGTTGGGTATTCGTTGCTGCGCACGGGCTTGCTCTAGTTGTGGTGAGTGGGGGCTACTCCTCGTTGCGGTGCGTGGGCTTCTCATTGCGGTGGCTTCTCTTGTTGCGGATCACAGGCTCTAGGCGCGTGGGCTTCAGGGGTTGTGGCTCGCGGACTCTAGAGCGCAGGCTCAGTAGTTGTGGCGCACGGGCTTAGTTGCTCCGCGGCATGTGGCATCTTTCTGGAACAGGGCTCAAACCCGTGTCCTCTGCATTGGCAGGCGGATTCTTAACCACTGCACCACCAGGGAAGTCCAATACCTTAATTTTTTAAATATTGATTTTGCATGATTAAATGATAATATTTTGGATATATTGGGATATATAAAATACATTATTAAAATTAATTTTACTCTGTTTAGTGTGGTTAATAGAAAATTTTAAATTACATCTTTGGCTTGCATTTCGTATCTATTGGACAGCAATGAGATCATTCAAAAGTTATGTACTTTGCCTTCATTTCATAAAAATGTGCATCTAACCTTATGGCTTTTTTTTTTTTTTTTTTTTTTTTTTCCCTGGGTTTTTGTTGTGGCAGGTGGGCTGCTTAGTTGCGGCTCCCCGGCTCCTTAGTTGCAGCACGTTGGCCCCGTAGTTGCGGCTCCAGGGCTCCTTAGTTGTGACTCACGGGCTCCTTAGTTGTGACATGCGAACTCTTAGTTGCGGCATGCATGTGGGTGTGGGATCGGACCCAGGCCCCCTGCATTGGGAGCACGGAGTCCCATCCACTGCGCCACCAGGGCAGTCCCAATCCTATGGTTTTTATTATTATGCAGTTCTATTAAGAATTGTTTAAGAAATATCTTTTTAAAAGCCACAGCTGAAAACTTTTCCATCTTAGACTTTACAGTATAAATTCCTCGTGGAGTTTGAGACTAGCAAGAATTGTCACTTGGGGTGAGCATGGTGTGCTTTTACTTGTGTTCAGTTGGAGCAGGCATTTTTTGCTTAGGCATTCTGCTACAAGCATCTTAACTTTTAACATAAGTGTGTTCATTCTTCCAGCTATAAAACAAGCAGGTTTTTCTAGGTATATTTTTTGTAACCTACCATAACTGTTTTTGAAAGTAATTAGGAAAGTAGTGATTCATTCTTGCTTGAAAGGATTGATATGGATCCAGGTGCTGGTAGACTGAGTATTTTGCTGAGAGGTATAGTAGCAGAGTTGTTGCAGATCTGGAGACATGCTGCTTGTATGTGATTCCTAGATTTGCCATTTCCTAGTTGCGTGATCTTGGGCATTACAGTTAACCTTTCTGTGCCTCGGTTTTCTTTTAAAATTGGGGAAATAATAATACCTACTTCATAAGAATATTGTGAGGATTTAATGAATTTATACATGTAAATCACCTAAACTAAAACAGTGTTTGACAAATGGTAAACTCTCTGTAGGTCAGACAAGATTATTATAATGTATATTGATACTTTCTGAATTCTCAACCATGAATTACTTTATGTTGCTGTGGTATCTTGAAAACTGGTATTTTCATTTGATTGTATATCTTTAATAATAAAGGTTGAGATATAAATATTTCTAACACTTAAGTTCTCAACCTCTAAAGAAAATGAGGAACTTGAAATACATAATCTCATGATTTCCCCATTTGAAATTTTTTTAATTCTTAAGAAAAATGTATATATTCTGACATGGAATTTGGGGAAGGAAAGGGGGTTGATGAATGGGTTTTTTTTTAATCTTTTTAAAATAGGTGCCTCCCACTAAATTTTCGGAAAGATGAATTAAAAGGAATTTATAAAGATGGAATGAAAATTGGAGGAAGCCTTGCTGATGTTGATCTAATGCAAGTAGATTCTTCAGTAAGTACAGTCTGAAATGTTATTTTTTGCTTCAGTTCAAAGTTAAAAAAGAAATCAATTGTTTTATCAGAAATTTTAATCTTTATAGATTCTTTTCTTTCTTCTTTTAATCTTTAGGCCACAACTAAGATCCTGTTACTCAGTTGACTGTGTGTGGCTTGGGTAGTTTGGGAATGGAGTAAGATTTTAGTTTTGATTCCAAATTTAAGAATGTCAATGTTTCCCTTCCATTACCAGGTGCGATTTGATAGTGTTGGTGGCTTGTCTAATCATATTGCAGCTCTAAAAGAGATGGTGGTGTTTCCACTACTTTATCCAGAAGTCTTTGAAAAATTCAAAATTCAACCTCCAAGGTAATTTAATTATACATTTTATTTTAGCCAAAATCTGAGCTATGCTATGTCCAGAAAGATAATGCTTCTCTGTTGAAAATTTTCAGGTCTACAGTAATTTGTTATATTTGCCCTGCAACATCCTGGGTGTTTCGAATATTTTACTTTCTTAATGTTTAACATGAAAAATGGTTTCAAAATTGATTCTCCATTAAAAAAAAAATCGTTTTCCATGGCTTTTCATACATTTAGTAGAATTCCTCTCATACATACTCTTTACTTTTTTTCTTTCAGTTTTGTAATTTAGTTTTGAATTTATGTCAAAGTAATACATGTATGTAATTTTTAATATATTCTTTATTTTATAATGAAGTATAGTTGATTATATGTACATAATTTTAAAAGTTAAATAGTACTATAAGTTTTACAAAGAAAAAATGGTAGTAGTCCCTTCTGTTTTTTCTATTTTAGACATAATATATAGACTTCCTGTGAACAATGACTATTTGACTCTTACTTTCCCCACCCTCCACATATACACATTTTCCCCTTCCATATTTCCAGTAGTTTATTTATATATAGATAAACTTGATTTTCACTGTTTGCTTTATGACTATGTAAATATTTCTTGCAGTTTAGCCATGTATTATGTAACTTCATTTCCTCTTTTATATCTCTCCTCTCCCCACCATAAAACTCCTAGAGGAAAACATAGGCAGAACACTCTTTAACATAAATCATAGCAAAAATTTTTTGCATCTGTTTCCTAAAACAAAGGAAATAAAAGCAAAATAAACAAATGAGACATAGTTATATTAAAAGCTTTTGCACAGCAAAGGAAACCATTGACAAAACACAAAAACAACATATGGGAGAAGATATTTGCAAATGATATGACTGACTGATAAGGGGTAAATATCCAACATATATAAACAGCTCATATAACTCAACATTAAAAAACAAAAAACCTGATTAAAAAATGGGCAAAAGAACTGAATAGATATTTTTCCAAAGGGGACATGCAGATGGCCAACAGGCAGTTGAAAAGATGCTCAGCATCATTAATCATCAGGGAAATGCAAATCAAAACCACAATGAGATATCACCTCACACCTGTCAGAATGGCTGTTATCAAAAAGAACACAAATATGGCTTCCCTGGTGGCACAGTGGTTAAGAATCCACCTGCCAATGCAGGAGACATGGGTTCGAGCCCTGGTCCGGGAAGATTCCACATGCCATGGAGCAACTAAGCCCGTGCACCACAACTACTGACCCTGCGCTCTAGAGCCCACAAGCCACAACTACCAAAGCCCATGCGCCTAGAGCCTGTACTCCGCAACAAGAGAAGCCACCGCAATGAGAAGCCCACTCAGCGCAACGAAGAGTAGCCCCCGCTTGCCGCAACTAGAGAAAGCCTGCATGCAGCAACAAAGACCCAACACAGCCATAAATAAATAAATAAATAAATTTATTTTAAAAAGAACACAAATAACAAATGTGGGGAAAATGTGTAGAAAAGGGAACCCTCATACATTGTTGGTGGGAGTGTAAATTGGTGCACTACTGTGGAAAACAGTATGGAGGTTTCTCAAAAAACTAAAGATAGAACTACCACCATATGCCCCAGTAATTCCACTCCTGGGTATATATCCGAAAAAAACAAAAACACTAATTCAAAAAGACACATGCAACCCAATGTTCATAGCAGCATTATTTACAGTTGCCAAGTTATGGAAGCAACCTAAGTGTCCATCAGCAGATGAATGGATAAAGAAGATGTGGTATGTATATACTCAATGGAATACTACTCAGCCATAGAAAAAGAATGAAATTTTGCCATTTGCAGCAACACTGATGGACTTGGAGGGCATTATGCTGAGTGAAATAAGTCAGACAGAGGAAGGCAGATACTGTATGATATCACTTATGTGTGGAATACGAAAGTACAATACACTAGTGAATATAAGAAAAAAGAAGCAGACTCACAGATATGGAGGACAAACTAATGCTTACCAGTGGGGAGAGGGAACTGGGGAGGGGCAATATAGGGGTAGGGGATTAAGAGGTACAAACTATTAGGTATAAAATAAGCTACAAGGATATATTGTACAACATAGGGAATAGAGCACATATTTTCTAATTACTATAAATGGAATATAACCTTTAAAAATTGTGAATTACTATATTGTATGCCTGTAACTTAGTTAATATTTTATATCCACTATACTTGAATTTTAGAAATTAAAGTAAAAAAATTCAACAACAGATTCCTTCAATTTTTTTCTCTTCATTTCCCCTTCCTTACATTTCCCCTTTCTTACATTTCTGCTCATAAAAAATCAATATATGACTATGTTAAACTATTTTCATATGGTATGTTCTCTTTCCATTTTAATGGCTGAATAATATTCCATTTTGTGGATGTATCACATTTTATTTAATTGATTCTGCTATTTCTGGCTATTTTGTTTTCTCCTGTTTTCATTATCACAGATGTCAATATCATGAACATCTCATTGCTTCCTCTTTATGGGAATCATTTTTTTCTTTAAGATACCACCTCACAAATAAGATTACTGTGAGATATATTTAAAATATATATATATATTCACAGTAATCTTATTTTTTTTTTTACGGTATGCGGGCCTCTCACCACTGTGGCCTCTCCCGCTGCAGAGCAGAGGCTCCGGATGCGCAGGCTCAGTGGCCATGGCTCACGGGCCCAGCTGCCCTGCAGCATGTGGGATCCTCCCGGACCGGGGCACGAACCCACGTCCCCTGCATAGGCAGGCGGACTCTCAACCACTGCGCCACCAGGGAAGCCCAAAAATAGATATATTTTTAAAAATCTGTTTCTGTCTTGACTTTTGTACATTGAAATCACTGGTTTATTTCACTTGTCTGATTGTTTTCTTAACAATTGCTTTGTTTTTTTACCATTTGCATTTGATTATGTTCGTTTCTTATTATTTTTTATTTCTTTTGGCTGCAATGCGCGGCTTGTGGGATACTAGTTCCCTGACCAGGGATTGAACCCGCGCCCTGGCAGTGCAAGCACCAAGTCCTAAACACTGGACTGCCAGGGAATTCCCTTATTTTTCTTTTATTTTTTTCTTGACTTTGAATAGATTTTATCCATCACTTGTGATTTTTTTTTTTTTTTGCCATTCTTATTTTGTCATTTCTGTTTTTCTGGGATCTTCCTTAACTTTTCTTTTCAAGAGCAGTTATTTGATGATCATTTCTAGTAAGATTATGAATATAACCCATTTTCTCAGAATTCTGTCCTGAGAACAATGAATAACTTTGGAAATATGTGAAAAAGCTGTACATTACCCTATGACAGTGCAGTGATGTCACCAAAAATTATCTTGAATTATTTGTGTTGTCCTAGTCCCTGTCACCCAGCCACTACTTCAAGTTCTCTCTTCTTTTATCTTATTTTCTCTTGTGTCCATTCCCACTGTTTTCTTGCAAAACTTTTGCTGTTATGTTACTAGTGCTCAGACCAAAGATTATACGTGAAATCTGCTGTTCTTTCCCCTGATATGTTATAAAATTAAACAGTCAGGTCTTTTCAATCATAACTTTTATGCAAGATAAGATAATATGATGAACATGATGAATGAATGAAAGAAAATATGTTTCACATAAAGGGTTTTATTTAGTTTCAATATTAATTTTATAGTATGAATATAAATTCCTAGGTTTTAAGTTGTGCTTTGTGGATTGAAATGATATTTCACTTGTCTTAATTACATTCTTATTCATTAAATGTATCCATGAAATTGGTTTCTAAGTTTTTGTTTGGTCTGTTTTTCAGTATAGTACTAAAATAATACTTATTCTTTTACAGGGGTTGTTTGTTTTATGGTCCACCTGGAACTGGAAAAACTCTGGTTGCTAGAGCACTTGCCAATGAATGCAGTCAAGGGGATAAAAGAGTAGCATTTTTCATGAGGAAAGGTGCTGATGGTCTGAGTAAGTGGGTAGGAGAATCTGAAAGACAGCTGCGGTTGCTATTTGATCAGGTATGATATTAAAATTTACCTATATAGATCTGTAATCAGTGTAGATTAAGTATAAGGATTGGATAAACCTTGCATTTGATCACTTTTCATAGAAATAAACTCATAATAATTATACCAAATATATACTCTTCCTAGATTATTTTCCTTTGTCATGTCATGATTACACCAACGTATGATGAACAGTTTTATAGTAAAAAGAGGAAGGAATAATTGGATCTAAGTTCTCTGGAGTCTTAGGTCTCATATCTAAAGACTAGAGACAGAGTGGTAGTCTCACTCTTAAAAGAGACGACAGTAGTGAGTTATGTTTCAGTATACGAGCTGAAGATTAGCTCTGCCCTAGAGTGGCTTTCAGTTTCATATCCCAATTGTATTGACAGTAAGTTGTGAGATAATAGCATTCTTAGCTACTGAGGCATATTGTTGCAAATGCTTTTATATCTCTTTGTAGAATTCACTGAGGTTTTTTTGTTTTAACTTTACTGAAATAGATTTTAAACTATGGCATCTCATTAAATAAATGTTTTTTTCCTCCTGACATGGAGGAAAGCTATGTCATTGTCTTCTATTCTTTGTCTTGTTTCGACAGTTGGTCTTCAGTAGATATTTTTTGTGTCCCAATAATTGTAGCTGTATGAAATCTGAGGGATATAACCAGTGGAGTATATTGAATGTTTCCAGCTGAAAATGCAAATAAACTTAAGTTGTATGCTGTTATAATTTATTATGTCTGAATCCTTAAAACATAGTTCTTGAGTTTATATTTTTAAAAACTTCTTATAAGCATATAGGAATGAAAATGGATTAAAATGCTTTATACTAAGTCTATGTATTTGAAGTTTTTCATGATAACATGCAATCACTGGACTTGCTTCTTAGGCCTATCAGATGCGCCCATCAATTATTTTCTTTGATGAAATCGATGGTCTGGCTCCAGTACGATCAAGCAGGCAAGATCAAATTCACAGGTAAAACTTGCTTGATGGTACTTCTGCCTTTCTTCCTATATTCTGAGCAGTATTGATGTTGCATGAGGGATAGAATGTTAGATGGTGAAAGAAAGTTTATAAACCAGTGTTGTTTGGTAGTAGAAACCAATGTGTAGTACAGAAGAAAAAGAAAAAGTGAACCTGTTCTAAAGGGTAGGGTGTTCTCAAGCACAGTATTGGTTATAGATTTAACTTGTGATACAGACTTAAATGCCCATTGGCCAGTGAGGTAAGGCAAATAAAATGAGTGAGGCAGGCCAGTGATAAGGGTGGGTCTGGGAAATGTGGCTGAGTGTCCAATCATGAAGAGCGTGGCCAATTGTTTTTAGCTCCAGCCTATTACTGAAGTGCAAAAGCTGACTCAGACTTGAAAAATAAATTTTCTTTCCTCAATTTTATATTCAGATTTTTGCGTTAAATATCTTTTAGGTGTTGCCAACTAATTCAGATGCTTTTTTTTTTTTACCCTAGTACTAGCCCAACTTCCTGATTTTCAGAATGGGAAAGTTGCATCTCCCCTGTGATAATTGCTTACCCAAGGGAGCAGTTTTCACTAGTACCACTGACTCAACCTGAATCTAAATTCATTTTAGTCCTAGGTCATCTTCAGTTTTTCACAGCTTCTTTTTAAATGTAATTATTTAATTAATTTGGGTACCCAAAAGCAAATGTTTGCATGCTTTCATTATGCCAGTATTGTTTTTCATTGTAGATAATATAAAAGGGAAACGAGACATAAAATTATGAGTGATAGGTAGGTTTTGGCTTTTCTAACACCTAACAACATTTACTATATTCTGGTCCCCTTCTTTGACTTGATACTATAAAATTTTATTTGTTCTGAGTAAATTAAAATGTTTACTCCTATATGGTAAAAATAGTTGTGTGTGGACATACCCTACCAATAATCATACACACTTTTTATATATATGACACATTTCATTATCAGCCATACTGTATTCATTGTGTTGATAGGGAAAAATATATTTAACAATACGACCATCACTTTGCAATCAAGTAATTGAGTACTTACTGTATTTTGGAACAGTTCTAAAAGGGATTAGAGAAATTTTAACAAGAAATATAGAATAATTTTAGCAAGCACTTATCATTTCAAATATATATTTTTAAGAGAACTTTAGTTTTTTGTTTTTTCCAAAGACTTAAAAAATCTGAGAGAAAAACATTTTTGTTAAATTAAGCTTATTTATTTATTTACTTTAAGGGAGTAAATCTTTTTCTTTTTTTTTTACAAATTTATTTATTTATTTATATTTTTTATTTTTGGCTGTGTGGGTATTCGTTGCTGCGCGCGGGCTTTCTCTAGTTGCGGCGCTCAGGGGCTGCTTTTCATTGTGTTGCGTGGGCTTCTCATTGCGGCGGCTTCTCTTGTTGAGGAGCACGGGCTCTAGGTGCGCGGGCTTCAGTAGTTGTGGCTCACAGGCTTAGTTGCTCCGCGGCATGTGGGATCTTCCTGGACCAGGGCTTGAACCTATGTCCCCTGCACTGGCAGGTGGACCACTGCACCACTAGGGAAGTCCAAATTCAGCTTTTTTAGAAGTTAGCACATTGAACATGATTAAACTATCCTCTTTATCTTATTGTTGGTAATAATTGTAGGATAATGCAAATAAGTAAGTATGTGAATGCATTAGAAAATAAGATTTTTAGCCTAAGAAAAGAGGATACAAATATAAAGTAAATTAAATTAAAACCCTCAAATCGGGCTTCCCTGGTGGCACAGTGGTTGAGAGTCCGCCTGCCGATGCAGGGGACACGGGTTCGTGCCCTGGTCCGGGAGGACCCCGCATGGTGCGGAGCAGCTGGGCCCGTGAGCCATGGCCTCTGGGCCTGCGGGTCCGGAGCCTGTGCTCCGCAACGGGAGAGGCCACAGCAGTGAGAGGCCCACGTACTGCAAAAAAAGAAAAAAAAAAAAACCCTCAAATCTTTACTTGAATTAGAAATACCAGTATGAACTTACGATGAATTTTATTTTTAAAGAAAAAAATGATTCCTATCTCTGGACACTAAAAAGGCCTAGAAACAATCACAGTCCAGTGGCAATTCATACCCTTAGTAATCAGAGTGTGATCTCTAAATACTAGGATTCTTTAGTAGAGGAGGTGTTAGGCAGAACTGAGATGGGAAATAGCAAGACAGCCTGGAACATACTGTAATTCCTGGAAGTGAAGAAGCAATCAAAGACTACTGGGGTCACATCAGAGTGACATAGCCAGTTTGAAGGGGTTTCCATTGGCCAAAGACGGGACAGTTTGAGACCCAGTATACTGAGTCTCTTAAATATGTATACACATATTTAAGAGACTCAGTATATTGAAGTGTATCAAGTACACAGAAATCATCAGTTTTTAATGATCTCTTTAAGAAAAGAACTTAATTGGTCACTCCAAAGGTTGCTAAGACAGTGACTCATTACTCTGAAAATTGATGAAGAGAATGAATCAAGCATTTCTTTTTCCTGTCCTGTAACCCTGATTCAGAGTAATTTAATAATAATGATAAAGAGAACTTTGTTCTCTATAGAAAAATCACATTTAATAAACGCAAAGGAAATTATTGAATTAGAAAAATAACCATTTTGCAACCCCTTATGAAATAGTGGATCAAGAACTATGGTTTTCAACTGGGAGTGATTTTGCCCCCCAGGGGACACGTCTGGATATATTTTTGATTGTCACAACTGGGAGGGGGGAGTGCTGTACTGGCTTCAAGTGGGTGAAAACCATGGATGCTGTTAAATATCCTACAGTGGACAGGACAGCTCTCTACAACAAAGAATTATCTGGCCCAAAATGTCAATGGTGCCAAGATTGAGAAACCTTAATCTAAGCAATAGTTATCGGTGGCTGCTATGAAAGCAGATAAGTTGAAAAGGTTAATAGTAAAGTTTATGATGAGTGGAGTAAGCTGATAACACCTCAACTAAACCCAACCTACTGATCTTAAAAATGAAAATATGGTATCGCTTGCCTCCTGATGTATACAGTAGGAAATACATGGTATCTTCCTGTGAAATATGCTATCCCAAATAGTTTAATCTATATTTATTAAGCTTGTAGATGTAACTACCAGTTTACAGGAAATATGAAAGCTAAAGGACAAGTTAAATGAGCCTATCAGGAAGCAATCAGCTCAATCCAGATGTGGGAGGGAAATTCTACAAAACAAATGAACCAGTTTCTTCAAAAAATAAATGGCATGGAGGAAGAAAAAAAAAGTGAGGGAAGGGTGATGGGGAACTGTTATGGATTTGAGGGTTGTTTGACCAAGTGCAATGTGTGTAGATCTTGGCTTGAACAAACCAAATGTAAAAAGATATTTTGAGACGATCAGGGAAATTGGAATTAGTGTCATTTACATTGGTGTCATAGTATTGTGGTAGTTTTTAAAAGTCCTTATCCTCAGAAATACATATGTGAAGCACTTAACATGAAATATTTATGGGTTAAATGACCTGAGATTTTTTTGTTTGGTTGGTTTTTTTAAAAGCTATTGGGTGAAGACAAAAAAGGAATACTGATAATTGTTGAAACTGAGTGATGAAGATGTGGAGACTGTTTTACTATTCTCTCTCCATAATGAAAAGTTTAAAATGTAATTAAAACTCTTTTTAAAAAAAATTTATTTATTTATTTTATTTATTTATTTATTTATTTTTGGCTGTGTTGGGTCTTCATTGCTGCGCATGGGCTTTCTCTAGTTGCAGCGGGTGGGGGCTACTCTTTGTTGCGGTGTGCAGGCTTCTCATTGCAGTGGCTTCTCTTGTGGAGCACGGGCTCTAGGCACACAGGCTTCAGTAGCTGTGGCACGTGGGCTCAGTAGTTGTGGCTCACGGGCTGTAGAGCTCAGGCTCAGTAGCTGTGGTGCACGGGCTTAGTTGCTCCGCAGCATGTGGGATCTTCCCGGACCAGGGATTGAACCTGTGTCCCCTGCATTGGCAGGGGGGTTCTTAACCACTGTGCCAGCAGGGAAGTCCAAATCCTATGTTTTTATGCTTTATGTATATTCTGTTTTATTTTGGGGTCCTTTGATAATGTGTACACATTGAACCATTTTATTATTTTTACTTTCTGTTTGTCTGCCTAGTACTTGTATTTTTTTGATGTTGTATCCCTGTTTGAGAACTCTAAAGTTCCTATGTGAAATTATGCTTTATGAAATGGCTTCCAGGATCCATTTGTAGCATTCTAAAACCTGTGTTTTCCATTGACTTTAAATGTCTATGTGCCATGTAGTATGTTATTTTACAGATTTTCTTTTTAAAAAGCTTATTGAAAGTAGTGGAATGCTCTGAGAAAATTCAGTCACACATTTAATGTATTAAATCTTAGCAAAAAAAAGAAATGATGTGTTCAGCTTCCATACAATTAATCTCTTCTCTCTTATTTTTAAATTTAGTTCAATTGTTTCCACCCTGCTAGCTCTTATGGATGGATTGGACAGCAGAGGAGAAATTGTCATCATTGGTGCTACCAACAGACTGGATTCTATCGATCCTGCTTTACGAAGGCCTGGTCGTTTTGACAGAGAATTCCTTTTTAGCCTACCTGATAAAGATGTAAGAATTTAACATCACTCAAATTTTGACAAAGTTGATTGCCTTTATCATGAACAAGTCTTGGTATAGCGAAAAATTGAAGATTGAGTTTTGTATGTTCTGAAGCGAAGTTGTATGATTAACATTCAAACATGTATGTATGTATTTTTAGGGAGGCATTATTTTATTTAAAGAAAATAACTTGGATAAATTTTTATTCTTTTTTTTTTTTTTTTTTGGTTCCCGCGGCTTGTGGGATCCTAGTTCCCCGACCAGGGATGAACCCAGGCCACAGCAGTGAGAGTGCCAAGTCCTAACCACTGGACAGCCAGGGAACTCCCCACCCCACCCCCCTCTTTTTTTTTTTGTAATAAATTAGTGCCTCCCTAGAAATACTCTTAAAATTCTTTCAATTTGAGCACAACATTTGCATGTTAATACAGCTTTATTTTGATTCAGAACACGTGGCCTAACAGTCAATCCTTAGCCAATTCATTAGCCTTGGCTTTTTTCACAGATACAACCATATAATCCTATGCAGTTATTTTAAAGCTGCCTAATATTTTGAGAACCAAGTAAGAAAATATGGGTAGAGCTGTCAGTACTCTTAAAAACAGTTCTTAATATGTACCAGAATAAACAATAGTCCAGTAGTTTCTTAATATCTCTCATTCACATTTATGATGACTAGAACTTGAGCTATAAATGTAGATCTGTTTAACATAAAATCCTCAAGCTCTTACAAATACATCTTTTTTTTTCATTTTTACTGTTTCATATTTCTGTTTATATTAGGTATTAAAATCTTTAAAATTTTAGATAAATTATTCTAAATTGAAATTAATCTGAATAATAAAAATTTAACTGTTTTTATTTGTAGGCTCGAAAAGAAATTCTAAAGATTCACACAAGGGATTGGAATCCTAAACCACTGGACATATTTCTAGAAGAACTAGCGGAAAACTGTGCTGGTAAACATTGCTTTAAGCATTAAAAGAAATATTACATGCATTTCAAAGATGGAATAAGTTGTAGTTTTGCCAAGGTTATGTTTAAAGAAATGCAAATTATATTTGTTTCTTATTTATAGTTGCTGACATGTTTTCTTTTTTTTTTCTTTTGGCCGCGTTGGGTCTTCATTGCTGTGCGGGGTCTTTCTCTAGCTGCAATGAGCTGGGGCTACTCTTTGTTGCGGTGCACGGACTTCTCATTGCGGTGGCTTCTCTTGTTGCGGAGCACGGGCTCTAGGCGTGCGGGCTCAATAGTTGCGGCGTGCGAGTGTGCAGGCTTTCAGTAGTTGTGGTGCATGGGCTCAGTAGTTGTGGCTCACAGGCTCTAGAGCGTAGGATCAGTAGTTGTGGCGCACAGGCGTAGTTGCTCCGCGGCATGTGGGATCTTCCTGGACTGGGGCTCGAGCCCGTGTCCCCTGCATTGGCAGGTGGATTCTTAACCACTGCGCCACCAGGGAAGTCCTGTTTTCTCCGTATGAAGTCCTAGATATTATATAGCGGTAATTGATATTTTGACTGTCAGGGAATATCAGAATGAAGTTAGATCTTTTACTAACTGTTCACATTTTTCTAATTATCCTATTAAGCATTCTACATTTATTAATTCAGGTAATTCTTACATCAGTCCTGCGAAGTAGGTAGCTTTATCCCCATTTTACAGATGTAGAAATGGCTGAGAGAGCATAAATGAATAAAGAGAGCATAAATCTCTAAAGATCACACGTCTAGTAAATGACAAACTGGAATTTGAACCTGATTGATTTCAAAAGTCATGCTCTTGACCCTTGTGCTCTACTTCATGCCTGCATATTTCACTCTCAAAAGTTGATTGATTTGTTAAGGGTTATTATCAACCATGTAAGTTCACTGGGGGAATGAGAGACATTTTAGCCTTATTACTCCTAAATATTTTACTACTATATTGCTAAGCTGATTTTTAATTTTCTTTTAACCATGGTCAAGCTAATAGGGCGGTGGTTTACTTAAAAAAATTTTTTTTGGTTGCCTTGGATAGGATACTGTGGTGCAGATATTAAGTCAATATGTTCTGAGGCTGCTCTGTGTGCTCTGCGTCGACGCTACCCACAGATCTATACCACCAGTGAGAAACTACAGTTGGATCTCTCTTCAATTAATATCTCAGCTAAAGACTTCGAAGTAGCTATGCAAAAGATGATACCAGCCTCCCGAAGAGCTGTGACATCACCTGGGCAGGCATTGTCCGCCATTGTGAAACCACTCCTGCAAAGCACAGTTGACAAGATCTTAGAAGCTCTGCAGAGAGTATTTCCACATGTGGAAATCGGAACTAAAAAGGCATTAGACTCAGGTATGAAACTTGATTGACCATTTAGTTTTCATAATCTGTAAAACTAAATGTTTTGTACATCCCTGTACAGTAATGTTTCTTTATAAAAGAGCCTCTTGAAAGGAATTTGGCCATGCTTTGCCTAGATATTTGAAAGAAATTTACTTCACAGATTGCCCTAGACTTAATCTAAGTTTGGAATGCATTATTTTAATTTACTTGTTATTTATATCTACACAAACATTTTTGATTCTTAAAAAAATGTCATTGAAGTTCCTTGGTTTGCTAACTGAGGCATTACATGAAGATTTACTTTGTAATTCAGAAAAGTTACTAATGCACACTTTTTTTGTTTACTTTATAGATATTTCTTGTCCTCTTTTAGAAAGTGACTTGGCATACAGTGATGACGATGTTCCTTCAGTATATGAAAATGGACTTTCTCAAAAATCCTTTAATAAAGGAAAAGAAAATGTTAATTTTCTTCATTTGAATAGGTACACTTCCCTTGAAAATTAATATATTTTTTTTCTTGTGTAAATTCCCTAAAACTAAATGAAATGACGTTTGAAAAGATAAAAGATGCCAGCCAATTGACTTTTTTAAAAAGTTAAAATATTAGAAAATTTTTTGTTGTTACAGTTGTCATGATGGTAGAAACTATACTGTATGAAGTATTCCTAAAAATCTGTAGGGGTTGATTCTTTCCAAAAACCATATGAACCATGATGTTATGACTGGCCATATTGTCAAAACTTTTGACTTCTGAAGTTCATAGTTGGTAATTGGGAGGGAAATTTAAACTTCTTTTCCCTAAATCATAGGTTATTACTCATTTCTTTCAGAAATACTTGTTATCAACCTATGTCTTTTCGACCAAGAATATTGATAGTAGGAGAACCAGGATTTGGGCAAGGTTCTCATTTAGCACCAGCTGTCATCCATGCTTTGGAAAAATTTGCAGTGTACACATTAGACATTCCTGTTCTTTTTGGAGTCAGTGCTACATCTCCTGAAGAAACATGTGCCCAGGTAATTCATTGTTGCCCAGACACATAAGTTGTAAGTCAAAGTAGTCTTCCAAAGACAAAATCTAGAATTGCCTCGTTCTTTTTGTACTGTGTTTTTTGTCTTTCTGATTTCTAACTTCAGGTTTTCAAAATAGAACTATGCGTAAGTGCTTAGTTATTGAAGAGCGTGAGTTTAAATCCCTTTTCCACCACTTACTTGCTATGTGACTTAGAAAAGTTATTAGATCTCTCTGCCCCATTTTCCCCATTTGCAAAATGGAGATAATAATAGTCCTTACCTTGTATGGCTGTTGTGAGAAATGAGTAAAATACTTAAAACAGTGACGGCTATGCAAAATAAAATTTTAATTTTCTTCATTTGAATAGGTACATTTCCCTTGAAAATTAGTATATATATATTTTTTGTGTGTGTGTAAATTCCCTAAAACTAAATGAAATGATGTTTGAAAAGATAAAAGATGCCAGCTAATTGATTTTTTTTTTAAGTTAAAATATTAGAAAATTTTTTGTTGTTACAGTTGTCATGATGGTAGAAACTATACTGTATGAAGTATTCCTAAAAATCTGTAGGGGTTGATTCTTTCCAAAAACCATATGAACCTTGCTGCTTCTGTTTTTGCTATATTAAAATTTTTTAAATGTAAAAGTGTTTTATATTTGTATTTTTATATTTAACCTTGGTTGCCATAACAGAAAAGTCTTCTAGATTTCTTGAGCTGTTTTCTAATTGCTTGAAGCAATTATGTTTTTCTAAAAACGAGACTTTTTTTGTCTGTGTGGTACGCGGGCCTCTCACTGTTGTGGCTGGATCTTCCCGGTCCGCGGCACGAACCCGTGTCCCCTGCCTCAGCAGGCAGACTCTCAACCACTGCGCCACCAGGGAAGCCAAGCCCTAAAAATGAGACTTTTATAAAACATTTAAAAACAAGATTGTGGGATTGGGGAAGCATTTTTAAAACTTGAGGGTTTTATATGACAATTCCGGGAAATTAAACATTGTTCCAGATTAATAAAGCATATAACTAATGTGCTGACTCTCTAATTGAATGTAATTTTTTTCTCTCTCTACTAGATGATTCATGAAGCTAAGAAAACAGCACCAAGTATAGTGTATATTCCTCATATTCACTTGTGGTGGGAAATAGTTGGACCAACACTTAAAGCCACATTTACCACATTATTACAGAATATTCCTTCTTTTGCTCCAGTTTTACTACTTGCAACTTCTGACAAACCCCATTCCACTCTACCAGAAGAGGTAATTTGGGAGAAATTATTATATTTTAAAAAGAGATATACTTAAGTAATAAGAATTTATGGAAAAAATTCCAAGTGCTACAGAGGTGAATAAAATTATAAGGAAAAGTTTTCCTATTAAAGATACCATTGTTAGCTATTTGATACATGTGCTTGTTGGGCAGGATGGTATATGTATATGTGTATGTATATTGTAAGACCATATTGTAAATTTTTTTTCTCTAAATGGAATATGATGCATACTATTCTGTAACTTACTTTATATATCTTATGTTTTTTAATACATAAGTCTTATTTCTTTTAAGAGCAGCATAGCTTTTTCTGTTTTCTTGATATACCATAATTTATTTATCCAAATCCTTATTAATAGGATTTTAGTTATTTTCCAGTTTTTTTCCTGTTGAACTGCTACAGTGAGCATTCTTGGGTTTTAAATTACATGAGCATTACTATGTGGATTTTTTTTAACATGTATTCCTAAAAGTGGAATAACTATAGCTTAGCCAAAGAGTATGCACATTTGACATTTTTGATAGCACCAAATTACTGTCCTTCAAATTTGTGCCAATTTAGACAACTACCAGTGACAAAGTTCATTCTGCTTCTGCCTGTAATACTCTTCTCCTAGATACATAGAAAATAAAGGTGTGATCCTTTATTTTTCTCAGATGTCTGCCTAGATATCACCTCAGAGGTCTTCCTGATCAGTTTCTCAATTACAGCAGTACCACCTCTGCCTATCACTGTCTTCTCCCTTACTCTGCTTTGTTTTTATCACTACTTGACATTAAGTATTAATTTGTTTGACTCTATCTCTACTAGCAGAATGTAAAATACGTGAAATCAGGGACATTTTTCCACCTCTCCGTCCCCAGAATACATAATAAGCATGTTGTAGTCTTGTGTGTGTGTTTTTAGAACATTAGTAGGAAGATAATTCAAATATTTTATTTTAAATATATTTACTGAGCACTTATTCTGTGACAGACATGGTTATAGGCATTGGGAATATAGCATTGAACAATATAGAGAAAAATCTGTATCCTCCTAGGGCTTACATTTTAGTTGAGGGAGAGACAAACAAAAATAAAATATAATACCAAGCTACCAGTATGGAGAAAAATTTAGCTAAGCAATGCCAAAAGAGTGTGGTAGGGCCACAGTGTTAAATCCACTAGGTTAGCCTCACCAAGAAGATGACATTTGAGCAAATACCTGGAGTAGGTAAGGTAGTGACCCATTTGAGTATCTGAGGGACAGAGGTTCCTGGCAGAGGATAAGCAAGTGCGAAAGCGCTGAAGGAAGAGTGTGGTGTGTTGAAAAAATCGCAGAAAGTCTACTGTGGCTAGAACAGAGTGAATAAAGGACGGAGTAGAAGGAAATGATGTCAGGGAGTTATCAAAGGACCAGATTGTGTCCCTGATGGCAGTTTTGTAGTTGTTAATTCTTCAACTAAAACTTAAGTAAACTGGGAAATGAACATTAAGTATATATTAATTACAGATTCTTAGGGTGGGAAGAGTCCTTAAAGTTTTCTACTTTAGTCATCTAGTTCTGGACTCTAAGTCTTTCTTTTCTATAGAACACCTTCACAATTCATTTTGTTAGTTCTGACTCCTTAGAAAAATCAACTTATTTTGAGAGGCTTCCATTTCTTAATCTCCATTTGTTTCCCACATAAAATAGACAGCCCGTCTATTCTGTCTTCATCATGACAGGCTCTTTGTATGTTTGAATATGGTTTTGTGTTCATTTCTATCTCCTTACTCTGACCCAGTCTTCTTCACACTAAAAATTTCTTCTTCTATGATAAGATATATTCCTTAGGACTATTAAATACAATAAAAGTTTATTTCTTGCTCACTTAACAATACCAGGCAGATGAGTAGGTTGGCGGGTCCACCCTCCACCATGTAGTCATACCAGACACTCAGGCTGAGAGAGCTTTCTCATTTTCATCATGTGACTTTCCAGGTTACTTTCATTCCACCCAGCTGAAAGGATTGGCCTTCTTGTGCCTGGTCTGAAAGTGATACATATCATTTCCTTTCACATTCCATTGGCTAAAACTCACATAGCCGTACCTAACTGCAAGGGAAACCAGGAAATATGATATAGCAGTGTGCCCAAAAGGAAGAGAACGTGGAGTGTGATAATAGCAGGCTCTGCTACACGTCACACATATTTTTAGTTTCTTCAAAATTCTAGTCACTCTCTTGAATGTCTTTCTCTTTATATTCCTTTTGAAAGGCTGTACTCAGAATGAATTAAGTACTCTAGCAATGTTCTGATTAACAGAGTAAAGAATTGCTATTTAGTAGCCCCATTAACCATTGATTTATCGTACTCACTGTCAATTAAAACTTTGTTAATTATTTCAAAGTTTAAAACAAAGATAAGTTTATACTCTTGGTAATAAGTAAGGCAAACTAGCTGAACTTTATAAAGACATTGGGAGGTTGAAAAGCTGTCATCAGTTTAATCTTGGATAACTTTATCAAGAATGTGGAAATTTTGGGGCTTCCCTGGTGACACAGTGGTTGAGAGTCCGCCTGCCGATGCAGGGGACACGGGTTCGTGCCCCGGTCCGGGAAGATCCCACATGCCGTGGAGCAGCTGGGCCCGTGAGCCACGGCCGCTGAGCCTGCGTGTCCGGAGCCTGCGCTCCGCAACAGGAGAGACCACAACAGTGAGAGGCCCGCGTACAGCTAAAAAAAAAAAAAAAAAAAAAAAAAAGAATGTGGGAATTTTGTACTTAAAAAAAAATTTTTTAAAGATAGCTTCTTTGTTTTCTTATGGTAATATTTCCTAAGCATATCACTGTAAACTGAGTAAAGTATCCCAGTATCACACTGTACTGTAGGGTGGAATGGGCACTGGACCAGGAATTGCTCATTTTATAAAATGAATAGTCTATGTGGATACAAATAAGCAAGTCCGCTTTGAGCCTTATATAGTCTATGTAGTCCTTAGTGATCCAGTGATATTGTCTATATAGCATTGGACTATAATATGTGAGAAGTACTGTGTATACCATTATTAGCTACATTAAAGTTTGTCCATCTCAAAACTGCAGTCAGAGTATCTATATGTATGAGTACTAGTGGACCCTAACAACACAGCAGTATGGAAAAATGAGAAAGAAAGTCATCAGTGGATTAGAAACTTTGATGAATCGTGAAAGACAAGCAGTGGGGATTAGATTGATACAGGTAACCACATTTTAAAGCATGTGCATGAAAGGACTGCTTTGAAAGATGGGAGTGGTTTCTAGCTCTGGTTTGGTGCTAGGAGGGAATTGAAAGAGCCTTCGGACAACTTTGGATTTTTTGGCTTTCTTCACTTCTGGCCATTGCCAGACAGCAGTCAGCTGAGTTGTTTGTCCTCAGCTAGAGCAGTGAAGGTGGGCCCAAGGACTAGTGTGGCAGAGCAGTGACTTATGTATAGGTACTGAATGGGAGAAGTAGGGAGACCCTGTGCCCAGAAGACAAATTACAGGCACATTCTGTGTCTAACATAGGCAAGCTTCTTTCATAATCACTGGAAGTAGAAGCTAGAATAAACAGAAAAGGCATCTGTGGACAGTTGAAGATTTCAAAGGCAAAGATAAATTTATAAGTAAGCTTTTGAGGAAGGACAGCTCCATGGAAAATCATATCCATGCATCAGCAACAGATTGTTGTGGAAAATAACCACTGAAGACATTATACATGAAATAACTCCCCCCAAATAAAAAACCCCACAGGGCTAAAAAGAAGCAAACACAGATGAGAGTGAATTAGCAAGATGGAAGATCATGAGATCAGAAATTCTTATAGTAAATAATAAAAACAAGACAAAGATTTAAAAAGTGAGGAAGAAGTTAAAGGAAACAGAGGACATAGATTCAGGTCTAACATCTGTTTAATGGGATTTATGGGAGGAGAAAAATGTACAAGAGAAAAATAGTCACATAATAGAACATTTCATAGAATTAAAGAATACCATAATGTTCAGATTTAAAAGGTCCCCTGTTCTAACTGATGGGTATAAAAAGGCCCACATCTAGATAAAATTTCAGAACTCCAAAAGTATAGAGAAAAATCTAAAAATCTTCCAAGAGAATAAAATATTACTAGAAAGGACTGAAAATCAAATTGCTTCTACATTCTCACTGGTATAATACCAGCTACTAAGGAGGCAACTGAGCAATATTTTCAAAGTTAGAAGGAAAATAATTTTGCACCTGTAATTTTCTTCCCAGCAAAGTTAGCATTTGAGTGAAAGAACAAAATAAAGATATTTTTGAACATGCAGTGCCTAAGAAACTATTACCCATAAACCCATGACTGAAATAATTATTAAGGGATTATTTCTCCTCTTGGATTTTTTTTATTTTGCAGAAGTTGCATATAAGAAGCAATGAGCAAAGAAAACAGTAAAACTCATCACAAAACTGTGCTAGTAACATTTTTTTAAGGACTGTAAATCTAAGTTGATCTTGGTTCTGAACTCAAAACGGCAGGAAGGACATAGTGAAAGAGAATGAGGAAGTAAAAGCACATTCAGATTTGTATCTGATATGTAGATATTATTAACTTCACAGTTTGGTAGGAAAAGAAGCTTAGAGATATGTCTGTTAAAACTTGTAACAATAAAAGAATAGAAATACAACATACAACTTCCAGGCCACCAGAAAGGGGGAAAAGGTACAAACTGCAATAGAAATATCAAAAAAATAGATTCTAAAATTTAATGTAGAAGAAGAAACTGCTTGAGGGACTTCGCTGCTGGTCCAGTGGTTAAGACTCCATGCTTCTACTGTACAGGGCACAGGTTCAATCCCTGGTTGGGGAACTAAGATCCTGCATGCCACGTGGCATGGCTAAAAAAAAGTTCTTGAATTTCCAAGAAAATTTTGAAAAAGCCCTCCAAATATGGTAAAGCATACCACAATGTTAGTGATTAAAACTGTGCATTTGGGCCAGAAATGACAAATTAATGTAATACAGTTCATTAGTAGACTCTTGTATACATAGTAGTTTAGTAAATGGATTAGCAAAAGGAGAGACTTATTTCATAAATGATGTTGTGTATGTAGTCTTCATAAGTTTGGAGCATGGAAGAACCTACAAAGCAGAAAATGCAAAAGCTGTGAATGTAAATTTCTCTGTATCAGAGGTAGGCTGAACAAAGTACACAAACATCATACAAGGAATAAACATTATCATCCTCTAATAATTCTTGGAAAGATCTAGAGGTTTGTTTAGAAACATCCTTTTGAGACCTGTTTTGCCTTTATTCTTTTTTTGGTGGTAAAATATACCTAATTTACCATTTTAACCATTTTTAAGTGTACAGTTCAGTGACATCAAGTACATTGCTTTAAGTTCATTCATGATGTTGTGCAGCCATCACCACTATCCATTTCCAGAACTTTTTCATCATCTCAAACAGAAACTCTGTATCCATTAAACAATTATTCCCCATTCCTTCCTCTCCCAGCCCTTGGACACCTCTAGTAACTTCCGGTCTCTTTGAATTTACCTATTCTAGGTACCCTCATATAAGTGGAACATAAAGTATCTGTCCTTTTGTGACTGGCTTATTTCACTTAGCATAATGTTTTCATTGTTCATCCATGTTGTAGCAGGTGTTCAAATTTCATTCCTTTTTAGGCTGAATAATATTCCATTGTAAGTACATACCACATTTTCTTTATCTCTTCATCTGGTGATGAACATTTGGATTGTCTCTACATCCTGCCTACTGTAAATAATTCTGCTATGATTATTGGTATACAAGTATCTGTTGAGTCTTTTATTTTTTTTTTCTTGCAGTTTTTTTGCATATACTGGGTTACATGATAATTTTGGGTTTAACTTTTTGAGGAACCATCATACTGTTTTCTACAGTGGCTGCACCCTTTTACATTCCTACCAGCACAAGGGGTCTAACTTCTCCACATCCTTACCAATACTTATTATTTTCCAGCCTTTATTCTTACTGAAGAACCACTCATTCTCATATCTCACTTTGGGTTGTGAAGGTGAATTACTTGATCTCAACAAAACCCATTAAGTAAAATATCACCATATCAGTTATTGTATGAATTATAGTTTGGAGCCTTGAGTTCTAAAGAAGATCCCATGTTTTTAGTTCCTTATCTATTGCATACATGGTTTATATAATACATAAGTTCAATATAAGTAAAAGATTTAAGAAATTATTTCTTTATTACACAATTTAGATTGTCATTAAAAACGTGTACAGTAACCTACTGTGGCATTGAATGATTGATACATAGTAATGTGTGTGTATACATACATATGTATATAAAATGCATCTGTTTTCTTTTTTAAGGTACAAGAATTATTTGTCCATGATTATGGAGAAATTTTTAATGTCCAGTTGCCTAATAAAGAAGAACGGACACAATTTTTTGAAGATTTAATTCTAAAGCAAGCTGCTAAGCCTCCTATATCAAAAAAGAAAGCAGGTTAGTTCTTGTATCAAAGTTAATATGTAATAATTTTGAGAAAGTGGAAATGAAATATCAGTTAATGGCATTGCCATCTTCTAATATCAGAAGCTCAAAACCTCAGTTGAGGTTGATATCTCTTACTTACCTCTTAAAATCCCTATGTTTCCCATTAAAATAGACTAAAGTTCTTATTTATTTATTTGTTTGTTTGTTTATTTAGGCTACGTCGGGTCTTAGTTGCAGCATGCAGACTCTTAGTTGCTGTATGCATGCGGGATCTAGTTCCCAGAGATTGAACCCCAGCCCCCTGCATTGGGAGCTCAGAGTCTTACCCAGTGGGCCACCAGGGAAGTCCCTGGACTCAAGTTCTTGAAGCATACAAGGCCTTTCATAGTGTAGCCCTAATCTATGTGGAATTGGGGCTAGAATTCATAGCATAGCCCCAATCTGTCTTTCCAAGCGCACCTTTGGCACTTTTCTCTCCCCCACCTTTTTCCTTCCAAAGCACTCTATCTTTAAACCATATACAGCATATTGTGTCTTTTCATAATTTCATTCATACTTCTTTCCAGTATAACTTATTATTTCTTCCCTAACATCTAGACAAAATTAATTTATTACCTTTATGATGCACTGTACTTTTTTCATACTACTAATATGATATTACAGTGATGTTATAATTATGTCTCTTACTCCCTTAATTGATTGCCAACTTATTGGGGCAGCACTCTCATATTCCCTTTTTTATCCTTATTACTTATTAGTGCATATCTGTTTAAACAAAATTAAATTTTTGTTATATTTGAAACGTACCACAATTTTTTGTTAGTTTAAAAATTAACTAGTAAAAATGACTTTTTAAAAAATTAGAATATTCTTGTCTTAGAAATATGCATTTTCAAAATTTTAATAGCCTCTTAAATGATCTTAAAATGGTAATGATTTAGGAATTAGCACTCCAAATTACAAGTTAGCGATTATTGCTGGGGGTGTTGTAGAGGTCGAGATTATGGTAGCTGTTTAGTATTCCAAATCCTCTGATTCCTGGCAAATACAAGGAGGATAATCCCTGAGAGCTTGTCTACTTTGTGTACTGAATTGTTTATTACCCTTGATATGGTGGGAGAGTGGTAACTAAAATCTTCCATTCATGTAAAGTTTTGCAGGCCTTGGAGGTACTCCCTGTAGCACCACCACCTGAACCAAGACCATTGACAGCAGAAGAAGTGAAACGACTAGAAGAACAAGAAGAAGATACATTTAGAGAACTAAGGATTTTTTTAAGAAATGTTACACATAGGCTTGCTATTGACAAGCGATTCAGAATATTTACTAAACCTGTTGACCCTGATGAGGTATTAATTTAATCTTTGGATCAAAATGCTTCAGAATTAGAGACTATTTGACTAGTTTATGTGGTTCCCTCTGTATACTGTGATCTTGTTTTCTGTATTTGGAAACATACCAAGTAGTATCCTAAGCACATAGAGGCTTCAAGAGCTATGTAAAGCATTTTCCTTTCCTGCAGAGCATAGACAATTAACTTTGCCCAACCCAAATGTTGTAGAAGTAATTTGAGAATGTCTTAACACTACATGATATTACTGTGACCTACACAGTTAAGAATGAGGTCCTAAGTTGACATTGAAGGGTGGGTGGCATTTGGATGAGGAAAGAGGTTTAGAATGTTACTGGAGATATAGGTGACCAAGAATAAGAATGAATACAAAACAAAACTCACCTTAAATAGAGTCACAGTTTTGTATTAATATATTTTCATTATATCTTATGTATTTATTCTCTCTCCTTTATTTTGCCTGGTAGAAAAACTTGACTCAAATTTTTTACTGTTCAGAGTTAATTTAGTGATTTGGTCATTTGCTTGAATTTTAGGTTCCTGATTATGTCACTGTAATAAAGCAACCAATGGACCTTTCATCTGTAATCAGTAAAATTGATCTCCACAAGTATCTGACTGTGAAAGACTATTTGAGTGATATCGATCTAATCTGTAGTAATGCTTTAGAATACAATCCAGATAGAGATCCTGGAGGTGAGCATTACTGGTTTTGTTTTTCTTCCTCAGAGGGTGGAATGGGGGCTGCTAATGCTTAGTGGTGGGTGATTTCATACTAGGTGCTATATTATAAACATTTCATATTCACAGTGCCATTCAGTCCTCAACAACGATATCCTCATTTTACAGATGAGAAAAATGGAAGTTTAGAGAGGTTAAAAAACTTACTCAAGGTCATACTATCAGGAAGTGGCAGAGGCAGAATTCAAATGCAGGTTTCTTTCACTCCAAAACAATTATATGATATAGCCTCTAATGAAACACAAAATTGCATAACAACTTAGCTTGTTTCCTTTGTTTATCAATGTTCTTTCTCAAAGTAGAAAAATTAAAGCTCTCTGTAATAAAATAAGTTTGAAAGGATTTTCTTAGTTAAGACCATTATAAATTTTATTACAAAAGTAATACAGCATAATTCTTGCTAACAGTAATACTTAAAAAACTAAGTCACCCATTTCCTTTCTCCGAGGGTGGACACTGTTAAGTTTGGGGATATCTTTCCAGATCTTTTCTATGCGTAGAATGCATTCACGTTCTACCTCACATACCCAGTCCGTTAAATAAAATGTATAAAGTAAGGGATTTTTAAGTGATATATTTGTTCATATTTATAATGATATATTCAAATATCTATATGTTTGTTATAAACGTGTTCATTTCCAAAAAATATTCTCTCAGGTGCTTTTTCCTAGCTTCCTATTCTTGCTTTATGGATGCTGTGCCCTTAACTGTCTTAGTGGATAATTTTTTTTAATAGTTCTATTTCCTGCATTGGCTCTCTCCTCCAGTACATTGGCATTCTGTTTTTAAATTTGTAGTCCTTATGAATTAGATTGATTTCCACCTCTAAGCGTTTCCTCAACAATTTAAAAGCTCACTGTTCTTCCCTTGCCAGTCTTCTGCCCACACCTTCCCTAGACTTTATCCTGTAGTTCAGAGTTCTGGAGGTAAGCAGTGGGAAACAGCCTACCATGTTGGGAATACCCCTTAACTGTAGAAAGAAGGAAGCATTTATCCTGGAGGAAGAGGGCTTTTTCTGTTTCATTGCAGTCATACTGCCGCTGCTTCCCTTTTCGTCCACTGTGACAACCTAAAATTACTTTAGAGCAGTGGTGTTCACACTTTAGCTACCATCAGCATCTCCTACAGGACATGTTAAGATGCAGCTTGCTGGGCCTCACCTCCACAATTTCTGATTCTGTAGATGCAGGGCCTGAGAGTGATGTGCATTCTGACAGATTCCAAGGTTTTGCCGATGCTGCCACACTCCAGGAACCAATGAACGTCGCCTGGCCTTTCTTCAGGCCATGTTAAAAGCCCCCAGCAACATCCCTTCTGTTATTATAGCTGTTCCTGTCACCTATAAACTGAATATTGTGTGAATTTTGCAGCCTACTGCCCTGTGAAGGGGACTGATCCAGCAGTTCAAGCAAATTTACATTCACTTATTATCTGCCTGTTGCCTCAAGGCATTTTCCAGTTAACAGTGCTTAGGCTCAGTTTTGGATTTTTTTCTAGTGTTTCCTATGTAGAGTTGCTGTTTCATTGTCTTTGTTTAGTTTCTCTGTCAATGTAATAACATCCTCTATATCTCTTCCAAAATTGTTTTACATCCCTGGTTCACTCATGACACTGATAGCCTTCCTTGCTGTTTTTGTGTCATTATGTTGTTTAGTTTTGCTACTGATTCTTATAATTTCTCTGGTATTTCAAAGGGATCTGGATAGGACAGGGCCATGAAATTAGGTTGAGTCTGCCATGTTGAATCAGATGTCCAGAACATTAGATTAACATCAAAAACAGAAATAACACAATTCCAGTAACTTTTACTATTCATGGTAGAAGTAAAAAAGGAATTGTAACAGCTATAATCTTAGCCCAATATATGGTGTTAATTTTTGTTACATTAGCAAAAGGAAAACATTTTAAAATTCTTTATTCATTCCATAGATCGTCTTATTAGACATAGAGCCTGTGCTTTAAGAGATACTGCCTATGCAATAATTAAAGAAGAACTTGATGAAGACTTTGAGCGGCTTTGTGAAGAAATTCAGGAATCTAGGAAGAAGAGAGGTAGGAAAATGATTGGATATCAGAAAAAGATGCTTTAGATGTATTGAGTCCTTTTAATTAATTGTTCATGTAATTTTCAAATCTGGAAATTTGATTTGATATTCCACATGTCTGTTTATAAGGTTGTAGCTCTTCCAAATATGCTCCATCTTACTACCATGTAATGCCAAAGCAAAATTCCACTCCTGCTGGTGAAAGAAGACCAGATCCAGAGAAAAATGAAAAGCTGAAGACCCCCAGTACTCCTGTGGCTTGCAGCACTCCTGGTAAGTGCACTTACGTAATTTTTACTTACGAAACTATAGCCTTTATTCTCCTCTAATGCTGTTTACTTTTTCCATCAGTTTCCTTTGTCTATATTGATGCAGCGAATTATGTTGATTTCATTAACAGTAAGACAACTTTTCATTCTTGAAATAAATCCAGGCTTGCAATAAAGTACCACTTGCAATCCCAGTTTACCTGTCACCTCTCAGGTCACAATCTCATTGTGGTATGACTTGATTTGAAACTGACTTTTATTTCCTATAAATCCTAGTCTGTTTCCTGTTCCTCTTTCTTCTTAGAGTATAATTCCATGGAGTACCAACCCAAATCCTGTGGGGTTCCTGAGGCCTCTCTTCTTTGGCAAGCTCTTAATTCCAGTTTTTGCCCTTTAAGCTCCATGAATTTCAGACTGTCCTCAGCTTCTTAGCCTCTCAGCTATTCATTTGTTTTCCCAGATTTTGGTGCCATAATTCCTCAATGCTTTTAAACAGAATGTTCATAGAGGCAGTATTCAATGGGAGCAACCCAATGCAGATCAACAGCAGAATATGGAAAAATACAGATTATTGTACAAAAGTGAAAATTATTAAATTTCAAGTACATACAACAGTATGGATGAGTCTCCCAAACATAAGGTTGCAGTGTGGTTACACTACATCTAGTCTAGGCAGAATGTTGAATCTCTGTATACTGTAGTTTCTTCATCTGTAAAATGATGTCGGTAATGGTAGCAAACCTGATCAGGTTAAAGTGGAATGTCAGTGAGTTAGTACATATAAAGGCCTTAGAAGAGTTCCTACTATACGGTAAGCACTCAGGAAGTGTAAGCTATTTTTAGTCTCACCCTTCCTTCAGTTCATTCCTTATACTACTGCCAAAGCAACCTTTGTAAAATATGCATCAGACAGTTCATGTCATTGCCCTCCTCAAAGTTATTTGATTTTTTAAAAAATTATTCAAGATAAAATCCAAATTCCTTAGAATGACAGGTCATTGACCACCTTCTACCTTCTCACAGAACTCTCTAGTTTTGTTTGTGTATTCCAACCATACAATACTATGGTGATATCTCAGATTCTCCCCTTAATATCGCAGGAGGTATTTTTTTCTCCCACTTACTTAGACTTTAAAAAATTGTTGAATGTTCTCTTACCCTTTTTCTTTAAATTATTTGAAGCTCCGTTGAAGAGAAAAATCCGCAGAAAGTCGAAGTGGTACTTAGGCACCATAACAAAACGAAGGAGGATTTCACGGGCAAAAGATGATGGCCAAAATGTCGTAGATGACAAAATTGAGAATGATACAGAGGAAAATCAAGACACAAGCGTAGACCACAATGCAGCTGGAGACATAGGGGAGTCTTCAATAGAGGAAAACGAAAAGCAGCAAAATGCCTCTGAAAGCAAAATGGAATTGGGAAATAATTATTCAAGTACTTGTTTTGAAAATCAAGTTGAAGAATCTGGAAAGACTATAGCATGTACAGAATTGAGGAAAGATAAGATCACTTGCAATGGAGATGCTTCTGGCTCTGAGATAGCAGATACTTCTGATGAAAATGAAGCAAAAGGTAAGTCTCAGTCAAGCAACTTACTAATTTTAAAAGATGTTTCATTCAAAGTTCTTAAATAGTTAATTACCATCTCAGTTTACTCCTTTTTCCTTGTCTTTCAGAGTACAGGAGTTAATTAGGGAAAATAGCATTATCTTTAATAACTATTGAGCTAGTAAATCACTGTTGTTAAAAGCACACTACAGCATCAAACAGTAGTTTCCTGCTTAGTAGCTTGTGACCTCGGTCAAGCTTCTTGACCCATCAGCGTCAGTTTTCTCATTTGCAAAATTGGGGTAGATAGTTGCTGGGTAATAAGATATTCTGAGGATTGAATAAAGTAATTCATCTAAAGCATGTAGCAAAGTGCTTGGCTATACAATTTTTAAAAGCTGGCAGGATACCCTCTCATTTTTAAGCAAGATAAGCAGTTTCTTATCCTGTGATTTCTTGCTGAGTGATGTAGAACAACTGTTACCCACCCCCATCATTCCTCTATTCCTACTGTAGGTTTAGCCCAAGGTTATTTATATTTATTCTAATGATCCTGCTCCCAAAGTCTTTCATGTAGAATTGTTTCCTGTCTGCACCTTTTTGGACCTTTGGCATTAGATTTGTTTGGTTTTTGGAAAAGCCAAACATTATTCAGTCTTACAAAGCAAAAAAAGTGTAACAGGGTCAAAAATTTATTTTGGTCAAAAACAAGTATTGACTAAGTTAATGAGACTGGTTTTCTTCAGTGGCTTATATGCTGTAGATAAATCTTTTCCAAGGACTCCCTTAAAATGAGTTCTCGTGTGTTTGAGTAATCTTAGAATGGTCTATTTTAAATGTTAATCCTCTGGCTGTATAATTTAGTATGTTTTGTTTAGGTTTGAAGTTTATTTTTTCTTTTATCATTATCTTTTTTAAAAGGACACTATTTAGTGAGACAGGTACCTGTTTCCATGTCAGGAGATTTGGGTTCTTGTCCTGGCTCTTAGAACAGTTAGGTATGTTGACCATAGAAAAGTCTTCACCTTTCTTTGGCCTCATTTTTCTCATCTCTCAGTGAATAGATTGTTCTAGATCAGGGATAGGCAAACTTTATCTGTAAAGGACCAGATAGTCACAACTATTCAACCCTGCTAGAAAAGCCACATTGACACACATATGTAAAATGGGCATGGTTGTGTTCTAAGAAGATTTTAATTATGGATTAATTAAATCCATATTTAACCTATGCATAGTAGTTTGCAACTCCTATTCGAGATTACTGAAGCCCCTTCCAGCTCTTAAATTCTGAGTTTTATGCCTAAGTAGGAGACAGTCTAATCTGTTGAGGATCCCTTGAAATACTCTTATTTGAGAAAATATTTCTGAAATGTCCTTAATTTTTTTTTTTTTTTTTTTGGCCGCGCTGTGCGGCATGCAGGTTCTTAGTTCCCCGACCAGGGATTGAACCTGTGCCCCCTGCAGTGGAAGCTCAGACTCCTAACCACTTGGACCACCAGGGAATTCCCTGTCCTTAATTTCTGAGTGTGTAAATGGCAGCATCTTAATCTTACAGCAGAGTCAATAAACCAGAACAGGGGTTTGTGTCTAAGTAAATATGTCCTGCTATTTAATCTGCCTAATATTTATTTTAGGTATTATAAAATGTCTATGAAACAAATAATAGTTATTTATTTTTTCATTCTAGAAATGTGTGTTCTGCGAATGACTCGAGCTAGACGTTCCCAAGTAGAGCAACAGCAGCTCATCAGTGTTGAAAAGGCTTTGGCAATTCTTTCTCAGCCTACACCCTCACTTGTTGTGGACCATAAGCAATTAAAAGTATGTAAATTGAAATCATAATGCTTTCATTGTGCAGGTTAGAAACATAACCCACCAAACGAGGGGTTGTAATAGTACATTGCATAAATTTGGCATGTAATAAATAATGATCTTATGAAAGGATAAACTTGGTATAGAATAACTTTCATAAAGGCAGTGGTTGGAGATGGCTAGTATGTTGATATTATTGTTTTTAACATACTTATCTATGTCACTGATCCCATACATTGTTTTTATGACCATTACATATGGCCATTTTAGTTGGTTTTTACTTAACAAAAACATGCAACCGTGGTTAACTATGAGGTAATGGAATATCAAGGTAAGACCAGACTTGAAGAATCACAGAAATTTATCAGTAGTAAGTCCATTTCAGTCATGACAAAAAAACACTGAGTGGATGGAAATTCCTTTTTGTAAGAAAAGAACCCTGACGTGGTGAGGTCATTTATGTACTGTCTCTTTTTATTTCACATAACAGAATTGATTATAATGTACTCATAGTGCCATAAAATATTCTGCAAAAATGTTGCCTTTTTTCCTGTTAGTCTAATTTGAGATTATTTTTAAATTTGTCTCTAGTGATGTATGGCTAGAATTGAAATTGGCAACCTCCTCAGCTGTAGTTTTTAGGATGAGAGGCCAGAGTCATAGAATGTTGATAACATTAACTTACAGCTGAATGTCAGAGTCATTATCAGAGGCTGCAGTGTCTCATTAGATGACTTGGCCTGCCTTCTCTCTGGCTTATATTCTAAAAATGCCCCCACATCTTCAAAATTAAAATATCTCAGGGAATTGCTCTCACATATGTAACACTTACGTTTTCTTTTAGAATCTTTTGAAGACTGTTGTTAGAAAAAGTCAAGAATACAATATTTCTCAGTTGGAAAATTTGTATGCTGTAATCAGCCAGTGTATTTATCAGCATCGCAGGGATTATGACAAAACAACACTTATTCAGGTAAACTAATATATATAAGTTAACACATTATAAAAATTTTTAAATACCATTTTTTAATGTGTGGATTATGGATTATTTCTAGGTATAACTGTGTTCTGTGCTTTTTTAAATCTAGTCCTTAAATTAGTTTGTGTTTCTTTAATAAGCAATGGAACACTGTAGTATCTGTAAACTATGAAAAATCTATTTTGTTTGTATATTGATGAAGATATATAGTTCCTTTTTAAGACAGACTTAACATAGACCTATTTGTCTTTACTTAATCCTGCTTTACAGTGGGCATTCAAGTACTAATGTTTAAAAATAGAGTTTGGCTGATACCTATATAGTATTTTATATATATATATATAACTGGTATCTACTATATACCTATTAGCATGTAATATATATAGTATTTATTATATCTAATAAAGTATACTATGGTACCTACACAGAATAATATATATGTAACAGTAGTACCTACAAAATATAAAGTATTAATATCTATATGTACACCAGTGCCTTGATTAATAACTGTATGAATTTAATGTAAGATGAAAGCATCTCAGACTTACTTCAAAGAGGTTTAAATAATGAAGTCCCATCAGTGATACCAGTCTATGTGATAGTCATAAACACTGGACAAAGTTTCTGTTTCACTATCAGATATATACATGGATAATAATATCCTTAAGGTTGTTTACTGCAAAAAAAAACCCCAGCAATGGAGTCATGTTTCTTTGATTTTTTCCATATTGAAACTTACTATTTTTCCTTCCTACCATTTATCTAGAAAATGGAGCAAGAAATAGAAAACTACAGTTGTTCCAGATCATGAGGTTATGGTACCAAATATTCTTTATATTCCGTTCCTATTTAATTCACCTTTGTCATGCTGACATAACTGATGCAAGATGAAATCCTGTATCTTTAAGGAAAAGATTAAAATAGTAAATAAAAATATTTAAACTTTTCTGGTATTTATGTACATGTGTAAGATAAGTTACAGAGATAACTGATAAATATTGGAATGTTCATTGAGTCACTGTAGTATAGTATTCCTGTGCTTATCAGTAGTTAAAGTGTGGCCAACTCTTAATAAAGTTATTTTGATAACTAATGTTTATGGCACTTAAGAGTAATTAGTGGGCTTCCCTGGTGGCGCAGTGGTTGAGAATCTGCCTGCCAATGCAGGGGACACAGGTTCGAGCCCTGGTCTGGGAAGATCCCACATGCCGCGGAGCAACTGGGCCCGTGAGCCACAATTACTGAGCCTGTGCGTCTGGAGCCTGTGCTCCGCAATAAGAGAGGCGGTGATAGTGAGAGGCCCGCGCACCGTGATGAAGAGTGGCCCCGGTTTGCCACAACTAGAGAAAGCCCTCACACAGAAACGAAGACCCAACACAGCCATAAATAAATAAATAAAGCAAATTGTCAACAAGTAAAAATAAATAAACACTATTATATTTAAGGGCAGTCTGTTCCTTTAAAAAAAAAAAAGAGTAATTAGTGACATTGACATTCTTTTGTTTTAAGCACTTTTAATTTTATCCTTCCTAAAAATAGTTTATTGTGTCAGACTAGAAACTTATTTAACCATTGTCTCTTTGCCATCCTTTGTCATCTTTGTTTTCTTCAATGCCCATCTCCCATCTGCCTTTAGCGTCCTCGCCTGTTCACTTAAAAGCTAGTGTTCGAGTAGTGATTTGCAGGAGGGCCCTTGAACAACTTCTAGCTGCACCACAATTCTGTACTTGAAGGTCAAAATTAATGCTTTTTAGATAAACATTTTTTATAATTCTCATTTGGATTAATAAAAAATTTTAAATATTTTTCGGTTTACTTTTATGATATATACAACAAATGTATTAATGACTACTTTGTTAAACATCTTTTTAATAGCACGAAATTTTTATATTTGAAAACTATTTATATCCTTCTAAATGTGTTTAGGTTGTATTCTATAGATACCTTTTATATACAATTATGTAAATATTATAAATTTTGTATTAATGATACCAAAAATACATTTCTTTCTTAAAGAAATAAAAACATTCACTGCCATGCATATTCACTCCCTTCCCCCCCTGCCCGTGTTTTTCCTTTTTAGGAGACATTCTACTATTAGTTTGTGAAATAGCTTCTGTTAGAAACTTCTTTTGAGGGGAATAGGGGATAATGATCTCATATGAGAGATTCTGGATTCTAATACAGTTTCTGAGTTAAACTGCCTTTTGTTGTCATTTTATCTGGATATTGTATTTAAAGCCTTCTAAAACTCAACTCAGATACCTTAATTAGTAGATACTGTCTTATGTAATGCGTGATGCAATGCAAGTCACTGAAAACGTTTAAGTACCTGTATATTCCTGGATTCGCATACACACACACGTACTCATTTTTAGTGAAGTTTATTATAACTTATTCTAGATGCATTTTTTATAACTAGGATTTTATTTTATATTTATAGCTTCTGTAATAAATTTTAAAGGTGAAAATTGCTTCTCAATGTTGTTTCTGTTTCTTAATTATTTTAAAATAATTCAGTGCAAAACAGTTGCAAAAATCTGTTTTATTACTGTGCATAATTTAAAATGCTGTTGACACTGAAATGTGTATATTCTTTAGCTACAAAGACTAATCTGCTTCCTGTCCTTTTCATGACATACTGTCTGCAGACGTGGGAAGTAATATATCTACATTCCTATGTAGACTTTCAAAACCATGCTGAAATTGCAAACCTAGAATTTTTTTTCTCATTTTTTTGCTTAAAAGTGCAATCAGGCTATAGTAATTAGGCAAGAAAAAGAAATAAAAGGCATATTCACAGATGATCTTATATATAGAAAATCCTAAAGAATCCACAAAACATCGGTTAGAGCCAATAAATACCGCAAAGTTTCAGGATAGAATATCACATAAAAATCAGTTGTATTTCTGTATACTAGCAATGAACGATCCAAAAAAGGAAACTAAGAAAGCAGGTCCATTTACAATAACACCTAAGACAGTGGAACACCTAGGAATGAACTTAACCAAGGCAGTGTAAACTTGTACACTCATGAGTAAAAAATGTTGCTGAAAGAAATTAAATGAGATCTAAATAAATGGAAAGAGATCCTGTATTCATGTATTGGAAGACTTAATGTTGTTAAAATGGCAATGTTCCCCAAAGCAATCCGCAGATTCAGTGCAATACCTTTCAAAGTCCCAATGGCCCTTTTTGCAGAAATGGGAAAGTCAGTCCTAAATTCATAACGGAACTGCAAGGGACCCTGACTGGCCAAAACAATCTTGAAAAAGAAGAGAAAGTTGGAGGACTCATACTTTCTTTATTCCAAAACTTACACGAAGTTACATTCACAAAACAGTGTGGTACTGGCATAAAGGACAGACAAATTTAAGAGCTAAAACTATAAAATCCTTAGAAGAAAACATGACCTGGAATTTGGTGATGATTTCTTAAATATGGCACAAAAAATACTCTAGCAACTAAAGGAAAGTTGGATAAATGGTATTTCATCAAAATTCAAAACCTTCATACTACTTCTGCAGATAGTATCTATACTATAATTATTATATAATTATGTAATTTAATATGATACTATCTTAAAACTCAACAAGAAAAAGACAATCCAGCAACAGATGTTTCTGATGACTTAACAGTTTTGAGGAGTACTGGTCAGGTATTTTGGAAGATCTCCCTCTGTTGGAATTAGTCTGTTTTTCTCATGATTAGACTGGGATTATGGGTTTTGCGGAGGAAGATCACAGAAGTAAAGTGATCATATCAAGGTTACTTACTATCATGGTGAGTTATGACTGTTGATTGACCTTGATCACCTGGCAGAAGCAGCGTTTCTCAGGTTTCTCCATTGTAAAATTACTCTTTGGGTACTGTGCTCTGGAGGAAGGTCACTGTATACAGCCCAGTCTTAAGGAACGAGAAGTTATGCTCCCCCTTCGCCTTTTTTTTTTTTTACTGTTTCTATCAGGGATCCCTGTAAGTGGACACCGTGGGATCAACTGAGATTATTTCAGTCTCACTTATCTTCTCTTCAGTACAACCTCCCTGCCACATAACACAAAGAATACATTTTTGCTCAAAGTAATGCAATTGAGAGATTTCCCCATAATAAGAGGGACTTTATTAGGACTGAGTGTAAGGTAACTACTTGCTAGAGATACTATATGTGGGGGTAAAAACTCTATTTATTTTTTACTGACGTAGAGTTGATTTACAAAGTTATGTTAGTTTCTGGTGTAAAGCAAAGTGATTAAGTTATATATATATTTCTGTGCATCTGTGTTTCCTTTTACCTGGTGCCTGGAAAAAATTCATATTTATAGTTTTTCATATAAATTCATATTTCATATAAATAAATTCATATTTATAGTTTTAAAATATATTTATATATTATTATATGTATTAAATATATATATAAGCAGAGAAGGGCAGAAAATGCTCTCACCCCTTTCCTTCCAGAGACCTTTCCTAGAAATTGTGCACACTTCCCTTTTTTATCTCACTGGCTGGAACTTAGTCACATGGCCCCATTTTGTTGAGAGAGAGAGAGAGGGAGAGGGAGGGAGAAAGGAAATAGCTGGAATTCCAGAAGCTATCTTGGACTGTGAGGTGACCTTAAAGATGGCAAGATTCAGGGACTATAATATTTTTAAATTCAGGACTTGTTGCTTATAGGAAGTAACAACTGAAAAAGTAAGGAGCCACTGAGTCCTTGAGCACACAAGTGGCATGGTCAAATGGACTTGAAAGCTTTTCTTAGATGGTCTAGAAAAGTGACAGGCTAGAGGCAGGAAAGTCGAAAGAAAGACTTACAAGGCATGTTTGTAAAGGCTTAGTAAGACCTTGATTAGTAGTACAGTGCATATTAAAGATAATTCCATAGTTGTATACATAAGCCCCCTGGGGATTGGTGGGGATATTCACAGTAATACAGAAAAGTTGCCAGTTTCAGAGATGAGTTGAATACAATTAAAAACATTTTGATTTTCAGGTAATATGGGGAGGCAGAAGACAGTACAGTCTTTTTTTTTTTTTTTAACGTAATTGATTTTTTTTTTTTCTTTTTTTTGCGGTACGCGGGCCTCTCACTGTTGTGGCCTCTCCCGTTGCAGAGTACAGGCTCCGGACGCGCAGGTTCAGCGGCCGTGGCTCACAGGCCCAGCCGCTCCGCGGCATGTGGGATCCTCGCGGACCGGGGCACGAACCTGCGTCCCCTGCATCGAGGCGGACTCTCAACCACTGCGCCACCAGGGAAGCCCCCGAGAGTACAGTCTTTGTAAGTCCATATTTTGAACATAATTGTTGTGGCAGGCTGAAAAACGGCCACCAGAAAGATATCGTCATCCTAATCCCTGGAACCTGTGAATGTTTCCTTCTATGGCAAAACAAAAAAGGAAAGGGTTCTTTAGATATAATTAAGGATCTTGAGATGGGCAGATTATTCTCGATTGTGTGGACCCTAAATGCAATTATGTATCCTGATGAAAGGGAGACAGAGGGAGATTTTAAAGAGAAGACAGTGTGACCATCAAGTCAAAACTTGACATCAGGGACTTCCCTGGTGGCACAGTGGTTAAGAATCTGCCTGCCAATGCAGGGGACACGGGTTCGAGCCCTGCTCCGGGAAGTTCCCACATGCCGCTCTGAGCCTGCGCTCTAGAGCCCGCGAGCCACAGCTACTGAGCCCACGTGCCACAACTACTGGAGCCCGCATGCCTAGAGCCTGTGCTCCGCAACAAGAGAAGCCACCGCAATGAGAAGCCCACGCACCGCATCAAAGAGTAGCCCCTGCTCACCGCAACTAGAGAAAGCCCGTGTGCAGCAATGAAGACCCAGCACAGCCCAAAAAAAAAAAGAAAGAAAGAAAGAAAGAAATTGACATCATGTGGCCACAAGCAAGAAAATGCTGGCAGCCAGCCACCAGAAGCTAGACAAAGCAAGGAACAGATTCTCCCCTCGTTCCTCTAGAGGAGTGCAGCGCTGCCAACATTTTGATTTTGGCCTAGTGATATTGATTTTGTACTTTTTGCCTCCAGAATTGTAGGAGTTATAAGTAAATGATGGTGAGAGGGGCTTCCCTGGTGGTGCAGTGGTTAAGAATCCGCCTGCCAGTGCAGGGGACACGGGTTCGAGCCCTGGTCCGGGAAGATCCCACATGCTGCGGAGCAACTAAGCCTGTGCTCCGCAACAAGAGAAGCCCTCAGTGAGAAGCCCGCGCACCTCAATGAAGAGTAGCCCCCGCTCGCCGCGACTAGAGAAAGCCCTCACGCAGCAATGAAGACCCAACGCAGCCAAAACTAAAGTAGAATTAAAAAAAAAAAAATGATGGTGAGAAAGAGCAACTCATCTCCCCTTGAGATGCGTCTTCCTCAGAAGATGAGGTGATCATAGGAGAGTAAGATGAGGAAGGAAATTAAAGAGGTTCTGAATCAATTTTATATGAAGGGGAATTTCTCACCTTGGAATAGGAGTGCTACAAGTTTCAAAGCAAAAGGAAGGAGGTTTCTGCATTTTAAAAAAATGTTTGTTCAGGGAGAAGGGCATGATTGGAATAGGGCATAGCTGGCTGCTAAAATGCTTCTTCCAACTGCACTCACTAAGGGGACGAGTGACTGCCTTTTTGCTGAATCAAATGTGCACTTCTTGGTCTTTTTCTTACTCTACTTCTCAGCACCATTCTATGTGATAGAACACGTATATGTTTTGAAACAATTTTTTTCTCCTGCCTGTTGGACACTACACCCATGTGGTTTTCTTTCCAGATTCCAGAGCTGCTCCTTTGTTTTTTTGTTTTTTTTCCCCTTGTGGTGGTCTTCTTTCTCTACCCTTACTCTTCATGTTGTTCTCTAGAGCTTGGTGCCAGGCTCTCTTTTCACTCTGCACTCTCTCCACATGGTGTTCCTTGCTCTTAAGGCTTTGAATATCACCTGTATACTACCAACTACTCCCAAATTTATATCTCCAGGCCGTATCACTTTTCTGAACTAAAGGCCAATATTTCTTGATCTTTCCCTGAAACCTGCTGCTCCTCCAGAGTTCCTTTTATTAATAAATGCCGCTAGCATCCATCCCAATGCCAAAGCCAGAAACCTCAAGCTTCCTTCCCCTTCAGCTTCCAGTCCATTGCCAAGTCCTGATTTTCTGCCTCCCAAATATCTCTCAATTCTTTCCGCTTCCTCTAGTAGCTCTCTCAACCCACTGAAATCACACGCCTGCACTACTGCAAGAGCCTCCTGATTGGTCTGGCTTCTAATCTTGCCCCCTGCCATCCGTTCTCCACTCAGTAGCCAAAATATTCTTTTAAGGAACTCAAATCTGATACCATCATTTTTTCATACTCAGTGTTTCCCATTGCAGATCTTTGTTATGGCCCCTGCCTGCCTCTCAGCTTCCTCTCTCCACTCCTCCTCTGGCTCACGACACTTTAGCCACAATTAGACTTTTTTCACTTCTTTTTTCCTACCTCTGGGCTATTTCATGTATTGTTCCCTTTGTCTAGAATGCCCTTCCCTTCCCCAGTGCATGTCTAACTCCTACTCCTATCCTTTACTTCTCAGCATGAAAGTAACTGTTTTAGAGAAGTTTTCCTGACCCCCCTCAATCTAAATGCAGTTTCCTATGTTAATCTATCATTTAATCTCTAATAGTCTTACATGACACTTACAATTTTTGCTGTATATTTTCTACTGTTTATTTAATGTGTATCTCACCACAGATCATAGGCTTTTTAAAGTCAGGAGCTAAGTTTGTTTCGTTTTTATGATTATAGACCTAGCACTTACATAATAGGTTCATGGTTGACAATAAATAATCAGTTGACTTAATGATTGTGTAATGGATAAGCAGAGCAGAAGATCTGGGAGCAGAATAGGAAGATAAGAAGTTGTTAGAAATAGAGGCCCAGGGGGGCTACGGTAAGGGGAAGCCTACACTTCAGAAAAGGAGAGGGATCTAGCTAATAGCATCTAATTTTTAGAAAGATAAAATCAGGTTTATATTTTTAGAAGCTGCTTCTGTTAGATTTATCCAATTTCAAGGCTATAAAAAGAGCAGATTTTCACTTCAATTTGCTGGTAGTTAATTGTCCACATATTGGGCACCCTCATGAGATTGAAACCCATCTAATTAACGATTGTATATTCTTAGCTTTGCATAGTCAGAATAAAGAAACTGAATACAGAAACTGAGGTTTAGATTAGGTAATTTATTCAATTTCACACGTAAGTGGGAGAAGCAGGACTCCACTAGGTCTGTTTGATCGAAATCCATGTTCTTAGTCACTTTCCCTGAACACATACTGTAGGTGCCCTACTCATAGGCTCTTGGCATTCAACATTCTGGTATATGCCATGGTTGGCAACCTGCAAATATCTATAACCCCACCTGAGGGTGTTCTCATGATCCATGCTGGATGTAGGCTGGAAGTGACAGGAAGTTAACATCCCTGGGAATAGCTGCCAGCCACACAAAAGTAGGAGTCAGTGAATAATACCCCAGCTCCCTTGCCCCTTGGGTGGGACAACTCTGAGGTGTGTTCTACACTTTGTCTCTAAGTTCTCCATGGAGGTTGAGCCCTAGGTCTCAGAGCAACAACCTGCTTGAAACTGACTCTGTTAGCTTTCTTCCCTTCTCTGTCTCACTTCACTCCCCTGCCTGTACTTCTTGGCATCACCTCCCAAATAACCACTTACATCCTTTACTCCAAGTCTGCTTTAGGAAGAATCCAACATAAGACACTCGCTCCATTTATAAAGTAAAGGAGAACATGTGAAATGCCCCAACAATAGCTATAAATTTTTTTTAGTTTTCTCCACTATTATTGAACCTCACAAACCAACATTAATTTCCTCAATATTTATTGTGATAGCCTAAACAATTTTATTTTCAAATTCCTTCCCATTTTAAAGATTGTCTTAGTTATCTTGTAGCAATGTTAAATTATGTTTTTACTCTGTTTTTAACAGGAAAAATCTGGAAGCTTCATGTTTAGGCTATGTAATTTTAGTATGCAAAGGTTGGAATTGAAATCACTATATTTGAGCAATCAACCCTGCCAACATCTGAGCTCTGGCTGAGAGTCAGAGAATAGCACTTAACATGCAGTGAGAGGACTCTTGGAATACTACTACCTTCAGAGCACATGCCAAATCAAAATGATTTAAACGTCCAAAAGATATGGGACTAAAACATTTAATGGATCAAAAAGTGCCAAACATGGGTACCCTGGACATGCAGACATTGTGAGCTACAAGTACCATTGTGAAACTTCAACTGGCTTAAAGATTGACTTGGGGAGAAGGCGGGTGTTGCTCATTGCAATAGATAATGTATTCATGAAATAATTTGGAAACTGATTACGTGTGATGAATCCTAATTATAGCTATTTACTGTGGTGAATATTTAAGAAAATCAGGGTCTTAAAAAAAGACACTAGCATCTGCTTTAATTATTTAGGAAGAAAAATAAGTTACCCCCCAATCTTATGTTCTGTAATTATTTTTTACATTCAGTTTACGTGTTTTATATTTAGGACCACAGCATATGTCCCTTTTCTGTTTCTTCCTTAAATTTTCCTTAAGACTCCTTCCCCAACCCATCAAGGAGAAAATGTAAATTACCACCATCACTCAAATAAATTCCCTGGTTTCTTCTGAACCTTCACCTCACAGCTGTTGCATGAAGTATAATCACTAAAGTACTAGCTAAATGAAATTGTCTATCCAAAATGACAGTTTTCTAATATTCTTATACCAAATAACTTTTCAGGAGAAGAAACAGATTATTAAACACATTTTTTTTCCATCTAAAAATAGCTGATCTGGAAATACAACAAAATGCTAATAGTGGTTAGGAAGGGAGAAGCATGAATGAATTCTTATCTTTCTTAAGTTTCTGTGAAGTGATTATTTTATATTGTCCCGCTACTGTCTTTGGGCAAATAGTTCTCAGAAAAGTTGTTAAAAGTCTGCAGATCTTATCTGTGTGATCAGAAAGGAGGTATTCAACCTTTGGGTACATGCATAATATAAGCATAGCATTATATCACCTCGCTGGCTGCAAACTGCGTACCTCTCACCCAGCTATGAAACAGGAGGGAAATGTGAAAGGAAGAAGTAAATTACAAAATACCTGAGCTACAAAGTAACTGAAAAGTTAACAATGAGAAATCCAAGCTAATTGGCCTACATTTTCAATTTATAGCATTCATAATTAAAATGAGATAATGATAGTTAAACTACATTACAAATGACAAGACACAAAATGAAGATGTTATTAGGATATTTTAATTGTAGTCATGAGGGCAGGGACTATGTGTCTTGTCCAATTAATATTTGCTGAATTTATATATTTATGTATGTATCCTAATACCTATAAGGCATTAGGGAGATTTTTTTAAAAAAAGAATGAGATATGGTCCCTGCCCCCTAAGGAATGTGTAATATGGTGAAATTACATGTTAACACACCCAAATTGCCTCATACCTCACCAAAGAATATGGGTTTGCCTTTACCTTATCCTCCATGGCACAGAAGCACAGACTGTAGGCTTCACTGTGCAGTGGAGAAGCAGAGACTGTGGAGTCAAACATGGGCTTCAATCTTCTTGAAGATGTTCTCCAAAAAGAAGCCTTTTGTTACAGTAACATGGCAGAGACATTTACCGCTCACCAAAATGTCCTTGTGCTCCCTCACATTTCCTGTGACTAGGGCTGATCAAAGAGCTCTAAGCAGAAGTGCTATGTGTCACTTCTAAACCAAAGCATTTAATAGCTGGCAGAAATCTCTCTTCCCTCTGCCTCGGCAACCTAGAAGGGTATTCCAAATGATATAGCCAAAGAGAGGAAGCAGCCTGGATCCCTGAGTCACTTTTTGGTAAACATTGCCCCGGAGAGTCACTAAGAGCTATAAGAAACCTTGATGAATAATGAATAAATCGTTATATGTTAAACAGAGGGTATTTGGGTTTGTTACAGCAGCATCGCCTAGTCTGTTCTGATAAATAGAGATAATACGTTCACTTGATGATTGGTGAGCCAGTGATGGAAGAATCAGTATGAAGGCAAGACTATGAGATCTGCTTTTTAAAAGCAGCCAAGGTATTCCCTGGTGGCGCAGTAGTTAAGAATCCGCCTGCCAATGCAGAGGACAGGGGTTTGAGCCCTGGTCCGGGAAGATCCCATATGCTGCGGAGCAACGAAGCCCATGCACCGCAACTACTGAGCCTGCGCTCTAGAGCCCGCGAGCCACAACTACTTTAGCCTGCACGCCTAGAGCCCATGCTCCGCAAAAAGAGAAACCACTGCAATAAGAAGCCCGCGCGCCACAACGAACAGTAGCCCCCACTCACTGCAACTAGAGAAAGCCCTCGCGCAACAACAAAGACCCAACACAGCCAAAAGTAAATATATAAATTTGTTTAAAAAATTAAAAGTAGCCAAAACTGCTGTGTCTTTCTGTGCTGATTCACTTCACAACAGTGAAAAAGGCCTGACCAACCTCCAGACCTAGACAGGCCCCTGTTACCCAATATTTAAACCCAAATAAACTTTTGGCCTCCACAACTTTTGGGATTTTATCAAAGCAAACAAAGACCCAACGCAGCCATAAATGATAGGTAGACAGGTAGATGGATAGGTGGATGGATAAAATCATTAGAGAAGTTTTGTTTTGTTTTGTTTTGTTTAAGTTATTTATTTGGCTGTACCGGGCCTTAGTTGTAGCATGCGGGATCTTCCTTGCAGCACGTGGAATCTTTAGTTGTGACATGTGGGATCTAGTTCCCTGACCAGGGATGGAACCTGGTCCCCCTGCATTGGGAGCACGGAGCCTTAGCCACTGGACCACCAGGGAAGTCCCTGTGAAGCTCTTTTTTTAAAAAAAAAAAAAAAAAACACTGGACACATGCATGTCTTTTTTTCTTTAACAAATTTATTTTATTTATTTATTTTTGGCTGTGTTGGGTTTTCATTGCTGTGCACAGGCTTTCTCTAATTGCATCAAGTGGGGGCTACTCTTCATTGCGGTGCACAGGCTTCTCATTGCAGTGGCTTCTCTTGTTGCAGAACATGGACTCTAGGCACGCAGGCTCCCAGTAGTTGTGGAGCGCAGGCTCAGTAGTTGTGGCTTGCAGGCTCTAGAGAGCAGGCTCAGTAGTTGTGACGCACAGGCTTAGTTGCTCCGCGGCATGTGGGATCTTCCTGGACCAGGGCTCGAAACTGTGTCCCCTGCATTGGCAGACAGATTCTTAACCACTGTGCCACTAGGGAAGCCCTGGGAAGCTATTTTTTTAAAAAAAAATAATACCTGTATCCCACCCTAAAACAAATAATCAGAATCTGTGGAGGTGAGGCTGGGGCAGATGGTTTTTAAAAGCACCACGTGATTCTGTTGTCCAACCAGGGTTGAGAACTATTGCCTTAGGCAATGTGTAGGCAAAATATTTGATTACACATAATTTAAAATAAAGCCTTCATCATCGGGCTTCATCATCATCTTAATAATAGAAAAAAAAACTTCAAACAATACAGAGAATGGCCACTTTTTCACAGACTTGGAGCTTTAAAAAAGGCTTATTTATAAATGACAGACACGGAGTCAATAAGTAGTTACTAGATGCTGTCGGGACTGAAGGACCTTCTGATAAGCCCAGCGATGTTGCAATGGAAAGAACAGGCTCGAGATACCATTTATGTTGTTTATAGTGATGACTGTTTTTCTGCTGTTATGGGCTGAATTGTGTCTCTCTCTGAATTCATATGTTGAAGTCCTAACCCCAGTACCTCCTAATTTGTATCTGGACGTAGAGTCTTTGCAGAGGGAATTAAATTAAAATGAGGTCATTAGGGTGGGCCCTAATCCTATATGATTGGTGTCCTCATAAGAGGAAGTTGAACACAGACACGTACAGATGGAAGATGATATGAAGACACTGGGTGAAGATAGCCATCTGCACGTCAAAGAGAGAGACCTGGGACAAATCCTTCCCTTACAGCCCTCTGAAGGAACCACCCCTAACAACGCCTTGATCTCGGACTTATAGCCTCTGGAACTATGAGAAAAATAAATTTCTGTCACCCAGCCTGTAGTACTTTATTACAGCAGCCATAGCAAACTAATATACCTGTGTTATAGCTAAAGTGTGTGGTAGGTTTTTGGTGAGTGGGTGGGAAAAATAGCCACCCTGCCTCTGTTTTATTAAGAGATGTTCAGAGAGAAGATGGGGTTTTTGTAAGGTTCTTGAAGTTGAGTACTTCGAATATTTGATAGGAAGGTAGTTTTAATTAGAGAAGGCCAGGAAATGTGAATCATTGTGTCTTCTGGCTCAAAGCCGCTGTTGCCCACATAAAGCTGCCCTTTTCCCCCACAAGAGTGCCTACCCCTCCTGCCATGGCAGATTGGACTAAGCTGACCTTTCAAGAAAAGATGTGCTGGACCAATCAGATTCTCTCTTTAGATTTTGGAATTGCAACACTGAGAACCAGACCATTTAGCTCTAATGAACAGAGTTGAAAGTCATATTGGACTCCCTGGCCAAGGCCACTTGGCTGGGCCATATTCTAGAAGAGTCTTAAAAGGTGAGTCAAGGGAGGAGAGGATAAAGTAGACATGCAGGGACAAACAGTAGATTTGACTTCTTTAGCGGCATAAGACTTTAAAAACAGGGACGCAATGCGAACACATATATATGGAATCTAAAAAAAAAAAAAAACGGTACTGATGAACCTAGTGGCAGGGCAGGAATAAAGATGTAGACATAGAGAATGGACTTGAGGACACGGAGGGGCGGGGTGGGGAAGCTCGGGTGAAGTGAGAGTGACATCGACATATATACACTACCGAATTAAAATAGATAGCTAGTGAGAAGCAGCAGCATAGCACAGGGAGATCAGCTCGGTGCTTTGCCATGACCTAGAGGGGTGGGATAGGGAGGGTGGGAGGGAGGCTCAAGAGGGAGGGGACATATGTATGCATATGGCTGATTCATTTTGTTGTACAACAGTAACTAACACAGTATTATGAAGCAATTATAATCCAATGAAGATCTATTTTTTTAAGAAAGTTACATTGGAAAAAAAAACAAAAACAGACGCATTGCATGTTCTCACTCTAGTATTACTTTCTAGTTGGGTGTTCCCCTAGGGTTGTTTGTGTCCTAAGATTTCAGGTCAAAAACTAATACCTTTTTTGCAGAAGTAGTGTTGACATAGCCACTAACTTTTTGGTGGAAATAGAGTACACACCAATGAATGACCCAACCCAGATGACACCATGATTTTTTTCTTTTTTTTTTTGCGGTACACGGGCCTCTCACTCTTGTGGCCTCTCCCGTTGCGGAGCACAGGCTCCGGATGCGCAGGCTCAGCGGCCATGGCTTACGGGCCTAGCCACTCTGAGGCACGTGGGATCTTCCCGGACCGGGGCATGAACCCGTGTCTCCTGCATCGGCAGGCGGACTCTCAACCACTGCGCCACCAGGGAAGCCCCGACACCATGATTTTTTAAAGTGTATCAACATATTACTCTCTGAATAAATACTGGGAAATCAGTTTTTCCTGTTTTTCTTGTTTTGCATCTATAATCTTTATATATGGACTTATGTTAGTTACAGAAATAGGGGAGGAGAAGAGTGGGGAGGGCATTTACCAAAATACTTACTTGTTAATAAAATTAACTTATTTTTACTGTTCTTATCAATTACATTATTATTTTCACAAAACAAGCCCTAAGAGGAATAGGAAATGACTTGACCTTAAATTGACTTTGAAAGTTTGTGCAGTCTGAACTAGCTTTAAGCAGGAATGTTTTTGTTCACCTTCTGAATGTAGCCATTAGAGGGACTTCCCTGGAGGCGCAGCGGGTAAGAATCCACCTGCCAATGCAGGGGACACAGGTTCGATCCCTGAACCGGGAAGATCCCACATGCTGTGGAGCAACTAAGCCCACAACTACTGAGCCCACGCACCGCGTCTACTGAAGCCCGCGTGCTCTAGAGCCCGTGCTCCGCAACAAGAGAAGCCACCACAGTGAGAAGCCTGCGCACCACAACGAAGAGTAGACCCCCGATCGGCGCAACTAGAGAAAGCCCGCACGCAGCAACAAAGACCCAAAGCAGCCAAAAAAAAAAAAAAAAAAAAAAAAAAAAATCGTTTGAAAGTAGCCATTAGAGAGAGTAGTGGGAGTATTTGACTAGGGCTAAATTTTCAGGTTCACCTAGCTCTAGTTAAAAGTGTCTCAGTTTGATGTCTTTTTGGCTGATCTGTTTCATGGTAGCATGTTTTTTAGAAACCTTTTCACCAAAAGTAGAAAAAGGAAAAATAATAACAGAAGGAAACAACTTCAATAAGTAGTGGTGGAAGTCTATTCCTCTTCAGATGACACCAGTGTTTAGAACTTTTGATTCAGAGCTTTTCATTTCCTACAAATATTTTTTTTCACTGTTCCAAAGGTAGAAGTGGCTCTGAATAGCAAAAATTCTGTGCTTTTTAAAACCTGCTGGACAACTTCTCATCTCTAAGAGTACTGAAGTTTTGCCACACCAGACTGTGTATGACAAATCACAAAACATATGCATAAAGAAATCTAGACTCTTCTAATTGTGCCGATCCGTGGGTGAAAAACTTACTTCTGGAGCCACACAGCTGTTGAAATCAGTCATATTTACAATTTTTACAAATGAGTTAATTTTAATAAAAACAAGTTACTCTGTGAACATGATCTCTAAACAGATTTATGTGGGCTGGCACAATCTGCTATGCTAAACATATATTCATATTGCTTAGGTCTGCAACCAGTTTTTTGCTTTGGGGGTTTTTGGGTTTTTTAATTTTTTTTGTTTTTTTGAGTGGTGATGATAACAGTCTTGCTTTGTACAAGGATACAAATAATTGGCAGCAATTCAGCTAAGGACACTGTTCTCAGCACTGAGCTGCTGAAATTGTTTTCCTGGACAGAACTGCCCTCTGGGCATGGCCCTAAATTGGGAGGACTCTGGGCTGCTGGCACTGGGCAGTGAACCAGGCAGACAGCTTATAGACAGAAGAAGATGACTATAAACTGATGCTAAATAAGAGGAGGGGGAGGGGGAGGGGGAGGGGGAAGGGGAGGATGGGTCGGAGGAAAGGAAGAAAGGAAAAAAGGGTGGGAGAAGGAGAGAGAGGAAGGGAGAGGTGAGATTTACATTCATTAGTCCATACCCTTAAGGGGTCTCTATGTATTTCTCCTTGATCTTTCTGACTGCCCACATTGCTTGAGGTTTTTATGCTCATGTATTTTGCTTGGTTGTTAGACTGTAATCTCCTTGAAGACAGAAATATTGCCTGACTCAGCTTTGCATCTTCCACAGTGCCTGGTGCTCAAAAAACTAGTTGTTAAATGCATGAACAAAAGAATAAATTTCCATATCTAAAGCCTTTCCTTTCCTTAGAGATAAATCCTAAGCAGTTCTCAGTGGGCACAGCAGTGCCCCTAGGGGGCATATTGAAATTTTGTTGGGGCAGTTTTTGTACTGTAGTTCTCGTATTGGTGCCAGTGTTTTTCCATAGTGAAAAACACGTTATTATTTTTATTGATATTAGTATAGTATTTTTAATAAATTTATTTATTTATTATTTTTGGTTGTGTTGGGTCTTCGTTGCTGCTTGCAGGCTTTCACTAGTTGCGGCGAGCGGGGGCTACTCTTCGTTGCGGTGCGAGGGCTTCTCTTGTTGCCAAGCACAGGCTCTAGAGCGCGCGGGCTTCAGTAGATGTGGTGCGTGGGCTCAGTAGTTGTGGCTCGTGGGCTCTAGAGCGCAGGCTCAGTAGTTGTGGTGCACGGACTTAGTTGCTCCGCGGCATGTGGGATCTTCCCGGACCAGGGCTCCAACCCGTGTCCCCCTGCATTGGTAGGCAGATTCTTAACCACTATGCCACCAGGGAAGCCCAATATTAATACAGTATTTTAAAAGACATTACTTTCGCTTATTTCACCTTTGTATTATTAGAATATTACAGTGTTTTCTTGCAGATAGTTTACATTATCAATAAATTTAATTCCGGGAGAGTAAAGTGGTGTTAAATTTTTGTTGTGTTGAGTAATATACAGGGTGTTGAGTATGGCAGGATTGAATACTTACGTTTACAAGACTAAGCTTTGCTTGCTTCTGCTTCCACACGTTCTAGGATTCTAGCACGAAACATGCAAGTAAAAGGAAGCTTGTGTACATTGATTTCAACCATCAGGCTTTCACTTTAAGCAACTCCATGTTTTAGGATTCAAGTGGCTCAGTGGAGCGCTGTTGTCAAAGCACAGAGGGTCCGTGACTGGGATGGGGGCTGGGAATGAACATCAGGGCACCAGAGAGTTCTCACACGTCCTGGCCCGTGAATCTATGCAGAGTAGCTTGAAGGGTGAGACGTTTTCTTTTTGCTTTGGTCTGTACTTTTTTCCATTTTAAAAATGATGGGGGTGGGGGCTGCAGAGGGAAGGAGAGAGGTGGGAAGGGGCCATTTTCCCCAAAGCCTGGGTCCTCCGCTGGCCTCTGCGGGGCTGGTTCACATTGACGCCATCTGGATTTGAAGAACACAGCTTGAAGAGAAAACCCTCCAGAAGAGTGACTCGTAAGGGGGAAAAGGAAGATTTTCGGGGAGCAGAGGGCGGCTCCGTCTTGCACCGCGGTTCGAAGTGAAGTTGAACCGAACTTTTGCTGTCCGCGAGTGGAGCGGCTGCTTTTGGTGGAGTAGGAGGCGAGAGGAGGCGGGACGGCAGTTGACAGGAGGTGGGGCTTCGGGGTAGAATCGAGAAGGGTCTCAGGAAGGCGGGGCTTCTGTTGACAGTGGGGGCGGTCTCCCGCCTAAAGGGGCGGGGCTTGGATCGTACTGCCGCCAAATGGGGCTTATGATGACAAGGGGCGTTTCTCACGATCTGTTGGTGACATTAGAAAAGCGGAGCGCTCAAAGGGCAGGGCCACAACTAACTGAGGGCCGGGTGCCTTCTGCATTGACCTGAGTGAAGACCAGGCTTCTGCCAGTAGCGGGCGGAGCTATCACCGGCAAGGGGCGGGGCCACTTCGAGACCTGGAGAAGGCGGGGCTTCTGTTGACATAAGGCGGGGCTTCCGTAGACCTGGGCGGGGCTTCTGTTGACAGAGGGGCGGGACGGTTCCCTACCTCCCGCCGTGAGGCAGAGGCCTGCAGAGGGCCGGGTCGGACCCCAGGGAAGCAGGAGGGTCCGGGAGTGGAGAGCCAGGCACGGAGCGGGGTGGGGGCGCGCGGAGGGCGCGCGCGCGCGCGCACGTGGGAGGGCGTCGCCTGGGCCGGCTCTTCCCCTACCCCCGCTCCCGCCCCCGGTCGGCTGCTGGGGCGCGCGCCTCGCCTCGCACCCCCACCCCCGACTCCCTACGCTCCGCGGAGTTCGCAGAGCTTCCGAAGCCGTGAGCCGACCCGCCGAGCGGTTCCGGGTGTAGGGTTCACAGGTCAAAGTTGACTCCCTGAAGAGTGCAGCCGGTTTGAAATGCAAGATGGCGGCGGCGGGGCTCTGAGAGGCACGGCGGCCCCTGCAGGTAGCTGCGCGAGCGGGCTCCGCGACCAGCGGCCCAGGGCGTCCGGGGCTACGGGTGGGGACCGGCGGCGCAGAGTCCGCGGCGGGCCGGACGGGGGAGGGCGGCCCCGGGGCAGAGACCCCGGAGAGCTAGGCGCGCTCGGCGCGGCGGGTGGCCAGGCGGATGGGCGCGGGGCGTCCAAGTGGCAGGGACCCGGCCTTTCTGGGCCGGGATCGCCGCCAGGGGACAGACCCTGAGCCTCCTTTGCGCTCTCGGGGTCTCTGCGGCCGCGGAAGGAGCTGGGGTGGGCTCTGTAAGGGGAAATTTCAGCCCTCCTGCCTACGAGAGGGCTGAGCAACTTGGGATTGTTGAAGGAAGTGAGGACTGGGTCTCCCTAGAAGGGGGGCAGGCGCCGCAGTGATGGAACACCCTAGCAATGTTGAGGGTCCTGGGGGAGGTCGGGAGCCCTGCCCTGCAGGGGCGTGTGGCCTCGTGGGGACTTAGTCTCCCTGAGAGTCAGGAGAGATTCTCTTGCTGGAGCTGAGCGCACTGGTATTGGGGTTGGAGCCCGGAGAGATCCTTCGGGGAAGGGCTGTACCTCACTTCGGGTAAGGCTGGGCACCCATTTCGGGGCAAGACTCAGAGCTGAGTCCTTAAGAACTATATTAGCTTTTGAGGGAGCCCTGGGACTTAGGGAGAAGTTGATTAGAGAGAATGTAAATGTTATCCGTCCCTTTCAGGAGGGAGAGAGGGAGGCTGACCATGGACCGCTCCAAGCCTTAGGGCCTGAAGGGAACAACCTCCCGGTCTTTGCAGGGAATGAAGGGCTAGGAAGGAGCTGTGAGAGGAAGGGGGTCTAATGGCAGCAAAGAAGAGCCCTGGCGGATGCTCTTTTCCTGCGTATTTACACCAAAGTTCTAGGAAACAGGACTTGAAATTCTTTGTTTCAATACGTCTCTCCCCACCTCTCTGTGGGTAACACTAAGGGAAAAGCAAAACCCTGGAGAAGAAGAAGGAAAACAAAAAAGATAAATTAAAAAAAAAATACAAGAAAGAAAGAAAAAAATAAAATAAAGAGAAGAAAAAGGTTCCGTTGGATATCCTTAGCTTATGTTAGCGCAGGATCCAGCTCTCTGGCAGGTTTCAGTGAGAGACTCGGGTAGGAGAATTAGGAAGCGGGAGAGGGGATGGATAGAGGAGGCATATGGGGAAGAGATTGGGCAGAGCGGGAATTCCACAGGGCTTTTCTGTCATCTCACCCCAGCTCTAAAGAAAAACATGAGAAGAGGCTAATCTTTGTGGGGAGAAAAAAATGTCAGGAAAACTAACTGATAGAGAATTTGTAATGTGTTTAGGTTGGGATTGCATGTAACTTGAAACGAAGAAGCAATTCTCTTGGAGAGTGAGAGGATAGCAAAAAAGGGAAAATCACAGGATTGGGAAATAGAGTAGTTCCCAGTTAGGGAGGAAGAAGCAGCTTTATCCCAGGAATAGTGACTATTTGTTGGGTTGGAGTATATGTTTGTGTATAACCTACATGAGTGCACCTTAAGATTTGTCGGTATTGGTCACTGTTTCTCAGTCTTTGTCTGAAAGCTTTAACTTGTGTTATATGGTGCTACGTGAATTATCCTTGCTTCTGAAAAATCATCCTGAAAAAGTCGTTTGTTTTTATGCCAGTGGTGAGGATGAACAGGATTTGGTGTTAACAAAGATACTGACCCTAGCATATCTCATAGATTTTTAAAAAAAATTTCTTAAGTAGAAATTCTGACTCTTGATTTTAAGCAAAAGAAATGTGAGTGCTGCCAAAAACAATAATGCTGTAACAGGATATAAAAGAAAAAGGGCTTTCATGAATATTTTTTCCTCTTAGTTTTTCCCTTCTTACTCTAAGCATTTTAGGGCTAAGCAGACTAATTTTGTGCAAAATAAGTTGTCAAACCTTGGGTCCTTTCAATATAGAATTGATAGCATTTCATTTATCAAGGACTCTTTTTGTAGAAGAATCTCTTCAAATGCTTTATTTAGTGATCAGGATTAAAATGAAAAAAAAAAGAATTAAAGGAAGACTTGGGTAACTGATGACAGCTCTGATTCATATAGATTTCTTGAACCATTCTAGTATTTTTTAAAACAGCTTTAACGTCTTCAATAGAAATGTTTTTAAAAACACATTTCAAGTATAAACTAGTTTAGAGCTGCATGTTTGGAACATTGTTATTCATGTGTGCTGTTCTTTGGTTTCCCCAAAGTGCACGTAGGTCTAGTTTTATATTCAATTCTGACCAGATTAGGCTGGATGAACCAGAAGGGCATTGCTGCCAGATGGTTTGAAAATATGCTAAGGCTGAAAACATAAATGTGCCTGCGCTGGTGAGCGCTCATTAGTAGATGTCTCTCCCTTATAGTGAGCTGATTATTTCACTGGATTGGAGGACAGTTCACGAATGATGCAGCAATTATTTCACCTTTAATGATACTTGTGTTATAAGTTCTTTTTTTCAATAAATGTGAAAAAAAGTTTTACAATTATTTTATTTATGAACTTGATAGCATAGGTGAGGTGGCTCACCTCACCTGTTTTGGAGATTTTCTCCCTTTTGTTATTATATTTCACATTGAGACTGAAAGGTGATGTTATGATATACTATACATTTTCCTTCTTGTAATGGTAAATAGGCACAAAAATGTGATATTTGGGACTTACTTAAATGGAAGTACTCTTAAAATTACTAAAATGATTACAAGCGTAGCTGAGGAAATAACCTTTTTATGTACGTTGCAGCATTGTGGATTTGGGCTCAAAAGACTCTATTTAGGGCTTCCCTGGTGGCGCAGTGGTTGAGAGTCTGCCTGACGATACAGGGGACGCGAGTTCGTGCCTTGGTCCGGGAAGATCTCACATGCCGCGGAGCGGCTGGGCCCGTGAGCCATGGCCGCTGAGCCTGCGCGTCCGGAGCCTGTGCTCCGCAACGGGAGAGGCCACAACAGTGAGAGGCCCGCGTACCGCAAAAAAAAAAAAAAAAAAAAGGCTCTATTTATTTGAATATTAACAGTTTTGAAATTTCAGTGCCTAAGCTAGTTTTTAATCTAATATCATATTCAGTCAATTCAGGGAGGTGTCCAGAAATATCTATTGCACTGTTTGTGGTAATAGCCAGTATAGCACATTCACTTTTATGTCTAAATTTTTTCTAACTTAAAATCCTCTTAAGTCATCCTATGTAATTTCAAAAGTAATTTAAATTACATTTATTTGAAGGGAAAAAAAACTATGGCACTAGCCTTTGAATAATATCCAGTGTTTCCCTAATATGATTGTATACTGTTGCTCTGATATATTAATAGTTGTAGTCCGTGAGTAACCAGATTTGCATGACTCAGCTGCTGATTAAATTACTAATCAGGATATACATTTGCATTTACATTTTGGAGATCTGTGTTTTATACAGTTAATTTTTTTTAATATAGATTTATTTATTTATTTATTTATTGGCTGCGTTGGGTCTTCCATGGCTGTGTGCAGGCTTTCTCTAGTTGCTGAGGGCTTCTCATTGCGGTGGCTTCTCTTGTTGCGGAGTACAGGCTCCAGGCGCGCAGGCTTCAGCAGTTGTGGCACACGGGCTTCAGTAGTTGTGGCTCGTGGGCTCTAGAGCGCAGGCTCAGTAGTTGTGGCACACGGGCTTAGTTGCTCTGCGGCATGTAGGATCTTCCCGGACCAGGGCTCGAACCCATGTCCCCTGCATTGGCAGGTGGATTCTTAACCACTGTGCCACCAGTGAAGCCCTATACATTTAATTTTTTTTTTTTTTTTTTTTTGGTACGCGGGCCTCTCACTGTTGTGGCCTCTCCCGTTGCGGAGCACAGGCTCCGGACGCGCAGGCTCAGCGGCCATGGCTCACGGGCCCAGCCGTTCCACGGCATGTGGGATATTCCCGGACCGGGGCACGAATCCGTGTCCCCTGCATCGGCAGGCGGACTCTCAACCACTGCGCCACCAGTGAAGACCTATACAGTAAATTTTTAAAGTAAATATTTATGTAGGTTGCCAGGTTTTGGTCTTAAAGGGTACTTAATCTTTTCAGTTTATATAATCAGTATCCCATAATGTATTTGAAAGGTATAAAGATGGTCTTATGTACCTTTGGTCTGAACAAATATGATGATATGCTTTGGAAAACAAGTATATATGAGCAGTTTAAGAGTGACGTTTTTTCAAGGGAGTAAAAACTGAGTAAACCACTTTTTATACAGGATTTTTGTTTTCAGTTTTAAATTTAGATTTTTTAAAAATCATTTTATCAAAGCTTATGTAAAAAATTAAACCATTAAAGTGGTAGACATATCATATACATATTTATCATTTAAAATAAAATAACTTTGTCATTAAATTTTAGTGATTTAATATTTCCCTTAGGACTTCTGACTCCCTTTTTCCCCTTCCTAAAGGTCTTTCTCTTTTTTTGATTGTTGTGAGGAATGAAGGGACATAGGAATATTCTGATATTTCTAAGCACTTCACTCATAATTATGTTTTTCTTCTTTACTAAGTTTATTCCCTTTTACCTTCCGATATTATGAAAAAGAAGTTTGTTAAAATTTGTCTGGGGGCTTCTCTGGTGGCGCAGTGGTTAAGAATCTGCCTGCCAATGCAGGGGACACTGGTTCGAGCCCTGGTCCGGGAAGATCCCACATGCCGTGGAGCAGCTAAGCCCGCGAGCCACAGCTACTGAAGCCCGCGGACCTAGAGCCTGTGCCTCACAACAAGAGAAGCCACCGCAATGAGAAGCCCTCACACCGCAACGAAGAGTAGCCCCCACTCTCCGCAACTGGAGAAGAGCCCACGCACAGCAACGAAGACCCAATGCAGCCAAAATAAATAAATAAATAAATAAATAAAATAATAATTAAAAAAACTTGGCTGGGCTTAGACTCTACTTGGGAGTGGGGGTTGGAAAAAAAGAACACTCACTGTATTACTATGATAAGATTTATATCAGAAGTTTGTGAGTTCTATGAAACACCCCTTAAAACGTGTCATATATTAGTGATTTATCTTGAAGCTAAGGTCAGAGAAACTGTGCATGTTGGGGTGGGGGGTATAAATTATGATTGATTAATGTCTACCTGCTAAAGCCAGCCTATTCTATCATCGCTTAATATGCTCAGAGGTATGAAATGGAAAATAAAATGGATTGTTTTGTGGACTTTTAAAATATTTTATAATGTTTCAACATTTAGCAAATTGTATGTGTGTGTGATAAGAACTCCTAGGATTTAGTCTTTTGACAACTTTCGTATATAACATAGAACAGTGTTAATTATATTTATCGTGCTGTACAGTACATCCTTAGTACTTATTTATCTTATAACTGCAAGTTTGTACCTTTTGACCACCTTCATCCAATTCCCCCACCCCCCAGTCCTGTATCCTGCCTCAGTAACCACAAATCTCATCTCTTTTTCTATGAGTTTGTTTGTTTTTTGAAGTATAACTGACCCAGAACACTATGCTAGTTCTCAACATTTAGCAAAATTTAAACAAAGACTTTCTTTGTTGTATAACTTAGTTAATACCTTAAATAAGAGTCAGAAAAATCTAATTGCAGACTTACCATGGGCCAGGAAATAGTCCAAGCACTTTACATGTGTTATTTCTTTCAATACTTACAGCAACCCTATTAAATAGGTACTATCATTAGCCCCATTTTACAGATGACGGGGCTATGGCACAATCAGGCTAAGTGGCTTATCCGGGACCACACAGCTAGTAAGTGACAGAGCTGGGACTTGAACCCATGCACTCTGGTTCCAAAACCCAAATTCTTCATCTTTATTTCCAGTCCGTCCTCTACTGCCAAAATAACTGATCTGTTTTATTACATAATGTATATGGTTGAGATGACTTATGTAATTTTCTAAGTTCACTCTATTCCTAAATTTTAAAATGATACTTTGAATTTGAGAGGTGTCCTAAAGTACTCCCAGTATCAGGACCTGAACTAACATCAGGCAAGTATGCTTTTCATCCAGAAATGCTGAGGAACTCATTTGTTGCTCCTCTAGTTGCCTTGTGCCTTTGCATGTCTTGGCAGCTCTTCTCAGAGACTCTGGTTCAGTAAAACATCTTGCAATTACTGTGTGATTTAAGAATTGATTCAAATAGGTTACCAATTTCCTATAATATTAATAATTCATTTTGGAAAATAACCTCCCCGCTTTGACAGCTGTTTCCTATACTCTCTGCTAGTCCACATCTTGTAGATGGATGGCTAAGGAGTGTCCAAACAAGGAGATACCAGGAAATGAAATTGTAGAATCCCAGGCTGCAGACAGAACAGGATGCTCCACTGGGTCTACCAAGAAAATGCTCTTTTGCTTTTCATGAAAATAGTGTAATTATTCAGCCTAAGCTTTAACTTACCCTACAAGTATTTTACTAAAGAACTGGTATATTTACATGATTTCTCGATTTAAGTGGGCTCTTCATAAGCAATGCTAGAATAGGCTGGCTCTAGCAGGTAGACATTAATCAACATGCACCCCAACACCCATCCCAACATGCACATAGTTTCTCTGACCTTAGCTTCAAGATGAGTCACTAATATATGACACGTTTTAAGGGGTGTTTCATAGAACTCACAAATTTCTGATATAAATAATCTTACCATAGTAATACAGTGAGATTGTTCTTTTTTCACCAACCCCCACTCCCAAGTAGAGTCCAAGCCCAGCCAAGTTTTTTTTCTTTTTTTTTTAACTTTTGGCTGCGTTAGGTCTTCGTTGCTGTGTGCGGCCTTTCTCTAGTTGCGGCAAGCTGGGGCTACTCTTTGTTGTGGTGCGCGGGCTTCTCATTGCGGTGACTTCTCTTGTTGTGGAGCACAGGCTCTAGGTGCACGGGTTTCGGTAGTTGCAGCACGTGGGCTCAGTAGTTGTGGCTCGCGGGCTCTAGAGTGCAGGCTCAGTAGTTGTGGCGCACGGGCTTAGTTGCTCCACAGTATGTGGGATCCTGCTGGACCAGGTATCGAGTCCGTGTCCCCCGCATTGGCAGGTGGATTCTTAACCACTGCGCCACCAGGGAAGTTCCCAGCCAAGTTTTAACAAACTTCTTCATAAAAGTTGTATGTAGTAATAGCAGGAATCAAAGGATAAGGTACTGAGGGAAATCATCTTCCTTAATATTCATTCACTATGGTTTTCAGAGTTTCTCTGCTTAAAGAACAATTATAAAAATGCTTCAACCCTTCAAAAGCATTATTTACTTTTATTTAATAAGACAAACAATTATAGTTTTTACTTAATTTTCCTGACTGGTTTAACAACTGTGAATAATATACCACAACATTTTTAGACACAAATCTGAGTTTTCAGAGAATTTTCAGTTTGCTTGATTTTGTGCCATCTAATGCTTCACAATGCACTGATTGAAAAACCATTCAGTAGTAGCTTTCTTGCAAAAATGAAATAACCACCAGTCATTCTATTAGATATACCATATGTTTAGGGGTAGAATACCACTAATTTATTTAAGTAGTATTGGCATGTCCCCAGCATTAATGATCCACTTCATTCCAATTAATATGTAGTAGATTAGGGTACAAATATCACTAGGCTTACATGTAAACATACAAACACACACCTCCTCCCAACTCTTAGTTTAACTAAGTTGTCTATCGTAACTTTTGTGTACTAATTTTTTACAATCCCCAATTTCTTCATCTCAGCTTTCATATTATAGACTGCATATATTCACCTTTTGAAAACTTTTATTGAAAATAGTACAATAGTGACTTGGTTGTTTTATAAAATATAAAGATATTTTGAAATGTAGTTTTCAGTTTTGAATTTCTTACTAAGATTGAGTTTGGCATTTCGATGATTCTTTTAAAAGTTCTGTGAGGAAATGAAATTTTTTAAAAATTACATTTATTTTTAAAAAGCCAAAGCGTAAGCTTAAAGTTTCCGAATAAGACTGAATCGTATCTAGAATAATAAAGCGATATTACTTTTTTTGTAGGAGATGGCAGATAGGTACTTTGGACCTGTTGGTAATGATGGCCTGAGCTAAACATCTCCTAATTTGAGGGGACACCCTTCTGTGTCAAAGAACAGAATGCGAAGGAAGCTATGGCAAGTATGTGTTTCATCGTTTTGGTATGGTAAAAACTCAGATACTGAATGTGCTCACTTAATATAGTGATACTATATTTGGCTAAAGTTTTAAAAGCTTTTCTTAAAAAAGCAGCAGATATATTCTTAACCCTTTTTCAAGAAATGTACTTTCGAACTTGAAAAATATAGAAGTATTGTCTGCTTTAATTTCAAAGGAAACAGCATCACACTTCATAATAAATCTATGTGGTATATTTAGAATTGAGTTTTCAATCTATTCAATACATTTGCTGACATCCACTGTGTATCAGGCACTGTACCAGGTGCTGTGGTAATAGTGGTGAAACAGACAAATGAAGGTCATGAGGGTAGAGACCTTTTCTGTGGGGAAATTGATCTAGAAATTTTACTGTTCTTTTGCCTATATCCAGAAAAATGCTTCAAGACTTACAAGAACAACTTCTGAAAATATGTTTTCAGCATACAGTCCTCTAAGAATAATTACAATTATAAAATTTAAGATACTAATAATTAAATACTTTGATTTAGGTTAGGCATACCACTATTTAAATATTTGAATATATTTTTACTTAATTACTTATTATATTTTATTTACCTGATATAACTTGGCTTTTATAAGAAGCATTAGATTACATACTATACTGTTGGAAATATTTATTTAGTCCAATTGTTATTGTATATGATTCCAGAAAGTACTAGGAAAGATTCCATAACCATTAATTTGGTGGTTCACTTTCATTTTTTGTGTTCTTACAAGTTGACATTACCAATACTAATTACTGTTATCCTTCAAAGTATTTTTTAAATTAATTAATTAATTTTATTTATTTACTTTTGGCTGTGTTGGGTCTCGGTTGCTCCGCGTGGGCTTTCTCTAGTTGCGGCGAGCGGGGGCTACTCTTCGTTGCTCTGCGTGGGCTTCTCATTGCGGGGGCTTCTCTTGTTGCAGAGCACAGGCTGTAGGCGCGCGGGCTTCAGTAGTTGTAGCACGCAGGCTCAGTAGTTGTGGCTTGTGGGCTCTAGAGCGCAGGCTCAGTAGTTGTTGCGCACAGGCTTAGTTGCTCTGCGGCATGTGGGATCTTCCTGGACCAGGGCTTGAACCCGTGTCCCCTGCATTGGCAGGCGGATTCTTAACCACTGCGCCACCAGGGAAGCCCCCTTCAAAGTATTTTTAAAAATTGAATGATTATATCCTGAGTGAAATAGTTAACAGTTACTTTATTTTATAAATGGGGAAGATAATGGACAGATGAATGGCTTTTTAGCCTTTCAATGATAATCTCACTTAGAATCAAGAATAGCATTCTTGTGTTAGATTGTCTGTGAAAGACTTAATACGCTTCCTTGAGAAAAGTAGGGGAAAATTATTTTCAGCCGAAAATTACTTTTGGATCATATTCACAAACTTGAATAATAAAGACAGGAGATTTCATTATAGGGCTAGTTTGTATATCACTCTCATTATGTTACATACCGACCTACATGCCAGCAGAAGGTAGAACACCAGGATGTTAGTGTCCTAGAGACCATTCAAAAAGACATTTCACTCCTCAAATCTGGGGTCAGAGCTTACCAGGAGAAATCTGTCTAGCTTAGATTCTTCTTTTAATCTTTAGCAGCGTTAAAGTTGGCTTTCTCGGGTAGAAAAAAAAACAGAGAGGATAGAGTTTCTAACCCTTTAAGCCTTAATTAGCATTAGCAAAGGGATCTTCTGAAATTAGATAATCTTTGGCCACAGTTTCTTAGATGCTGTTACTTGGATCACATTCACTCCCGTCTGTATTCACCTTGATACTTGAATTTTTATTATTTTGAGACCATTTTGGCAATTTTCTTGAGACTTATCTCTTAGGTAATAATTCTAGGTTACAGTAATTTTTACAAACGTTTGTTGTGGGTACAAATTTGGGTTGACAAATCGCTCATTTAATTTTTTTTTGAGAACTTGACTCTTGTTTCTAAATATTTTTATATTTTAGCTTTGAAAAATGCCTCAAGTTTGTAAAGACCAAAGAAAAATTTTGTAATTAAAAAAAGTATCCTCTTGGACACTTTTTTTTTGAAAAAACATGGTAGATAGCATTTGTTTTAATTTGAGTCCATTATTCTTTGTTCCTACTGTTATTTCAGGCATTCTGTGATTTTGGTGGATTTGTAACTTTTAGTTTGAATACAAACATGTAAAAATAAGTATTTTCAGCTGGCTAAACAGAACTCTGACTCAGAGAGGGAGAAGTGAAACTAAATAGAATACAGAGTCCTAAGAGTTCTCAGGATAGGTATAAATACACATTTCAAAGGATTCTTAGTTTGTATATTTTAGTTGTCCTAAGAACAGTTTTACTTAGTTGGTACTTGGTCAAAACTAACACAGTACTTAAAAATCATAGTTATCTTCTAAATGTTCTTATTTGACCCAGAATTGGCCTAAAAACAAAGTTTGTTTTTATTCGCATAAAATCTTACCAAAATAACATGGCTTTGTGGCTAACTAGGCCAATAAACTGTTAATCATTTAATTTAAAGTACAAGACAGTCAGAAAAATAGAGGCTTGGAAATTCAGTGTAGCTATGGACCTACTTAGTTATAAAATTTTTTAAACTTTTTTTTAGCACTAAGCATAGAATTTGAAACAATTCACTAACTTTTTATAGTGTATTACATTGAGAACCTGTTTTTAAATCTCTTTAAAAATATAGAATATCATTAAAATATAGTTTTCTCTTATAGAGAAATAATGATTCTAAGTTCAAATTTGCATTTGCTATCTTTATAAGAACTGTGCCTTTTCTTCTGAATTCTACTGCAGGACTAATTCTTTGAATGAATTTATCATCCTTGTTTCATTTTTATATAGTCTACAAATTTAGATATACACTATTCACACATAAAACTGATTTGTTATGGTAGAATTATAGATATTGGTAAATATTTGTTGAATATCCATTGCTGTGTTTTAATAAATAGAGTGTTTTATATTTGAGCATGTTTTCGTATTCTAGGGACTAAGGTAATTTTATTAGTAAGGATTTTACCAGTGAAAGTACTGTAAAGCGAGCACAGCTGTTCTTTATAGCTCCTCTATAAATGAGTGCTTAATGAAGTAGAATGTAGGTTATAATACACAATACACATATATTTTAAAGCTTGTTTTTTCCCCAGCAAATATTATTGGAGTCTTAATAGGCGCTGTTTGGCCCTGAGAATATAGTGGAGAGCCATGTAAGAAGAACTACTCTTAGAACTGCTCCAGATTTTTATTCTGTGATGAAATAAATTTTGCTTTCACTAAATGCTTTTCTGCAGAGAAAATTTCATGTAATTATTTTCATGAGTTAAGAATCATGAATTGATTAAGGAGCATCCTACCCTCCGGAGAAGAACCAGTGCGCAGATAGAACCATGGAAATTGGCTTGGCCTATATCTACACCCTGGAGATTATGTGTGGTCTTGCGGGCTCTTAGAACCAGTCTGACTTCTCTACCATGGGGCAGCAGTCCCCAAAGACGTCTGGAATACCCCTGAATGCTGTACACACTCAGATTCTTCTTCCTCCTGAAAAAACCTTTATGTAGCACATGTTTTTGCTTTAAAAATAGAAAGTAAACTTTGTTTCCAGCTTGAGACAAATGACCATAGAAATATTTTAGTCTGTTTGCAGTTTTAAGGCCTTGAAACTATTGTTTGTTGTATTTACAGTAAAGCAATATCATAACAATATTAAAGAAAACTTGTAAATACCACACATAAAAAAATTTCACCCATAATCTCATGTGAAAATTTCATTTTTTATGTTCTCATCTAGTCTTTGTCCACATGCATACATATTTTCCCATAGTTATTTTATAATCAATATACAAATTTTGTTCTGATTTTTAAAAATTTAACAGTAAATGGATACTTTACCATATTCCTTAATTACTTTTTTGAATATCTTTTTTTTTTTTTTTTGCGGTACGCGGGCCTCTCCCTGCTGTGGCCTCTCCTGTTGCGGAGCACAGGCTCTGGACGCGCAGGCCCAGTGGCCATGGCTCACGGGCCCAGCCACTCCGCGGCACGTGGGATCTTCCCGGACCGGGGCACGAACCCATGTCCTCTGCATCGGCAGGCGGACTCTCAACCACTGCGCCACCAGGGAAGCCCTGAATATCATTTTTAATGGCAGTGTAATGGATTTGATCATTTATTTTTTTAACGTATTTCTCTACTGAAAGAGTAACTGAAAATAGCATTCAAATATAATTATATTTACAGTGCTGGATGCATTTAGAGCATGATTTTTTCTTTTATTGGCAGACTTCACTTTAATTATGTTTTAACTGCAAAGCCACCTATCTCCTCAGTTGTGCAACTAAACTCTAACCCTCTTTTATAGGTAAATAGTGCAAGCTTCTGCAAATTGATTTTAAGCTTTTTTGAGTTGACTTTCAAAGGGAGGATGAGATGCCTGTCAGCTAATAGAAATTTCTATATGGCAGTTTTCCTGTTTCAGCTCCACTGCACTGTAATGATGAAAGGAGATGAATTGAAACCACACCATGGAAATTCTTATTCTGTATTTTTAACCGCTTTTGCTTTTTCGTTCAACTTGTGTGCTGATTATGATTATTATTATCAACTTGTCAGCTGATTATGTTGCTTGAGAGATAGAAAGAGAATAATAGTAAATAAATGGTATTTATTTATTCCGAAAAGAATTTTTCAGGGACTGGGGGAAAAAGCATTAGTTAGGCACCTGCTGTATATCAGAGTGTGTGAAGCATTTTTATTTGATCAGCCTCTGAGGTAGGATACCAGTATTCTTATTTTCTCCAGGGCAGCCTTCTCTGCTTCTTTTCTAGAAGCCTCCTGTAGTGTGCTTATATAGTTCCCGATACTTCCTCTCTCATTGCGTTGATCATAGTTAGTCTAAGTAATTGTTTACTGCCTGTTTTCCTTGCTCAACTGCTAGAATCTGGCAGACCGGAGATGATCTGTCCTGGTCACTGCTGTAATCCAAGTGCCCAACACAGTGCCTGGCACGTGGTTGACCTTCAACAAATAGTTGTTCAGTGGATTTGTTGAACTGAAATTTTGGTTTTATAGGTGAGAAAACTGAGGTTGACATGAAGTTGATATTGGGTAACTTTTCCAGTCACCTAACTACTAAGTGACAGAGGAGACTCTAAAACCTGTGGTTTTACCCTACACCACAAAGCCTCTGTGAACTTATCCCCCTGGGCCTGGGTTTCTTCTTCCATAAAAAAATGGGACGATTGGGCTTCCCTGGTGGCGCAGTGGTTGAGAGTCCGCCTGCCGATGCAGGGGACACGGGTTCGTGCCCCGGTCCGGGAAGATCCCACATGCCGCGGAGCGGCTGGGCCCGTGAGCCATGGCCGCTGAGCCTGCGCGTCCGGAGCCTGTGCTCCACAACGGGAGAGGCCACAGCAGTGAGAGGCCCGCGTACTGGTAAAATAGAAAAAAAAAAAAGGGACGGTTGTGCTGAGGTCCCTGCTTACCCCCCAGAACATGACTTTATAATAAGGACCACGAGGATGCCCTTGTTTGTGCTTTGATTTATTTTTAGGTTATATCATAATAATAGAATTGAGCCATTGGACCAAATCTTGAGGCTCTTTTGGAAACTCTTAGTCTCCCTTTGGAAATATGTTAAATAGTATATTGACTCTGGTTTTGTTAGCAAAATGTGAGCAAACAGTTTTAGAAGTGAAGAGGAAAGAGTATTTCTCAGGTCTATGTAGTTGAGTATAGAAGTAATCCAGGTTGAGGCAACCTAGGCTACTCAAAATAATCAGATTTTTAGTCTTTTGCATTACTGAAGATTTTTTTTTAAGCCTTTCTTTTTTTTTTTTTTTGCGGTACGCGGGCCTCTCACTGTTGTGGCCTCTCCCGTTGCGGAGCACAGGCTCTGGACGCGCAGGCTCAGTGGCCATGGCTTACGAGCCCAGCTGCCCCGCGGCATGTGGGATCTTCCCAGACCGAGGCACAAACCCGTGTCCCCTGCATCGGCAGGCGGACTCTCAACCACTGCGCCACCAGGGTAGCCCTTAAGCCTTTCTTTTAAGTAGCTTATTTAAATTTAATTATAATTTTCAAATTATACATTTAAGTTAAAATATTTAATTTAAATAAATTTAATTTATAATTTAAAATTTTCAAATTCCTTTCAAAGACCAGTGTTTTCAAAGGAAAAAGCACAATTGTGTGTATATATCATTAGATAATAATACATGAATATTTTGTAATTTTCATGACTTTAGCAAAAAATAATTAAGGTTTTAAAATTTTATATCTGTTTCAGTTCTTACAAACTGACCATCCTGAGCTAGTGAACTATAAGGAAAAGAAATAAAAGTAATAATTTCGTAGCATGTTCCTATTTTTATACTAGATAGGATAAAAAGTAAGAAGTTTAACCCAAGAGCTAGAGAACCAGAATAATAAAGGGATCTGAGCTCCTCAGGTTTCTCTTCTGTATCTTTTTATTAGTATGGGTTACTCTGTTCTACTCCTGGGCGCTCCAGTCTTGCCTTTTAGAGTGAAACAACCTGAAAGTACACATTAAATTCACTTTAGCTTTCACATTTCACTTAGCACTGGCAAACTGAGGATTTTTGATGAAAGTATTTACGTTTTTGTTTTTTTTTTTTTTTGCGGTACGCGGGCCCCTCACTGTTGTGGCCTCTCCCGTTGCGGAGCACAGGCTCCGGACGCGCAGGCTCAGCGGCCATGGCTCACGGGCCCAGCCGCTCCGCAGCACGTGGGATCTTCCCGGACCAGGGCACGAACCCGTGTCCCCTGCATCGGCAGGCGGACTCTCAACCACTGTGCCACCAGGGAAGCCCCAGTATTTACATTTTTAAGGCAAAGACTTCAGACACATCTCAGAACCCATCAGAGGTGGAAGTAGGGATTGTGGGGTCCGTGGGATGGGGTCAGGAAGTAGTTTAGCTTCTATACTTCTCCGACCAGTGGCTATATTATTTAATCAGTTTTGCACTTAGGCTTCTCATAGAATTTTGTTTGAAGAAAGGGCTGTCCTGCTTACAACAAAAAGTTTGAAAACCACCATTTTCAGGAAATGTAGTTTCAAGAAAAACCCCTCTATCTTTGACTTCTGGCTGTTAATATACCCTAACTAAATATAATCTAAGATTCTATGAGAATAACAGTCACAAAATAGCTTACTCCCCTGCCTTTCAGCAATTCTCCTTCACTGTTAAAAATGTGGGTGCTGCTCATTGGTTACTGTTCTGCTTAAAGTCTTATTTGAGGAATTCCCTGTTTCTAATGAGGAAAAAATGATAAAAACAGTGGTGTTCCTTATTGAACTGAGTAGGAGAGATGGTATTATCTTAGTTTATAACATTTAGTTAAGAAATCATTTTAAATTTCAGTGATTTCTTTATGTTCCCTTAGAAATCAAAATTGTTTTTTTTTTTTTTTTTTTGCGGTACGCGGGCCTCTCACCGTTGTGGCCTCTCCCACCGCGGAGCACAGGCTCCGGACGTGCAGGCCCAGCGGCCATGGCTCACGGGCCCAGACGCTCCGCGGCATGTGGGATCTTCCCGGACCGGGGATCGAACCCGTGTCTCCTGCATCGGCAGGCGAACTCTCAACCACTGCGCCACCAGGGAATCCCCAAAGATTTTTTATAGAGAAAAAAGAACACTAACACTTTTGAGAGTGGGGTTTGGATTGTTGATACCATTATTATTACTAAGCTGATGCTCTTTATTTTGTAATATGGGAAATCAGGACATTTAGTCTGACTTTTGGTCCAACTTTCCACCCGTTGCTTGGATCCATCAAATGGATATGTAGTATATATTTGAATAATCCCAGTGAGGAGGATCTTACCACCTTCAAAGGCAGGACATTCTCTCTTTGGACAGCTCTGTTTCCTAAAAATGTTTCTCCCTTTACTGAGTCATGGAGACCTAGTTTTGCTATAATCTTTGAAATAAACTTTTTCTCCTCAGTTCATCTAGGACAAGGATTATGCTAGTAAATGAAAATAGTTCCAATTCGTGGTACAAAATAAGTGATACCACTTACTGTATTCATTTTCATTTGGTTTAGAATTTAGAAGCACGCCAACTTTGATTTAGCATGAAAATTGTATTTTAACTATTTTGGGTGCAAAAGTATTAAAATGTATTTGTATGAACATAAGTCACTTTTTCTTGATGATTCAAGGTCTTTCTTGTGAATTTCAGCTACGTTTTTCCATGGTGATGCCCTTAGGGCATTTTGAATTTTACAGGACTCTTTTCCTATTCATTCTAGTTCAGGTTGGAAGTAGTTTTGTGTGTGTGTGTGTGTTGAGGGGGGGTGGATCTTAGTTCCCCAACCAGGGATTGAACCCCGGGGCACAACAGTGAAAGCGCTGCAACCTAACCACTAGACCACCAGGGAACTCCCTAGTTCAGGTTAATAAGCATTTAGAGTCTCTACTTCCAGGCTTCTGTATGCAAAAGGAGATATAGAAATGTATGAGAAGTCAGCCAAGATAGCTCAGCTGGGAGAGCTTAGATTGAAGACAAAGGAAGTTGCCTCCATCCAGAGTTTCAGGAGCTTTGCTATGTCTCAAAAAAGCTATTACTTTAAAAAAGAAGGAAAAAATGAATAAGGAAACTGGAGGTTTCGGGACAGAAGTATAACATTCCTCTGGTACAATATGGTAAGTTCTAGACTAGAAAATAAGCCGGGGAGGAGGTTGGGCCGAGCTAAGGGGAGAAGGTGATCTATCAGGCAGATTTATAGAGAGATCATCACACCCAGCGCACAAACAAGTGTCCTGGCACAAGGAATGGCCTGCACTGAGAGTCCTTAGAATAGCAATCGTTTTTGCTCTGTGCCTAAAACATAAAGAAATAGGAGATGGTAGGAAATTGAGGTTGCAGCCAGGATGTGAAGAGAACTACATGTGGCTTAAGGAGTTTGAACTTCATTCTTTCAGCACTGGGGACCCATCATAAGCTTGAAGTCAGGAGACTGACATGATTAGATATGTTTTACCAATTTTGATAGCATTGTGGAGAATGATTAAGATAATGTTTCTGAAACTTTGATCATTTATATTCTGCCTTTGTTGCTTTTGCCATACTTGGGCATGCTTTGGGGATAAGACAGACCAGGAGGAAGAAGCGGGCATAACTGATGGATTGAATTTCTTATACACTTAGTGGTCATAGTCTTGAGTATCTGTGGCTGCTTTTATAGTTTTAAAGTTCCTCCCCTGTTAACAGATTGTCATTTCACACTGATATTAGTATGCCTGCCGAAGCAGACTCTTTCCCCTTCCCTTCCAATGTATAGCTGGCTAGCTGAAAAATGCAAATAAACAAGCCCGTGGGCTGACCCTTAGAGGACTTTTTTCCTGGTCTGGTCTTATTCTACATCTTTATAACTGAGCTCTCCAACAACTTCATGTAAGTGAAATATAACTGTAATTTGCTTAATAGATCATAATCACTCATTTAAAAACATTTTTTAATTTATCTTAATGTAGGTGATTGGAGTTGTGCTTCAAAAATTTCAGCAGTTCAGCAGTATTTTATTTGCCAACCATAAGCTCTTTACTTGATAGCACCATGAAAAAGCTGCTAATGAGACTTGTTGAGCACAAAGACAGACTTGAAGAACCAAAAGCCATTGTTTTCAAATGAAGAATACTGAACAGTTTTAAGCCCCAATGCTTTTTAATCACCACTGAGATTTCCCCCATAACATCAGAATGGCAAGCAGGCGAAAATCCACAACACCCTGCATGGTCCTTGCCAGTGAACAGGATCCAGACCTCGAGCTGATATCAGATTTGGATGAAGATCCTCCTGTACTTACACCTGTAGAAAACACCAGAGCAGAGAGTATCTCAAGTGATGAAGAAGTTCATGAATCCGTAGACTCTGACAATCAGCAAAATAAAAAAGTTGAAGGTGGCTATGAATGTAAATATTGTACTTTTCAAACTCCAGATCTAAATATGTTTACTTTTCATGTGGATTCAGAACATCCCAATGTAGTGCTAAATTCATCCTATGTTTGTGTCGAATGCAATTTTCTTACCAAAAGGTATGATGCACTTTCCGAGCATAATCTGAAATATCACCCGGGAGAAGAAAATTTCAAGTTGACTATGGTGAAACGAAATAACCAGACAATCTTTGAACAAACAATAAATGATCTGACTTTTGATGGTAGTTTTGTTAAAGAGGAGAATTCAGAGCAAGCTGAATCGACAGAAGTTTCTTCTTCGGGAATATCTATCAGTAAAACTCCTATCATGAAAATGATGAAAAATAAAGTGGAGAACAAACGGATTACAGTTCATCATAATTCAGTTGAGGACATTCCGGAAGAGAAAGAGAATGAAATCAAACCAGACCGTGAAGGAACTGTGGAAAATCCAAGTTCTTCAGCTTCTGAATCGAATACAAGTACTTCCATTGTAAACAGAATACATCCAAGTACTGCCAGCACAGTTGTGACCCCGGCAGCAGTTCTTCCTGGGTTAGCACAGGTTATCACTGCTGTATCAGCTCAGCAGAATTCCAATTTGATTCCCAAAGTCCTCATCCCTGTTAATAGCATTCCTACCTACAATGCTGCATTGGATAACAACCCCCTTTTGCTTAACACCTACAACAAATTCCCTTATCCAACAATGTCAGAAATTACTGTTCTTTCTGCCCAAGCGAAATATACGGAGGAACAGATCAAGATATGGTTTTCAGCCCAACGTCTAAAACATGGTGTTAGCTGGACTCCCGAGGAAGTAGAGGAGGCGAGAAGAAAACAATTCAACGGAACAGTCCACACTGTACCTCAGACCATAACTGTCATCCCCACCCACATTTCCACAGGGAGTAATGGTTTACCATCTATCTTACAGACATGCCAAATAGTTGGCCAGCCAGGTCTGGTCCTTACCCAAGTGGCTGGCACGAATACCTTGCCAGTAGCAGCACCTATAGCCTTGACAGTGGCAGGGGTTCCAAATCAAACAAACGCACAGAAAAGTCAGCTCCCAGCCACTCAGCCTACTGCAGAGACCAAGCCAGCAGCAGCAGGAGCCCCATCCTCTCAGCTTGTAAAAAATGAGACTGCAGTGGCGAACCCTGATGCGTTCGGCGTTCGGGCAAAAAAGACTAAAGAGCAACTGGCAGAATTAAAAGTTAGCTACCTAAAGAATCAGTTTCCCCATGATTCCGAAATTATCAGACTTATGAAAATCACAGGGCTGACAAAAGGAGAGATTAAAAAATGGTTTAGTGACACAAGGTACAACCAGAGAAATTCAAAGAGTAATCAGTGCTTACATCTCAACAGTGATTCCTCCGCCACTATTATCATAGACTCCAGTGATGAAACCACGGAATCCCCAACTGTTGTTACTTCACAGCAGAAACAATCCTGGAATCCTTTTCCAGACTTTACTCCCCAAAAGTTTAAAGAGAAGACGGCAGAGCAGCTTCGTGCCCTACAGGCAAGTTTTCTCAACAGCTCTGTACTTACAGAAGAAGAATTAAATAGGTTAAGAGCGCAAACCAAACTTACCAGAAGGGAAATTGATGCTTGGTTTACAGAGAAGAAGAAATCAAAAGCTTTAAAGGAAGAGAAAGGAGAAATAGAGGAAAGCAATGCAGGTAGTTCCAAAGAAGAAACTGGAGAAACTTCTCCTGGAGATGAGTCTAGTGCACCTAAGTCAGGGAGTACGGGCAAAATATGTAAAAAAACACCCGAGCAGTTGCACATGCTTAAAAGCGCATTTGTCCGAACACAGTGGCCGTCGCCAGAAGAGTATGACAAGTTGGCTGAAGAAAGTGGGCTTGCTAGAACAGACATAGTTAGTTGGTTTGGGGACACCCGTTATGCTTGGAAAAATGGAAACTTAAAATGGTACTACTACTATCAAAGCGCCAATTCAAGCAGTATGAACGGTCTGTCTTCTCTTAGAAAAAGGGGGAGAGGGAGACCCAAAGGAAGGGGAAGAGGAAGACCTCGCGGGCGGCCCAGAGGAAGCAAGAGAATGAACAACTGGGACAGGGGGCCGTCCCTCATCAAATTTAAAACTGGAACTGCAATACTTAAGGATTATTACCTGAAGCACAAATTTCTTAATGAGCAAGACCTCGATGAACTTGTTAACAAATCACATATGGGCTACGAGCAGGTCAGAGAATGGTTTGCTGAAAGACAGAGAAGATCAGAGTTAGGTATAGAATTATTTGAGGAAAATGAGGAGGAAGATGAAGTTATTGATGATCAGGAAGAGGATGAAGAAGAAACAGATGACAGTGACACTTGGGAACCCCCACGACATGTGAAGCGGAAGCTTTCTAAATCAGATGACTGAAATGTAAGTTGTTAAGCTGCGTGTGCATTCACCAACCACATACATTTAGCACAGTCACCTCGTATTTGTCATCGTCACTTTTGACGGATTTTTTCTAAAATAGTTTCTCTTATGCCTCATAAGAGGACTAGGTGCCATGAGTATAGCCAAGAGATACGATTATCATGTGTAGTCTGATTCTTGTGATGGTTATGTTTATTATGTAGAGTTTAATGTTGCCTTAATTATTTTTTATGTGAAATGTTCTTTACTTTGTTTTAAGGGAAAGTTACCCATTCTCGAAGAAGGAAGACTGGTGGGCGGGTTGGGGATTCACACATACTAAAGATAACTAAAATGTATCTCTTGCAACCCTCCTTCACTAAAGCTTCATTTTTTGCCTGTTTAAGGAAAGAATTCAAAAACGAAAACTAAAAAGAAGGGGAAAAGTATACCGAAGGAAAGACTTACCACAGGGGTGAAGATTGCTCAGTTTTAGGAAACTAGGTGAAAATGGCTATCTCTCTTTCTTTCTTCATTGTATTGCCCCCCAAACTATTAGATTTTTAACTAGAGTTTAAAATGCTTTAAGTATTAAAATTATTCAATTTTTTTCTATTAAAAGCCAAAGGTCTGTTTTAAGCAATATATAAATTCATGTTTGCTTAGGTGGCATCTGTCTTTGAAAACTGTGATATAAATTATTTCTGTTTTAGGGATCAGTGGTAAATAACAGATTTTATATTAAATTAACTCAATTGCCTAAAATGTCTTTTCCTTATTTGATATAAAACAAACCTGCTACCAGCAGAAACACATTATTAAGTTAAAAATATCTCTCTGTAGGCATAAAAGCGCAAGTATATATGCTTTAAATTTGAAAGGTTTGGCCTGTTCCTTAACTCTTAATTCTTTTATAGATTGGATTAATTAAAATTTCACTGTAGTTGCAAATCCAGATACCTGATTTGGAGTTAGAACTTGAATTCTTAATACTTTTGGAATTCAGTAGCATAGTTTGCTTCTTTTCTACTCTCTGTTTTAGAGTGTTCTAGGATAAGACTGTACTTTTTTTAAAAACAGTGCAATTGTCATGAAGTGTTTGTATCTGTCCATCAGTCCAAAAGCACCTTGTTGTCAGAAATCACTGCAGTGTTCTGAAACAGCAGGGGAGGAAAAGAGGCTTAGACCCTCATCATGTGAGCATATTTATTATACTTACTTCCATAGCTTTTTGCATCCCTACCCCATCTGCTACTTTTATGCTCTCTTATTCTACACAGAATTTCTTTAATTCCCCCATGCCTTCCTCCCTGGTTTTATTTATTTTGTTTTAACAATTATTTATAGAGAGCTTAATATGTACCAGGCACTATTCTTATTGCTTGGCAGTAAGCAAGATATTCTTTTTTTCCAGATATTCTTTTCATTAACAGTTTTTTTTTTCAGGCAGAAAAACAGATGAGACTAAAAATGCACCTATTTTAGAATGAATCTCACTCCAGGTTATAGAGCATAATGTATCCTTGTGAGTCACAAGAAGTTAAACAGTCTTGTACGGCTTTATCCTGAAACGCAGCCCTCCATTTCCTTATGTCAGAAATCTTCAGGACAGGCTTTCTTCTGACCCAGATGCAGAAAATATTTTTTACAGGCTTTTTTGTTGTTGTTGCTAAACACAAGAATGTGCACTCGGCCAAGACTGAATCAACAAATTTGTTGCTGCAGTGAATTGTCGTCGTTGTTGTAGTAGTAAGCTCTGCAGTGATTTTGGAGGAAGTTGTAATCTCATTCTAAAAATAATGTGAACTTTGTTGTACAGCTTAGTTTGACCTTACTTTAAGTTTGTGTGGGTAATTCTTAAGTTATATATCAATACGCTAATGGACACTAGGGTCAGAAAATTCACACAAAGCCATGCATGGTTTTTTAAAAATTGTATCGTATATGTTATACATGTACTTTTGCGGTACCTATATTGGCATGCTCTAATTTTAAAATACGCAAAAGTCTAAAATTATAAAACCCATTAATTACCAAGTTATCACTGGCTTAACAAAATAATTTTTCATCTTATAAAAGGATTCACCATAAATTTCCTCTAAACAGTTACTTCTTCATTTAGATACGGTTTAATTTACCAAAAAAAAAAAAGTAACCAAAACCTTTCCAAAACAGCTACTGCAAAAAAGTGATAAACACATATGTCTTTTGCACAAGCTAGCCCCATATATAAAAGTCTTTAGATTTCATAGTCTATTATGAATACAATGAAATATATACTTCCAACTAATATTTTTTTACAAATTATTACATGTAGGTAAAAAATGTCTATAAGCAAATCTGGTATATGCAGAACATATACACTGGAGTTGCACACAAAATCTGCATTACACAAGATACATATGGCAAGTGATCTCAGGATTAATAAGCGAATACAGAGGATGTATTTTAATCGTTTTTGTTTCTAAAAGTGGTAAATGTTAAAATATGGTTATCTTTAAAATTTTAGTTTTTTATTATGTTTTTCTTTTATAGCTGCCTAAAACGTTGGAGGAGAATCAATTCTTCAACTCCAGATGTCTGGTTTACTGTGAATGGGCTCAATCTTTGATGACACTGAAAACGTTTGGGGGCATACACAATCTCAAAAAATAGGATCCAATACCCAAAAACAGTGGGACTCAATGTTGTGTCAAAGTTAAACTGCTGCAGACGGCAGAAGTCCTGCAGCGCACACAGGACACTAATTAAAACAACTTGTAAGCAGTCACATTTCAATGAAGTGCATTTTTATTCTGATATGATGGAGACATTCTGATTCTTAGACTTTCTGAGGGGGTTTAATGACCACTAGAGCTTGTCCTCATATTCTGTTCAGCTTAATACTGTATGTCTCGTAAGATGGGCCTTATTGCCTGTATTCTTTGATATATGATTAAGATTATAGCTTTGAGTGACCAAACATTTTACAGAGTAAAACTTGTTTGAAGCAGGAAAAAGAAAAATCTGATTTATTTCTATGTCTCATTTCTCAGGCCCTGCACTAAGATTAAGGAGTTGTGCGTGGGTTTATGTAATTACAGCGTAAGTGAAAAACAGGCTGTGGACATATTGGAGCAAGAAGGTTTTGTGGTATCATTGGCGCTTAATGATTGGATCTTTCATTGAACACATTCATGGATACCACTATTACTACTTGTAATACTCTGTTACTTTTTTTCATTAGAAATTGAATTAGCTTTTTCTTAAACGGAACATAATCAGTACTGAAGAAGGGAAAGAAACTGGCATAAGAATTTGGATAGGGTGAAACTCTGAAATAAATATTGTACCAAAAATGTGAAAAAGAACCATGTAGTAAATATTAACTTAGTGTTTTCTTACAATCGTATAGAAATCAGAAATTTTGTACAGGTGACAGATCAGAATTTTCAAGAATTATCTTTTGGTGAAATTCTACTTTGTGTAACAACCTCAATGAATAAAGAAAAAAATTCTGAACTGATCAGAATGAGGTAAAACTTAGCTTCTCACTTATGAACATGGCAGTGTTCACTGTTAACTCTTGCCATTTCAGGAGACTGAAAGTTCCTCCTAACTCAAACTTTGTAAAGACCGGTGCTGTTCATTCGTGTTGAGAAGGACCCTTTCCTTTGTGACTACAGGACCATTTTTCAAAATGTGCTTTCTTCATAGAAGAAATGTTCAGTTTCATTAGCTTTGGATTTTAAAATGTTTTTCTGAATGACCAGATGTAGTGGGCTTGGCCAGTTTATTTTATCTAATTTAATGAATAATAAATATTAAGCTCTTGTTTTTACCTAAATGTTTGTCATCTAATGAAAATGTTATGAAAAAGCCTTGACTATGCATGCTGCTTTCATTTTTATAAACTTTTCATTTTTTAACTATAGCTTTATTAGTAATTCCAAAATGCTGCAATTTAGCTTATTTCTTCATTCAAACAGCTGGCTTTGTGGGTGGCTTTTTCATACTACTGTTAACTTTTTTTAAGAGAAGCAATGTAAAGACAGTAACGATTTAATGCACTAAACTGTTCTTTCTTTTACACGTTTAAAAACTTCTTAAAGCACTCTGTATTATAATGATTAAATTGCTCCCTTTTTTAAATCATTGCTAATGTGGTCTGAGTTTTGTTTGACAATAATTTTAATGTTTTCAAAATTTGAAATGTCAAGTATTGGAAATGAAACCTTTGAATATATTTATATTATGTTTCCCTTGCAATATGTTAACTTTGTATAACTGTAAATAACTATTAGTAATTTTTCCCCAGTCTCTTAAGACTTGACACTTAAATCTGCTCTGATGTTTGCTAGCTTTTAAATATATTTATTTGACAGAGCAAAGAACCCTCTTCTCCTGGTTAACTGTGTCCTTGAATACAAAATAAAAGTTAGCAGTGATTAGTAGTTTTCAGTGATTTTTTTTTCATTTTATTAACTGAATTTTCAAAAAATCATGGTAAAATATAACAAAAGTTGCCATTATATCCATTTTTAAGTGTACAGTTCAATGGCATTAATTATATATACAGTGTTGGGCAACAGTATCCACTATTTCCAAAACTTTTCATCATCCCAAACAGAACTCTGTAACTGTTAAGCAATAACTCTCCATTGCTCCCTCCCTACAACCCCTGGTAACTTTTCATCTACTTTCTGTTTCTATGAATTTGCCTATTCTTGATATTTCAAATAAGTGGAATCATACAATCCTTGTCCTTTTATGTCTGAATTATTTCATTTAGCATAGTGTTTTCAAAGTTCATTCATATGGTAGCATATAGCAGAATTTCATTCTTTTTTTAATAAATTTATTTATTTTTATTTGGGGGGCTGTGTTGGGTCTTCGTTGCTGCGTGTGGGCTTTCTCTAGTTGCGGCGAGTGGGGGCTACTCTTCGTTGCGGTGCGTGGGCTTCTCATTGTGGTGGGTTCTCTTGTTGCAGAGTATGGGCTGTAGGTGTTCGGGCTTCAGTAGTTGAGGCATGTGGGCTGAGCAGTCGTGGCTTGTGGGCTCTAGAGCACAGGCTCAGTAGTTGTGGCGCTCGGGCTTAGTTGCTCCACGGCCTGGGAGATCTTCCCGGACCAGGGCTCGAACCCATATCCCCTGCATTGGCAGGCATTCTTAACCACTGACCACCAGGGAAGCCCTCATTCTTTTTTATGGCTGAATAATATTCCAGTGTGTATGCCCACGTGTGTGTGTATTCATCTGTTTATGGATGGACACTTGGGTTGTTGTCACCTTTTGGCTAGAAAAATGCTACAGTGAACATCAGCATACAACTCACAGTGTGAGTCCCTATTTTCAGTTCTTTTGGGTATGTATCTAGGAGTGGAATTGCTGAATCTTATGGCAATTCTGTGTTTAACTTTTTGAGGAACCATCAAACTGTTTTCCACAGTTGTCTGTAGCCATTTTACATTCCACCAGCAATATACAAGGGTTCTAATTTCTCAGTATCCTCACCAACACCTTTTATTTTCAGTTTTTTAAATTATTGTTATCACCATCCTAGTAGGTGTGAAGTGATATCTCACTGTGGCTTTGATTTGCATTTCTCTAATGGCTAATGATGTTGAGCATCTTTTATGTGGTTAACGACCATTTGTATATCGTCTTTGGAAAAATGTCTGTCCGAGTCCTTTGCTAAGTTTTTAATTGGGTTGCCTTTTTGTTGTTGAGTTTTAGGAGTTTTTCATATATTCTGGATGTTACACTCTTATCAGATATACGATTCGTAAATACAGTCAATCCTCATTTACAGATTCTATATACGCAAACTTTACTCGTTAAAACTTAACTGTAACCCCCGAATCAATATTCATGGCACTTTAGTGCTCATTCATGTGCTTGTGCATAGTGGCAAAAATATTTGAGTTGCCCAGTGTGTACATTCCCAGCTGAGGTCAAAAAAGGTGACGTTTTGCCTCTTGTTTCAGCTCTCAGACTGTAAAGAAGCATCCTTTTTGTAATGTTTAGTGCCACTTTTGTGTTTTTTGTTGGTGATTTCACTGTTTAAAATGATCCCCCAAGTGTAGTACCAAAGTGTTGTCTAGCATTCCTAAACTCAAGAAGGCTGTGGGGTGCCTTGTGGAGAAAATGTGTGTTAGATAAGCTTCATTCAGACATGAGGACTAGTGCTCTTGGCCGTGAATTCAACGTTAATGAGTAAATAGTATATATCAATATATATTTAAAAAGGTGTCTTTAAGCAAAAACACATGAAGCAAGGTTATGTATTGACTGATGAAACTTATGACCAGAAGATCCCAGGATCTTTTTAAATTAGTTAGTTAATTAATTTATGGCTGCGTTGGGTCTTCGTTGCTGCGTGTGGACTTTCTCTAGTTGCAGCGAGCGGGGGCTACTCTTGGTAGTGGTGCGCGGGCTTCTCATTGTGGCGGCTTCTCTTGTTGCGGAGCACAGGCTCTAGGCACACGGGCTTCAGAAGCTGTGGCATGAGGGTTCAGTAGTTGTGGCTCATGGGTTCTAGAGCGCAGGCTCAGTAGTTGTGGCGCACAGGCTTAAGTTGCCCCACGGCATGTGGGATCTTCACCAACCGGGGCTCGAACCCATATCCCCTGCATTGGCAGGTGGATTCTTAACCACTGCACTACCAGGGAAGTCCAGATCCCAGGATCTTAACCCTAGGAGCATCTGTTCAGTATTCGTGGTGACTTTATAGAACATAACTACTGTAAGTAATGAGAATTGACTGTACTTTATCCCCTTCTTTGGGTTGTCTTTTTCACTTTATTGATAGTGCACACAGAAAAATTGATGCACGCACAGTTTTAATTTTGGTGAAGTCCAGTTTATTTTTCTTTGTTGTTGCTTATGCTTTTGGTGTCATATCTAAGAATCCATTGCCAAATCCAAGGTCATGAAGATTGACCCCTATATTTTTTTCTAAGATTTTATGGTTGTAGCTCTAATATTTAGGTTAATCCAGTTTGAGTAAATTTTTGTATATGCTGTGAGGTAGGGGTCCAACTTCATTCTTTAGTATGTGGCAATCCAGTTATCCCAGCACCATCTGTTGAGGCACCTATCTTTTCCCCTTTGAATGGACCTGGCGCCCTTGTCAAAAACCAATTGGCCATATATGTAAAGGTTTATTTCTGGGCTCTCAGTTCCACTCCATTGGTCTATATGTCTAGCCTTATGCCAGTACCACACTGTTTTGACTATTTTAGGTTTGTAGTGCATTTTCAAATCAGGAGTACGAGTCCTTCAGCTTTCTTGTTTATCAAGACTGTTTTGTTTATTCGGGGTCCCTAGGAATTCCATATGAATTTGAGGGTTGGTTTTTACATTTATGCAAAAAAAGTTGTTGAAAGTTTGAATTATGAATTATGGAAGGAATTATGTTGAATCTTTAGATTGCTTTGGGTAGTACTAACATCTTGACAATATTAAGTATTCCTATATATGAACACAAGATGTTTTTCCACTTATTTAGGTCTTATTTAATTTCTTTCAGCAATGTTTTGTAGTTTTCAGTGTACAAGTCTTTCTTTCACCTTCTTGGTTACATTTATTGATAGGTATTTTATTCTTTTAGGATGTTATTGTTAATTAGAATTGCTTTCTTAATTTCCTTTTCAGATTGTTCATTGCTGGTATGTAGAAACACAACAAATTTTTTTTGTTGATCTTGTAACCTGCAATTTCTCTGAACTTGTTTATTAGCCCTAGTAGATTTCTTGTGGATTCTTTAGAATTTTCTATATATAGGAAATTCTAAAGAATCATAAATAGATGTTGTTTTACTCCTTTCCAATTTGGATGCCTATTCTTTTTCTTCTCTAATGGTTCTGGCTAGAACTTCTAGTACTGTGTTGAATAGCAATAGTGAAAGAGGGCATCCTTGTCTTGTTCTTGATCATAAAAGAAAGCTTTCAGTCTCACCATCAAATATGATGTTCTCTGTGGGTTTTTATTAAATGCTGTTTATCATGTTGAGGAAGTTCTACTCCTAGTTTTCTAAGAGGTATTTTTTAAAACTTATTTATTTAATTTATTTATTTTTTGGCTGTGTTGGGTCTTCGTTGCTGCACACGGGCTTTCTCTAGTTGCGGTGAGCAGGGGCTACTCTTCGTTGCAGTGCGTGGGCTTCTCATTGTGGTGGCTTCTCTTGTTGCAGAGCACAGGCTCTAGACGCACGGGCTTCAGTAGCTGTGGCTCACGGGCTCTAGAGCACAGGCTCAGTAGTTGTGGCGCACAGGCTTAGTAGCTCCGTGGCATGTGGCATATTCCCAGACCAAGGCTCGAACCCATGTCCCCTGCGTTGGCAGGCGGCGCCACCAGGGAAGCCCAGCAGGCAGATTCTTAACCACTACACCACCAGGGAAGCCCTCTAAGAGGTTTTATCATGAAAGAGTTTTGGCTTTTGTCAAATGCCTTTTCTGCATCGATTGAAATGAGCTTACTTTTTTTTAAATTAAATTTATTTATTCATTTATTTTTGGCTGCATTGGGTCTTAGTTGCTGCACGCGGGCTTTCTCTTTTTGTTTTTGGTGGTTTTTTTTGCGGTACGCGGGCCTCTTACTGTTGTGGCCTCTCCCGTTGCGGAGCACAGGCTCCGGACACGCAGGCTCAGTGGCCATGGCTCACGGGCCCAGCTGCTCCGCGGCATGTGGGATCTTCCCGGACCGGGGCACGAACCCGTGTCCCCTGCATCGGCAGGCGGACTCTCAACCACTGCGCCACCAGGGAAGCCCCACGCGGGCTTTCTTTAGCTGTGATGAGTGGGGGCTACTCTTTGTTGCAGAGCACGGGCTTCTCACTGCGTTGGCTTCTCTTGTTGTGGAGCACAGGCTCTGGGCACGCAGGCTTAAGTAGTTGTGGCATGTGGACTCAGTAGTTGTGGCTCGCGGGCTCTAGAGCACAGGCTCAGTAGTTGTGGCACACAGGCTTAGTTGCTCTGCAGCATGTGGGATCTTCCTGGACCAGGGATCGAACCCGTGTCCCCTGCATGGGCAGGTGGATTCTTAACTGCTGCACCACCAGGGAAGCCCTAAGCTTACTTTTTTCCCCTTCGTTCTGTTAACATGATGTAGTACATTGATTCATTTTCTTTTGCTGAGTCACTCATATTCCTAGGATAAATCCCACTTGGTTATGGTGTGCCATACTTTTGATATGCTGTTGTATTACGTTTGCTAGTATTTTGTTGAGGATTTTCACACTTACATTCATAAGGGATATTGGTCTATACGTATCTCTTCTTGTGATGTCTTTATGACATATGGTAAAAGTATGTTTAGTTTTGTAAGAGACTGCCAAACTATCCTCCAAAGTGGTTATACCATTTTGCATTCCCACCAGGAATGAATGAGAGTTCCTGTAGCTCCGCATTCTCACCAGCATTTGGTGTTGTCAACATCCTGGATTTGGGCCATTCTAATAGGTATGTAGCGGTATCTCACTGTTGTTTTAATTTACATTTCCTTGATGACATATGGTGTTGAGCATCTTTTCATGTGCTTATTTGCCATCTGTATATCTTCCTTGGTGAGATTTCTGTTAAGGTCTTCGGCATGCTTTTATTTTTATTTTTTTTGTGGTACGCGGGCCTCTCACTGTTGTGGCCTCTCCCGTTGCGGAGCACAGGCTCTGGACGCGCAGGCTTAGTGGCCATGGCTCACGGGCCCAGCCACTCCGCGGCATGTGGGATCTTCCCGGACCGGGGCACGAACCCGTGTCCCCTGCATCGGCAGGTGGACTCTCAACAACTGCGCCACCAGGGAAGCCCTTTGGCCTGCTTTTAAATCAGGTTGTTTGTTTTCTTACTAAGTTTTAGGAGTTCTTTCTATATGCTGGATAACAGTCCTTTTTTAAAAAAAAATTCTATTTATTTTTTGGCTGCATTGGGTCTTCCTTGCTGCATGCAGGCTTTCTCTAGTTGCGGTGAGCGGGGGCTACTGTTTGGTATGGTGTGCAGGCTTCTTGTTGCAGTGGCCTCTCTTGTTGCAGAGCACGGGCTCTAGTTTTGTGGGCTCGGTAGTTGTGGCTTGCACGCTCTAGAGCGCAGGCTCAGTAGTTGTGGCACACGGGCTTAGTTGCTCCGCAGCATACGGGATCTTCCCGGACCAGGAATCGAACCTGTGCCCCCCCTGCATTGGCAGGTGGATTCTCAACCACTGTGCCACCGGGGAAGTCCCTGGATAACAGTCCTTTATCAGATTTGCCTTTTGCAAATATTTTCACCCAGGTTATGGCTTGTCTTCTCATCCTTTTGAAACTGTCTTTCATAGAGCAGAAGTTTTTAATTTTAATGAAGTCCATTTCATCAATTATTTCTTTCATGGATTATGCCTTTGGTGTTGTATCTAAAAAGCCATTGCCATACTGAAGGTCATCTTGGTTTTCCCCATGTTATTTTCTAGGAGTTTAATAGTTTTGCATTTTACATTTAGATCTATGATCCATTTTGTGTTACTTTTTGTGAAGGGTGTAAGGTGTGTGTCTAGATTCTTTTTTTTTTTTTTTTTCTTTGCCTGTGGATGTCCAGTTATTCCAGCACCATTTGTTGAAGACTATCTTGAAATACAAAGTACCTTAGTGGAATTAAGCTCTCTTTCTCCTTGACTTCCTTTGCACTTTATATTTCTCTTAAGGGGTTCATTACTTTCAATCTTGTATTATATTCAGGCCCTTGTTCATTAACTGTTTTTTACACAGGTACACAGCTGCTTTGACTGAAATAATACATTTATGTTATTCCTTCTGTCTGGCTTGTTCTTCTGACGTCACCACCACAGTTGCTGCCCCCTTGAGGCCTCCCTCATTCCCTTCCTGCTCTAGTCAATACTGACTGCTCCCCCTACATCTACCCAGCAGGTCCTAGTTGACTCTGTATGTACATCTATTTCACTAGCTTATAGCACTTTGAAGGCAGAAACCACATTTAAAAAAAAATTTTTTTAAGCTAACATTTATTGAACACTATGTGTCAAGCACTGGATTGAGAGAGTTACATGATTTATTTCAATCCATGGATGATCCATGAGGTAGATATTATTATTACCCCCATGGTATAGATAAGGAAAGCAAGCCTCTCAAAGGCTCAAATTCACATACCTAGTAAGTGTTGGAGGCATAAAACATGAACTGTCTCCAGAGCTCTCACCCTTAACCACTGCCTCTAGTGCCTAGCCTTGTCTTTACAAAATTGTTGCTCAGTAAATGTTCATCAAATTGCACTGAAGATTGCAAGTTTGGGAGCCAGGAGAGAAAAAAGCAATGCCGGCTGGTTGTGCACATAGCCGGTGTTGGCAGGCAGTGTTTGTCTTTGGGGCAACAGCCTGTGATACTGGAATGAAATGATCTCAGCAAGAGACAGTACACTCCACAAGTCCTGAGAAAATTTCATTTGGCTCAGGAGTTGCTGACCTGAATAAAAGGGCATGAAATTGAGTTTTGTAGAGGGAAAGAGGAAAGAGGCCAAAATTTAGCTACAGAGTCAGATCATATGACAACCGAGGGAGTGATGGCAAAATAATGCGACATCATGGGCACCAGACACAGTAAATACAATAAAGTACAGCCAAGAAGCTTACGGGTACTGGCCACTTGCCAGATTCTGCTCCCCCAGACCACTGTCTCCCAAAAAGAAGTGTCATCTGGGACCTACCGGGCTGCACTGAATCGATCTGGTTGTGCCTTACACACACACACACACACACACACACACACACACACACACACACACACACACACGCATAATGATTGATTGCTTAGAATGGGCTCCTCTAGGATTACCTTTTTTTCTCTAAGTTAGTTTTCTCTTTAAATTTAACCTTCAGTTTTGAGTCACTTAGTTGGCTGCTGCATCAAATGATTCTTCGGCTTTATAGGGTCTCCCAGTGATGCCCGATGGGATCAGCACAGCCCCAGGTGCTAGTTGCTAATGCCTATAAAATACCACCCACCCCCAAAAAGGAGAATCATTTAACAGTTCTTTGGACTTCATCTTCAAAAGTAGCCAAAGAATTCAAGTGACACGTTATCCCAGGAAATCTTTTGCAATCAGTGAACTTACGGTATAACTAAGAACATTCAGAATACTACACACAGAGTTTAGTTGATCTTGGTATAGTGGTAGGACAGCAGTGATTATAAAATGAAAGTAACATGTACATGCTCTGTTGGGGGAGACTAAAGGGAAAGAGGTGTTCGGCCTAGAAAAACATTTCTCAGTGGATTTCCTATGAAGTCAATGTGTCTTGGGTTTAACTTTGAAACAAATTTAAAAATTTAAAAACTGAAAAAAAAAAAATACAGCCAAGAAGCTAGTAAGATGCAATACTTGAAGTCTGGGATCATTAGATCATTCGTTCTTTCAATAAACATGTGTTGTGCACACGATTTGCTCCCTGCCTGGCTACCCACCCTCCCGTCTCAGGCCACACAGCAAGCTCTGCTGCACGCTCGCCCGGCCTCGGCACCGTGGCTCGCCTCCCACTCATTCTTGCCTTGCAGTTTTTCAGATACTCTTGCTCCAGATGTCCTCTTGGCCAGCTCCTTCTCTTCACTCCAGGCTCAGCTCTTCAGAGGCACCTTCCCTGGCCACCCTACATGAAGGAGTCCCTTATACATCATCCCTCAAATTTTCTTTGTAGCGCTTAACATGGTCTAAAACTACCTTGTTCGTTTACTTCCTTGTTTATTATTTGTCTGCCCACTACAACTGAAGTTCCATGAGGGCAAGGATCTCATCTGTCTTATTTATCACTGTATCCTCCACTCTGAAAACAGTCCTTGCTTATAGCAGGTACTCAATACATTTTAGTTGAATCAATGAATGTACCAACTATAAAAATTTACAGAATATGGGAAATAAATGAGCAAGCTTAATACAGTAATATAAATTAATAAATACTTGAGAATTAGTGGGCTGGAACTCATAACAGTAATGGAAGGGTATGCTTTGCTCAAAAGAAACCAAAAGAGATGGAAAAGGAGGAAAAGCAATATTTACAAATATCCATGGAAACTGAGAAAGGGAGGTCAGAGGTAAACTGCTTGGGTAAGAAAAGGAGAGGAAGAGATGTGATTTCATCATGGAAGATGTTTTACACCTGCTAAGCCCTGTTATTCTCTATCCTAGCACTTTGCCACAACCTGTAATTAAATAATTTGCTTGCTTACACGTTTATCACCTGTCTTCCCCACTTTAATTTAGGCTCTTTAAGAGCAGGAACCATGGGTGGTATCCTCAGCCCCTGGCACAGAGCAGGCCCTCAACAATATATTGGGTGGCGCACAGAATGCAGAAGTGAATACTGTGGACCAAGTGTTTCCCTAGAGGACGAGGGGACAGTGTACAGGGGAGAGAATTCTGTGCAAACAGCTAATGATTAATCCATTTAACAAACATGGAGTGAGGGCCTACTGGGTGCCAGACACTGCTCGGTGCTACACACAGAGAGAATGACGCAGTCCCTGCGTAGAACGAGCTCACAGTCTCCTGCAGGTGATGGACAAGTGAGCAAGGGCCAAAAAGCGAGCTTGGACAAGAGCTATCCGGGATGAGAAGCGCCCTGTTAGAGGAAAGCACGTGGCACTATGTGAACCCAGATAGGGGCCATGTAGCCCAGACTAGGGGATCAGGAAAGGCTTCCAGGGAGTCAGCCAGATGGAGGGCACTGGGAGGGACTTTCCTGACAAAGGAAATGGTGAGCCAAAACCTGGTAAGCAGGGAAGGTTGCAGGATGAGGGAAAGACTCAGGGAGAAGAATCTGGGAGGCGGAATCTGGGTAGGACCAGCCTGGGTGTAGAGCAATGATTCAGTTAAGGGGATGGGGAAGAGGCGGGCGGGGATAAATTTTCAGGGGTGATGCACGTGTTCATCACCTTGACTTTGGGAAAGGTTTCACAGGTGTATACTTATATAAACTCCTCACTTTCAATGTGTGAAGTTTACTGTTCCTCAATTATACCTCAATAAAGTTGTAAAAACTAAAACACTAAAATAATAATAATGAAACAGTATTGGTTAGGTTGGCAACAGGTTGTAGATGTAGGCTTTGATTGCCTAGCTAAGGGGTGCGTAGTTAGAAAGGTGTCAGGCTTTTTCAAAGCACCTCCAACATCTCCTTTGGGCCAGGGAGGAAAGTGCTAACCTCAGACACCCATCCTTGAGGGCTGGATAAGAACTTCCTCAGGCTCCCTCTTGCCTCACAGAAGGTCTGTATTTCTGGGCAATTCCAGAAGTGCTCTGAAGACAACCAGTCTTCCCACCTTTGATTAAAGATGATATTTTGGTGTTCTGCAGGGGAGTGCCTTTGAGAGGCAGAGGTGGAAATTGAGAGGGGCCCGATACTGGGAGGGGCGTGAAGGACTGCAATTGCCAAGTACAGTGAGAACAGTCCTGTCCCTGGAAGCACCCCTAAGAGTGATGTGCTCAGGGCCTCCCAGCCAAGGCCAAGGCAAAGATCCCGGTGGTTGTAAATCCTGTAGACTACGCATCTATATCTATTTGGCTTCCCTGTCACCTCCCAGCCCCACAGCCTCTTCTGAGCAACCAGCAAAGCACCAGAGCCTTCAGCTCTTTGAATGGAAATAATAACGTCTAATTCAGAGAGAGAGAGACAGAGATTGTGAGGATTAATTAAAATAAAGCTAATAGGTTGCCCATAGCACAACCTAGTTCGTCACAGATGCTCAATAAATGTTCTCCCCTCCCCCACTCATAGAGAGGACATGAACATGTGACTTACAACTGAGAAATGCTCCTGTCTTCTCCTTCTGCCATTTCTATCCATGCAACAGGCATTGATTGAGCTGCTCTGGGCCAAGCCCTGTCTGGGGGCTGAGTTTACAAGAGTGAAAAAGACACAGTCTCCAATCTCCAACAGTCCACGGTGTGATTAATGCCACAGTGGATAGAAGCATGGGGAAATTACAGGAAAGAGGAAGGCGGGCTGCCTCGAGGAGGTGATAGCTACCTTGCCTGGGGAAACTCAATCACACCCTTCTATCTAAATTCAGATTTTTATAGATACAAATCTATAGAAATCAACTTTTATCACTTTTATCACCATCCATACCATTTTAGATGCTTACAGAATTTCCATCTACTCCCTAACACCTGGCATTTCCTAGGTATGTAAGATATATTTAACAGTTACAGAGTGCTCTCCTCTTTTAAAAAAGTATTCCAGGGCCTATCAATTGAGGTGGTGGTTTACAAGCTGGGGTCCCAGACCCCGGGTCCTCAACAGTGATAGGGGTCTTTGAGCTGTTTTCATTATTGCCAAAGACTCAACATCAATCACGTTTAACCTTTCCTCAGGCTTCCCAGGGTCCTTTGGCAGTTACTTCTTCACTTTCATAGAATCCTAACACACAGCGAGGCAATGCTGATAGGCTCAGGCTGGGCAGAGGCTTGGATTGGCTGTTATACAGGATTTGGATTCAATTATTTTTGTAAAGGAAAATGAAGCAAGCATTGGTTAATAAATGCAGTTTTATTGCATACACAAATCCTCCACTACTCTGGGGGAAAATAACTAAAAGGGTTCTTAGTGGTAAAAAAGCTGGAAACCCCTTAGCTCAGGAAGCCTGAGTTCAAAGGGCAAAGAACTCTCTTTTACCCGTAAACTGCCCTTCCGTGACTTCCTGACCATTTCAGCAAAATATCTACCTCAGTTAGTTGTTGGGCCAGGAGGAGGTCAGAACTGGGGGCACCTCAGAACAAGAGAGGGTGGAAGTTCCAAAACCAAGGAGCCTTCAAAAAGAGAAGGCTGGAAAAAATCTCCCTGCCTGCCTTTGCTTTTCTCTTTGCACTTGGAACAGGAATTTTGAATGAACATGTATTACTCACTCGCTGACAGGCACCTTACATGCATTATTTTAATCAATGCCCACTTCACGGATCAGGTCACACAGTGGGCGAATAACTGAACCAGGACAACGAATCCAGACAAATCTGGTGCTTGAGGCCCTTTGACACTATGCTGTATTGCCTTTTGGTAGGACAAGGGCATATTAGAATTAGGGCAAATAGGTTTATCTTCTTTAGACGTCATTGCTTCTCGGTGACAATATTATGGATACCTTTTTTCCTTCACTTTTCTATAAGTTCTAAATTTTTCCTAAGAACTTTTTCTTAATGGCTTTTCTATGGATGGATTCATCAGTAGTTAATGTCTGGAGGCTGTTCTGGTGGAGCTTTCCACCAAGGATATATGAGCTGCTTCTAGATTTGGGGAGTCATCAGCAGAGAGATGGATTCTGAAAAATCAGGGAGTGAATTAGGTTCCCCTAGGGTGAATGTGTGGAGTAGAAATTTGGGTTGAGGAAAGAATCTTGGAAGACAGTTGGTGGAAGAGGAGCTGGTGAGAGTGAGGAGAAACAGGAGGAAAACCAGAGAAAACCTCCATGTCTATTACCTTCTGTGTAATATGGCACAGTAATACTGTGCTGTGGAATACTGGCCGGTATTTTGTCAACAATCTCTACCTTCTTGTCTCAAGGAACACCTTGAAGGTATAAGAATCCTAGTAAATGTTGGTGTTAGAATTCTGGGATTTAGTGTTTTTCTAGGCAGAATTAATGCTCCCTGATGGAGTCCCCAGAGTAAATCTCCATGTCCTCTGTTTTACAAGTGCGTGAATTACTGTACCCTGGTCTTTATTATTGGTGTGTCTCTTCTATGGAGACACGGGGGTATTACTGACTCAATTCTTTTTTTCCCAGCTCTTTGCCATGTAATAATTGATCCTGAGCAAGATACGTAACCTCTCTAAGCCCCAGTTTTTAATGAGAATCATCGTGCCGTTCAGAGGTTGTTAGGAAAGGATACAGTAAAATGGAAGAAAAAAAAAAAGTGCTTAACACAGTGCTAGGAGTATGGTCAATAGTGAAAAACTGGTACCTACCAGTTTTGAACAGCTACCCTGAGGCTAGTGCTTTTTGATGCGTTCACGTAAGGATCGCTCCGTCCATCTCCAGAAACAGAGAAGTCAAGTTCTGTCCTCGCGTCGTGAACCAGATAAAATCTCAGCTCAACGACTCCCAACTTGCCGTGGGCCAAGTCCCGGTCTGGCTCCCGCCCAAAGACTACAAGTCCCAGCATGCCGCTCGCTGGGCCTCGACGGCCCCGCCTCTTCCGCGTTGGCCCGCACGTGGGCGCCGCTCTAGGCACCGCCTTCTCTCGATGCTCCTGTCCTGGGCGCGCAATGGAAACCGGCTGCTGGTTGCTTGGCGGCGAGTTCGAGGACTCGGTGTTCGAGGAGAGGCGGGAGAGGCGGCCTGGACCGCTTGCGTCCTACCGCGCCAAGCTCTGCGAGCCGCAGGTGAGAAAGCGGGGCCTCTCGGCCTCATCCCAGCCCCCGGGCCTCGCGCTCCCGGGTCCCGGCCCGACAGCGCTTCAGACGCCCCAAGGCCGCGTGGCCTACCCCCGAACCCAAACCCTCCCGGCACGAGTCCTGCGTCCACGCGGACTCCCTGGTGTCCCTTCCCCTACTCGAGCCGCAGCCTGCTGGGCCCGGCCCTCTCTGCCCCCGAGGGAATCCCCGCGCCGTCGGCCATCAACTCGCACCTGGCGTCCGGCCTGCCTCCCGGAGGCTCGCTGGCCTCACGCCCCTGCTCTAAAATCTGTAGTTGCTCCCGTGGAACTTCACTGCTTCTGCTGCCGGGCAGTCAGGGCCCCCAGAAATCCAGCCCCCGCCCACTTTTCAGACCTCAGTGTTGTCTGCTCCCTGAACCGTGACGCCCGACCCACGGGCCTGCCCTTGTTCACTGAGTTCCCCCTGCCCATGTTAACCCCGTTCAGATGGTCACAATCGTTCAATTATAGACATTTCTCAAGGCGCACCTTAAATGCCACCTCCTCCAAGAAGTCTTTTCTGATTCCCCCTTCCAACCACATATTTTTGTTTTGACTCCTTTTCCCTCTTTTACCTATTAAAGCACTTGTCAGTATCTCATCAAACTCTTAGACCCAGAATGCTTAATGATCACAGGAGCGTGCGTGCTTAACTTTATGTCCTCCACAGTGCCTGGCAGTTTTTGTTCATAGTGGGAACTCCGTGAATATTTTGAATAAGTAGACTATTAACCTGGTATTCTTTTATGTGTGTAAATCTCATCTCACCAATAATAATTCCTTTTTATCAGGTAGTGTTCCAGGCACTGGGCAGGGTTCCCTGACACGTATTGTCTCATTTTTCCTTAAAACCCTTGTACTTGCAGATGTCAGGCACTCAGAAATTACTGAATTGTATGCTTGCTTTATTTCACTTACATTTTCTCCTTGCCACATGCAGTCTTTCAGAGTGACCTTTAGTACTTGATCGTGTAGACTAAAAGCGGGGAATGGGCTTTCAAAGTCATGGGGTACCGCATTAAAAAGCCACGGGTGTGAGATAGGACCCTTGCGTTCCAGCGTTGGCTTTACCGGTTGCCTTTCAAAGTGTCAGTTCCTTATTTGTCATTTGAGAAAAAATAATGTTTGCTGGCTCACAGGTTTATTGTGAGAGTGGAATGAGATAATACTTCGCCGGGTGTGGTATGCTGTATACTTATAAAGTAAAATCCCCAAATCACTTGTCATTAGAATTTACTTGGTAAATGGTAACTGCTCATAAATTCAGGCCCCATTCAAGTCCTCTTGGTTTCCCCAAGTGTAAAACCAGGAGTTTGGGTTAGAAGATCAGTGTTCCCTGCCTGTTTGGTGTGGGACCAGGTGTTTTGCCTTACCAGCACTTCTCTTCTCAGTCTCACCCTTGTTCACAGCTTTTCCCTCCTACTCTTATCAGAATGGGGTATTTAAAGCCATCCCCATCTGCGCTCTTGCGTTTGGAAGCCAATTTTGCTTGATCATTTCCCAGTAGGATGATGAACATTGGATGGAGGTTTGCAGTTATTCAGTTATTGTTCAAGAAGTTGGGATTGGCTGATAATCTAATAGAGTATGTGACTGGAGAGCAATAAAGTGCAAAGGAAAATTATGGGTTCAGTATATAGGCTGTTGTTGGGTTACACAGTACTTCAGGGAGAACAGAAAAACAGTGGTTGCTAGCTTTCTCCACAATGATGAATCAGGCTAAGGAGGGAAACGATTACTAATTAACGATATTACTAATTAACAGAGGGGCAGTGATACCCAAGCAACTCTTTTAGAAATAGAACCAAGAAATTTTGATGTGATGGTGGAACCATCACAAATGCAGTTACGTTTGAATTAATAATAGTGTGTAACTGACTTCATTCAGCCTCAGCGTGTTTGAGTAAAAGGGAGGATGGGGGACTTCCCTGAGGTCACAGTGGTTGAGAATCTGCCTGCCAATGCAGGGGACACGGGTTCAATCCCTCATCTGGGAAGATCCCACATGCTGCAGAGCAACTAAGCCCGTGTGCCACAGCTACTGAACCTGCGCTTTAGAGCCCGTGAGCCACAACTACTGAAGCCCGCGCGTCTAGAGCCTGTGCTCTGCAACGAAGAGTAGCCCCTGCTCGCTGCAACTAGAGAAAGCCCATGCACAGCAACAAAGACCCAATGCAGCCAGAAATAAAAACATTTTTTTAAAAAGGTGGGAGGGGGGGAGGATGAGATACTTTGGAGCTGGAAAACTGGCACACAGTGCTTCTCGTCATTCGTGTTTTCTCATCTTAATGTTCTTTATGCAATAATCAAAAAAGATCTATCCATAGGGTTTAAATCAGTAGAAAAGTGAATAAAATATTCCAGATGGGCATTTCCTGAGACTTTTCTCCTATAGCATTTTGGCATTTGATTGCACGGAAGCCACCTTTCAGCCTTCATCTCTATTTCCTCTTTGCGTCGATTCTACTTTTGGCTTTTACACTTTCATAGTAGCACTATAATGACAGTTCTTCTTTTCTGTGTCCTCTCCGTAAACAGTTGTCAATCCCTATTCCATCCACCCTAAAAATTTCTCTGCAGGAAAACATCTCAGTCTAAAGAACCATCGTGAACTGTGCTAGTTAAATGTAGGTTCCCAAGCATCACAACCGCAAATTGGAAATGCTGTAGATAAAACCATACACTTTTGTGTTTTAGTTAAGAGGTATTGTATTATTGGTATATTTACTACTTGTGATAATTTTCATAAAAACTGGGCCACCGTTAGAATTGTCATTCTTCTTTGTCAGGTGTTTTCCTGAGTCTTATCCTGAAGAATTATGTCTTTTTTGAGGTTTAATCAATTATATATGGGAAATTGCTTCTGAGTAGGGGGTGGAAAAGTGTAGTTTCATTCTCTATAATATGCTGTTTTCACAATTTCTAGTGGTTTTATGAAGAAACGGGGAGCAATGATGATGTTGAAGCTCTGACTATCCAGAAATTCAAAGGGGACCTGGCCTACAGACGGCAGGAGTATCAGGTAGAATTTAACATATAGAAGACTGCACTACTTGAAATGGGCTTTTGTTCTGTCCATTACAGTATATTTAAATAACAGTATACTGAGTTATGAGTGTGTTGTTTGTGAAGATGAATTTAATCTTTTGTGATATGTGTTTGTAATCTTAGAATCCCAAGTTTCTAGCTCTGTATAATTTGTTTTGTTTCCTGTAACTCCAGTATAGAGAGCTTGTTGGGATCCTTGTAGGTCTGTTTCCCCAGGTTCTGTATCTCCTAATTATGTGGGAACCTCTAGCACAGATACCTCATGGGGCCACAGGAACAAAGCACCCGAAAATGTGTAAGAAAAGGGAAGAACTAACAGCTAGATTAGTTGTCAGCTTGCTTTATTTAGAGACTTCATGTCATCTTCACAAGAGTCCTGTTGTTATTTTGCTGAGGTGAAAAGGTTATACAGCAAGTTAGTGGCAAACCTAGGATTCACATTCTGGTCTTTTGGGCTCCAGAATGCTTTATTTATAGTCTCCAGCCATTTTTTCTCTACCTTTCAGAAAAAGAGTACTGACTAAAATGCTCAAGTCTTCCTTTAGTTCATTGTAGGCTCAGTTATAACATTACCTTCTGCCTAGGAAACACGTCACCCCCATGACTGAATTCTTTTTCTACTGTGTTTTCTGCCTTTCTTTTCATCCCTTCCCTTCATTTTCTTTTATTTAACAAATATTTGCCAGAAAGCACTGCAGGAGTATTCCAGTATCTCAGAAAAACTGCCATCTACGAATTTTGCCATGAAAAGGGATGTCCAGGAAGGCCAGGCTCGGTGTCTCGTTCACCTGGGGAGGCACGAGGAAGCCCTGGAGATTGCTACAAACTTGGTGAGTGGTTTCTGTGCGTATTTCCATTTGCTTCCCTAGGATGGCTGAATGGTTTATTTTGTAAAAAACAAAACAAAACAAAAGACAACTTGTTGCAGCTAAATCTGTGTGTTTGGATAAGCAGAAGAAAATTGTCAGTGGTGGAAGAACTTTATTATGATGAACAGTTTGGAGGTCTAGACATAATCATTTGCTTGTAATATTTTTTCCTGTGTTATGCTCAGAATTTTTCGTTGCCTGAAAATCTCACTTGCAAAGGTTTTTTTTTTTTTTTTTTTTGGCTGTGTCGGGTCTTAGTTGCGGCATGCAGGATCTTTCATTGAGGTGTGCGGACTTCTCTTTAGTTGTGGTGTGCAGTTTTTTTCTCTTTCTAGTTGTATCACACAGGCTTCAGAGCATATGGGCTCTAGTTGAGGAGCGCGGGCTCAGTAGTTGCGGTGTGCGGGCTTAGTTGCCCCGCGGCATGTGGGATCCTGGTTCCCCGACCAGGGATCGAACCCACATTCCCTGCACTGGAAGGCAGACTTTTTAGCACTGGACCACCGTGGAAGTCTCACTTGCAAAGGTTTTTACTCTTGTTAGGAGTAAATACTCAGAGTGGAAGGATTATGTGATGTGTTTTCTTCTTTAGGTGTTTTGTTGTTGTTTAGATTTTTATTTTCCAAAATTTCTACAATGAATATATATTACTTTTATAAACAGGAAAAAAGTTTACCAAAAAATGACTAAATATCATACTAGGCCAAGCTTAATCCTTTTTATTCTTAAATGGAGTCTGCAGAATTTTTTTTAAGGAATTTAATAAAAGCAGGGTTTTTTGCAATTCTATATCCTGCTTGTTTTTGTTTTCAGATTAAAGCACCTACAGTTTTTAGTGTAAATTTTATATGGGGACAAGTCTAAGTCGACCAGTCCTAGTTTATAGATGACCAGTTTTCTTCCTCAGAGGGACTTCACGAGGCACTGAGGCTCTGATCTTGAATCCTGTGGATCTCGTTGACCAGAGGTCAGCCTGAAGTACGCAGCCAATTGAGTTGTCCTCCTCCGTTTCATTAACTAAGAGAAATCCCACAATTTGCTTGCCGGGGTTCATTGCATAGGACCTCAGCCTCTTGCAGTGAGAGGAACCCTTGGTGGTAATTGTCTTCGGAACATGGAAAACAGCTGTGTTTTGTTCACTCTTTTTCTCCCCTCTACTAATTGTGGGTTAATTCTTAAGCTGGAAGATAAGATTACCCTGTTAAGGAAGCACATGGCATGAACACAGTGAACTTGGCGGGGTTTAATGGTGTTCAGTCTCCCTGGTCTGAAAATTAACAGCAACTTCGGTTCTTTCAGTTGCTTTTTCTAGACATCAGTCACCCATCCTTCCTCACTGTTCTGCTCTCCCATCGCCTCTCTCTTCCTCACATCATCTGCATATCACTGTTGTGCTTTGTCTCCCCCCCAGACCACCGAAAGCAGTGACAGGTGGATTAGTGTCAGGGGCTGGACTGGCTCTCTGGTTCCTTCTAGCTTAGTGAGTCTCTGCTGTTGTGGCTCAGAGAAGGATTTGTTGCCAGCAGATGCCATCCAGAGCTTGGGATAGTTACCAGGCAGGAGGAAGGACCAGTCAGAACACCTTCAGCTCCTCTGTCAGGACTTTGAGAACTGGTCCTTGGGCTGCTGGGCATCCTGGTGGGCAGGAGTGTTGGGGAAGAAATGGCAGCATAGGCTAATAGGTCTCACCCCTTTCTTTGGGTCTCTTCACATGATCTCAGTGGAGCCTGCCCATTTGCATGGTTTTCTCATTTCCTGATGCCCTGTGTTTTGTTTTCTTTTTCCCTACTTGTAGGCCCTCTTCTTGTTACTCGCTCCGGCCCGTTTCTGGGTTTTGTCCCAGTGGTTATTGCCCCCTCGTGCTCTGGAGTGGGCAGGTCATGACCCAGCATTGAACAAAACACAGTGAGTCTTGGAGTGCCCAGCAGGATATGAACATTTTATGCTCACAACTTCTACTGAAGTTTATTCACCTCTCTTCTTAATCATTTTTGGATAAAATTTGTAATGGAACTTATTTCTTTCTTTTTCTTTTATTTTATTTTGGCTGCCAGTGCAGCAAAAAAATTGTTCTTCGTTGCTGTGTGCAGGCTTTCTCTAGCTGCGGCGAGCAGGGGCTACTCTTTGTTGCAGTGCACGGGCTGCTTACTGCAGTGGCTTCTCTTGTTGCAGAGCACGGGCTGTAGGCTCGCGGGCTTCAGTAGTTGTGGCACACGGGCTTAGTTGCTCCACATGTGGGATCTTCCCTGCCAGGGCTCGAACCCATGTCCCCTGCATTGGCAGGTGGGTTCTTAACCACTGCGCCACCAGGGAAGCCCTGGAACTTATTTCTTAAACAAATAGTTTAAACATCTTATAGCGGCTGATAGGCTCATGTGATAAACTGTGGTAAGGAAACTGCTTTTTGACAGTTACTGACTTTTTTTTCCATTTATCACTTCACAAACATTTATTTCAGTCTTACCATGTGTGCAGTTCTGGGTTCGGTGCTAAGGAGACAGAAAACCATGTCCATACTCTGCCCATACATTGCTGACCTAGTGTCTAGTGGGAGAATCCTAAGCCAGCTAACACGCGTCAGCTCTTCTGAAGTACCTTTATTCTGTGACTTCTAGTGGGACCGATCGTAGCTCTGCTACTTACTAGCTGTGTGACGTCAGGCAGCTTATCTGACTTCTCTCTTAGGACTCAGTTGCCTCAACTGTAAAATGGGGATAGTGGTAGAGTCTATTTTAAAGGATTGTCTTGAGGATTAAATGAGTAAAGCACTTAGAGTAGTGTCTGGCATATGGTAAGCACTCTGTAAATGTTAACTCTTGTCATCATCATTGCATTATAGAAGGAGTTGCAGTACTGTGCACACAAACTCGTTTAAATGGAATGTAGTTTCCAGAGAGTTCTTTACTAGCTAGGCCATCAAAACCATGGTCTGCGTGCTCCACCCTACCCCACCACATACTTGCTTCCGCAATCTGAAAATGTTTGTAAACAGTATAGGGCACTATAGACTGTAGAGGAAAGGTGGCGTTTGCTGTAGGTAGTTTATACGCGTTGCTTTCACTATTATAAATAAAAAACATAAAGATGTATTACTCAACAGTTATTAGACATCTGTTATGTCTGAGGTGCTGTGCTCTACTAGGAATTCAGCATTGAACAAAAACTTCTGGAACTTAATGGTCTCTGGGGAAGGACAGAATACTGAACAATAGTAATAATAAAACCAGATCAGATCTGTCATCGGGAAGGTATAGTATGACTGAATAGGTTACATGAGGCTTTATTTCCTGTCTTTTCACTCAATATATGAATACTTAGAATCCTCCTCAAGCTTTCACTCACTGGTCAGCCAGTTTCTTCCAGCTGCATGCTGGGTAGGTTTTTCTTTGTTTTTTTTTTTTTTTGCGGTACGCGGGCCTCTCACTGTTGTGGCCTCTCCCGTTGCGGAGCACAGGCTCCGGACGCGCAGGCTCAGCGGCCGTGGCTCACGGGCCTAGCCACTGCGCGGCATGTGGGATCTTCCCGGACCGGGGCATGAACCCGTGTCCCCTGCATCGGCAGGTGGACTCTCAACCACTGCGCCACCAGGGAAGCCCCATGCTGGGTAGTTTTACTCATATTTCTTGCTCAGTTCTATGCAGGGGCTTGATCTGAATACTAGTAGGCCAGGTTTTCCTTAGACTTAAAATGAACTGAATCTCTACAGACTTTAACTTAGAAAAAGGAGGCTTGTTTCCCTAACCCACAGGGCTTTTGCCATTTGGCAAGTTAGGCAAGAGGTGATGGCTCTGATTAAGGAGACTTGAAAAGGATTTTCTGATCAGAAGGAAACCAAGCAATCCCCTCCAGCCAGAAATAATTGGCCCTGCTAATAGTTACCAGAGAGGGCATTTGGATTCAGTTATGCATCACGAAACACTGAGAGCTGCAGGGCCATCCTGTTTAGGATATCTAGGCCAAGTAAAATTTGGAAATAGAGTCCATTTGAATCCTCAAGGAAATTACAATTTGGATTTTTAGAAAGCCTGGAATATTAAAATGGAACCATTAGCACAGGGTATAAAAAAGTTGGCTTGGGTCTTTCAGATATCTGGCTGAAGACAATAAAGATTATAATACAAATGGAAAATAAACCGACACAGAGGTTTTTGGTGCTGAACTTTGCCAGGCCACTATCACCTGGATTATGTGACTGTTGTGACATTAGGGTGTTTGGGAATGACTGGTGATTATTTTGTTAGGTTAGTTTATATTTCTCTAGGTTTATGGTTTTGAACTGAGATCTATTGAAAAATATTTAGTTCACCCTACTTGTGTGGCTACTTGTCATTTATAACATGTACAACTTGGATTTTTAGGCATCTTCATTTTTATATGGGAAACATTCCATAGTTTAAACTTCCTAATCTTTTTTTTTTCTCCTTAGGAAAATAAGGCAACTAACACAGACCATTTAACCACTGTGCTCTACCTCCAGTTTGCTATTTGTTCAAGTTTGCAGAACTTGGAGAAAACAATTTTCTGCCTACAGAAACTGATTTCTTTGCATCCCTTTAATCCTTGGAACTGGGGCAGATTGGGAGAGGCTTACCTGAATCTGGAGCCAGTGCTTGCAGCATTGCTTGCGTCATCTCAGAAACAGAACAGTTTCACCTCGAGTGACAAGGCTATCAAATCCTCTTGTCCCCACTCAGGAAAAGACTGTCTTTTGTGTTTCCCTGAAATGTTGCCCGAGAGCTCTGCGTTATCTGTGGAAACGAGCAGTGGTAATAACCAGAAGAATGAGAAAGCTTTAAAAAATATTCAAAACTGTATGGCAGAAGAGAGAGCAGCAGTGTTGCTAGAAACTCAGATGAAAGCCTGTGCCTCTTTTATACGAACCAGGTAAGCTAAGAGTGAATTAAACACACATGGTGCTAACCTCAGAGTAAAGGTTTTATTTTTCTAATTTTAAGCTTCTAAAAATTCTAGGCCACACACTTAGTATATGTTTTTAAGATTTTTCCCATGGTCTAGATAGAATCCTTTGAATGCATCCTTTTAGCATGTAAGATTTAAAAACAAAACTATGTTTGCTCAAAAATACAACTTGTATCATCACTCAAGATAAAAGGTTAAAAGTGGCAGCCATTAAAATTAGGAAAGAAAATTAAATGTATAAAACATTGACAAAGGGGGAAGCGATACATACATATATATTTTTTTAACATCTTTATTGGAGTATAATTGCTTTACAATGGTGTGTTAGTTTCTGCTTTATAACAAAGTGAATCAGCTATACATATACATATGTCCCCATATCTCTTCCCTCTTGCATCTCCCTCCCTCCCACCCTCCCTATCCCACCCCTCTAGGTGGTCACAAAGCACCGACCTGATCTCCCTGTGCTATGCGGCTGCTTCCCACTAGCTATCTATTTTACGTTTGGTAGTGTATATATGTCCGCGCCACTCTCTCACTTTGTCCCAGCTTACCCTTCCCCCTCCCCATGTCCTCAAGTCCATTCTCTGGTAGGTCTGTGTCTTTATTCCCGTCTTGCCCCTAGGTTCTTCATGACCTTTTTTTTTTTTTTTTAGATTCCATATATATGTGTTAGCATATGGTATTTGTTTTTCTCTTTCTGACTTACTTCACTCTGTATGATAGACTCTAGGTCCATCCACCTCACTACAAATAACTCAATTTTGTTTCTTTTTATGGCTGAGTAATATTCCATTGTATATATGTGCCACATCTTCTTTATCCATTCATCTGTTGATGGACACTTAGGTTGCTTCCATGTCCTGGCTATTGTAAATAGAGCTGCAATGAACATTTTGGTACATGACTCTTTTTGAATTATGGTTTTCTCAGGGTATATGCCCAGTAGTGGAATTGCTGGGTCGTATGGTAGTTCTATTTGTAGTTTTTTAAGGAACGTCCATACTGTTCTCCATAGTGGCTGTATCAATTTACATTCCCACCAACAGTGCAAGAGTGTTCCCTTTTCTCCACACCCTCTCCAGCATTTATTATTTTTAGACTTTTTGATGATGACCATTCTGACCAGTGTGAGATGATATCATTGTAGTTTTGATTTGCATTTCTCTAATGATTAATGATGTTGAGCATTCTTTCATGTGTTTGTTGGCAATCTGTATATCTTCTTTGGAGAAATGTCTGTTTAGGTCTTCTGCCCATTTTCGGATTGGGTTGTATGTTTTTTTGATATTGAGCTGCTGTAAATTTTGGAGATTAATCCTTTGTCAGTTGCTTCATTTGCAAATATTTTCTCCCATTCTGAGGGTTGTCTTTTCGTCTTGTTTATGGTTTCCTTTGCTGTGCAAAAGCTTTGAAGTTTCATTAGGTCCCATTTGTTTATTTTTGTTTTCATTTCCATTTCTCTAGGAGGTGAGTCAAAAAGGATCTTGCTGTGATTTATGTCATAGAGTGTTCTGCCTATGTTTTCCTCTAAGAGTTTGATAGTGTTTGGCCTTACATTTAGGTCTTTAACCCATTTTGAGTTTATTTTTGTGTATGGTGTTAGGGAGTGTTCTAATTTCATTCTTTTACATGTAGCTGTCCAGTTTTCCCAGCACTGCTTATTGAAGAGGCTGTCTTTTCTCCACTGTATATTGTTGCCTCCTTTATCAAAGATAAGGTGACCATATGTGCGTGGGTTTATCTCTGGGCTTTCTGTCCTGTTCCATTGATCTGTATTTCTGTTTTTGTGCCAGTACCATACTGTCTTGATTACTGTAGCTTTGTAGTATAGTCTGAAGTCAGGGAGCCTGATTCCTCCAGCTCCGTTTTTCTTCCTCAAGATTGCTGTGGCGGGCTTCCCTGTGGCGCAGTGGTTGAGAGTCCACCTGCCGATGCAGGGGACACGGGTTCGTGCTCCGGTCCGGGAAGATCCCACATGCCGCGGAGCGGCTGGGCCCGTGAGCCATGGTCGCTCAGCCTGCCTGTCCGGAGCCTGTGCTCCGCAACAGGAGAGGCCACAACAGTGAGAAGCTCGCGAACCGCAAAAAAAAAAAAAAAAAAAAGATTGCTGTGGCTATTCGGGGTCTTTTGTGTTTCCATACAAATTGTGAAATTTTTTGTTCTAGTTCTGTGAAAAATGCCAGTGGTAGTTTGATAGGGATTGCATTGAATCTGTAGATTGCTTTGGGTAGTATAGTCATTTTCACAATGTTGATTCTTCCAATCCAAGAACATGGTATATCTCTCCATTTGTATCATCTTTAATTTCTTTCATCAGTGTCTTATAATTTTCTTCATGTAGGTCTTTTGTCTCCTTAGGTAGGTTTATTCCTAGATATTTTATTCTTTTTGTTGCAGTGGTAATTGAGAGTGTTTTCTTAATTTCACTTTCAGATTTTTCATCATTAGTGTATAGGAATGCCAGAGATTTCTGTGCATTAATTTTGTATCCTGCTACTTTACCAAATTCATTGATTAGCTCTAGTAGTTTTCTGGTAACATCTTTAGGATGCTAAAGATCCTAGTATCTCTATGTATACTATCACGTCATCTGCAAACAGTGACAGCTTTACTTCTTCTTTTCCAATTTGGATTCCTTTTATTTCTTTTTCTTCTCTGAGTGCTGTGGCTAAAACTTCCAAAACTATGTTGAATAATAGTGGTGAGAGTGGGCAACCTTGTCTTGTTCCTGATCTTAGTGGAAATGCTTTCAGTTTTTCACCATTGAAGACGATGTTGGCTATGGGTTTGTCATATATGGCCTTTATTATGTTGAGGAAAGTTCCCTCTGTGCCTACTTTCTGGAGGGTTTTTATCATAAATGGGTGTTGAATTTTGTCGAAAGCTTTCTCTGCATCTGTTGAGATGATCATATGGTTTTTCTCCTTCAGTTTGTTAATATGGTGTATCATGTTGATTGATTTGCGTATATTGAAGAATCCTTGCATTCCTGGAGTAAACCCCACTTGATCATGGTGTATGATCCGTTTAATGTGCTGTTGGATTCTGTTTGCTAGTATTTTGTTGAGGATTTTTGCATCTATGTTCATCAGTGATACCGGCCTGTAATTTTCTTTCTTTGTGACATCCTTGTCTGGTTTTGGTATCAGGGTGATGGTGGCCTCGTAGAATGAGTTTGGGAGTGTTCCTCCCTCTGCTATATTTTGGAAGAGTTTGGGAAGGATAGGTGTTAGCTCTTCTCTAAATATTTGACAGAATTGCCCTGGGAAGCCATCTGGTCCTGGGCTTTTGTTTGTTGGAAGATTTTTAATCACAGTTTCAATTTCATTGCTTGTGATTGGTCTGTTCATATTTTCTATTTCTTCCTGGTTCAGTCTCAAAACGTTGTGCATTTCTAAGAATTTGTCCATTTCTTCCAGGTTTTCCATTTTATTGGCATATAGTTGCTTGTAGTAATCTCTCATGATCCTTTGTATTTCTGCAATGTCAGTTGTTACTTCTCCTTTTTCATTTCTAATTCTATTGATTTGAGTCTTATCCCTTTTTTTCTTGATGAGTCTGCCTAATGGTTTATCAATTTTGTTTATCTTCTCAAAGAACCAGCTTTTAGTTTTATTGATCTTTGTTATCGTTTCCTTCGTTCCTTTTTCATTTATTTCTGATCTGATGTTTATGATTTCTTTCCTTCTGCTAACTTTGGGGTTTTTCTGTTCTTCTTTCTCTAATTGCTTTAGGTGTAAGGTTAGGTTGTTTATTTGAGATGTTTCTTGTTTCTTGAGGTAGGATTGTATTGCTATAAACTTCCCTCTTAGAACTGCTTTTGCTGCATCCCATAGGTTTTGGGTTGTCGTGTTTTCATTGTCATTTGTTTCTAGGTAATTTTTGACTTCCTCTTTGATTTCTTCAGTGATCTCTTGGTTATTTAGTAGTGTATTGTTTAGCCTCCATGTGTTTGTATTTTTTACAGATTTTTTCCTGTAATTGATATTTAGTCTTATAACGTTGTGGTTGGAAAAGATACTTGAGACAATTTCGATTTTCTTACATTTACCAAGGCTTGATTTGTGACCCAGGATATGATCTATCCTGGAGAATGTTCCATGAGCACTTGAGAAGAATGTGTATTCTGTTGTTTTTGGATGGAATGTTCTATAAGTATCAGTTAAGTCCATCTTGTTTAATGTATCATTTAAAGCTTGTGTTTCCTTATTTATTTTCATTTTGGATGATCTGTCCATGGGTGAAAGTGGGGTGTTAAAGTCCCCTACTATGATTGTGTTACTGGCGATATCCCCTTTTATGGCTGTTAGTATTTGCCTTATGTATTGAGGTGCTCCTGTGTTGGGTGCATAAATATTTACAATTGTTATATCATCTTCTTGGATCGATCCCTTGATCATTATGTAGTGTCCTTCTTTGTCTTTTGTAATAGTCTTTGTTTTAAAGTCTATTTTGTCTGATATGAGAATTGCTAGTCCAGCTTTCTTTTGATTTCCATTTGCATGGAATATCTTTTTCCATCCCCTCACTTTCAGTCTGTATGTGTCCCTAGGTTTGAAGTGGGTCTCTTGTAGACAGCATATATACGGGTCTCGTTTTTGTGTCCATTTGGCTAGTCTATGTCTTTTGGTTGGAGCATTTAATCCATTTACATTTAAGGTAATTATTGATATGTATGATCCTGTCACCATTTTCTTAATTGTTTTGGGTTTGTTATTGTAGGTCTTTTCTTTCTCTTGTGTTTCCTGCCTAGAGAAGTTCCTTTAGCGTTTGTTGTAAAGCTGGTTTGGTGGTGCTGAATTCTCTTAGCTTTTGCTTGTCTGTAAAGGTTTTAATTTCTCTGTCAAGTTTGAATGAGATCCTTGCTGGGTAGAGTAATCTTGGTTGTAGGTTTTTCTCCTTCATCACTTTAAATATGTCCTGCCTGTCCCTTCTGGCTTGCAGAGTTTCTGCTGAAAGATCAGCTGTTAACCTTATGGGGATTCCCTTGTGTGTTATTTGTTGTTTTTCCGTTGCTGCCTTTAATATGTTTTCTTTGTATTTAATTTTTGTTAGTTTGATTAATATGTGTTTTGGCATGTTTCTCCTTGGATTTATCCTGTGTGGGACTCTCTGTGCTTCCTGGACTTAACTATTTCCTTTCACATATTAGGGAAGTTTTCAACTATTACCTCTTCAAATATTTTCTTAGTCGCTTTCTTTTTCTCTTCTTCTTCTGGGACCCCTATAATTCAAATGTTGGTGTGTTTAGTGTTGTCCCAGAGGTCTCTGAGACTGTCCTCAATTCTTTTCATTCTTTTTTCTTTATTCTGCTCTGCAGTAGTTATTTCCACTATTTTATTTTCCAGGTCACTTATCTGATCTTCTGCCTCAGTTATTCTGCTATTGATCCCTTCTAGAGAATTTTTAATTTTATTTATTGTGTTGTTCATCACTGTTTGTTTGCTCTTTAGTTCTTCTAGGTCCTTGTTAAACGTTTCTTTTATTTTCTCTATTCTATTTCCAAGATTTTGGATCATCTCTACTATCATTTTTCTGAATTCTTTTTCAGGTAGACTGCCTATTTCCTCTTCATTTGTTTGGTCTGGTGGGGTTTTGCCTTGCTCCTTCATCTGCTTTGTATTTCTCTGTCTTCTCATTTTGCTTAAGTTACTGTGTTTGGGGTCTCCTTTTCTCAGGCTGCAGGTTCGTAGTTCCTGTTGTTTTTGGTGTCTGTCCCCAGTGGCTAAGGTTGGTTCAGTGGGTTGTGTAGTTTTCCTGGTGGAGGGGACTAGTGCCTGTGTTCTGGTGGATGAGGCTGGATCTTGTCTTTCTGGTGGGCAGGACTGCGTCCAGCTGGGTGTTTTGGGGTGTCCATGGCCTTATTATGATTTTAGGCAGCCTCTCTGCTAATGGGTGGGGTTGTGTTCCTGTCTTGCTAGTTGTTTGGCATAGGGCGTCCTGCACTGTAGCTTGCTGGTCGTTGAGTGGAGCTGGGTCTTGGCGTTGAGATGGAGATATCTGGGAGATTTCCGCCGTTTGATATTACGTGAAGCTGGTAGGTCTCTTGTGGACCAGTGTCCTGAACTTGGCTCTCCCACCTCAGAGGCACAGCCCTGACACCTGGCTGGAGCACCAAGAGCCTGTCATCCACACGGCTCAGAATAAAAAAGGAGAAAAAAAAGAAAGGAAGAAGGAAGAGGATAAAATAAAATAAAGTTATTAAAATAAAAAAAATAATTATTAAAAAAAATTTTTTTAAGTAATTAAAAAACAAAAAACGGACAGAATCCTAGGAGAAATGGTAAAAACAAAGCTATACAGACAAAATCACACACAGAAGCATACACATACACCTTCACAAAGAAAGAAAAAGGGAAAAATACGTATATATCGTTGCTCCCAAAGTCCACCGCCTCAATTTTGGGATGATTCGTTGTCTATTCAGGTATTCCAGAGATGCAGGGTACATCAAGTTGATTGTGGAGATTTAATCCGCTGCTCCTGAGGCTGCTGGGAGAGACTTCCCTTTCTCTTCTTTGTTCTCACAGCTCCCTGGGTTCACCATTGGGTTTGGCCCCGCCTCTGTGTGTAGGTCGCCTTCAGGCTTCTATTCTTCGCTCAGACAGGACGGGGTTAAAGGAGCAGCTGATTCGGTGGCTCTGGCTCACTCAGGCTGTGGGGGAGGGAGGGGTACAGCTGCAGGGCGAGCAGGCAGCAGAGGCCAGCATGAAGTTGCATCAGCATGAGGTGCGCTGTGTATTCTCCCGGGGAAGTTGTCCCTGGATCCCGGGACCCTTGCAGTGGTGGGCTGCACAGGCTCCCAGGAGGGGAGGTGTGGATAGTGACCTGTGCTTGCACACAGGGGAAACGATATTTTAAAGAAGGAATTTTTCACTCACATTCCACAGAAAGCTACCGAAGAAGGAAATCTGCTCGTGTGTTCAAATCATTATTAATAACACAAATAAACAACGTTTAATTCATTCTACAGGGAATTCCCATGGTTCAGGGACTCCCATGGTTTTGGATCCATAGTGTATAAGAGTTTAGGGAGAGGGGAGAGTACACTGGACCAGTTCTGTAATTTATGAGAGAAACAGACTCTCTTAGGTCTCAGATAATACCAAAAAACATAGCATTGGGTTTGGTTTTGTTTATTTTTATTTTTTTTTAACTCTGAAGAATTCAAGAAGTATTGATGTTAACAGTGAGTCTTACTGAAAAGCGGTATCTATTTGGCAGATTTTAAACTTCCTTCAGCGGATGTTTATTTAGCATTGCCTATATCACTTTAATTCAGAAGTGCATTGAATGACATCTGGGTTCCAGGCACCTGCTGGGGCCTGGGATCATAAAGATCATCAAAAAAGAGTCCCTTTCCTTACACTACTCAGTGTATTGAGGAAAACATATGTGCAGTCGGTGACCAGCAGCACAGGTGCTAAACAGTGTGTCAGTGGCAGAGAACCCTTCAGGGACCAGTACCTGGGAGCTGTGCAGAGTGGCAGGAAGAAGGACCTCCACAGATGGAATGGGGCTCCTGGGAACATTTGTCAGTTGTGTAGATGAATGTACTCGATGCTGTGTATACATTATTTCATTTTAACCCTCACCACTCTCTGGGGTACATGTTGGGATCCCAGTGTACAGACTGGGGAGCTGATTTGGAATCATGCCCAAGGTGGCGTAGCTGTGAAGTGCTGCCAGGATCTGGACCCAGATCTTTGACTCCAGAGCCTGTGTTCTTGCCAGGATATCTTGCGAGAGAGAAAGCACGGCCCAAGGAGTGGAAGGGCTGGTGTAGCATGGTGGTGTCACGTGGTCCGGTGCAGTGAGAGCAGCTTTGGTGGCAGGAGACCGAGAGGTGGGCTGTGGACCCTGAGACCAGAACAGCGTCATGAGCAGGAGGCAGGACCTTGGAGTCAGATCCCATTTTAAGGGACCTAATAAATCGTTGTTATTGAGGGAATTAGCCTGGACTTCTGCACTTGTTCACTCACCGTCTGACCTTGCACAAATTACTTCAGCTCTCCGGTCTCCAGTTTCCTCATCTTGACAGATGGAGAAATGGGGGAAATGCCTACTTTGTAGAGTTGTGAGGTTTAAAGTATCTGAAGCACTTATTGTAGTATGCATTGTGCGTAAACATTTGGTAAATGTTGTACTTCTGCTGTTTTGTTTTTATTAGCACAAGGTGTTAAATGTCATCTTAAAGAGTTTGGTCCTTATGCCGAAGGTCTGAAGAATATTTAAATGTTTAAGTGGTGTGACAAGAGCTCGGATTTCGAGGGAGATCTGGTGGCTAGGAGGACGTATTAGAGGAAGGAGTTTGGATCCAGGGACACAAGGGAAGGGGCTGTGGACCAATCAGTGGATGGTGCCGAGGCCCTGACCTAGCACAGTGCGCTGAGAATCACAAGGGGAAATGGATGGCACTGAGGGTGGAACAGACAGGACTTGGTGACGAGCTGAATGTGTGGGTAGGCCGGGGTGGGGAGGGGAGGACAGAAGGGTCAGACAACCCTGAAGAATCTGCCTTGTGCGTGAGGGCGGATGCTGGTGCCTCCACTGAGACAGGACAGGGCTGGAGAGCAGAGCGGATCGAGGATGGGAATCCAGCTGGAGTTTTCCATTAGAAGTGGGAGCTGAGCTCAGAAGAAGGGAAGTGTAGAGGTTGAGCTCTAGGAAAGATCAGCGATCAGATGGAGTGAGAAGCTTTGAAGGCGAGAGGTCTTGTGAGACCTTTGAGAAGGCACTTTCAGTAGCGATGCGGTGACAAGGCAGACTGCAGAGGACTGAGGGTGAATGAACATGAAATGGAGGCAGCAAGGGTAAGCTGTATTTTCAGGTAACTTCAGGAGCGAGAGAGAGAAAGCAAGGACATAAAGAGGCCACGCGTATAAGTGCCTCCAGAGGCCAGGTAAGGTGATGTGAAGAGTCAGAGTGAAGGCCAGTGAGGTCATGTTCTTTTATAAAACTCCAGCGGCTTCCCATTGCACTTATGTAAACTCCACGTTTCTTTCCGTGGCCTGCAGGGGCTTATGTGAGTTGGCCCTGCCTGTCTTTTTCTCCTCTTTCACTACAGTTTGTTTTCTTCTTGGCTGTGTTCCGGCCACAGAGATCTTCCTGATTTCCAGACTCGGCAAGCTGGTTCTTCTGGCAGGGCCCCCTTCCCCTGGCCAAGCCCTCTTCCCGCCGTGAGCCTGCGGCTGGCTGCTCACCATCTGAGCCTTAGCTTGAGCGGTAGCTCAGAAAAGCCTTCCATCACTGCCCTGTCTGAGGTGGACGCGTCGTCCACCCTGTCTTGAGTTTTTGTTTCATAGTCTTCGTCACTGCCTGTGGTGATCTTTTGCTTGTGCTTTGCTCTCCTTCTGTTCCTTGAGGCAGAAACCTGTCTATTTTGTTCACCAACGTCCCTCAATGCCTAGAGTAGTGTGGGGGGCGTTTCTCAAGGCAGGAAGTGAGCGAACAGGAGAGCTGAGTGCTTCTGGACGTAGCAGTGAGGCCTGAGGGGAATTGGAAAAATCTGCAGTCAGCATTTTAGAAAACAGAGAAGAGCAGGAGGTGTGGGAGGAGAGAAGAGGAGACCAGGCCAGGACCGTGACGGGGAGACCGGGGTGAGCCAGGTGCAGAGTGGCCCTGCGAGGGCCGTGGAGGGGATGGCCCTGCTGTGGGTAACGGAAGCGTGCTAGAGATCCTGTTAGTCCTTGAGGCCCAGGGAGATGGAAGGGTCATAGAGCACCGACTTCAGAGAGCTACATCCTGACACTTCTGGGAGGAGCCTTTGATGGGGAGGTTTGTTCTTTTCACTCTGCATTGTTTGTGCTTTTCAATCACTTGACTTCTACAGGAAGCTCTTTTGAGGCTTGCTCTGTAAAGATTCCTTTGAGAAGTTTTGGTCTATGAATTTTAGAAAAGATAACTCTCCAGTGTAAAGTTGGGCAATTTGTTGAGAGTAAGGAGCTTTCAGGATTCAAATGAAGGTGAGGACCTTCTCTTTAGCCGAGTTGGACTCACATCCAGCCCAGTTCCAGTGCTGTGTATGAACATGTCCTCACTGCTGTCCTTTATGTGAGCCTACACATTGGGACTTTCTGTTTTTCAGGCTTTTGCTTCAGCTCGCCCAATCTCAGCAAACATCGTTTGCTTTGGAGAGGAACTTAAAGACTCAGCAGGAAATTGAAGCTAAAATGAAAGGGTTCAGCTTCAAAGAAGACACTTTGCTGTTGATAGCAGAGGTGAGTGTGTCCTCTAGGGTTTATGTGAAACAAAGTATCATAGATATTTTTCCTGGCTCCGAGACCATTTTTTAAAAAACAGGGCCAAATCGCGTCTTCTGAAGGACTTCTGTCTCCCTCCTTTACGTGCCTTTTGATCACTTAACCCCCGAAAGTGGCCTCTTCATCCCCTCTGAGCAGTAGCGTGCTGTGAGGCAGGGGCTGTGTTTCGTTTACTTGTCAGTGCTTGTTAGTACCTGCCTGCTTGAACATCAGAAATGCCCGGTAATTGATTTGTGAATGCTGAATAAATGAATGAATGAGTGACTTGACATTTGGGCAGCTCTTTTGTCTGTTTTTTCTCCTGTTCATCCTCAGAACAGCCTGGGGGATGGGGGGAGCTGGAGTGAGGCTCATAGAGGCTGTGACTTGCCCTAAGGTCAGATTTTAAGTGGCAGAACTAGTTTGGAACCCATCCAGCTCCAAGTCCATTTTCTTTCTGCTCCACCCTGTTACTACTTTGATGGTTGCAGAGAAATTCAGATGTCAGGTTTTTTTTTTAACTTGGTCTGTGGCAGTTTCTCTCTGAACTCAGAGAGTGATTGCTGGAATTAGATAGCTCTGTGGGGCCCCTCAAAAATTTAAAAATGTCTTATCTTTTCAGCTAGATTTTAAGTTCCTTATAAGTGAGACATCCTTACAAGGTGTCTTAAACATCTTCATATTCTTCCCCATGTGTGACTGGAATAGTAGTCCTCTGCCTGGACAATGCATGGGAAATACCTGCATTTAAAATAGCTTTTTAAAAAAGAAATGTCTGGGCCCTCTTTGGGATGATAATGTGCATTTCATTTTGTGCTGTTACTTTTACTTAACATTGTGACATGAGCATGACCCTGTATCCTTAAATATTTCTTAATTACATACTTTTTTCTTTTTATAGTTGTTTTATTTGAATTAGGGTCCATATAAGGTCCACATACTGTGTTTGATTCTTTTGTCCCTTACATCTCTTTAATGTTATAACAGTTCCCCTTCCCCCTCTTTTTTTTTGGTGATAAAAAATATATCTAACATAAAATTTGCCATCTTAAATTGCTGTTGAGTGTACAATTCAGTGGCGTTAGTTACATTCACGATGTTGTGCAACCACCAGCACTATTTCCAAAACGTTTTCGTCGCTCCAAATAGAAACACTTTAACCCTACCCCAACCTCTGGTAACCTTTAATCTGCTTTTTGTGTCTATGAGTTTGCCTGTGCTAGATATTTCAAATAGTGGAATCATACAATATTTGTCCTTTTATGTCTGGCTTATTTCACTTAGCATAATGTTTTCAAGGTTCTTCCATATGTATCAGAACTTCATTCCTTTTTATGGCTGAATAATATTCCATTGTGTGTGTGTGTACACACACACCCCACATCCTATTTGTCCATTCATCATCTGTTGATGGGCACTTGCATTGTTTTCTACCTTTTGGCTTTTGTGAATAATACTGCTATGGACATTGGCGTCCAAGTATCTGTTTGAGTTCCTGATTTCAATTCTTTTGGGCATCTACCTAAGAATGGAGTTGCTGGGTCATCTGGTAATTCTGTGTTTAACTTTTTGAGGAACTGCCAAACTGCATTTTGTTTTATAGGCTGATATTTTTACCTAACATTGTGGTATGATCATGACACTGTATCCTTAAATATTATTTGAGTGCATAATTTTTAATGATTGGATAGTAGTCCAGTTACAGCTTTTGATGAGCTATCATTTATCTACTTAAGTCCTATGTTGGACATTTAACAAATATTCAGTACCGACTTTAATAAGTCTTTGCAAAAAAAAAATCAGTTTTTGTGTTTGTTTTAGAATAGATTACTGGAAATAGAATCACTGGGTTAAAGTATATGAACATTTTAAAGCCTCAAAGCATGTTTCCAAATTGTCATTGAGAAAGATTGGTTCCGGGAATTCCCTGGCAGTCCAGTGGTTAGGACTCTGCGCTTTCACTGCTGAGGGCTCGGGTTTGTCCCTGGTTGGGGAACTAAGATCCTGTAAGTCACGCGGTGTGGCCAAAAAAAAAAAGAGAGAGAGAGAAGAAAGGTTGGTTCTGTTTATATATCCTCCAGCAGCATATGAGAATACTGATTTTCCTTCTCCAAACCTAGGTATTAGGTTGAACCATGTGAAATTGTCAATATTCAATCATTTTGACCATAAAACCAGAATTTTATATTGAACAACTTAATATTATTACTTTTTAAAATCTGTACTTTCATTGGTAAAAATAGCGCTTTTTAATATTACTGTTTATTTGATTACTAATAAAATGAACAATTTTTTCACACATTCATTGGCCATTTATATTTTGTGAAATACCTAGTCATGCTTTTTCTTCGTTATTTATATGTTTCTGCTTTTCTTATTAATTTTAAGAGCTCTTTATACACTAGGCTTACTAACCTTTTATATGTTGTTTATATAAATACTGTATTTATAAATACAGTATTTCAGTATTTTCTGAAGTTTATGATACTTTTGATATATAGAAGTTTAAGTTTTTATTTGGCCAAAGACTTCTGCAGATTTTTTGACACCTGTGAATGATATACCTGCCGAGCCTGCGTTTTGGAATATTGCATTGTTTGAGTATTACTATTATTCCATTCTCTTTTTTTTTTTTTTTTTTTGCGGTACGTGGGCCTCTCACTGTTGTGGCCTGTCCCGTTGTGGATCACAGGCTCCGGACACACAGGCTCAGTGGCCATGGCTCACGGGCCTAGCTGCTCCGCGGCATGCGGGATCTTCCCGGACCGGGGCACGAACCCATGTCCCTTGCATTGGCAGGCAGACTCTCGACCACTGCGCCACCAGGGAAGCCCCTCTTTTTTTTTTTAATTAAAAAAAAAACACTTTTGGTGTTATACCCCAGATTTTAAAATACTGTATTTCATTGAGTCCAAGCAGTCATCAGTCATTAAGAGACATAATTATTTGATGTGCCACTAAAAGAAAAACAAGATGCTCTTTACACTGTGACACACCAGTGGGTATAAGATACATCTTGATTTCAGAAATGTTAAAATACAAAACCAAAAATTGTCTTTGAATTGATGAAAATAACATGCCTTAATAAATCCTGACAGTTGCTTGCTGTTCATCCTGTCAGCTCTAGCCTCAAACAGTAAGTAGTCTTTGAAGATTTAAAGCCAGTGGAACCTGTTCTTTGAGTGGGTTTCTAATCCGTTATAATTTGAGTATTCATGGACACATAGGACCTCAGGGTTTGTAGGAAACCTAGGGACCATCTAGTCCAAATCCAAGTGACAGATTCCCTCTACAACATCCCTGCCAAATGGCTCCCTAACTTTTCATGCCGAATCGTGGGAAATGTTTTGGGACTTAATTTTAGTTCACTGTCCTTTACCAAAGGCTGATCACTTAGCGAGTTCAGATGCAAGCTTCTTACAAACTTAACTTTGTGGGTGTCTTGTCAAAGAGAAGCTAACGCAGAACCTGGACCTGGATCTGACCAGTAGGGAGCAGTATTGTGCCTTCAGAGTGCGGGGCATGCTCTTAAGTCCCTGAGGTTGCTGTGGTAACCTTTCTGGAGGGATGGAGTCTCTCTGTATCAGGGAAGTGTGGACTCAGCTACTTGCTGCTCGACTGTTTGCTGCCTTTGACTTCTTTGGAGAACTTCTAAGAGAAGGGATCTGTGCTCTCTACACAGCAGCAGTTACATTCTGTGCACGCACTGCTTTTCTGTCGTTTACAAGGAGGAAGGATCACTGGTGGTGCATATTCTTGTCAGCTGCAGGTGCTCCATATGACATAAGAAGGTTGACTGTCTCTCCCTGTAGCCTGAACGGTACTGCTGCCATGCTAGTGCTTTGGTGATTTGTTTGCTCAGGGGAAGATGAGACTGGAAGTAGGGGATGTTTTACAAATGTGGTCTTGGATCACTGCTTCTGAATAAACATCCTTTCGATATGTTGAATTGCTAGAGTTGTCACCTAGCTGCTAAAGAAATCCTCTGTACGAAATCATTTACACTTGATAAATAGCGTGGTCTTCATCCCATCATTCCGTGTCTGCTTCCCCTGTTATTGGGACAGGGTTGTTGTTTTTTTCCCCTCCTACTGCAGGTTATGGGTGAAGATATCGTCCCAGAAAAAATAAGAGATGAGGTTCACACAGAGGTGAAGTGTGTTGGCCCTGCAGCCCTGACTGCCTTGGTGATCGCGTCTTCGAAAGAATTTGAAGACAAGTGGTTCAGAAAGATCAAAGACCACTTCTGTCCCTTTGAAAATCAGTTCCATACAGAGATACAGATGTTGGTTTAGTGGCCCCTTTCAAAACAGAACAAAACATCTTGTATTAATTGTGCTGGTTTACTTCAGACAGAATCCACTGCTAATCATGGAATATACTGAATTAAAAACAATTGTTTATGTCTTATAAAAATGGCTTCTCTCCCAGCTTATTTCTACTGTGTTCAGTTTTTTGGTTTTTTGTTTTCTTTTTAGATTTTTGTCATTCACTTACGTGAGGCCTACTGCCCCTTTAGAAGATAATCTGTTGGGAAAGTGTATAAAAGAGACTTACAGATTTTATTGTCTTTTAAAAACAGTTATTGTATTATAATCAGCGATGTAAGTATTACGTTGTTTAGGTAAATTCATCAAGAATGACCAAGAATGCTACAGTGTGATAGTAAACCATTTCCAGGAAGGGTGCCTCGAGGTCTGCGAAGGCTCTGAGACTTTACCACACCTGTCAGCCCACGCATTAACCTGCCAGTGTCATAGATGCTGCAGGAGACTTGATTACTCGTGGCCCAGGGAACAGGATAAGCTTCAGCATATTTGTATCAGTTCCTTTGCCTCCAAGTCCCAAGGCACGTGACACACATGAGCCCAAACGAAAGAGTGTACGTGCAGTGGGGTGCGTTATAGGAGAGGAACCCTGAGCTTAGGAGATGCAGATCCTTTATAACGAACAGTAAGCAGGCCTGCCCTGTGCTCCAGGGGAGAACACTCTCTTTTTTAAGGGTGTTTACTTTGCAAGCATTGTTGAGAAGATAGTCTGGAATGAAGGGCTGTAAGTACCTTGCTCACAAGATGTACAGAAACACGAGACCCATGGAGCTCTGTCTCAGGTGATTATCCTCTCCTTTCAGCCACATCATCTTCAAATGCAAAAGGCTTACTTGAATTATCCAGGGTGGAAGAGCTCCCTTATGAGAAGTGAAATTTAGTAATAGACCAAAAACTTCATCAAGTGTTTTCCCACATAACTTTTTTTTCCCCCGTGGCTAATATTTTATTTTCTTTAAAAATGTTTATGGGCTTCCCTGGTGGCACAGTGGATAAGAATCCGCCTGCCAGTGCAGGGCACACAGGTTCAAGCCCTGGCCTGGGAAGATCCCACATGCCGCTGGGCAACTAAGCCCGTGTGCCACAATTACTGAGCCTGCGCTCTAGAGCCTGTGAGCCACAACTACTGAGCCCACGTGCCACAGCTGCTGGGGCCCGTGCACCTAGAGCCCGTGCTCCGCAACAACAGAAGCCACCGCAATGAGAAGCCCACACACTGCAACGAAGAGTAGCCCCCGCTCGCCGCAACTAGAGAAAGCCACACACAACAACGAAGAACCAAAAAGCAGCCAAAAATAAATAAATAAAAATAAATAAAAATGTTTATGCCTTTGTAAATTATTATAATTACATTTCAATGTTATATTCTTTTTGTTAACATCTTTATTGGAGTATAATTGCTTTACAGTGGTGTGTTAGTTTCTGCTTTATAACAAAGTGAATCAGCTATACGTATACATATATCCCCATATCTCCTCCCTCTTGCGTCTCCCTCCCACCCTCCCTATCCCACCCTTCTAGGTGGTCACAAAGCACCGAGCTGATCTCCCTGTGCTATGCAGCTGCTTCCCACTAGCTATCTGTTTTACATTTGGTAGTGTATGTATGTCCATGCCGCTCTCTCACTTTGTCCCAGCTTACCCTTCCCCCTCCCTGTGTCCTCACGTCCATTCTCTACGTCTGTGTCTTTATTCCTGTCCTGCCCCTACATTCTTCAGAAACATTTTTTTTAAGATACTATATATATGTGTTAGCACATGGTATTTATTTTTCTCTTTCTGACTTACTTCACTCTTTATGACAGTCTCTAGGTCCATCCACCTCACTACAAATAACTCAATTTCGTTTCTTTTTATGGCTGAGTAATATTTCATTGTGTATATGTGCCACATCTTTATCCACTCATCTGTTGATGGACACTTAGGTTGTCTCCATGTCCTGGCTATTGTAAATAGAGCTGCAGTGAACATTGTGGTACATGACTCTCTTTGAATTATGGTTTTCTCAGGGTATATGCCCAGTAGTCCCACACAGCTTTTAATTTTTTTTTTTCTTTCTCAGTAGAGGGAAGAAAATTCCAGCCCTGGGCAAAAAGGTGAAGTCATCAGGATTTCCCATCCACTTCACCAGCTCGTTTCTCCCTTTCCCAGGCCCCTTCCCAAAACAGACGAAGGTCTGGTTTTGTTTGTAGTTTGAGACTCTTTTAGTATGAGTGAGAACATGACTAGCAATTGCAGGTTTAGTCATTTATCTCTAATGTGAAACAAAAGACTGTATATTTAACAGGCATTTCAATTTTTAGGAACCATTAAAAAGTATGGAAACCCCTTTACCGCTCCCCACTGCCCCCCATCCCTTCATTGAGTCATTAATAATCACTTACTGGGTCCTGTTAGGGGACAGGGATTGTGTGGTTGCCATGGAGACTCTGGTTACTGTGGAGTTGATGGTCTGGTTGTGGGTGGCCTGCAGGATAGAGCCCAAAGGGACCGTGGTTGCCAAGCCCTTCACGACACAGCCTTTGGCTCCCAGGGGCTTCTCGTCTTTCCCCGCTCCCAACCTTTGAATGTGCCCTATTTGTCACCTTTAAGCTTTCAGGCCGGCAACTCAGCCTGGAACCTCTCCCCACCCACTGCCCTCACGTGACTAATTCGTATTCGGCTTACAGGCCTCCGCCTGGTTTCAGCTTCCAGAAGTCTTGATCCCCAAGTGGTGGTAGGTCTCGCGCTGCTCTTTGACCCCTGTATTGGCCCTTATTATGCTGTCTTGTCATAGCCTGTTTGTTTTCCATGAGACGCTTTAAACTTTGTAAAATCAGGACTGTCTTGTTCATATTTGTATCCCGAGGGCAGAACACCTGGCATCTCGCCAGATGTTTGTGGAGAAGAATCCCTGAATTAATCGGCCAGCATCTTTGTTTGCACAAAAGGTTAATACCTCAAAGGTCTGACAGTGCTGAGGCAGTCCGCTCAGAAACGTTGCCCATTTCTCTTTCTGTAGCTGAAAGCCCTTCCTCCCGTTCATCTCAGCCTCCTGGATATGCCCTTTTCCCTCGTAACTTCTCTAGGTTTCCCATCTCATCCTAATCCCCTTCTAACTTTGCCCAGACCTCTAGCTTGCAGCCCCTTGGCTTTCCTCCCAGACCCACTGTCAATGCTGTCCTGCACCGCTGAGTGGTCTCCGTGGATCTGCCCACACCCTCACTTCCCGCCGCACCTCACTCTCCTGGCAGCAGCACGTCCACCCATGTGAGAACCCAGCCTCCTGTACCCCGATACCGGAGCTGTAACGCAGGACAGGAGAGGGCAACCCAGGAAGCCTGGGCATCTCTGGGTGTCATCACACACAAGTCATCTTGATCATTTCCAGCACAGATGGTGAAGGTAATTAACTGAGCAATGATTATGGTAAAGACGTCTTGAGCCTGCCTCCTAACCCCACCCTCTTGTTGGTGAATGAGTCACTCAGAAGGTGAGCAAATGTGAAGCACAGAGATGTCTGTCTGCCCTCCAGTGGGTGGGGGGGGCACCCAAGGGCAGTTCTTGCCTCTCTTGACTCAAAAGGCCTGTCTTCAGTGTTTTCTCCCAAGGGGGCATGACCATGCCCAGAATTTGAGCTGTTGAGAGTCCTTTGTCTCTCATATGCTGACACCCCTGCAATCTTATACTATAGCCAAAGAGATCTTATACAAATAAAGATTGCTCTCAGAGTCCTTCAGTGATTTCCCCTGAGGCCTGGGAGGCCCTGTGTGGTCTGGCCCTGGCCCACTTCACCCCAGCTCACTCTGGTTTCTTCTCATGTCTTTGAACTCGGCAAGTGTCCTCCCACCCAAGCCCTATGCCCATCCAGTTACCTTTACTTGGAACACTCCTCCCTGTGGTCCCTCAACCCTGCCATAAACTTGCCCTTCCTACAGATCCCAGCGCAAAGGTCACTCTCAGACAAGATGATTCTGAGTCCAGACTTGCTCAGGTCCCCCCTTTAAATGTTGTCAGAGCGCCTGCTTTTTTATTCCCCCCGCAAGGTGCTTAATGGAATTGTAATTGAATATTCTTTGTATGAATCCTCCTGGCTACGCCATAAGCTCCAGGACTGTGTCTCTGCTTTGCCCCTTCATGGCGGAGCTCAGCTTCCTGGACGTGCCATGACTTCTGCCCAGTGCTGCTTTGCTGGAGCCCCAGGCACTTGAAGAGACGGCCTGAAGCCCAGTGAGCCCGCAGCCAGTCCGTACAGAGCTCCACTGCCAGCGACACAGGTGCCCCCACCTGTCTGTGAGGTACCGCATTTCAACATGAAGATGGGCTTCATTTTAGGAAAACCTAGGGTAGAAATCTCTACGAAACAAATCCAAGGCCGCTGTTTATAAAAATGATTATTTTAAGTAGCAGCTTTCTAGTGCTTTTGAAATTTCATCTATAAAAGTAATTTATACACGACTTTCCAAGGTCTTAATCGTGAAAACAAACAAAAACCAGAGAGGATTATACAAAAGAATTCAAAGCTCGAGAAACAATGGTCCTGATGAGTCACAGCCTAGGGCTGCTCCAATCCTGTCTTCGTGATCGAAGTGTCTCCACCAGGTGACTTTGCTAATGAGGTCAGAGAAATAGGACAGGCATTTGTCTGCTTGGGGCCTACTGTTCCTTATCCTTTCCTCCTTCCTCGGCACAGAATGACTTGGTCACTTAAAAGTTTGATGTTGTGTCTGCTCAGCCCTTGAGCTGACGACCACCCTGCCCCCCATCTCTGGGATCTCTGGGAACCTGGCAGCCATATTTGTCTTCACTGACCCTAATGATGGGAGAGAGGAAGCAGGGTTTACCTGACCTAAGGTGAGCCAGTCAGGATCTCCCCTAGAGATGTAGAAATGAGTCTTCTCATGTCTGAAACTGGGTCAAAACTGGGGGGTGGCTGTGTTTGCCAAATGGAATGGGGGATAGACAGAGCAGGTCTGCAGAAAGAGGATGAAAGAGATGCCCAGAAAGGGGCAGAGGGACAGTCTGCTCTGCTGCCTCCTGATTCCAGGCCCTTCCTGTTCTGGAGGCCCAGCTACAGTTTTGGTTGAGGCCTCCACGAAACACCTGGAGTGTGGCAGGCGAAATAATGGCTCCCAAAGGTGTCCTGGTCCCCCAGGGTGTCCCAGCCTGTGAATATGTTAGGTTACAATGCAAAGGGGAATTAAGGTTGCTTATCAACTGACCTTAAAATAGAGAGTATTACCCAGGTGAGCCCAGTGTAGTCACTGAGATCTTAGCAAATGGAAGATGGAGTGTATTAGGACTTGCCAGAGAAACAGACCCAATAGGTCTGATACAGATGCATGTGAGAGGAGATTTAGTATAGGAATTAGCTCAAGTGGTTATGGAGGCCAAGAAGTCCCACCAGCTGCCTTCTGCAAGCTGGAGAACGGGGAAAACCAATAATACCATTCAGTTGAAGTCTGAAGGCCTGAAAATCAGGGGGCTGATGGGGTAAGTCTTGATCTGAGTCCAAAAGCCCGAGAACCAGGAGTGCCGATGTCCAAGGGCAGAAGGTAGATGTCCCAGCTCAAGCAGAGAGCGCAAATTCATCCTCCCTCTGCCTTTTTGTTCCATTCAAGCCTTTGACAAATGGATGGTTCCCACCTGCACTGGGGAGGGTGATCTTACTTAATTCACCAGCTCAAATGCCAATCTCCTCCAGAAACACTCTCAAGACACACCCAGAATAATGTTTTAGTAGTTATCTGGGCATCCCTTAGCCAGTCAAGTTGACATAAAATTAGCCATCACACGGAGGCAGAAGGAGTGGGTCAGGGTCAGAGAGATGCTGTGCGGCTGGCTTTGAAGATGGAGGAAGAGGCCATGGGCCAAGGAGTGCGGGCGGCCTGTAGAAGTTAGAAAAGGCAAGGAAACATTCTCTCCTAGGGTGTCCAGGGGGGAACACAGCCCTGCTGATGCCTTAATTTCAGTCCAGTGAAACCAATGTGGGAATTCTGAACTAGAAACTATAAGGTGATACATTTGTGTTGTTTTGTGCCATGATGTTTGTGGTCATTTGTTACAGCCGCCATCGGAAACCAATATACAAAGTAACCTACCCATAACTTAAGATTGCTTGAGCTAGTTTCAGTTTCTGCTACTTGCAACCAAAGAATCCTAGTATGGACCACTTGGGTCCTTTCAATCTTGGTTTTAGAATAAGACATTGTGTCTCAGAAGGCTATTTCTTTTTTAAATGACATTCTTTTGTAAAACCTTGATAGAGCATCGCTGTAGGAGATACCAAAGATAAGACACAACACCTATTTTTTTTTTTTAGAATTTATTTTAGCCATCACCTTTCTCCAGAATACTTCCTGTCTCTCTAAGTCTCAGTTTGGATCCCTTTCTACGCGCCCCCTTAGTACCCTGTGCTTACCTGTGACATTCCACCTGTGACACGTTTAATTTTTCTGTCCTTTTCATTAGGCAGTGAGCTACATGAGGATAGTGACAATGTCTCCTTTCTTTCCGAATCATCAAACATAGCCCTTGATACATAATCAACCCAGGGCAAAAGCTGAATGATTTTACTGACAGTAAGGCAATCTCTATAGAAGCTGGAGGGAAATGAGACTTTGAATGGAATCCCTAGGGAGAAGGACCACAGAATTGCTTTATCCTAAACAAAAGGTGCAAAAGTTTTCCTACTCAGGTGTGATCCACAGGTGAGAGAGAGATTGTAAGTAAAGAGTCTAAGCTTTGCTGTGAACAAAGACCGCTGGGTGTGCTAGAGAACAGTAAGGTTGACAGAGAACCAAGGACTTAAGGTCATTTCTCATGCTTTGCATGGCTAAAGGGGATCAGTTTTCTCCTAGTAACTGAGGTTTTTTGGTTTTGTTTTTTTAAAAAAACAAAGTTTCAGAATATCATTGATCTGTTCTTATAACTGATGTTAGTCTTCAGAATTGGAATGACTTGAATCAAATGGTAAGGACTTCATTTCTGATTTCATTAGTAATTACCAGGAATTCATAATTCTGTCTCTGGCAAGTCATCTAATAGAGCCCAAGTTTGTGGAAGGGCCTTGGCTTGGTATCGTGGACTGAAAAAGCTTGAGAAATTCATCTTTTTTTTTTTTAATTTTTATTTTTTTATACAGCAGGTTCTTATTAGTTATCCATTTTATACATATTAGACAAGACCTATTTCCAAGGAGCTTCCATCTCTAGTAGACGTAATAGGACATCCACATAAGTGGCAAATAAGGGTCAGGAGGGAGGACTTGACAGCGCAGGAGTGCAGAGGAAGGGGGTTTTCACGAAGGCGGTAACATCTGAGCTGGACCTGGTGAGGGGGTGGTTTGTAGCAGCCTCGGCAGAGAATGGAAGGCAGGCCCGCGAGGTTTCGCAGTCGAGGGATGAGAGCAGCCAAGGCCTGGAGGACATGAAGGCTGGTCATCCAGGTTAGTGGGTGTGAAGGGATGTGGTGGGTAATGAGGCTGGGCGGGTAAACCGGTGTCAAATGATGGATGATCTTGAGTGCCTGGTAGGAAACTTGACTTGGCGTGGGATATACTGAGCTATGAAAGGTCTCTGAGCCCGGGAATGGCTGGTTTAGGGTTGTGCTTTAAGCCGATAAATCTGGTTTCACTTTCTATGTGTTAAACAACCTTTCAGCTTCGTGCAATACGTGTTTTCTGGGTCTAGGAGATAACGAGCACTAACGTGGAGGGTGGAGGTGAACTCAAGTCACTGAGAGCTCCCAACGCTTTGGGGAATCCACACTGTTGTGGAGTTTGTTACCCTGAAGGGCTTTCCCACCTGGAAAAGGCCAAACTCTTGACAGCTTTGCCCACTGCCCCTCCTGCCTTGTGCACAGGTGAGTCCTCCTTACTTTCAGGTCTCAGCTCGATCTCTCCTTCCGCCTTCATTCCCTTGTAGACCCAGCAAACCACCGATCAGGGAACAGCAAACCACCGATCAGGGAACTGCAAACGCTGGAGGCAGGGAGGCTCTTGGCACCATCACATAAGCCCTCTGGGAGCTGCGACACCGCTGTTTCCACCCATGCGGGCTGCCCAGCCCCTGGCATACTGGGGGACAGGGTTGGGGACAAGCGTGTGGTTAAATACATGAATTCAGGCCCTTTGGGAATGGAAGCCAGGGCTGGCCTCCAAGGACGGGGGACAGAATCATTCAGCCAGGGGACTCTGAACTGGATGCTGCTTCATACCGTGGCCACAGGGAGGGCTCCCAGAGCAGCAGTGCTGGTGTGCCTCTCACAGGAGCTGTGCTGGGAGGACAGCACAGCTGTGGGCGTTGGGGGGAAAAATCGGGGAGCCGGCCCTGGGACCTTTCCACTTTAGGGCCGCCGTTCTCGAAGAGCAGCCGGCCACCAGAAGCAAGTGCTGGCTCTGCTGGTAGAGAGGAGCAGTTTGTATTGAGAAGGGCCACCTCCGGAGGCCCAGCTGAGGTGACGCAGGTGCCCACTGTCCTGCAGCGCGGCCGGGGAGTGTGCGGGGGCGGAGGGCGAGCAGCTGTAGGTGGGTGTACAGAGCCGGGGCTCCTCTGGCCATGTGGGCCGACACGGGAGGCCTGCCTCTTATGCCTGATTGTGTCCCCCTAAAAGGCATACGTTGAAGCCCTAACCCAGTACCTCAGAATATGACCGTATTAGGAGATAAGACCTTTAAGCTCCTGGCACCAAAATCTGTATTAGTCAGGATTCTCCAGAGAAATGGAACCAATAGGATGTGTGTATCTATAGCTGTATGTGTATCTGCATCTCTGTGTCTATATTATCTGTCTATATCTATAGCTACTTATGTACAGAGAGATTTATTATGAGGAATTGGCTCACACAGTTGTGGAAGCTGTCAAGTTCCAAGACCTACAGGTTGAGTCGGCAAGTTGGAGACCCAGGAGAGCCAGTGGTCTAGTTCTAAAGACCAGCAGGTTCAAGCCCCAGGAAGAGCCAGTGTTTCAGTTTGAGTCTGATGGCAGGAAAAACCTATGTCCCAGTTTGAAGGCAGTCAGGCAGGAGGAACTCTTTCTTATCTGGGGGAGAGTCAGCCTTTTTGTTGTCAGGTCTTCAGCTGATTGGGGAGGCCTACCCGCGTTCGCAAGGGCAATCTGCTTTACTTACACTACCATTTTAAATGTTTATCTCATCCAAAAACACCCGCACAGAAACACCCAGAACAATGTTCGGCCAAATACATGGGCACCCCATGGTCCAGTCAAGTTGACGCATAAAATAAGCCATCAAAAGTCCATCCTTTGTCAACTTCATCTCCTTAAATTCATAATCCAATTTGACTGGTGTCCTTATAAGGAAAAGAAATTTGGACACACACAAAAAGACACTAGGGGGCTTCCCTGGTGGCACAGTGGTTGAGAGTCCGCCTGCCGATGCAGGGGACACGGGTTCGTGCCCCGGTCCGGGAAGATCCCACATGCCGCGGAGCGGCTGGGCTCGTGAGCTGTGGCTGCTGAGCCTGTGCATCCGGAGCCTGTGCTCCGCAACGGGAGAGGCCACAGCAGTGAGAGGCCCGCGTACCGCAAAAAAAAAAAAAAAAAAAAAAAGACACTAGGGATGCATATGGACAGAGGAAAGACTACATAAGCACACAGCAAGAGGATGGCCATCTGCGAGCCAAGGAGAGAGGCCTCAGGAGAAACCAGTCCTGCTGACACCTTGATCCCGGAGTTCAGCCTCCACAACTGTGAGAATATAAACGTCTGCTGTTTAAGTCACCGAGTCCGTGGTATTTTGTTACGGCAGCCCTGGCAAATAAATGCACTCTCTTCCAAACAAGGGATGTTCCCATCCCCTGAGAGGACTTCTTACTCATTTCTTTTTCTCTCAGATACCTTCTATGCTTATGACCTTTTGCTATAGATTGCATGTTTGTGTCGTCCCAAAATTCTCATGTTGAAACATAATCCCCAAGGTGATGGTGTTAGGAGGCAGGGCCTTTGAGAGGTGATTAAGTCATAAGCATGGAGCCCTCATTAGTAGGATTTGTTCTCTTAGAAAAGAGGCCCCAGAGAGCTAGGTTGTCCCTTCCACCATGTGATGACACAGTGAGAGGTGACCACCTGCAAACCAGGAAGAAGGCCTTCCCCAGAACCCAACCATGCCGGCACCCTGATCTTGGAGTCCCGGCCTCCAGAGCTGTGAGAAATGTCTGTGGTTTAGAAGCCACCCAGTCTTTGGTATTTTGTTATAGCAGCCCCAGTGGACGGGTCCTCACCATTTCTGAAAAGTCAGGGGAGAGGCCTGGCTTGTGCACTTCAGGATCACAGGGAAAATGAGGTTCAGAGAGCTTGGGGCTTCCTCATTAGCAACCATTTCAGTGGGTGGGTCTAGAAACTCTGTTCTCAGAGCCCAGCCCACCGGCCTAGAAGGTGTCTGTGTGAATTTGCCTGGCGCGGTGAGCAGGCAGTGGAGGAAGGTGGCCTTGGCAAGCACACTTATGAGAGCTGGATTCCACCCTCCCCTCACGTTTGGCCTTGTGCACACACTGCAGCCTCACGCTACGCCACCTCCTCTGGGCCTCTCTGTCCACTCAGGCTGGCACATCATCGTGTGGACACCCTCACTCACCACACCCTGCAGAGGAGTGAAGTATGGAGCCCCTGGGAGGCAGCATGTCTATCTCAGTGGATATGCAGTGAGCAACCAGGGAAAAAGGTCGTTTATACTCGTACGTGTGTCTGCAATATTTACATTCTCTGATGACAGTTTTTCCTCTTCAGGAGGAAGCTGAGAAAATGAGTGACAGTTTCTCTGTGTCCAACAGCTTTTTGGACTGAGTCCAGAAAATGAATCATGTGAAGATGCGGCTCTAGCACTTCTAGGCCAGGCCAGCAGGGCCAGCAGAGGAGAGGCAGGGAGCCCAGGTCAAGGTGAGGGCGAGTACAGGTCACCCTGGGGTGTCTGAATGTTTGACCCCCTCAGGAGCAAAGCTCCTTGACCAGTCAGTTAGCATCCATTGTGTGCGGGACCACCCATGGGGGGCCTCTTACAATACAGATAGGGAGATCTGGTGAGGACCAATGAATGCCACAGATCATTTCTAGGAGAGGGAGGCCTGAGGGGAAGGGATGCTCATTCCAATCAACACCCCAGTCCTGGCTGATAACCCTACAGGTGGGTAATAGTATCCCTGATCCCTGGTTGGGGACTGTGTTTCCACCGTGTCCCCCCGAACATGACCATCATACAATTTCATTCTCTTATGTTCTTTTTTTGGGGGGCAGCGCCTCGCGCAGCTTGTGGGATCTTAGTTCCCCAACCAGGGATCGAACCCGGGCCCTCGGCAGTGAGAGCGCAGAGTCCTCACCACTGGACCACCAGGGAATTCCCATTCTCTCATGTTTTTCACGGTGGTGGTTCTCATGGGCGCCGCCCCCAGCTGACTCTGGCATTCTCCAGGACAGATGTGAAGCTGGGTCTCTTTGCCTGTTGCTGAAATCTGTTTGGCACACGGTGGGCACTCCACTGCTGTCATTGAATTTCACACTGTAGGAGAAACTCTGTACGTCTCAGGATGGCCCCCAGCAAACAGGCCTGCCAAGGCAGTTGCAGGTGTGAGTCCCGCCTGGAGCAGAATTAAAGCTGGGCAAAACTGGGTTTGGGAGGATTGGAAACTTGGATAAGGACTTGCTTTGGCTTTCAAGCGCTGCCTTGCCAGGTGTGTAAAAGCCACGTAGTCCCCAGGTGGAAATAATGTTTGGGGACAAGAGCCCAAGGCTGGGGGCCCTGGAGAGTCCAGTCCCACAAAGGAACGGCCCAGCCTCACATCAGTGGGTCCCGAGATTTTCTCAGTCAGGCTAGGCTGGATCATGGTGCAGTAAGAAACAGCCCCAACTCTCAGTGGCTTAAACAGCAAAAGTTTATTTCTTGCTCATACCACTTAGCCACCGCAGGTCAGTGCGGTAGGCGTGTCCTGTTCTTTGTAGTCTCCTAGAAACCTGGGCTGGTGAAAGGGGCTCCATCTTGAGGTAAGGCCATCTGCACCCAAGTGCTTAAAAGCTGGAAGCAGTCCTCAACACTTCAGCTCGCATTCCACTGGCCAAAGCCAACCAAACCTAACTTCCCGGCCGGCTGGGATCACGAGGAAGTGACAAGGTGCTCAGCGGAGGAAAAACAATACTCGCAAACCCCTAAGACGACCGCAGAGGGGAAACTGGCCGGTGGAGGAGGAGGGCTTGTTCTGGCTGCAGACCCCCTCTCCACCCAGACTGAGCCGGACGTGGGGACAGAGCCCACCTGTGGAGCTCTGGGCACCCCAGCAAGCTTTACCTTCCCAAAGCTTTCTCGTCAGGCTGTGAAATCAAGCTTAGGACACTCCACAGCCCTGGTCATTCTAACCTCATGACAGCGGTCATCAGGACCGGGGTTTAAAAAACCTTCAGGAGGGGCTTCCCTGGTGGTGCAGTGGTAAAGAATCTGCCTGCCAAGGCAGGGGACACGGGTTCGTGCCCTGGTCTGGGAAGATCCCACATGCCGCGGAGCAACTAAGCCCGCGTGCCACAACTGCTGAGCCTGCGCTCTGAAGCCCGGGAGCCACCACTGCTGAAGCCAACGTGCTGCAACTACTGAAGCCCACACGCCTAGAGCCCATGCTCTGCAACAAGAGAAGCCACCGCGTGAGAAGCCTGCACACCTCAACGAAGAGTAGCCCCTGCTCGCTGCAACTAGAGAAAGCCCACATGCAGCAACAAAGACCCAAGGCAGCCAAAAATAAATAAATAAATGGATTTATTTTTTTAAAAAAAAAACCAACCTTCAGCAGCCAAAGGGCTTTTGGTGTTATTGTTGGATTTTCAGGAACTAAGGAATAAAAAGGTGAAGTGAGGACAGAAACACAGTTTAAAACAAAAGCAAAGATGCCTCTGCCTCTGCCTCTGCCAGGAGTGTTGGACAAATACAAACAGGGCTGGGCTGCAGGGAGATGCCCTCTGCAGAGCACGACTCGGGATGCCATGTGCATCAGGATTCAGAGGCCACCAGGAGGAAGGATTGTCCCTCCAGCCTCCGCAGCAAAGGCAAAGCTTCTGAGCCGGAGAAGGGCTACAGGAAGACATTTGCTGAGACGACTTGGTGGCGGTGGAGGACATGGAAACCAAAAGACATGTGTGGGGCTTTTGCCCCTGCTTCTCTTGGACTGAAACAGCCCAAGTCGCATCCCTCGCCCCAGCCATACAGCCTTGTTCCTTAGGTCTTGGGTTACCTGTCGCTTCTCTGGGAAGTGTCCCCTGGCCTCCCAAGCTGGGCTGGCTGGCCCTCCTTTGTGCTCCCTCAGCATCCTGTGTTCCTTCTACCCCAGCAACGCTGTGTCCTTAGCATCTATTACCACCCCAGCAACAAACAGGACATGCTGTGACTGAGAAGGAAAGAATGATGAGACTGGTGAGGGGCCTGGATCTGGAGGTAGCTGACTAAGCCTGGGAGCTGCAAGGTCAATGCGGGGTCCTCATTGGTTGCTCAAGGCTTCCTGAAGCACTGCTGCAGGGCCATTCCCAGATCTGACAACTCAAACCCCTGGGTTCCAGCCCAGACTCCATGGACCTCCAGGCCAGCCTAAGGCTCTTCAGAGCAAAAACCTGAGCTGCCAAACTGCCTTGTCCATGTCCATCCCCTAGATGCCTTGGTTTGCTCCACCCTTGGTGGCCACCCTTTCAACCAGCCACACATAACTTACAGTGGCAGGTTCTGGGGCCTCATCCCTCATTCATCGGTCCAGGGATACTCTAGTATTATGCTCTTCCAGGGAGGAGGAGTTTACCTCCCCTCCCAGAAACATCTAGAATGTCCCCATACTTTCTCCTGAATCTGTCTCTCCAGAATCTCTGGGGAGCAGACCACCCCTGGGCACTGGGACACAGGAGTACCTTGGTCACACCTGCCCCCTGGCTCTCAGTGCCTCAGTTTATCTATATGTAAAACTCGGGCTGCATCAGCCCCTTCTCACATTACAGAGATTTGGAAAATGTTAATATGAAAGCACTGGCTGCTCTTTGGAGAAAGGGGCTCTATTTTCATGATTTTGTCCTCTAGCTCCCTGCCCGCCACCTCCCTGGAAACTTCTGGAATGTGCTGCATAAGCCATACTAGAGAGGGGAACCCAGGGAAGTGTGGGGGTCAGGAAGCGAACCGTCTGAGGCCTGGGAACATTCAAACACAGGCAATGGTTTCGTCCAAGTGCCTTTAGTTCAAAGGGCCACTGATTAAGGTAGGGTCCTTGAGCCAGAAAATCCGAGAATGCCCAGCTTTGGCCCTGGGGAGGTCAGCTGGAGGAAGGAACCCTTCAGAAATTTGGGGAGGCCTGTAGAAAGGGCCTCCAGGTGTGGGCCACCCTGGGCACCAGGCCAAGCTGCTCGACCTGCAGCCGCGTAGGCCTGTAGCCGTTGAGGTTGCTGTAGAGAGCAAACAGGCCATCATGGGGCCTCGGGGAGAAGTGGGCCTGTGAGGTCAGGGCCCTCCAAGGGCCATGATAGGGCTGGAACCTAGGGGCCAGAGGTGGGTTTGGGGCCAGGGGGCTGCCGGGCCCCGAGGACGTGGACAGACTCCGGTTCTGGGGGTTGCTGCCTGTCGACAGGCTGCTGAAGGGGTTGGAGGACGTGCCGTCGCTGGTGGAGCAGCTACTGCCACTGAGGCGGCCGGGTCGGGGGCCGGGGGCTGCTCTGGGCTGGAGGGGTGCGGCCGGCCTGGGCGACTTGAGGCCCATCACGGGCTTGGAGGAGGCGTAGAGGTGGCAGAACTCCTCGTCAAACAGCTCCACCGCCTGGCCCGTGAACTTGGAGAGGATGTTTCTGTGCACATGCCCACAGAGCCAGGTGAAGCTGGAGGCGAGAGGAGAGAGAGTGAGGGCTGGGGATGGGGAGGGCTTGGGCACCCTGCGCCCGAAGGGCCACTAATGCGTGCCCACTGCTTCTCCGCGCTGGCTGCTTCCACCCAGGCCCAAACCCTCCCCTCCCACAGATGGGAGAACTGAAGCTCAGAGACCAGCAAGTGTTTGCAGGGGAGTAGCTAAGATGCAGAGTGAATCTGGGCCTCCGGTCAGTGTTCCTTCCTGGTGCGCAGATTATGGCCCCTTAGAAGATCCCTGTGGAGGCCCAAAGGGGCCGAGTGCCAGTGTCCCCAATTCTGTGCTGATGTGAGTCACCAGCTGCTGGGGCCTTAGCGGCTCCACCTGTGACAGGTGTGACACCTGCCTCTTCTAACCAAATAGGTTAGCAGTCTGGGGCTGCTCCTTGGAAGGAAGGGCTGTATTTCCATGAAAAGCTGAAGGGTGTAGCCCAGTTTTCAGGCAAATGGGCCGGAAGGGGTGCGAGTGGGGGGAAGACTCCTGTGCTCTTTGGGGGATGGAAAGGAGAACACAGGGGTGAGCCCACAGGATGGGAAAGATGCCGCATCAGTGGGCTTGCCCAGACACCCACGGGAGGCCGCCCTTAAGCAGAGGCCTTGGCCTTCTCTCCATTTACACATTTTAAATGGAAACAAAATGTTCAAGGCATTTGTGTGTTACCTTTTATGATTCCCTAATTTAAACAGATTCCTTTCTATCTCTGATGGGAAACTCCCCTCATCACCCCACTCCCCGCAAAAAAGCCTGGTGGCAGCACAGGAGACCCACCAAGAACATCATTTGAGAGATTCCTGGGTCCCTAATACTGTGGACCTAGGCGTGGGGAGCAATGAGGACAGCATGGTCAGAGGGGGACAGGGTCACTGTGGGGGACAGAAAGGACCCAACCAAGAGTCTCAGCCTCCAGCCCCCAGCCCCCAGCCCCCAGCCCGCGTGTCTTGCCACCAAAAGGCGGACCCAGCTTCTGGAGTCCCCTGCTCTGTGAGGCAGGGCAGGGCCCACGCAAGGCCGGAGCAATCCTGGGAAGAGCAGCGAGGCTTTGTTTAAACCTCACCTCCTGCCCAGGAGCCACCCATGCACCCCAGAGAGGTGAGCAGCTGATACCGTGCCTCTGGCCAACCAGGTGATGGGGAAGGCAGCAAACTCTGGGACAGCCGGACTCTTGGCTACACGAAGAAATCAATCGCCCTGTGTTCTTTGGAATCAGGCTAGATTAGAACAAGCAACTGCATGCTTTCTTAACAAAGCAGGTCTAGGGGACTTCCCTGGCGGTCCAGTGGTTGAGACACCCTGTACTTCCACTCCAGGGGTCATGGGTTCAATCCTTGGTCAGGGAACTAGGATCCCTCCCGCCACATGGCCCCCCACCCAAAAAAAAGGCAGGTCCAAAGGTGCCCTGGCAGTGTTTCAGGCCCCCATGCACCCTCTGTGCCCCTGTGCCCCTTGTGTATCCCTGCACCACCTGAGTGCCATCCCCTGACCCTGCTCGCTGCTCATGGGTTTCCCTCCTCTACACCCCACATGTCCTTTCATCCTGTGCTCTAGCTTTTATACTTTCTTTTATTACCACCCATGGTAAGAATTACATTTTATTTTTATTGTTTTTTTGGCCCTTAAGTACAGATAGTTGATTTAATCATAATTTTTGGCTCAAGACCCACTCTCATCATTGATCTATTAATGGCCCATTTACATTTCTGCAGCTTTATTTTATTTTTTGGCCACGCCAAGCGGCTTGTGGGATCTTAGTTCCCCGGCCAGGGATTGAACCCGGGCTCTTGGCAGTGAAAGTGCAGAGTCCTAACCACTGGACCACCAGGGAAATCCCTTTACTTAGTTTTTTTAAATAATCTAATAAGCACCTATGAACCCATCACCTAAAATAAAAAGCTAGCATTGACAATAACCAGCATCTAATCACATGGTCCCTCCTAGGAACCCATCCAGTTTCCCCCAAATAGATGAAGTCATCACCCAGAAGCCTGTGTCATGGTTCCCAAACTTTCCTTTTTCTATAGTAAGAAAAAGTTTTCTATACTCTTGAAAGTACCGTCAGCCCTCCATATACTCGAGTTCTGCACCGACGATTCAACCAACCACAGATGGAAAATATTCAGAAAAAAATTTTCCAGAAAGTTTCAAAAGGCAAGACTTGAATTTGCCCCATTGGCAGCTCTTTACATAGTATTTACGTTGTATTAGGTATTATAAGTAATCTAGAGATGATTTAAAGTATTCAGGAGGATATGGGTAAGTTATATGCAAATACGACACCATTTTATATAAGGCACTCGAGCATCCTCAGATTTTGGTATCTAAATCCCCCACAGATGCGGAGGAACAACTGTAAATATTTCTATTTTCGTTGTTTTTAACATATATCTTTGGGGATTAATCTTTGGGGATTTTTTTTCACTTCAACATTGCAGTTTATCCATGTTATCTCTTGTTGCTGTACTTCACTTGTCTTTGACTGTTGTATGATATTCCACTGGGGGCTATATCCTGGTTTATTCATACATTCTCTCATTGAGAGGCATCTGGGTTGTTTCCATGGTTCTCCTGTTGTGACCAGTGCTTCTGCGAACACTCTTACACCCGTCTTCTACTGTCCTGCAGACCCGTTTCTCTTGGAAATACACCTAGGAGTGGAATTGCTGGACAAAGCTAGGTGAATGTTCAGCTTTAGAGAAAATGCCACACTCTTTCCAGAGTCACTGTGCCGATTTGCAATCCCATCAGCAGTGTAGAGATTTGTAAATGCACTCTTTGTACTGTCAGGCTTCTTACTGGCTGGCCAGAAGTTTGCTCAGCTTTTTCTGTAAGATGCTATGGAAAAACCTAAATGAACTTTTTGGCCAACCGAATTTTTTTTTTTTTTTTGCTGAATAGGTATAAAATGGTTAACTCATTCTAGCCTTGATTTGCATTTTGCTGGTCACTGAGGATGCTGAACATCTTTTCCTGTGTTTCCTCCCCGTGAACCGCCTGCTCTCACCTCCCCCACCCCCACCCCACACTTTCATTGTTCTGTTTCTTTTGTGGTTTGTGGGAGTTCGTTGTGATTCTTGACACTAATCTTGTCAGGGCATCATGAAAACCTGCTCCCAGTTTGTAATCTGACTTTTCACATTCTTTGAGCTGTCTTTGAGGGAACCAGAGTTCTTAATTGTAATACAGTCAGATTTAGCAATCTTTTATAGTTAATGCTTTTTTGTGTTCTGTTTAACACAGAGCGGGGGCTATGTTAAGTCACCTAATCCTTATCCTAAGGTCTAAAAGACATTCGTCTATATTTTCTACTAAGAGTCTTAAAATTTGTTTTTGACATTTAAGTTCTTTTAATCTATTAGGAGGTGATTTTGTGTGTGTGCACCGCATGTGTGAGTGTGTATGTGTGAAGTAGAATCCACCTTCTCACATGGAGCATTTTTTTTTCCGGTTTCGCCTTTCCCCACTGCTCTGACATGCCCTGTCATGTGGGAGTCTGTGTCTGGGCTTTCTGTTCTGTTCCATTTGTCACTTTGTGTGTGTCCTTCACCCAATGCCACATTGTCTTGGTTACCACAGCTCCATCTGCAAGGGCAAGTCCGCCCTGCCTGTTCTTCTTCAGACTCATCTTGGCTGTTCTTGGAGAAATACATCTTATTGATACACTGTAACCTCCTCACATACACAGATACGTACATAACCTCACAACAATCTCCAGAACATCCTTTACCTCAGTGCTCTGATTACTTTTGTTCTGTCCTATTTCATTTTTGAAGAATTCTGGGGATCAGCCACTAAATCAATTTCATAGACAGGGATGCACAGTTTCAAAAGTTGTATTCCTCTAGCCATACTGGATGGCCAGGACCTAACATGAACATCCATTCATTCAACAAATATTTATGGTCATGTATAAACATACCGGCACTGTATTAACTGTACTTCCTGCCAGGAAGCAATAGAAAAGAAAACAGACCCAGCTCAGGCCCCGACGTCATCTTTCTTAAATCTTGGCTAAACAAGTTCACAGAAAAGGTCTCTAGGGAATGATCTGGAAGCTGCCTCCGGCAAGATGAGTTAGCAGGGTAAGGACAACAGGATTGAGCTGTCCAGCAAAGGGAATAAACGGCAAGTGTAAAGACCCTGAGGCATGAAAGACCTGGGGAGAGGCCAGTGTGGCTGCAGCACAGAGGAGGGGAAGAAGAATTCTGCTAAGACAGAGGCCGCAGTAAGAAGGTGGATTTTTTTTCCCCCCTAGCAGCAATGACATGCATCGAAGGATTTTAAGGATGGAAGTGATTTGATCTTGTTTGTGTTTAAAAATCTTTCTGTTCCTGGTAAAGCCCAGGGTGGCAGCAGGGGTCAGGGCAGGAGTGGACTCAGGAGCCGGTTGGAAGGCCATGCTGATACCATGCTGTCGCTCATGCTGTTGCAGCTGCCTGATTTTGCACCTCACCCCTGCCCCAAACTTCTTCATCCTCCAAGCCTCAATCCAGCCTCCTGGACCTGCCGGCAGAAGTGGGAGCTCCCTCCTGGCTGACCCCAGAGCACTTTCTTAGCTCATGCTGATCTTAGAGCACACACCATACCACACCCTGTGGTCATTCATCTACATTTCCTAAGGAGAGAGAGGAGTTCTGTGTCCCCAGCATGTGGCACAGCCCTATGCGGGTGAGACCCTCAACAAGAGCTGAAATGTTGAAATGCACACCCTCCCCACTCCCACCCCCGCGACTCAGCCAGAGAAATGGACAGAGCCCTTCAGTTTGGGAAAACTGTGTGCAACCAGAGGGAGGGGCCCAGAGACAGGTGGACTGAAAGGATGGGGTGAAGGCTTTTCTGATTGATTTTTTGTTTTTATTGGAAACAGCTCTAAGGGTCCCAGGGAAAAGGATCCTCTGAAAGGCTGGCAAACAGATCACCTTTGAATGTTGAGAGCAAAAACATTATAGTTGTCCTGCCCTCCCTCCAGAAGCTGGATTCTCCACAGTTCCCAGGAATGGCCCGGCATGTCTTCTAGCCCACTGCCACCCCCCTCCTGGTACCTCCCATATCAAGCCCGACCTGGCCTCGGCAGGCACTAACGAGCTGGAGATCCTAGTCAAGGAAGCTGGTGACCCTGACCCAATCACCTACCCTCTCTGTGCCTCAGTTCCCATCTGTCATTTAGAAGAATAATGCCTCCCTCAGAATGTCACGAGGATTAAGGGACTTCCCTGGCTGTCCAGTGGTTAGGACTCTGCACTTCCACTGCAGGGGGCAGGGGTTTGCTCCCTGGTTGGGGAGCTAAGATCCCGCATGCCATGTGGCAAGCCAAAAAAAAAAAAAAAGAAGTCACGAAGATTAAATCCTTACTAAAGGTCTGATCGCACCTGGCCCAGGGCCTGGCACAAAGCTCAGCAAGGTGGTTATGCTTCCTTCTGCCCCTTCCAAGGGCAAGGCCACCCCTGCATGATGAGCTCAAAGGGCAAATACAAATGAAACCTGAGAGAGTTAATTCTCCTTATTGAAAATAAGAGGAGAGGCTTCCCCCCTCTTCATCTCCTTTCAGAATTTCTTTCTCTGTCCTTTTCAAATGTATGGAAATCTTTGTAATGGCTAAATAAGCCACTTGCGACTGGTTGCTCAAAGATGGGGAAGGGGAAGTGACCGCTTAGTGGTGGAGGGGCTGTGGATGTGTCATCCCCACGTCTGTGTATGCCGCTCTGACAAAAGACGTTATTTTGAGCTGAAGGAATTTGAGAAGCAGGTGCAGGAAGGACTCTCTGACCTCCCCCTTCTCCCTGAAGCCAGTCACAAGGCCCTCATGTGAGAGATGCCCTCCCTGTACCCAGAGGAAAGGAGCATCCTTATCTCCAAGGGCAGGGGGACTCAGAGGGATCCGAATGGACCAGCCTTGCTCTGTTTCTCCCAGTAACTACCCTTAGCTCTTCCCTTTCGTCCTATCACGTTTTACCGTGGCTGTCCGTTCTTCATCCAACCTCATATAAAAACACTAAGGTTTAACCATTTCTTTGGGTCTTCATTTCCTTTTGAAGGCTCCTGTGTCACGTAAAACTTGTACTAAATAGATTTGTCTGCTTTTCTCCTGTTCATCTCTCTCTCACCAGTCCATTTTACAGGGCCCCAGCCAGAGAACCGAGAAGGGTATTAGAAAAAAGTGTTTCCTGGGACTTCCCTGGTGGTCCAGTGGTGGCACGGAACCACTGCGCTTCCACTGCAGGGAGCACGGGTTCGATCCCTGGTCAGGGAACTAAGGTCCCACAAGCTGTGTAGCCGAAAAAGAAGAGAGTTTTTCCTCCCCGTACAATGGGTGCGTGGTTTCTCTGGGGGCAATGGAAGTGTTTTGGAGCTAGATGGTGGTGATGGTTGCACACGCTGTGACTGTACTACGTGCCTCTGAATTGTACATTTTAAATGGTTAATTTATGTTATCGTGAATTTCACCTAATAAAAAAGAGTGCGAGAATTCCTCTGCTTTGACTGACCCCTCCCTCCAGGCTTGGCTCCTGGGGTCTGGGGCAACTGCCCAGGCCCGGCCCTCACCCTTGCCCTCCAGGTGGTGAACTCGGTCTAGTGGTGCTTGGTCAAGGTCAGAGGTCAAGGTCAGAGGCCTGATGTAGGGTTTTAGGCTGAGCTCCTGCCCTGAGCTTTATGTGCTTGCTGCCCAGAGGCCTTTGTCCCTCTCTAGGGAAAGAACAAAAGGCTGATAAGGTGGCTTTGGCCACTTGGGGAGGGGAGTTCAGCCCCACCTCAGCCTCTTACAAACAACCAAGGGCTGGAGACAGGGCCTGAGAATCAGAAGCAGGGGGGCTCCGTTTTCCACAGGTGCCCCCGGATGGAGCAGAGGATGAGGGGAGAGGCTGTGGGTGGAAACAGACGTGGGCTCAGTGGCCCCAGGACACTGGAGGTGCCCCCTCCGGGCTGCCTCGTCCCTGAGCCCCCTCCCTGCACACTAGTTGTAAAACCTCAGCTCTTCCCCTCGCAGAGGGACAGTGCCTCCCAGCTTCCTTTACTGCAGCCTGTGAGGTGGAGGCCACAGGCCCTTCGCACAGCTGAGGAGAACAGGCTCAGGAAGAGGTGGAAATGGGGAGCCGGAGAGGGGCACCCTGGCGCCATCCTTCCCTCCCCTGGGTTTGTTATCGGTTACCCGCCTAGTTCGAGCAGAGCTGCAGGAGGGAGCCCCATCCTGTTCCATGCCTGCAGCAGGCCTGGTCTGTATCTACTAGGTCTCTACATAGCTGGTGAGTGAATGAAGGAACAGAGAGGTGCAGTGACTTGCCCGAGGTCACCCAGCCAGGAAGCTGCAGAGCTGGGAACTGAACTTAGCTTATCTATCTTCTAGGCTGGGCTGCTGCCACTTCCCGTCCCTAGTGCCAGCCTGAGGTCCCACGAAATTTGGAGACACTTCTGACAGGGAAGTGGAGGAGGGGCCAGGAAGCTGGTGGTCAGGGGCCACAGAGGGTGACGCTTGTAATCTTATCTAGGACATGGTGACAGCTCAGAAAGCCCTGGCAATTCTGAAGTGAGAGGAGGGCTGTCTCGGTGCTCTCCAGCCTTCTCGCGGCCCACACACCCTCTCCCCCAGCCAATGTGGTGTCGCCCAGGTCTGCTCTGCTGGGCAGCCCTTCACGACCAGCGTCTTCTCAGCCCACACCCTTTCAAGTCTTGCCTATTACATGTCCCTTCCCTTGGGGCTTTGGCTGGCTGATAGCAACCACTTACTGAGCACCTACTGTGTGCTGGGAGCTACACTAGGCTTTGCAAATTTTATCTCGTTGAGTCTTAACAATAATCTGCAAGGGGAAGTATTGTTATCCCCATTTTACGGTTGAGAAAAGTGATGCTAAAAAGAATTGCACACTTTAAATGGGTGAAGTATCTGACATGTGAATTACATCTCAATACATTCACTATATTAAAATAACCAAACATTTTAAAAATAAAATGGGGCCCCCATACACAACCAAACAAATCGCATGGCTTTAGAATCACACCTGAGAGATCTGAGGAGGGAAACAGGATTTTATGTCCTATTGCCACGCAAAGGGAAACCAAGGCACTTGGAAGTGTCTCCCTACCCCGAAGTCCTCCCGGGAGGGGCCCAGATTTTCCCCTTTCACGCAGGCTGGTCCTGCCTCCAGCCTCGTGTATATGATGAGTCCCCAGCTCCCCCAGGGGGTTGCCGGTGGGCGTGTGGGCCTTGGCCTCCGCAAAGCCCCGACAGAAGGTGAAGCGCAGCACTCACCTGTACGATCCGCACAGGACGTATCTCCAGTCTGAGATGATGAACTTGTCCTGGATTTGGCCGGCGAACTTCCTGCCTGACTTGGCGCAGTACACCTCTCCTTCCACGCTCCGGACGGAAACGTTCTGTTGCAAGGGAAGTCAAGGTGTCCTCGCTAATTGTGTACCCAGAGACACACACTTGCCCAAGAAAACATCTGGAAGGATGCTTGCCAAGAGTAGAAGGGTTATTGCTAGCTGGTGAGATTGTGGGCCATTGTTATGTTTTCCTTGGCTGAATTTTCTAAATTTTCTTCAATGTCCTGACATTATTTGAGTAATGGGGGAAAAAAAAAAGAAGAAAAGAAAAGAAAGGGGAGACGGTAGAATTCAAACAAAGCAGAAAGTAGAAGGAAGATGCGGGCCTGGTGTCCACAGAGCCCTCAGTCCAGGCTCCCATGGCCCACAGAGGCCTGGCAAGCCCAGCCTCACCCTGTAAGTGGCTTTAGTGACATGAGTCCCTGACTCTAGGCTGGTCAGAGGGAAGGCCCAGTGCAATCAGAGGGGGCGGCTTTGTGGAGACCTCAATGGACCCTAGATTGCTGTAAGAAAAGGTGTGGCCACAACCCAAATTGTGGCCCTGTTTGTCCCTTTCCTCCCCAGTGGCACCCGCTGCTCCAGCCCTCAAGCCAGCACCCCTGGAAGCTGAAGAAATGAAAGGCAGGTGAGGCAGGGGGCTGTCAGAGGCCGGCGGGACGCTTCTGGTGCCGAGAATGCCTGCTGGTAGCTGGACGGGCTCTGGGAAGGGGTTGCCCAGCGCCTCCAACCACTCCTTCCAGCCTCTCCACAAGCTCTGGGGGTGGCGGGAACAGGGCCACGTCCCACTGTCCCTTGGTGCAGCGGGTGTGGGCCACGAGGACAAGGCCCGCACTGACTCTCTGGACCTGTTTCGATGGCCTCATGCTGAGGCCGTGTGATCCACATTACATCAAGCAGACCCAGCAGTCGGGGGACCTGAGGCCTGTGGCGACCGGAGGTGCCTGGACTCAGCTGCATCCCCGGTCAGTGTGGAGGGGAAGGGAAGGAGGAAGGCGGGGAGGTTGGGGTCTCCCGGGGCTGACCTGCCTGAGCTGGGGGGCAGTCACCAAGGAAACCACCTGTCAGCTGTTCAGCTGGGTCTGCTTGTGAAAGCTGTGGGCGGTTTCACGTTAGAGCTTGAACTAGCTGCCCCAAATTTGCCGTGACTAAGTGAACCCTCATCTCTGGGTTTCCCTTCTCCTTGCTGGAAGAAGGAAGTGAGGAGTTTGGTTAAGTCCAAGAGGATCAGCATCCTGTTGGGGCCGTGGAGCCCTAAAGATGCGTCACACAGGTCCTGGATGTCTCACTGCCCCAGAAGTGCACCCACTGGGGCTCCTCAGCTGAGAGGAGAAAAGGCAGAGGTCGGGCCCCTTTATCCTTCCCAGCCCCCAGTGGAGCTGTGTGAGGTCAAAGGGCTATGAGCGGGAATGATGGAAATCTCTTCCAGGCCAGGCCCTAAAAACATCCCTCAGAATCCTCCCTCCCTCTCCCTCCCTGTTACTATGTCTCGGGGGCCGTGTATTCCTTGTGGTGCAGCTACAAGGTGAGGGAGGGCCGTCTGAACTGGACTTTGAACAAGAAAGGAATGTGTGTTAAGCCATTGAGATGGAGGCATGCGTTACCACAGCGTAGCCTATTCTATCCTAACACAAAATACCTTTTACACTGTCATGGGACCCTACCTTGAGGTGACTGTCAGAGATCTGGGCTTTGTCACACATCTCCCGGAAGAGCTTCACGCCTCCCTGGTCCAGGAGCACACAGATGAACACCCCGCGCTTGTTGGCCGCCTCTAGGATGTCACAGAAGATCTCCACGTCTGTGAACACATCCATCAGGATGGCCAGGACCTGGGCCAGGGCAGAGGGGTCGGACACCAGAGAGTCAGGGCCAGGTGCTGACTTCTTTCAGCCAAACCCCCTCAGTCCCAGCCGGCCTGGGAGAGCTGTTCCCTTTGCTGCTGCACTGGAGCGGGGAGGGTCTGACAGGGCAGGACTCAAGGAGGGGCGCAGAGCTGCAGTGCGGGCCCTGCCTCTGTCCTGACGTCATCTTTCCAGCCCCACCACAGATCCTCTGGCCTCGCCACCCACTGCTGGCATGGAGAGTGCAGAGGAGAAAGGGGAGATGAGCAAAAAGATGAGGCAGGGGTGGGGTGGGGGGGAGATGAGGCCAAGGGGAGGTGGCCTGGCAGGGTCACAGGAGAGGGACAGATTTAAAGTCACAGGCTCTCAAACATTTGGAGCTTTAAGACGCTCTAGGGCCACTGGCTTGCAAATGTTTTTAAGCCGTGGAATCCTCGCCTCAAACAAAATCCCTGTGGAGACCCCAGGGGATATAGACTAGACTAGGCTGAGCTGCCCCAGTGGGATGGAGAAGGGAGTCCAGCTCAGCCAGCAGGTACTGCATCCTCCATCATAGCAGAAACTTGGGGGGTGGGGGGCCCTAGATAGCCAACAACGGGGAGAGACGTGTGTGTTCCTGCCTGCCAGGCACCCCTCCTTCCTGCCAACAGCACCCCGAGCTCACTTTATTTTATTTTTGGCCTACACCGTGCGACTTGTGGGATCTTAGTTCCCCAGCCAGGGATAGACCCCGGGCCCCCTGCAGAGGAAGCGCCCATTCCTAACCACTGGACCGCCAGGGAACTCCCCCAAGCTCACTTGAAGGAATTACCTCTGCTCCACCATGCATGTGCTTTGGGTGGGGTTACTGCCGTGCCCTGGATTGGGTGTGGGGGAGGCACACTGAAGCCAGACCACTGGCCACAGGGATTGGCCCAAAGGTGGTCACATGACATGTTATCCTCATGGGAGTCAGCCCAGGACTATTGCTGGGACTCCTGGGGAAAGGAGGCATTCCTTCTACTGGGATTGCTTAGCTAGTAGATTATAAACTACAGCTGCTGGCAGCCATCTTGCCCCATGTGGGGACAGCTTGCCTGAAAGCAAAGCCGGATCTGGAGAAACCAGGGCTAAGAGGTGGAGACAGATGCCCAGCAGCATCCTTTCGACATCTGATTTCAGTTACCTCTGAAGCCAATCCTATGCTTGACTTGTCCACTGAGGACGTCAATGCATGGTCCCCTTCTTAAGCTTTTTGGGGTTACTTTCTGTGATGTTGTGACTTATAATAAGAAATGTATATTTGGTCTTCATATAGGTTTCTGGCACAGAGCTCCTAATACCCTGGGAATTTCCAACCTGATGAGAGCTGAGAGCAATAAAGGGGTCTTTTGTTATGTTAATGAGGAGACTTTCAGACCCAAGGGCATTGGCACTTAAGGATGTGGAGCTCTTCGCCAGGAGGACCAACCTTGTGATCAGAGGGTTGGAACTTTTAGTCTAACCCCACAGCCTCTGGTGGAGAAGGGAGGAGCTGGAGGTTAATTAGTCACCAATGGCCAATGATTTGATCAATCACGCCTATGTAATGAAGCTCCATAAACACCCAGAAGGAGAGGGTTCAGAAAGCATCTCGTTGTTGGGCACGTGAGGGTTTAGGGAGATTGGTGCACTCAGAGCGATGCACTATGCATCTCTTCCCTCTGGCTGTTCCTGAGTTATATCCTTTTATAATAAACCGGTACTCTATTAAGGAAAAAGTTTCTCTGCTCTCAGCCACTCTAGCAAATTGATCAAACCCAAGGAGGGTGTTGTTGGAATCTCTAATCCGTCGCTAGTTGGTCAGAAGCACAGGTGACAATCTCGGCTTGCAATTGGCATGAGTTGAGTTGTAGGACACCCAGCTGATGTCCAAGAATTGCTTGGTGCTGTGGGAAAGCCTCCCACACAGTGGAATGGAACAGAACTAGAACTCTTTGTCACTCAATCAAAAGTCCTTCCTAGTACCTAAATTGTGGTGTGTTGAGAAGTGGATTATTAGGCAGCCAGTAAAAATGATCATTATAATGGTTACATAGAAACTATAGGACTTCCCTGGTGGTGCAGTGGTTAAGAATCTGCCTGCCAGTGCAGGGGACACAGGTTCGAGCCCTAGTCCAGGAAGATGCTGCGGAGCAACTAGGCCCGGGCACCATAACTACTGAGCCTGCGTGGCACAACTACTGAAGCCCGTGCGCCACAACTACTGAAGCCTGCACACCTAGAGCCCATGCTCCACAACAAGAGAAGCCACCGCAATGAGAAGCCCTCGAACCACAATGAAGAGTAACCCCTACTCGCTGCATCTAGAGAAAGCCCATGCACAGTAACGAAGACCCAACGCAGCCAAAAATAAATAAATTAATTAAAAAAAAAGAAACTATAAATCACGGTGAAATGTTAAAGTAAAACTTGCTGTTTAATATATGCTCAACAAATGTGCATTAACAATTAATGAATTAAGTGGAAAAAAAAAAACCAAAGCACAAAATGATAGCATGTCCATTATTATTGCCAGCAAGGGAAGGTGGTGTATGGATAGATGAGTGCAAAGCAAAAACTAACAGTCATATTTGGATGGGGGACTATGGCGATCTTTTCTTCAACATTACCTGTAATAATAACGTTCAACCACTTTTCTACTAATTACAATAAATTTTTTTGACCATCCACATCTGGGAAGTAGCAAGGACAAGAAGAGTATCCTGGAGGCAGGTGAAGGAGATGGCTGGTACCCACTCGGGGCTGACTTTCTGCTCAGTTGATGTGGGTGTCTGGACCGGAGACGGAACTGCGAAGAAATTGCTCACCCTCGGCTAGAGGTCACTAGAGCTAGAGCTGCTGTAATAGTGAGGCCCCTGATCCTTTAGAGCCATGGCCCTGTTAACACACAATTAGGTATATGTGCACATTGAAGCTTATGGCACCAATAAGGTCCTCTCTCCTGAAAGATAAATGCCTCCTCATCCAAGGTATTGGCAAAAGAGACAATGCTCTCTTCCCAGCAGGTCAGTAAATCCTCCCAGTTGTGTTCCAGTGAGTCTTCGTTGGCAGAGACAGGGCTGGTAAGCAGGTGACCGATTGACAGAGAAGGGGAGAGGTTTGCAAAAAACCCAGCGTCCTGACTTAAGCGATGCTTGGAAGGACAGGCTCATGATAGCTAGGTTTATCTTGTTTGCCTCCTTTTGGGATTGCCTCCCAGCTGGATCGATTCAAGGCCAATAACTTCTTGCATCCCCTACGTGGGCGTCCTACCTCGCAGGGTGTAGTGTGTTGATCAATCAGGTCCCAAAAGATATGTCTGCATCCTAACCACCAGAACCGTGGATGTGACCTCATTTGGAAAAAAGGTCTTTGCAGATGTAATTAAGATTCTCAAGATGAGATCATCCTGGGCTTTCTGGTGAACGCTGAGTCTAATGACAAGTGTTCTTATAAAAGGCCCTCAGAGGAGAGACAGGGAGAAGAGGAGAAGGCCACGTGAGGACGGGAGCAGAGACTGGACTTCTGTAGCCATAAGCCAAGAATCACCTGAGCCACTAGCAGCTGGGAGAGGAGGGAAGGATCCTCCCCTAGAGTTTTTCGAGGGAGTATGGCCCAGCTGACACCTTGATTTTGGACTTCTGGCCTCCAGAACTGTGAAAGAATACTTATCTGTGTTTTGTTTTGTTTTGTTTTAAGGGTTTTTTTTTTGATAAATTTATTTTATTTTATTTTTGGCTGCGTTGGGTCTTCGTTGCTGTGTGCGGGCTTTCTCTAGTTGTGGTGAGCGGGGGCTACTCTTCATTGCGGTGCACATGCTTCTCATTGCGGTGGCTTCTCTTGTTGTGGAGCACGGGCTCTAGGCGTGTGGCCTTCAGTAGTTGCGGCACGTTGGCTTCAGCAGTGGTGGCTCCCGGGCTTCAGAGCGCAGGCTCAGCAGTTGTGGCACGCGGACTTAGTTGCTCCGCGGCATGTGGGATCTTCCCAGACCAGGGCTCGAACCCGTGTCCCCTGCATTGGCAGGCGGATTCTTAACCACTGTGCCATGAGGGAAGCCCTTATCTGTTGTTTCGAGCCACGAAATGTGTGATAATTTGTTACGGCAGCCCTAGGAAACTAATACAGAGCAGTAGCACATAATCCAGGGGAAAAACGATCTGGAAGATAGGGAACTTTAGCTCCAGCTGTGGCGCTAGTGGAGGCTAGCTGAGTGCCTTCGGACAACTCACTTACCATCTCTGGGCCTCAGTTTCTTTACCTATAAAACATTGCACGATAGAAGAGCATTAGCTGTTATGTAAGTTGGGTCTAACCGTAAGCCCAGGTAATATAAACGGAAACATATGCAGAAGTAAAGTGTGTCGTTAAAATATGATTGTGATTTTTATATGCATTATTCTTAAGCAAGTGTGGATAATGTTAGAATAACACCATGAGAGAATGTTGTTTTAATTCAGGTTATGGGAGACGGTTAAAATTAGTGCCCACACCACTATGGGCATAAAAAAGAAACAGAGTAGGGTTCTTATTAGGGCCAATCAGACGGCCCAGCCCAGAAGTGTGGGGTTGGCTGAGAACGGGAAGGAGGTACTTCCTGTGCTAAGGAAGGAAGTTGGTCTGGGAGCGCTGCCTGGCCGGCAGGCTCTGAGAATCTGGAGTTTCAGTGAGATGGCGGGGCCCAGCCAGGGGGCTGCTGGTCAACTAGGGTGATACCCACAGACAGGGGTCATCCTGCGGAGACCTCAAATTCTGGCTGAGAATCCCTCACTACCTGCCCGGCAGACGTGAGTTCCTCATGGGCTGGAAATCCTGCTGCTTTGGGAAGGGCAGGGGGCAGGAGGGGAAAGAGGATTTGGGTCCTGGTGGGACCACCAAGCATGTTGGGGCCAGTTGTTGGGGGCGCTTAGCACCCCAAGGCCCAGTTTGTGCGTCGATTACTACTTTTCCCTCTTTCTCTCCTACGTGCTGATGCTCCGTTTTTGAGCTTGCTTTTGGTGGATGAGTAATAACAGCAGCAACTCTTTCTTTCTTTCTTTCTTTTTTTTTTTTTGCGGTACGCGAGCCTCTCACTGTTGCGGCCTCTCCTGTTGCGGAGCACAGGCTCCGGACGCGCAGGCTCAGCGGCCATGGCTCACGGGCCCAGCCGCTCCGCGGCATTTGGGATCCTCCCAGACCGGGGCACGAACCCGTGTCCCCCCGCATCGGCAGGCGGACTCCCAACCACTGCGCCACCAGGGAATCCTCCAGCAACTCTTTCTTGAGCACCTACTCTCAGCCGTATGTTCGTCCCCTGTAACCTTCACAACACAGTTACCCTGGCTTCCCGGGTGAAGAGCCAGGAGTGCAGAGATGTTAAGTAACTTTCCAAAAGCTGGAATGCGAGGAGATGCCCCAGACCCCAACCCAGAGTCATGCTCCCAACTGCAGTCTACTGCAGGCCTAAGAGAAGGACTCTGATCTCTGTTTACATCGGATACAGCCTGTCCCTCCTCTGCTTGTGGGTTAGGATGGGCCAAGTAGGGAGAGTCAAGCCCTGGGAGGGTTGGGGGACCCCAGAGCAGAACTCAAAGAGAATGTGGACAGAAGAAGGGAAGGGGGCCCAGGTGGACCCTCCCCCATCACCTATCTGCTGACCACAGTGCGAGGGGGCCAGCAGCCCTTAAAAAGGCAGCAGTGAGAGGACCATCCCCCTGCAACCACATGTTCCCACCTGTTTGTGTCGCCTCTGGGTGTGCCTGGCGCTCCCCTCCCTCACCGCCAATCTGGAGCAGTGACAATATGCCAGCGCTGAGCCCCGCCTCCCAGAGGGGGAGAGGGACTTCCTCTAGGGAACTCCTGTGGGAAGGGAGACAGGCCAATCACAGATCCCAGGAGGATGCCGGGGGCGCAGGGAGCATCTCTGCTGGCCCTTGGGGGCCGTCCCACCCCACTCTGGCGGGACCTAGATGAGACCTGGGCTGGGTATAGGCGCCCTGTTGCCCAGAGACCCCACAGGCCTGGCAGGCTAGACCCCTCTCTCCCAGGTCTGCCCGTCCCTCAGCGGCCCTTGTCGGGGGAACACCCGGAGACCTCGCCCTGGGGACCCTGGTGGTGTTCGAGGCCCTGGAATCCCAGTTGTCAGGCATGAGGCAGACCTGCTCGTCAGCTCCCTGGGGGCGCAGTAGGGGTGGGGGCAGGATTGTGCAGTTCCTGCTCAGACTTCTTGCTGTGTCCCATCCCTCCACCCTTGTCCCTTGTTCAGCTGCTCCCAGGGCAGGAGCTTGGCCTGAAAAGGTGGTCCTTGACACCTAGGGGTGGGGGGAGCTTCTTTGGGACCTTCTCACAGCTGCCCCCTTGGTCCTCTGCATGCTCACCCCACTGTCCCCCCACCTCCCCAGAGAACTGAATAGATTTTTCTCTGTGCAGTGAAAGGGAGAGGGAGAGGGGATCGAGCAGGGACAGGGGGCTTGCCTGCTCAAGTTCTCCACCTTTTTGGTCTTGGGACCCCTTGACACTCTTAGAAGTTACTGAGGCTCCAAAGGGCTCTGGTTTCTGTGGGTCATAACTACTGAGACTTGTCAGATTAGAAACAAACAGAGAAAATTCTTAGTGTTTATTAGTTATTTTAAAATAACTAATATTCCTTACTTAAAACAATATTAAGCCCATTACATGTTAACATAAATAACAATTTTAAAGCAAAAATAACTATACTTTCCAAAGCAGCAGCAAAATGAGTGAGCAGAATGGCATCCTTTTACAGTTCTGCAACTCTCTGTGGTGTCTGGCTTACCAGGAGACAGCTGGTTCTCACATCGGCTCCTGCAGCAATCTGTTGTGATGTGTTGTTGGGAAGGAGATATATGAAGATAATCCGGCCTCACACAGATAAGTGGTTAGAAAGGGCAGGACCTCACAGACCCACTGGAAGGGATCCTGGACCACACTTGGAGGATGGATAATTCGTGTTTTTTGTTTTCTGTGTTTTATGACACTTTGACATCCCAGCGCCAACTGATTACTAGAGATCACAAGCACTTCGACTAGGCGCAGCCTCTGATATGCTAACCGAGCAATCCAGAGCCATGTCCCAAGCCTCCTTTATCTGACTCTCCAGCATCCAGACAGTATTTCCCTGCCCATCCTAAACCACCCCAGTGCCAGCTATGGGACAACCAGGGACCATAGGTGGCCCAGAGCCTGCTAGAATTATTCAAAGTAGCCAAGCCTAAACTGTTCACCTGGCCCTGCCTCGCCACCCTGGTGCTCCCCGTGTGGCCCTGCACAGTGTGTGGTGCCTCCTGCTTCTAGGACACTGTGAGCAAAAACCTCCTCCTCCCTGACAGTCCTTTCCACGCCTCCCTACCTCCAGGTCATCCAGACCTCTCACTCCTCTAGACGTCTGTATCTGACACACCCTAGACCTGGAATTCCTTTACCTCCCTTCTCTGCCCAGCAAACTCTTACTCAGCCGTTGAGACTCAACTCAGAGGCCACCGCTTCTGTGAAGCCTGCCTTAGTCACCCTCCCGTCTGCTCCCCGGCACAAAGCGTTGCTCAAGCCCAGCACTGCCATCCACTAGTGTCCCCTCTCTTCCCACCTCTCCCCCAAGGGCAGGTGGCTGGAGGGAGGGAGGCCCCTTGTTCTGCTCTGCCATCCTGGGTTCAGGGCCTGACCAATGACTTTGGCTTTGTGGAATAAAGGGATGAGAGCATGAAGGGAAAGAGGGAGAATGCCTGCTCCTCAGGGAGCAGAAGCCGCTCCGGGAGACGCCCAGCAGGCTGGCTCCATTTGTGCCCCTGTCTTCTCTTCTTGAGGGGGCTGAAGCCACAGGAGAGGGAGAAAACAAACCCCCTGTCCTCCCTCTGTGTGGACACAGCCTACTTCCATCTACAGCCTGTGGCTGGGGATCCAGCCCCCTCTGGCATCTCTGTGGGAACAGGTCACTGGTCACTCCTGAGCCCTCTGTGTGTGTGTGTGTGTTGTTGTGTGTGTGTGTGTTGTGTATGGGAATGGTATTGCAAACTGCTTGCAAGAGTCTGACAGGTAACAAGATGGGTGAAGTTCATCATGGCCTGGGACAAGAGGGAGTGGTGGGGACTGCCGCAAAGGTGACCCACCCAAAGAGGTGACCTCAACTCAGCGCCAACAGAGCCAGGTCTTCCGACTTGCTAAGAGGAACTGGAAATTCTTACTTTCAGGTGAAATCTTCTGATTTTTAAGTGTTGTCCTAAATTTGTAACATACTGTGTTGATAAAGCAAAGGACAGCAGCAGGCCTCAAGGCCGCAGAGGTGAAGAGAGAGAAGCCTCTCTAGGTGGGGTAGGGGGAAGGGGAAGCGTTCAGCCCGGGGATTAGGACAAGCCCCAACCTGGCTTCTTTCCAGGGAGTCTCACTCACCCTTTGAGCCGCAGCAGCTGCGGCTGAGAATTTCGCCAACACCATTGGTTCCCCGCCCTCAGGCGAGCACTGAACTCCAGCAGAGACCAGAGGTAGCACACTTAAGAACAAGCCCTGGGAGCTGGAAGGGACCCCTTAGTCCAGTGTGGGATCTGGGGCCTGGGGAGGTCAAGGGACTTGCCCTGCGTTGTGCAGCCCACCCCAGGCAGTGTGGGCACTCCTGGTTGCCTGCCTGAGCCCACCTGTCAGTTCCTGATGCTGCCTTGCCAGGGAAGCATGAAATGCTGCTCTGAAGTAGCCCAGCAGCGTGAAAAGCCAATACTCCACCCCTTGTCACCTTCTATTTTATTCTCCAGAGCTCCACTCCCTCCGTCCCGTTTGAGCACAGCTTCCCCCCTCCTGGTGGCTTCTTCTGGAGCCATGAGATTACACACACTATTAGACACGGGAGGGGATTCTGTCATGAGAGTGGGATCTCAGCAGAAAATGAGCTTAAATATCAATTTGCCCATTTTTGAATTCTTTTAAGTGGAACAAACTAAATAATTTTAGTGATGAGAGAGACCCTTTGCAGATGACACTGAGTCCTTTCCTTGGGGTCCACTCTCACCCCTGCCCCTGCAGCTTCAGGAGGTGGAGGGGCACCTGTACCCCTGTGCTGAATGGTCATTTTGTGCACCTGGGTAGAATGATCTGGGGTGCCCCCCGCCAATTCCCCAGGGGAGCAGGCAGCCCCTGTGGGCCTGCAGTTCCAGGAGCATTGGGAGAACTCCCGGCCAAATGCCAGTCCCGGTGCCTGAAATTCTGCCAGCTAAGCTCTGGCCTTGAAGGATTTTTCTTCTTCTAAAGTCACTTATTAAAATATAAACACTCTGGGGAGGGAGAAACCTCTGCTGCCTCCTCTGTCTCTGCCTGACCACAGGTTGGATTCAAGCGCTGCACTGAATTTGTGGGCAGACAGGTCTAAGCCGAGCCTGAGAGGAAACAGGGCGAGTTTGTGTCCCAGTGGAGTGGCCGCTTCATTCAGAAATACAGAAGTGAGGCACCTCGCCTAGGTTGGGGAACTCAGGAAAGGCTTCCTGAGAACGGGACTTCAGTGCTGGGTCCTGAGGAGTAGGTGTTAAGGGAAAAGCAGGGAAGGTGAGGGGGCTCCAGGCAGAGGGAACGGCATGTGCAGAGGCCTCAGGACAGAACCTGATGTGTTTGAGAATCTGCAGGTCACTCAGGACTGAGTGGCAGGGGGTGGAAGGGGAGCTGGAGAGGCCGTGAGCCATGCTACGGAGTCTGCTGGTCCCACTGGGGGCAACTGGGAGCCACTGAAGGCTCTAAGCAACAAAGGGACCAAGTTAAATTTGAAGTATAGAAAAAGTGTCTACAGCAGCTTGGAGACTAGGTGGTCGGGCTCAAGATGGAACAGGAGGGTCAGATGGGAAGCTATTGCCGGAGTTCCAGTGATGGGTGTTGGTGGCCGGGACCCAGACTGTGACAAATGGGATCAGGAAATCAATGATCTAGGGCAGGGCAGAGCGTAACATCCCTGGCTCCATCCTAAGCTCCAGTCACCTGGACTCCATCCCTTAGAGCAGGACACATCCCTCTCTCCTCTTCTCCACCAGTCCCCCCACCCCATGGCCAAGGAGACGCAGACTCCGCCATCGCTACCTGGCTGGTCCGGGTGATGCAGCGGCGGATGAGGTCCCTGATGTTGTTGCGCTTGTCCGTCTGGAAGTACACGGTGACGCTGGAGTTTTCCTTCAGGTAGGGCTTCTCAGCTGAGGCCCAGGTGTGCAGCAAGGTCGGCTCGCTGCCCTCTGAGGCCACAGGGAAGTAGGTACTTGAGGCCACGGAGCAGGAATCGAGTCCCTTGGAACCTGCCGCGGCCTCTCCTGGGGGCTCCGGGGCAGAGGGGGGCTCCTTGGCCTGGGCCTGGATGTACTGGGCCTCCACCGAGGACAAGAAATCCACCTCGCCTTCCTGGCTGAGCACCCGCCAGTAGGCCTCGGGACCCCCATCCAAGAGGGCATCTGTGGCCAGCCGGGCACTCTCATTGTCACTGAAGTCAGCCCTGGCTGGCCGGACCCACTGGCTCTTGACCTCTTCCAGGCGTTTCTGGATCTTGCCCACGTGTCTTGCCCCGCTCATGCTGCCCTGTCCCTGAGTCGTGTGGGGGGCAGCCGGCACCCGAGCTCTTCCTGATGTCAGGGGCAAGCAGGCCACACCACCCAGGAGGAGCGGGGCTCACAGCACTTCTGGAAAGCACCCACTCCTAGCACTGGTGTGCGGCCCGCATCCAGGATTACCTGCTCCAAGGTAATCCTGCCCTCCTGAGCAATGCTTCACAGGAATCATCACCCACTGCCAGGGGTTGGTTTATCTCTGAGCGACACCCGCCCTGCCCGCGGGCCAGGAGGGCTGGCTCTATCACGCCTGGGCACACTCAGCCCTGGGAGACTTCTTCTCCTCCCAGCAGCCAAGATGAGCCAGCTTTCCAGCTTGTTGTGCAATTCTCCCAAGACCCTCAGGCCCCATTTACAAAGCAAGCAGCCTCTCCCAGCACAGTCACCGCTGTGCCTCAGGTCCCCTCCTGTGCTCCTCATTTCAGACACCAGTTGGTTCAGAGACAGTTTCCCTGATGGGCCCCTGAGATCTGCCATCCATCCTGTGCCCATGTGAGGAGGGAAGCTGGATGCCCCCCAGGCAGCACTGTTCACCAGGCACTGCTCCTTTCTCTTGGTAACACCTCCAAGTTCCCAGCCCTCCCCATTCTCTGGAAAAGCCTTCTTTCCCATCTCTCTTCCCTTATTGTGTTTGCAGCGGTCATGCTTGAACAGAACCCCCAGAGAGGTTCCATTTCTGGGGCCGGCACTGATCTGTTGGAAGCGACGGCTGCTTGGAATACTATCTGGAGAAGAATCTTCGGCTGTGTCCGGGCCCACGGACCGATGGGATCAGTCTGTCTTGGTGCTGGTGGGGCAGGTGGCCGCAGGCGTGTTTGAAGTAGATGAACTGCTAAGGGAGGAGCCACTTTTTCTTTCCAGGTCAGGCCATGGTCAATTCCACGTCAATGGAATGCAAAACCTAGAGCCCTGATGTTACTGAATCAGGTCTGACTGCTTGATGCGCAAAAATCAATATTCCAGAGAGAGACAAAAGTTGGTGAAAAGGAAAGCTGCCTTTAATCAGAATGCTGGCAATCTGGGGAAATGGACCCAGTGTCCCCAAAACCCACCTCCCAAAATTCTGCTCAGCCGTGGAGTTTGTAAAGGGAAAAGGGGAAGTAATCTCAGTCATTGACGTAGGGAGTCAGAGTCGTCGCCATCCCTCCCCGTGTGCAGGCTTGTCGGCTCCTTGTGATTCTCCCTTAGGTGCTCTCTTGTTCACACAGTTTGTTCGTGAGATTGCTGAAAGAAAAGCTAGGGAAGAGATCTGGTCATCGGCTGATTACTTATTCTTCATTTCTAATTTGATCTATGGAAAGAACCAACAGATTAGACAAGGTGTGGTGTGATCAAAAGATTTGAAAGGTGTGCTAGGGCCGGAGGTGAGTAGGGCATAGGGCGCCTGGTTTGAGGTTAGTGACAGGACAAAGGGGCCTCCTGCAGAGAGCTCTTTCCTGCCCAAAGCTGCTTACACGGACTGCCTTTGATTGGGTTCTTCCAGAAACAGACTAGGATTCGAGTACAAGTAGCTAACTGGGAGGTGATCCCAAGATGCTCTGGTAGGGGAGCAGAGGAGTGAGACAGGAAGGTGAGGGGAAGCTGCTCGGGGCAGGGTACGTTAAGGAGCATGTCACCATTGTGGACATCTGGGATTTATGAACATCTGTGGGAACGTCTGGGCTCTGGTCCTGCCGGGGACCTCCAGGAGACGGTATAGAATACATCTCAGACTTTTCCTACCCAAAGGCTGAGAAAACTGCAGAATCTATCTACCAACCCCCACTGATCGTTGGTCCAGGGCTGCTTCTGGGGCTGCATTAGTTCCCCAGCCCTACTGGCCGGTTCTGTGGGCTCACCAAGCTCAGCCCTGGAGCCCGAGAAAGCCTGCAGGCAGAGGTCACAAGTGCAAAGGACAAGCTAACGAGGTAAGAGTGGGGCCCTGACAATATCCGCTATGAGAATTATGGCAGGAAACTAGGATTGAGTGGTCTTCAAACAGCTGGCACGTGGTAAGAGCCAGATGCCTCTCTGCGGCACATCTATCTACTCTTTGGAGGACAGTGCTATATATAAGCATCTGTAACCCCACAAAAGTTGTGGAGGGAGGCTGTCTGGAAGTAGAGCAGTGTTTTTAAACGTACAGTCCAAGAAAGAGAAAGGGGATTTAAAAGGGATTTCTTCTCTTTTGAAGGATATAGAAGGAATCTAATTCAAGACCTCGGGCACCCTTCCCCTTATTCCACTTTATCTCCTTCCACAGGGCCTGGACCCTTGATGGGGACAAAGCTAATACCCTCTCTGTCTTTGGTGCCCCTGGCTCCGCACGCCCTCCCTTCTGCCAGCTCCCTGCTTGTGCAGATTGACTTCGCCTCTTGCCCACATTCTCCTTGGACCTTCCCTCCTCTCCATCTCCTCTGGGTCCTCAGCCCACTCTCCAATCTGTCATCAAATCCAGTCCCCAGTCTGGTGAGGGGATAATAATCCGTGGGATTTGCGCTGGTTCCCTCCGAGGCTCAGAAGCTGTGGATGGCTCGCAGTTGCCTGGCACGTTGAGCACCAAGTCTCGAGCCTAGCCTTTGGGGCCCTGCATGTCTGTGACCTGTGTGAACATTGCAGCCTGACCTCTCCTCCACCTGGCCGTCATCGAGTCCTCCCTGCACGCTGGCTCTCTGAGCTAAGGGACACATGGAGGATGAGGCTTCGTCTCACAGATGAGGTAAGCAAGTTTCAGAGAAGTTGAGTAACTTGCCCAGCTAGTAAGTGGCAGAGCCCGACACAGTCCCTCCAAAGCCAGTGCACTTTCCACTGTGCCAAGCTTCACCCTCCCTTCCTTTCCCCGGTCCCTTTCCACTCTCAGAACAATCCAAGTCCTCTTATCAGTTCCAGAAAGTGTGTATGGGAGAAGGACAGAAGTGGGTAGATGTTCTGGGGCTCACCTTTCACCTGGGCCTGATTCTCTTTGGTAGATGAATAAATGATGGGAGGTCCCTCTGAGACAGAGGCAGGTCTCCGTGGCCTGTGGGGGCCATTTTCACTAGTCTACTTGCGCAGTAGCTATCTTTTTTTTTTTTTTTTTTTTTTAAAGACTCTTTGAGTGGAACTTTCCCCTCAAGCTGCTGGAGGAAGAAGAGCCCTGCTTCTCCTGTCCCCAGCTCCCTGCCCTTACGCAGACCCCAGGGACTCTATCAAATCCTTTAGAATAGACAGCAAATGCAGTCTCTGTGTGCTGTCCCACCTTTGCCCCCGTTCCTGCACTCCTGGCAGACGTTACTAGTTGATCATAGAACTTCTTCCCTGTAAGCTGGGAACCATCCCCTCACTGCTCTCTACGGGGCTCAAAGAGAAGTTCTCACCTAGAAGGAATCTTGGATGTACTGATGAGAAAACCGTACATCCAAGATGTACTAATGAGAAAACTGTTGCCCAGAAAGGGAAAGTGACTGTTCTCAAAGTCACACAGCTGGCCAGTGACTGTCATCAGCGTTGGCCCTCCCCTCCTCTGCAGCCCCAGCCATGTGAAATGTCATCATTCTTGCTGGGTCTGCTGGCTGAAATAACAAATTTCTCCCCTGGGATTGCACTTCTGGACCAGGAAGTCTGGCCAGCTGTTGAGCCACATTGTCATACGTTGAGAAATCCTTATCAAAGAGCCTTTGATTCCAGGCGCTGTGGATTATGGACAACTTACTTCCCTTCTTCCATCCTGTGACCTGAAGTGTAGTCTCTCTGACTCATGAGGATACTGACAAAGAGGTAAGGAATGAGAAGCCAGTCTCCTGTTAGCAAATGAGTGGTGTTTGGGGCTTCCTGAGAATTCCATTTGTCTAGGGCCATGGTTCTCAACAGGGGGCGATTTTGCCCATCTAGGGGGGGATGTGGCGGTGTCTGGAGACATTGTTGGTTGTCACAGCTTGGAGGGGTGATGAAGCCACTGGCATCAAGTGGGTATAAGCCAGGGATGCTGCTACACCCTGCAGTACACAGGACAGCCCCCACCATAAAGAACTATCTGGCCCCAAATGTCAATAGTGCTAAGACTGAGGAACCCTGGCCTAGGGCCCGGGGAATGACTAGTGACATGACTGGCCCTCGCCCATGTAGGAGGTCCAGTCCCCTGCCTTTGCTCAGCCCGCCCCCTCAGCTGGAAGTCCTTGCTTCCCCCAACACAATTTATTCAAATCCTTCTCTGCATTCAAGATCTCTCCCGATTCCCATCTATGGGAGGGAGCCTTTCCCGACTATTCCTAAACAGCCTTAACTGCTTCTCCTCTGAGCCTACAAGGTGCTTCTAGAACTTGTCTCCGTCAGTCTTGTACTAGTGATGGGTGCACTTCCCCATCTCCCACTGCATTTAATTCCTTGAGTGGTGCAAAGTCAAAAAGCTTCCATGCCCTTGGAATCAGGCACAACTGTGTTCAGATTGTGCCTATGATAATATGTGACCTCAGGTAGGTAACTTAGAGGACCTGCCTGAACTTCACTTTTCTGTCCATATAACCACAGAACACTTTTGGAACACGTCCTAAGTACCAGGTGCTCTTCTACGTGCTCTACGTGTGTAAACTCATTCAGTCCTCACAGCAGCCCTGTGAGTAAGTGCTATTATGACCAGTTCTGTTTCATGGATGAAGGAAACTGAAACACAGAGGTTACCTGACTACCAAGTTCACTGGCCGGGAAGTGGCTGATCCAGGAGCCGCAGGCGGGTGGTCCGGTCCCTCTGGTAACCACGGTGCCTTCTGCCTCCTTGACGGGATGAGCCTCAGAGGGTGTGAGATCTAAGGGAGAAGGCCTGTGTGATGAGTGGTCCAAACTTGCCCAGTTTCTGCTCTGCTCCTCAGCCTAATACAGCACCAATATATCTTCCGGAATATTGTCGATATTATATGATACACTGCATCCTGTCACAGCCCTGCAATGTCTTTGTAAAACCGAGGCACAGGGAGGTTAAGTAAATTCCTCAAGAGCCCAACTGCAGAGCCTGGATTGGGTTTGTCTCCAAAGACCTGGCTCCTATCTGCACCCAAATTCTGTAATTGCTGGTGTAAGTGAAAATCTCCTCCTCTAGACTGTGAGCGATTTGAGGCGGGGGACGGGACAGGTTAGGCACGACTTAGCTTCCCCAGCGCCTCTCCCACTTTGGGGCTGCACGTGGTAGGCATTCAATGAATGTTTGTTAGGTGAATAAACGGCTCAGAGCTCCTGGGGCAGAGGCCCACTTGCACAGGCAGAAGGTGCTCAGATAGGATTCCAGAGCTTGTCTGTGGGGCAGCCGGGGCCTGAGAGCTTGGGCTGTGGGCCCAGGAACCTGGAGGAACAGGGCGCCTGTTTGAGCTCCCGGAGCACCTGCCAGCCTCTCCCTACCACATCCCCATCAAGGCCTGCAGCAGCAGGAAAATTGTACGCTTGCATTACCCAGCGACCCAAGAAGTGCAATTAAGTTGAAAATTAGTTGGCATAATTAATTAGACGGGTAAATAGCTCCCTGTCAACACCAATCAATCCATTCTGCATATAATCAGCTCAGTGCAGGCAGGCCAGAGCTCAAGCAGCTGCTGCTGCTGCTGGCAGGCCAGGGCCTAGGGTGGGAGCAGAAATGGGACAGGGTGTCCAGCCAGGTACCCTAAACCCACCCCACCCCCAGGTCCTTCTACAACTGCTTTTCATGGGAGCAGCCTCCTGGCAAGTCCATCTTCGGCACCCAGCAAAGCCACAGCTTAACTCCCAGGAAGCCACAGCTGCAAAGTCCCTTTGCTCCCTCAAGTTTCCTACTTTCGAGTTCCCGGTCCATTGCTCGAGGTTTCTGACGTGCATAAAAACCACAAAGAGCTCCCTTTTCTTGGCTAATAAATTTGCAGATGCTTTTTAAAAAATTAAAGTATAACTTAGATGCAGTAAAATTTACCCTTGTTACTGTACAGCTTTATGAGTTTTGAGGAATGTGTACAGTTGTATAACTGTAACCGAGCAGGACCCTACAGGGTCTTCCTGGGACAGACCTCCCCATGTCCTCAACCTCCCTTTTGTTTGTAGAAAAACTTTAGCTTCCTAGGCCTTCCCCGAGTTCCAAAGAATAAATTTAATCAGAGAAGTGATAAAAGGCAAAAGCAAAGGAAAACAGTCAAGCAAGACAAAATAATAGTTTAGCCATTGTTTAATGGCTAAAGTCAAGGACATCTAACTCCTCCTCAAGGACTATAGAGAATATTCTGAGCCATGTCCTTTGAGCCATTTAGCAGATACTGAAACCCCCATCAGGTGGAAGGGTTAACTGTATGCTGCCCACAAGCACATAGACCCCAGACCAGTTGGAACCAGAAGGTTGATGATGTTGACTCCTGATTACCTCACCACCAACCAATCAGAAAAATGTCCACGAGCTGACCACACACCCTGCAACCCCTCTCCCTCATCCTATCGTTATTTATTTATTTATTTATTTATTTTGCGGTATGCGGGCCTCTCACTGTTGTGGCCTCTCCTGTTGCGGAGCACAGGCTCTGGATGCGCAGGCTCAGCGGCCATGGCTCACGGGCCCAGCCGCTCTGCGGCATGTGGGATCCTCCCAGACCGGGGCACGAACCCGTGTCCCCTGCATCGGCAGGCAGACTCTCAACCACTGCGCCACCAGGGAAGCCCCCACGTCCTATCTTTAAAAACCTTTCCCTGAAAGCCATTGGGGAGATCAGGTCTTATAAGCAAGCACTAGCTTCCTGGACTCCTTGCTTGGTGCCCTGCAATAAACGCTGCCCTTTCCTTCACCACAACCCAGTGTCATTGGATTGGCTTTACTGGGTGTGGGTGAGTGGACCCAAGTATGCTTCAGTAACATAACCAGCAGCATGATTAAGATCTAGAATCCTTCCATCACCACACAAAAAAATCCCCATTCCCTTCTGTAGTCAACTGCTTCCCCCACCCCCAGCCCCTGGCAACTACTGATCAGTTATCTCTCCCAAAAGTTTTACCTAGGGACTTCCCTGGTGGTCCAGTGGTTAAGACTCTGCCCTTCCACTGCAGGGGGCATGGGTTCAATCCCTGGTTGGGGAACTAAAGATCTCATGTGGTGTTGCCAAAAATAATTTAAAAATAATAATAAAATAGAGAAGTTTAAAAAACAAACATCAAAAACCTCAATATTAAAAAAAAAAAAGTTTTGCCTATTCCAGAATGTCCTATAAATGGAATCATATAGCGTGAGCCTTTTGAATCTGGCTTCTTTGTCTTAGCATAATGCACTTGGGATACATTCATATTGTGGTGTGTGTCCCTGCTTAGCTACTTTTTATGGCTGAGTCATGTTTCATTGCATGCATGTACCACGTCTTGTTTATCCCTTTCCCAGGTGAAGGACATTTGGTTGTTTCTAGCTTGGGGCATTTATGAATAAAGCCACTGTAAATGCTCATATAGAGGTTTTTGTATGAACATAAGTCTTCATTTCACTTAAATACCTAGGAGCAAGATTGCTGGGTCTACGGTAGGTGTATAGATAACTTTATAAGAAACTGACAAACTGTCTTCTAAGATCCTGTACCATTTTACCTGCCCACCATCCATGTAGGAGACTTCTGGTAGCCCCATATCTTTGTTACTGCACAGACTTTACAAAATGATGACATCCAGTGCTGGCGACAGCAGGGCCAGCTACATAATTTACGTGGCCCAATTCAAAATGAAAATGTGAGCCCCCTTGTTTCAAACAAAAGGAAAAAGTGCCATTAGTGGTATTAAAATAGAAAGTTTTTTCCTTTCTTCTGTAGTCTTTCTCTCATCTTCTCATGGTATTTTTTTAAATTTGCTATTTAATGTTTTAAGTAAAGAAAAACTAAAATTAAAAATTATTAGCATGAACTTTGCCATTTATCATTTATTTTTAGATTGTGCAACGCCATTTTTTAAAAAGACTTTTTTTCTTTCTTTATTTCTGGCCGCAGCTTGTAGGATCTTAGTTCCCTGACCAGGGATCAAACCCAGGCCCATGGCAGTGAAAGTGCTGACTCATAACCACTGGACCACCAGAGAATTCCCATGTGCAAAGCCATTATAAATGCAAATATGAGAGCTTTTAACTTGTATGTAGAATCACTGAAATTACATGGTCTGTATTTCATTTATACATGCATGTGTATTTTGTTCTTATCGGAAAGTGGAAATGCTGCAGGTGGCCAAATGATCAGAACCCACCCAAGGTGGCCATTGGGCTGCCAGGTGAATCAGGGCTCTCCCTCCGAGCTGGGCTGGGAAACTCTTCCTCTGGTTTTTTTCTTCTGAAAATAACTCTATTGGCTTTTGCTTTTGTTTTGTGAATATTATGGGTTCATTATAAAAATTTGGGGAAAACAAGCAAAAATAAATAAAATGCATTAAAATGAAAGAAAAAAATCAAACATCTTCCATAGCCACACCATTAGACATTGTAATTTTTTAAATATAAATTTATTTATTTATTTATTTATTTTATTTTGGCTGCGTTGGGTCTTCGTTGCTGTGTGCGTGGGCTTTCTCTAGTTGCGGCGAGCGGGGGCTACTCTTTGTTGTGGTGCACGGGCTCCTCATTGCGGTGGCTTCTCTTGTTGCAGAGCATGGGCTCTAGGCACGCGGGCTTCAGTAGTTGTGGCATGTGGGCTCAGTAGTTGTGGCTCGCGGGCTCTGGAGCACAGGCTCAGTAGTTGTGGTGCATGGGCTTAGTTGCTCTGCGGCATGTGGGGTCTTCCTGGACCAGGGCTCGAACCCGTGACCCCTGCATTGGCAGGTGGATTCTTAGCCACTGCACTGTAATTTTTAACATTTTCTTGTGTGTTGTGGCAACAATGTAGATTAGATCCTGCAGAACCCACCGCAGTCTCCCTCTCATGTGCTTTCCCATGGCATCTGGGAAGCTCAAAACTCTTTTTCCCAGGCCTCCCAAAAGCAGAGCTCTGCATGGAACCCAAGCTCTGACAGGCAGCAGCATCCTCACATGACTTGGAAGGTTTTTCTGTGGCAGCAGCTTAAGCAGACAGGAACACTGATGCTAGTCCAAGGCGTCAGAGGTGGAGAGCGGTGGCAGCAGGAAGGCTTCCACTGGAGCAGTCCATGGTGGGACTGGGCATCTTCCTGGCTGGGTTGTTTTCTGTAGCATCCAAGTGTGGTTCCCTAGGCCTCCTGGGAATTTTGTAGTGAACTAAGTCTCTGCAACAAACCTCTTTCTACTTAACCAGTTAGAGTGGATTCTGTTGTCTGCAATGAAGAACTCAACCTTTGGGTCTCAGCTTAACTTTTATTGTCTCCTTCATAGCACTTACCAAAATATGGAATTGCCTTGTTTATATATTTGTTTACTTACTTAGTGTCTTTTAATGAGGAGGAACCAGTTCTGTTTTGTTCACCACTTTGATCCCAGTGGCTATCCCACAGCAGCGCTTGGTAGGTATCTGTTGGGTGAAATAATTGGTCACCTTCCAGCACCCCTTACCCCAAGAGAGAGCAGAAACACTAGCCTCACCACTTCTGTGGACCAAGTGGGCTGTATTCCCTCTATGCGTACAACTGCTCCCCACTGCCACCAACACTTGCTGATTGCCTCTTTTTGCAGAGAAATGCAATGTTGTAGAAGATTCCCACTTGCACCCCTCTTTGTTGCTAGTGACTTAAAAAGACTATAAGGATGAATCAGCTCACTGTGGCCAGCTCCCTGCTTCCCTTCAATGAGCAAAGCCCTGCTCTGTGGTGAGTATACGTGTCTGTGTGTGATAGCTGGGGACAGATTTCTGAATAGAATAAGACCCACAGACTCAGGAGGGCAAACATTATATCATTCATTCATTCCACAAACACGTACCAAGTGCCTCCTATGCATGTATGTGCAAGGTGCTGGAAGGGATCCAGACCTCCCAATAAATGCCCCTTTGTAATCAGACTTTCTCCTTTTGGCCATCAGACTGTCACCTAAATTAGTTGAAGTCTCTAAGCTTTTAATTATGAGCCTGATAATGCAACTTTCCCATGGGGTTGTGCAATTTCAGGCACAAACCCTACGTTTGAAATACAGGTGCAGGAATAGATGTCAGTGACATGATTTGAAAGGATTACTGTGCAAGCAGCCCAGCCCCTGGATGCCTGCCGACTTCAGGCCGGAGCCACGACACCCATGAGCTCTGTGATGAAGGTGGCCTCATGGCTCTGCATCCCAGCACTGCTTGGGGTGCCAGGACATATACCGTGACCTCTGCCATTGCCATACACCTGCTGGAACTGTGGGCAAAACCACTGCCCTGTTCCAGGTCTGAACCTGGAAGGGGCAGGCCCAGTTCCTTGTGGCCCCAGGGCTGCTGGGACCACACCTACCACCACCTGTCTCACCTGTCAGAGGGGGTGGGGTGGGAGGGCGCTGAGAGGTGAGTGCTGTAACCCTTTCCTCTCCTCTGGCTAGGGGACCTCGCTGTATGTGGAGCATGGGAGATGGACCTGAATGTGTTTCTGGCCAGTTCATGGAAAGGCCTGCTTGGTTATTGAAATCAGAGCCTGCCCATCTTTGGAACTAGGAATGAGGTCTTTGATCAGGCTAAAATTTGGGGATCTAGAAATGAACCCACTGCAGTGTCTGCCCTCAAGGAAAGACAAGCAAATACAGTAGAATGTGAGAAGCCTTTTCTGTCATCATCAGATGTTCAAGGGCCCACCATGGGCTCTGCAGAGCCTATAGCATGACCCCCACTGTGGCCATGCCTACAGTCCAGTGGGAAAGACGGCAAATGAAAAGTCATGACATTGAGCTGGGATGAGTGTTAAGGTCAGAGAAGCAAGAGCCAGGAGCGTAGAGAGCGGGGGTGGTGGTGGGGGGGGGTGGTGGGGGTGGGGGGGGGGGGGGGGGGCTGACCTAGCCTGGGGTCAGGAGGCCTGTCTGAGGTCCCGACAGGTTGGAGGCATTAGCTGGGGGAGGGGGGAGGGAATGGGTGCCCCAGGGGTGCAGGGGTTGGGTGTGTGCTGGGGGGCACAAGAGTGGGAAGAGGTGAGCCCAGAGGTCAGACCCTGGTGGGAGGGAGCACGGCAAGAGGATTTGGGTCTTTATCTCATGGATGTGGGAGCTACAGAAGCTGTCACGCGGACAGACAGGAGGCCAGACAAGCGTTTTCTGTGACGGCTGCCTCTGGCCTCAGTGTGGCAAGAACACAGCCCCTCAGGGAACATCCTGGCAGTCAGGGGCGAGGCCCTCTTCCTCCTGGGTGCTCTGTCAGCACGGCTCAGAGCAGTGACTCTCAGAAGCTTCCAGCAACAGGCTGACTCATGCGGTGGCGGCCGCTCGCCCAGTCAAAGATGGAGCTGGAAGGGCCATGGCCTGGCGCTGCCTGGGACAGATGGCAAAGACGTGCCAGCTGCTCCCTGCAGGGCGTTTCTGAGGAAAACCCCCTCCCGCCCCACGCGCGGCCTCCGCTGCCTCCCTGAACTTGCCCAGCTGGCTGCGCCCTGGCTTCTGGCTTGTCACAGCCAGAATAACCAGATGGGACCTGTGGGCCCGCGGCCAAGCCCTGCCACGTTATCGAGTCCTGGCTGGGAAGGGGTCAGGTCTGGGAAACCTCTGCCCCCTCTCAAAGCACCGTGGGAGAATCCACACCCCAAACCGGTCCCTTCTCTCCAGCCTCCTTCCTTCCCCAGTAAGCTTTCTCCTTACTTAGCCTCTTGACTCCCTCTATATTTTCAATTTTTATTTATTGACTTTTGTAAGCAGAGGGAACTGGAAAGGAGCTGAGAGTCACAGTGAGCCTGATTCTGAAGCCCACTCACCTCGACTTCCCTCCCACTGGACCAGTGACTGCAGGGGACTGTGCAAAGACCGTGGGCTGTGGTCAGGTCGGGTGCCACCCACAATCTGGCTGTGACCCCTGCCAAGCAGATGGAGACCATGACCCGTGGGGGAGGATGGAAGTGCAGGGAGAGGTCAGGGGTGAAAAGAAAAGCTCTTAACAGCGGCAACTGCCCTAGCACAGGCAAACGCCCAGAACCTCTGGTCTTCACCCTCAGATAAATGGAAAATTCCTCATGTGCTCCTTGCGGGGTGAAACAGCAAACCCACCTGAATCCAGGACAGAACAGATTTTTCAGCTGCCCACAAGCTCCTCACATGTCCATTGTTAAAGGTGTACAAGAATGTTCGCTACAGTAATTGTTACTAATTGGGAAGAATTCGATGTTCTAGAATTAGAAGACCTAGAGCAGCTTGGGCTGCGAGGACAAAGTACCACAGGCTGAGGGTGGAGGGGTCAGGGGTGGGGTGGGGCTTAAACCACGGTAATTTGTTCTCTCGCAGTTCTGAAGGCAGGAAGGCCGAGATCAAGGTGTTGGAAGGGTTGGTTTCTTCTAAGGCCTCCCTCCTTGGCTGGCAGACGGCCACCTTCCTTCTGAGTCTTCATCTGATCTTCCCCCGGGCAGGTCTGCATCCTAATCTCCTGTTCTCAGAAACAGTTTCACTGCAGTTACAAAGAACAAGGAAGATCTATATGTATTGACAGGGAAAGAGTTCCCAGCTTATTGTTAAGTGGAAAAAGTAAGTCACTGGACAATATGATACTGATAGCAGTGGTTCCCTCTGGAGAGGTAACAGGATTGGGGTAAGGGTGGGGTGAGGAAGACATTTATATGTGTAAGTCTGTGCAGAGATTGGATTATTGTTCTCAATTCTTCACTCCCCTCCTTGCCCTGGCTTTGCAGCTTCTCCCCTGTGGGCTAGGTATATCTCCCTGGCCCGTGGATGTTGAACTTGGCCGGGTGACTTGGTTTGGCCGATAGAATTTGGATGGAGGTGCCCAGAGCAGAGGCCTTAAATGTGCTTGCTTGGTATAGTTTGGTCTCTCAGGCTTCTGTGACCCTCAGTGAGAAGAAGGCACCCCAGGAAATGGCTGACCACGAAGACCACAGTCTTTAAGACTGACCTTCCTGCTGCCAATGGAGACCATGAAGACATGACAAGAAGGGCTGAACCGAACCACAGCCTGGCGCTAGCCCAGCCGACAACACACCTGTGAGCAAGAAAAATACATGCTTACCTGGAAAACATTATGCTGAGTCAAGTAAGCCAGACACAAAAGGACGAACATCGTACGATCCCACGTATATGAAATATCTAGAAAAGGCAAATTCACAGACAGAAAGTAGATTAGAAGCTACCAGGGGAGGAGAATGAGGGGAGAGAGGGGAAAGAAGGGCTATTACTTAATGGGCACAGAGTTTCTGCTTGGGGGGATGAAAAGGTTTTGAAAACAGATGTTATGATAGTTGCACAGCATCGCAAATGTAGTTAATGCCACTGAATTGGACACTTAAAATGGTTAAAGTGGTAAATTTTGTGTTATGTATATCTCATACCACAATTTTAAAAAATAATAATGTAATATACCAAAAATACATTTGAATTGTACACCTTACTTTTAAAAATATTTATTTATTTTATTTACTTATTTTCCTTAGGCTGTGTCGGGTCTTAGTTGTGGCACACAGAGTCTTTGCTGAGGCATGCAGGATTCTCTCTAGTTGTGGTGCGGTGGCCTCGCAGCACGTGGGATCTTAGTTCCCTGACCAGGGATTGAACCCATGTCCCCTGAATTAAAAGGCAGATTCTTTACCACTGGACCACCAGGGAAGTGCCTGAATTATATACAGTTTAAACAAGTAAATCGTATGGCAGGAGAATTATATTTCAATAAAGCTATTCAAAAAGAAACCCACATTGTTTAAGCCATTAAGTTTTGGGTGATTTGTTAAGCAGCGCTTGTGCAGCACTAGCTGACTGATACAGTATGTATGCATGTGTTTTATAATGAGCACATATTATTTGTGTAATAAAAATATGCAAAATCAGAATTTATCGGGTTCCCTCCGAACAGGCCCCTCTTTTCTGTTTTCCTGCCCAGTGGTGGCACCAGGGCATTTATGGACATTGCTCCTCTAAATTTGGAGTGACACTTTGCTTCTCTCTTTATTCTTGGCAGTAACCCAGACCCAAATCCTGGCCGTTCCTGTAGACTGTGTCTCCACTCGGCTCTGCAGCATCTCCCAGAACATGTTTTCACCTCCCTTGGCCTGGATTGTTTCCTGGCTTCCCAGGTGGTCTCCCTGCCAGGGTCTATCCAGGCCATGGGGGAAGAATAATTTGCAACCTGTTTCCAGTACGTTACTCTGCTCAGCCAGCCCTGAGCCTGCCTCAACACACACACACACACACACACACACACACACACACACACACACACACACACACACACACACATGCTTTTCATCTGTAAAGAAGGCTTACGACAGCCTCTGCTGCCCATCAGAACAAATCTAAGCCCCTCAAATGTCACCTGGATATGCACCTCAGGGGTACGATGTGATGATGTCCCAAAATTGATCAGCTGGAGAAAAAGCTGCTGTAGGCGGTCGGGCCTCTGCTCCCTTCCTGTCTCTCCTTCATATCTGTTCTTTCTCCACCTTCAGGATTTTATGGAAGATGAGAAAACCTCCAGTGCTGCAAATAAAGGGAATGTTCAGTTCAAAACATTGGTTTAGAAGTTGAGAACGTGAAAGACGCTAATGACTAATTGTAGTGGCTTCTAATTAAAAACTGAAAGAGGACATACATAACCAAGGTGATGGGTAAGAGATGATTGTTTAGAATATAGCTCAGAATTGTTAAAGGAATTGAGTTTTAGTGTCGACACAAAGCTCTCTCCATCCTTTTTTATTTCTTCATGTGAACAGAGTGTCTCAACATTTACATCTATAAATATGGAAAATAGGAACAGAATTAATGCTGAATCCCGTCTCATTCTAGAAAAAGGGAATAGCTAGCCATGCAGACATGAATTAAGTGGAATTAAAAAGTTGCATCCATCTCATGGATATTTGTTTCAGATTTTCCATTTAATAATTATTCTTCAAAATCATAAATATATTTATGATTTTTGTGTACTAACAAAAATAGTGATATGTCAACTTAGAAGAAAAATATGACACAAAACCTTATGGTCACAGGAAACAAAATTTTCAATTTATGTACATATTCTTGCCGCTGAGAGGCAAGTTAGGGTGCTCAATAACAGACATTCAAACATAAACTATTATATGAAGATAAAATGCTGGGGGTGGGAGTATAATGGAAATATGAGTTCTGGGGTGAAAATAAATGTAAACTTAACAAATGTTAGAGACGCTTACTCATGAGTATTTAAAATAGATTATGGTTTGTATGGAATCCATAAGGTATTTCGATTTCATTGGATGCCTGGTTAAAAAAAATCATACATGCAGTTTTATTTTTAGAAAATCAGCATATACAATCTACTGGAAATTACATCCTTTGAATTTACAACGAGAACGTTTAGATACAAGTTTAGCATTAATCGAGGAGGTGTGTAGACGCTTCTCAAGATTATTGTAGGAGGTGCACGTGAGGAAACACTTGCGGAAACTGCTGCTGGGGGTGAGGGATGAGCTGGTGAGAGCCCCGCGCCGCGCCGTGGTCCGACTCGGGACGGAGCCCCACCTCGCGTAGCTACGAGCCGCTCGAACTTGGGCAGGTCGCCCAGCCTCTGTGAGTTTGCGTTTGCGCATCGGTGTGCGTAGTGCAGCGGTAACACCGGCCCCCTCCGGGTGGTTTACCCGGCAGTAAATGAGCCGCCGCCGTGTAAGCGTTTAGCCTCCATTCAGCCAAGTGAGGGGGGGAGGTGGGGAAGGGAGAAGCAATCCTGGAAGGAAAAGGGGATGAGATTGCTCAGAGCAGGTGACCTTTGACCTGGCTGAAGAAGGTCAAGAAGGAGATCCCGGCACAGAAAAGGGGCCTGATACGGGAAAAACCGTGTCAGGCGGAGGGAACAGCCCTCGCGAAGGCCTGGAGGTGGGAACTGCTTGCTCCAGGAGCCCCTGCCCCCAGCCCCCGGCGGAAAGGGACAACCTGCCTTCACCCGGCCACGGTCACCCATCACTAGACGAGCCTGGGGGTCGCCACCTGCAGGAGCCTCTGCGCCTGCGACCCTGATGGGCACGTAACACCGACCACTGAGCCCTTTATTTAGGACTCAGGGCGCAGCCAGCCGTCGGGTCCCTCCAGCGTATCCAGGAGGTGCTCAGTGGGGCTTCTGTATCTGCCCAGATTCTGCCGCAGCTTGGGCTTCCTTGAGGCAGTAAGGAAGTCAGTCAACGCTCCCCAGGCCTGGAGACCTGGGTGAAACTGCCGCGACACTCCCTGTTTGCCGTTCTCGGGGTCCCCGGATTCCTCCGTGCGTGTGTGCTGGGGGCGGGATCCCTCTGCCTGGGCCTCTGTTCTCCCGCACCTGCCGGGCGTCCTGGGGCCCCAGCAACCTTAGTGCGGAGCACACTCCCTTGGCCGGGTTCCCGCAGCGGAGCGTGGGAGGGAGAGCTCCCCCAGGGTTGGGTAAGTTTCATCCAATCTGCTAGGCCCGGGGTCCAGGCAACCTACGCCGTCCGCGACTCCTCCTAACGAGACGGGAGGACGCCGTAAGGTGCCCACCCCTTATCTGCACCGACCTCACTCCCAGGGGTCTCTCTCCAAATAATCCGCGCTCCCCCGCCCAATGTTCTCTACACCAACAACCAGGAATTCTGGTGCCTGCTCTTAAGATAATATTATTTTTCACCTTCTTACGCTGATGTTGTGAGTTTCCCTCTTAATGGGTGATTTTAAAAAACACTCCCCAACACTTCAAAATGAAACATTTTCAGATAAACAGAAACGTTGAAACAATTGTACAGTACGGTGAATATTCGTACATCCACCTCCTAGACCTACGTTAACGTCTCGCTACTCTCGCAGTCTCCCGAATCTCTCCCCACTTCTCTGTCCTTAGGTCCGTCAGGCTATCAAACCGTCTTACCCTTTGAAACACTTCAAACTTGCAATCGTCCAAAGCCCTTCTTGTTAGCCTGTCGTTGGTTGGAGTTCAGTCTTAGTTTACATTTTTTAAGGTAAAATTTACACACAGCGAAATATACAGATTTTAAGTGTGCCTTCCTCTGGTGGATTTTAGATGGTACATGGAAGAGTGCTTTTTATTTTAATATTTATTTTAACGTGTATTAGGTGAAAAATAAACATCTGTTTTCCACTTATAATAGTGACAAAGTTTCCTTTAACGATGAATGTATTTAAATGAGCTGATATAAAGGACTGGGGGTAAGAGAGGGGAGAGGGCTTCCAAGATGCTGAGGCTGCGACCCGAGTTGTCGTTTCCAGAGCTGCGGACGCTTCTATGAAGGGTGGTCTCAGCCGCCGAGCTCCGGGCAGAGGTGGGAACTTGGAGCGTCATAAGGGGCTGGGCACCCGACTGGATCTGGGGATCTGCGGTGGGGCCGGAGTAGCGTGCATTGTGTGTGCGCGTGTGTGTTTTCAAATCATTATGCATGTGCGCCCCGACTCCAGTTGTTTGAGGCTGAGAGTGTCTCTGTGAACGCAGCACCCAGCACAAGGCCGGGGACACGGTAGGTGCCCAAGAAGTGTTTCACGAGATAACGCATGTGCAAACGCTTTGTAAACAGTCTACAAAAATAAGAGTTTACAATAGCAGGAAGAATCCCACGGCCCCGGATCCCCAGTACTCGGCACATGGGGTCCGACAAGCCGCAGTGCTTGTTGATTGATAAATAGACCGGCAGGCGGAGGAAGACCGGAGCGGCGTGGCCGGTTCAGCCAGGGCGGGCACTGGGGTCGGCAATTCCTGTGTCCGGGATCAGGGACTCAGCGGAGAAAATGAAAACGTGGTTTTCTGAGCATGCGTACTGGGCCGCCGCATGAGCCTCATTATCATTCTCCGAGAAACGGTTGGTAGGTGCCTCGTTAGCGCAGTAGGTAGCGCGTCAGTCTCATAATCTGAAGGTCGTGAGTTCGATCCTCACACGGGGCACGATACTTTTGTTCGCTCCAGCTCCTTTATCGTCCTAGAAGGATAGGTTTTACTTGCTTGTGAGGGGATCTGTAGACCCTGGGCGTCCGCGCTTTTCCGCCCTGGGGTCACCAGTGTATTGGCATAGCCAACCCGAAATACCGAGGCGGGGCATAGTCGTTGATGGAAGATAACCACTCTTCTGCTCCGCCGCCCTGACGGCTCCGGCGTTCTGGGCCCGGGTGGGAGGACTGGAAGGGAGGCCAGCGCCTGAAGACGGGGCGGCAGGGGGTGGGGCATGGGGGGTGGGCACGTGAGGAAGACAAGCGCGCGGCGGGCTGGGGCCCGAGTGAGCCCCTCGGGAAGATCCCCACTCTCACCACCAGCGTTGCGGCCCGGGTGCCCAGGAGGTGCACTCACCCTGCCGTCCCACCCTCCACCAGGTGTCCTACCCTGGCCCTTGAGCCCTGATGGTGGCGGGAACGTGCACAGCCCTGGGTGAGGGGAGGCCGGGGTGCTCGAGGTCCAGGAGGACGCTGAGGGCGCCGCTGCCTGCAAAGCCACCTAATGGAGGCCCCAGGGCAGTGCCTGGAACCCAAAGTCTCCTGGGGAGGGTCCTGATTATCAACACCTGGCCCCAGGGAAGGGTGGGTCTAGGCAACTGTGGGGAAGTGGGCGGCACCGTGATGAGAGGCCACACAGTGCACCGCGCTGAACTCCTTGGTGAGGAGTTTGGGCTGCAGAGCTTTGAAGTGGCAGGAGAAGATCGGTCTCGGGGATGGGGGTGTTAGGGAGGTCATGCAGGCAGCAGCCCGGCCTAACGTGACAGGGGCTGTGCTGACGCTGCATCTGAAACAGTTGCTGCATTGCAATGATCACCCGTGAAATTTCTGATAATTCAGTCATTCTGAACAGGTCAAATAGCAAATTAAATTGAGATGTGATGTAAAAGGGAAGAACCTTCGTGTTCTGTTACAAGTTAATCACTAAACGGATGTTGCCTATAAGCTTAAATTATACATAATGGCCCATCTCTGGGAACCCTGCTTCCTAGGTAATGAGCATTAAGCTGAAATACCTTTGTTTAACTCACAGAAAACATCCTGACCAGGCCCACCTGTGCAAGACTGCAGCGAGGAAGAAATTAACACATCCCCTCCGGAGGCTGATGGGAACCAGGAAGTGTTTGACTTTACTTCCCACCCCAAACGCACACTTTTAGTATAAAAGAAGCCTCAATTCTAGCTCAGATAAGGTGGTTCTTTGGGATTCGAGTCCACCGTCTTCTTGGTCTGCTGGCTTTCTGAATAGAGTCGCTATTCCTTGCCCCAGCAAGTCCTCTCTCCATTTATTGGCCTGTCCTGCCTTGCTACTCCTGGCTAGCTGGCAGTTGGGGAATTTGGGGGTAAGGCCCAGCAGCTGCTGCAACCGCTTGTCCTGAGAATCTTCTCTTCAGAACTCCCCGAAGCTGCACTGACTGCCCCAGCGCTTGGCAGTTGGAGCAAGGAATCAACATTTGGGAGCAGACAGGCTCCATACAGGGGGGTAAGTCACTCTGGCTGTGTACAGCCAGGAGCTTTATTTCCTCTCCATTTGGGGTTTGGGGAGTTTTCTCCAGAATAAGCCAATTTGTATTTGAGTGGGGTACCCTGTTGGAGAGAGGAAGGAGTTGTTGGACTTTTACCTGATTTGTGAACTGGTTCATTTGTTTCTTTGGACGCTAGCATTTGTGTTTGGGGTTTGTGTTTTGCTCGTCTTGAAATTCTGTCTTTAAAAATGGAAAATGGGGCTTCCCTGGTGGCGCAGTGGTTGAGAGTTCGCCTGCCGATGCAGGAGACACGGGTTCGTGCCCCAGTCCAGGAAAATCCCACATGCCGCGGAGCGGCTGGGGCCATGAGCCATGGCCGCGGAGCCTGCGCATCCGGAGCCTGTGCTCCGCAACGGGAGAGGCCACAACAGTGAGAGGCCCGCGTACCGCAAAAAAAAAGGGAAATACTTCAACTATTCCTAAAGAAAGTCCTCCGAGGTGCATTTTGGATAAGTGATCTGATTACAGCTATGAACCCATGGGTGAGGGGAAGATGACATTTTATTGTAACAATGTGTGGCCACAGTACCTGTTAGGATCTCTGCAAGGGGTTTAGGCAGGGTTATCCTGGGACCCTGTGCACCATGTACTGCCACCCTTGCTGTGTTAATTACTTCATTTATGATCCCCTTATGGTCTCCGGTGTCGTTGGTATATGTAAAACCTCAAGACCAAACTTGAGGGTTTACTTAGGATTTTCTGTTTGTCCTTTGCGTTTTCCGTTTCATTTTGTTTGGTACTATTTCTCCATTTACAGCCAAATCAGTTTTGTGATACTTAAAACTTTTGCTGATGTCAAATGGAGGAAAGGAACAGAAAAAGACAAAACCAAAACCTGTCTGTTCTTGTCCAAGAGAGGGACATTCACAGGAAGAAGAGAAAGGTTCTACTTGTTTCCTAACATCACCAAAAGCTACAAATAGAAATAGAAGTGTCTTTTCCATTAATATTAGTAAAAAGGGTTTAGCCATCTAGACAGGTGACCTTGATTTGTCCCATTTGCCAGAAACCCAATCTGAATCTAACCTCTTCTGTAACTGATGGGTTTTACACTGTTGGACCTGATTCATGGGTGAAATTTCAGAATGGTAACCATGAGGTCCCTGTGTTTGTGTACTTGTACATGTGTTATAGATGTGTGGCATTGCCAAAATTAATTTTTAAAAGAGCTCTATTTAATTGGCTTAAAGGAAATTAAGCACTTATATAAATACTCAAAAATAAAAGAAACTGGCCAGAATGAATTTCGGGTTCACATGATCTAGGAAATATTCAGTATTGAATTAATATCTGGTATTAATTAGCTTGAGCTTGTTGGTTTGATTAATACATACCTGTCTTTAGGGTCATCAACGTTAAGTATAATACTTTTATTGTACTTAGGTTTAGTAGAAATGAAGTAAGACCTTATTATTCCTGTTACAAAGTTTGTCAGCAAGAAAAACAACAATATGACAAAGATTTTAAGTAAATAAAATAGAGGTAAATGAGGTAAGACTTTAAGGTAGACTCTATAGGAATAATTATGTTTTGGGAATGTCCATCTAAAATAGTCTCTACAGATTTTCAAAACTTGAAACTAAACTAAGTTAAATGAAGAGAATTCATTGGGTCGTTTCGAATAGGATAAAACATTAGAACATTAACTTCTGGGCAGGTCTAAATGTACCTACTTTCGCCCTCTTAGGAGAGGAAGACTAAAGCAGAAGTTTGTCAGTCAGGAAACTCTGGTATGACAAAGAGTTTACTATTACTTGCTTTTTGGTTTTCGCTAAAGATTAAGGTTTTAAGGTTAAGAATTGTGACGGAAACACTTCAGTATGCAAAGATACGGGATGTGTGTTTTCAGCAAAGAAGGTATGAGGAATGAAAATGCATTTTGTTAAAGGGAAAAGGGTGGTTTTGTCCTAGAGCTGGTTGTTTCTGAATGGAAAAGAAAATGAGGAACAGATTAACATGGATACAGAAAGTTGTGGAAGGTTTGTGGAGGAGGAACACTGAAAGAATTTTGTGCATAGTCAGGACTGGCTAACGTAAGATTGAAGCTAATTAAGAAAATGAATCTTAAAGGTAAGGTGGTACAAAACCTGAATTTGGTTCTCTAAGAGGACAAAGTTTTCTTAAAATATTGAACTGCTTTTTTAAAAATTTTTTTAAAATTTTATTTTATTTTTTTATACAGCAGGTTCTTATTAGTCATCCATTTTATACACATCAGTGTATACATGTCAATCCCAGTCTCCCAATTCATCCCACCAGCACCCCCCCCCCCAGCCACTTTCCCCCCTTGGTGTCCATATATTTGTTCTCTACATCTGTGTCTCAACTTCTGCCCTGCAAACCAGTTCATCTGTACCATTTTTCTAGGTTCCACATACATGCGTTAACATACGATATTTGTTTTTCTCTTTCTGACTTACTTCACTCTGTATGACAGTCTCTAGATCCATCCACGTCTCAACAAATGACTCGGTTTCATTCCTTTTTATGTCTGAGTAATATTCCATTGTATATATATACCACATCTTCTTTATCCATTCGTCTGTCGATGGGCATGTAGGTTGCTTCCATGACCTGGCTATTGTAAATAGGGCTGCAATGAACATCGGGGTGCATGTGTCTTTTTGAATTATGGTTTTCTCTGGGTATATGCCCAGTAGTGGGATTGCTGGATTGTATGGTAATTCTATTTTTCGTTTTTTAAGGAACTTCCATACTGTTCTCCATAGTGGCTGTATCAATTTACATTCCCACCAACAGTGCAAGAGGGTTCCCTTTTCTTCACACCCTCTCCAGCATTTGTTGTCTGTAGATTTTCTGATGATGCCCATTCTAACTGGTGTGGGGTGATACCTCATTGTAGTTTTGATTTGCATTTCTCTAATTATTATTGATGTTGAGCAGCTCTTCATGTGCTTCTTGGCCATCTGTATGTCTTCTTTGGAGAAATGTCTATTTAGGTCTTCTGCCCATTTTTGGATTGGGTTGTTTGTTTCTTTAATATTGAGCTGCATGAGCTGTTTATATATTTTGGAGATTAATCCTTTGTCCATTGATTCATTTGCAAATATTTTCTCCCATTCTGAGGGTTGTTTTTTCGTCTTGTTGATAGAGAACCAGCTTTTAGTTTTATTGATCTTTGCTATGGTTTTCTTTGTTTCTATTTCATTTATTTCTGCTCTGATCTTTATGATTTCTTTCCTTCTGCTAACTTTGGGTTTCGTTTGTTCTTCTTTCTCTAGTTTCTTTAGGTGTAAGGTTACATTGTTTATTTGAGATTCTTCTTGTTTCTTGAGGTAGGCTTGTATAGCTATAAACTTCCCTCTTAGAACTGCTTTTGTTGTATCCCATAGGTTTTGGAACGTTGTGTTTTCATTGTCATTTGTCTCTAGGTATTTTCTGATTTCCTCTTTGATTTCTTCAGTGATCTCTTGGTTATTTAGTAACATATTGTTTAGCCTCCATGTGTTTGTGTTTTTTACGTTTTTTTTCCCTCCTGGGTCATCTTCACTATCATTATTCTGAATTCTTTTTCTGGAAGGTTGCCTATCTCCACTTCAGTTAGTTGTTTTTCTGGGGTTTTATCTTGTTTCTTCATCTGGTACATAGCCCTCTGCCTTTTCATCTTGTCTATCTTTTTGTGAATGTGGTTTTTGTTCCACAGGCTGCAGGATTATAGTTCTTCTTGCTTCTGCTGTCTGCCCCCTTGAACTGCTTTTTGTAATAGATTGTGAGTTTCTTTAAATGATCTGTATTTACCACTGAGATCTTTTATTATCACTGGTTAAGTGAATGAGTATTGTTTCACAGTGACCTGTGATTCTGTTTGACCAAGTGTTTTAAAGCTTTTTGACATTTTTGACAGACTTCCCAAAGATCAAATTCTAAATGGAGTTCATTTGACCTCTAGCTAACTTTGAGGTCTTCCATGGGGTTCCTGGAACACCTCAAATTATTTGTTTCTCTCCATTTCAGAGAGAGGAATATTAAACTAACTAGGCTTATTTGGTATGTTAAATTACATGGGAAGCATTGTCAAATAAGTGGTGATACAAGCTAAGAAGTTTTATCTTATGGGTAAACATTATTAATATACACATTCTAGAAACTATATGGAACTCCTACAATTCTGGTATATCCTAGTAAATGATATTGGTCATAATTTTAGTAATTATCTTAAATTGTTGTATGTCACAGCAGTAACCAAGTTTCTTTTCAATTGCACTGTAGTCCCAGTTTGCCTTTTGCCAAAGCAAAAAGGCATCCTTTCAATGGTTAGAGATGATCAATTGCTATCTATGGTTTTACAGTGGCTTTTGAATACCTCTATAGCTATTTTGTGAGGAAGCAGGGAAGAATGATGAAGTCCTTTATGTGCAAGCATTTGTGTTATTACATCATGGAAGATAAGAAGGGAAGGGAATAAGAGTGAGGATATGTTGCTTCAGACCTTAACTCCTCCGGCTCAGCTAACTGTCCCATCTACTCTGGCCATTATGCCAGTATATCCACCCTTTCCACCACCTTCCATGCCTGTCTAGCCCCAATTCCTGACACTGGGGCTCAGGACTGCCCCTCCTTCTAGGGATCAATTAGAAAAGCCTGTGTTAGCTTCTGGGGTACAAGGACTTGGTCCCATGATCACCATCTAAGACCCAATAGTGTATCCAATTTGGGCCAGAAGCCACTCCCAGGGCAGGGAGCTTTCCATTGCTGTTATCTCATACAGGGGGCTAAATGCCAACAACCAGCCAGCTGGGTTTCTCATCCTTCTTTAACTGGAAGGATCACACTCCTCCTTTATAGGGAGGATCCTCTACACCTGAAGCCCACTTGACAGGATCCACAGCTGAACCAAATTAGGACCACAATGAGGGAGGAATGCCCTTATTAGAGCACTACTAATTAGTATATCTTGGCAGGGCTTTGAAAAGGGGAACCAAAGCAAAAGAATTTGAATAAAATTAAAGAAATCCAGCAAAACAAATGAAGACCTCTCTGAATTTTTGGAAAGGATTTGTTAAGCCTATAGACGTCATCCTAATGCAGATCCCAAGACCCCTGAAAATATTAGAATGATAAATTTGACCTTTTTTGGAGGGGAAGGAGGGGGCAAAGTGCTTCAGATATCAGGAGAAAGTTGCAAAAACTAGGTGGTGCATTTGGAATGAACCCTTCTCAATTGGTAGATGCTGCTTTTAAAGTGTTCAACAGGGAACACCAGAGAAAAGAAGATGCAAAATGAAACGCCACGTTTTTGACACCAGTGTTGGATTCCCAGAAGGCGAGTAACCGAAGAAATAAGCCATCACTATGGGGGAGAAACAATGCACTTACTGTAAGGAGGAACCACTGCCCAAGGCTAAAACAAAAGAAAAACAAAAGATGAGAGTCTCTAACAGGGTAGAAAGGGAGGAACACTGATGAATGAAGAGGCCCAGGGGCTCCCTTGGACTTGAGGCACTTAATTCCCCACAGGAGCTCCGGGTAAAATTGACAGTGGGGAATGAGCCGATTGACTTTCTGACAGATTTCACCCTGAAGTCTTTCACCAGAACAGCTTGACCTCAGAGTCCCACCAGGACACACTTAAACCTACAGATGGGGCTCCTGAGAACCCCGGAAAAAGAGACAGAGCTCTCTCCAACCCATCACAGGTCTACGAAAAGGTAAGACCAGGAGTGTGTGCTAATGGCATCCCAGGGAAGGCCAAAAGCACATGACCAGTATGAATCCTATTAAAAAGGGACGCTGGGACACCTAATCTATCCTCTGAGGCAAGAGGATGGACCAGTCAAAATATCAGCCAATGTATTCAGAAAAGGACAAAGAGAGGGCCAAAGAGTGGGGTTTCACTTGGGTCACGCCTGGCTGGAAATGGAGTGCACAGGTTTTTTGTTTCCTGAGGCACTCTTATGCTGCAGCCCATTCATAATAGTGCCCATTATAGGAGAGATGCCACCTTACAAAGGGTTCAAATATATATATAATGGGGCCTAACAAAAGACCATCCAGCAAGTCACTCAGAATTGCATGATTTGTGCTAAAAATAATCCAAATACTGCTGTCAGACCTCCCCAGACGGGGACTCAACATTGAGGAATCTGCCCTACTGAGGACTGGAAAATGGACTTTACTCAAATGCCTTGAGCTGCAGGAAGTTTCAGATAACATGCTAGTGTGTGTGGACACGTTTTCAGGATGGGTGGAAGCATACCACCTGGACAGAAAGGCTCTAAAGTGGTTAAAGCCCTCCTTAGGGAAATTATCCCCTGATTTGGATTACAGCATTGCTTTCATCCCAGAGACCACAGTCATCAGGAAAAACCAAGAAAATGAATCATACATTAAAAAGGAACATCATTAAAATATGTCAGAAGACTAATTTAACTTGGGATAAGGCCTTGCCAGTTACCCTGCTATGGATCAGTGGCTCCCAGAAACAGTCTTAAATTAAGCCCCCTTGAAATACTGTCTGGTAGGCCATTCGAGGTGCCTGCCTGGGCAGGAGAATCTATAAATGCTTTAAAATACCGAGCAGCTGCCAGCTACGTGAAAACTTTGGGTATTATACTAACCTCTGTTCATGACTTGACCTCCAGCAGGCCTGCCTGTCCAACTGAAGTAGATGGTAATTTCATTATAGCTGGAGAAGCTTCAACCAATTTGTTTAATTTTGTCCAAATAAATAGCACAGGAATTTAGTATATGTACTGGGAACCAGAACCAAAACCCCAAGTTCAATTACAAATTAGACAACAAAGTGCTAAGGAGTTTCATCAGGTTCAAATAATTGTAGGTATAAAAGGACTGACTAAAGATTCTAAGGAATAGTCATTGCCTCTGTTCAATAAGTAGCCAGAGCGATCTTCATCCCTTTTGCCACAAGATTGTGGAACGGACCTTGACAGTAGGGAATTGTAATAGGGAATAACCTTTGTATTCGATTAGTAATACAAGTTAATCACTAAAAGGGATGTTGCCTATAAGCTTAAATTTTACATAATGGTCCATCTCTGGGAACCCTGCCTCCCAGGTAATGAGCTTAAGCTGAAATACCTTTGTTTAGCTCATAGGAAACATCCTGACCAGGCCCACATGTGAATGACTACAAGAAGGAAGAAATTAACATATACCCTCTGGAGGCTGACTGGAACCAGGAAGTGTTTGGCTTTAATCCCTCCCCTTTTAGCATAAAAGAAGCCTGAAATAACTCAGGCAAGATGGTTCTTTGGGACATGAGTCTGCGTCCTCTTGGTCTGCTGGCTTTGTGAATAAAGTCACTATTCCTTGCCCCAGCAACTCCTCTCTCCATTTATTGGCCTGTCCTGCAGCAAGCAGCAGGAGCTTGGACTCAGCAACAGTGATGGCTATAACCACCCCTTCATCTTTCAAGTCTTTGATAGCACACTGGTCTCCGCAATTCTCCATTGAGGATGTGATAATACTTTTGGGTTAACATCGTGGTAGGGAGGACTTTCAGAGGCCTTCACTTGGCTCTTCCTATTCTAACGACCCTTACTCAGTGGGTCATAGCACCAGTGTAGAGATTCTGCCCTTTGTCAAATGTTTATTCCAATTATACATTCAGGTACCGAAAATCACCACAGTTGGTTTCACGGCCTTATTGCATCCACTGTAATTCAAACTGGCCCAAGTCTCCTTTTTCACCTGACCACTGTTAGCTCTGACTTTGGTGGACCCAAGTAATTAGTGTCATTTTACAGCCAATGTCTAGTAATCCCTGAAAGGGCTGGGTGTCTTCTTTACCCTGCTACCCAGTCTTTCAGGTAAGTGCCAACAGATCTCTTTGGAAAGGACTGAGGGATTATTTAGAGCATATATATGTGTCATTCACAGCTGCAGAATCCTTCACCATAGGCACCTGGTCTTCCCTTCAATCAAGAGACATTGAATATAAAATAGACAACCAACAAGGACCTACTGTGTCTTAGCACAGGGGACTATACACAATATTTCATAATAACCTATAAGGGAAGAGAATCTGAAGACTATATATGTATAACTGAATCGCTGTGCTGTACACCTGAAACTAACATGACTATACTTCAATTACAAAAAAAAAGCTTTGAATCTGGGGATGAGTTTAGGTCTGGAAAATGGGTGACAGACAGAGCTCTCCATTATGGTGATGTCATTGAGCAGGACCCTATGGGGCCTTCCTGGGACAGACCTCCCCATGTCCTCCACTTGCCTCTTGTGTGTAGAAAAACTTTAGCTTCCTAGGCCTTCCCCAAGTTCCAAAGATAAATTTAATTGGAGAAGTGAGAAAACGCAGAAACAAAGGAAAACAGTCAAGCGAGACAAATAACAATAGTTTAGCCATTAAACAAAGTCAGGGACTTTTAGCTCCTCCTCAAGGGCTATAGATAAAAATCTGAGTCGAATCTTTTGAGCTGTTTAGCACATACTGAAACCCCCACCAGGTGGAAGAGTTAACTGCATGCTGCCCACAAGCACATAGACCCCAGACGGGTTGGAACCAGAAGGTTGATGATGTTGCTCCCGATTACCTCACCGCCAGCCAATCAGAAGAATGTCCACGAGCTGATCACACACCCCACAACCCCTCTCCCTCACTGTCTTTAGAAAACCTTTCCCTGAAAGCTACTGGCAAGTTTGGGCCTTTAGAGCATTAGCTTCCTTGCTTGGCGCCCTGCACTAAATGCTGCACTTTCCTTCACCCCCACCCAGTGTTGGTAGATTGGCTTAACTGCATGCAGGCGAGTGGACCCAAGTTTGGTTCAGTAACAGTGACTCAAGTCAGGTTGTGGGCCACCAGATCTTAAGATTTCCTGTTACATATATCAAGCAACATCTTAGTAGGCTGCCTACCTATTTCATTCTTAGGGAAAACATAATCAATTACTGATAGCCAAGAATCCCTTAATACTTCTTCTCTGCTGCTGGCAGCTGTCAATGGTTGTCTTTGGTAGTTAAACCACTGACACTTGGCCTCTGCTGCATGAAATCCCATCATCCCCACTGAAATCAGGAAGCATATTGACGGGCGTCTCTCACCAGTTTTTCAAATTTGCAGATACTCCCTTCACTCAGTGCCTTAAGAAGGGAGTGTCTTTGGGGCTGAGCATGTAGCTGGAAAGAGAGTGAGAAGTTTATATGTGATAAATCCACTCCTGCCTTCATACCTTCCCAAGCCTTCCCATACCTTCCCAAGCTTGCATCTCCATCACATCAGGCATATCCTGGCGTCTCTGTGTAATTAAAGAGGCCAACATTGAGTCCACGTTTCTGCCAACCAACCAAGTAAACTTTTAGAGCCACTTTCAATTGCACAGGAGTGCCCGTGATCAATTTATGGCTTCTGAGCTCCAAATTCACTCTTCAGTGCCTGCTCTGCAAAAGCAGATGAGACCCTTCAAGCCTTTCTTCTTATGGTGTGCACGGTGTTAGGCTGTCAGCAGAGGGCGCGGGAGGACACTGCAGGAGGAACGGGGCTTCTCTTTCTAGCTCAGATGTGCTGTTTTCTTTATTCTGTTGATAGTTCCTGCTTCATGGTCCCTCAGTGGTCGGAGTGTGTGGGGACACCCAGTGGTGCTCTGTGCCAGCCGTGTGCCCAGAGCACACAACCTCTTAGTGACTTCACAGCCCAGCCTGAGGACCACTTCACTGTGGTCCTCCCAACATGGACATGGCATGTTCACTTCTAATGCCAGCAGCAGCCCCGACACACTCTGAGTGCCTGGCTTCTGGCCTTGGTTTGCCTGTGCCCCGCGGGGTGGTTCCCCGTTGTTACCGACAAGGGTTCTTGGCCTTCCTTAATAGAAATGGATGAGAGGCCAGACAAAAATTTCAGGCAAGGCTTTATTGGGGCCCCTGCTGCAGCAGGTGGGAGTGAAAGCAAGTAACACGTCCCCTTGCTCACTCCCCAAGCTTGCAGGGAGCTGGTTCCTTATCTGGGATGAAGGTAGGGGTGGGTCCAGGGGTGGCTTAGGTGTCTGCCCACCTCTCTGGCCGTGTTGAGTGCAGGGGGCGTGCTCAGTATGCTGCTTTTTGCTCCTGACACTCTGCTTTTGCTTCTGGGTCTTTAGAAGTGGAAGTTGGGTTTTTTGGTCCTTTTGTATCTTGTCCATAATTTGCCCCAACTGCCCATGCACACGGTTATTTTTAGTCCCTTATAGTTTCTTTGTATTTTGTCGACCAAGGAGACATTTGCCTAGGTGCAAGCACTGCAGCGAAGGGTCCCAGGTCCCAGCCTGTCTCAGCATGACCCTCCCCTTCCCAACATGGCCCAACCGGGCCACACATGGCTATGGTAACACTCGGGGTCCTGGCTTCCTACGAGCTTTCCCTTGGCAGCCTGCACCCTGGCCACTTCCTTCCTGCTGCCTGTGCAGGTGGGGCAGCTCTGGCCTGGGCAGTCCAGCAACCCCTCTGCTGGCCAGTGCGCTCTGAACCTGAGCCTTGAGGAGGGAGGGACCTTCTTCCGAGTTTGTCCTTCCTTGGGTCCTCTCCCTCAGCCCTAGGCACCCTTTAGCATTTTTATACTTACTGCCCTATCGTAGTTTACTCTTTACATTAAACTTCTCGTGTTCAAATTACGTGGTTGATCTCCAGACTGACCTGAGATTCAACATTAAGAATCTGTGTTAAGTGCACCCACATTAATAGATCGACAGTTTGGCAGCCCTTGTAGAGTCATCGTTACAGCTGTAGCGGTCACCGTGGAGTCACAGTGGGAAGGCCTTTAGCAAATATTCAAATCTTGCTCAACATCAGAGAATTCATACCAGAGAAAAACCTTGTGAATGTGTGAGAAGGCCTTTAACCAAGTTAGTAACTTATTCAACACCATTGAATTCATACTGAAGACTCTTTAAGTGGCGTCAATGTGGAGAGGGATTTAGCTGAAGCCCCACCTTTATCCAACCAGAAAGAAACCTTAGGAATGTGATAAATATGAAAAGGCGTTTAGGAACTGCTCTTCTCCAACTAACTCAAGGGAGTCCTGGAGAAAAGCTTTGTGACTGTAGTCAGTGTGGGAAGGATTTTAGCCAAGCTCAACCTTCATTCAATTCCCAGAGAGTTTATATTATAAAGAAATTGGGGGACTTCTTTGGTGGTCCAGTGGCTAAGACTCTGCGCTCCCAATGCAGGGGGCCCGGGTTCGATCCCTGGTTAGGAAACTAGATCCCACATGCTGCAACTAAGACCTGGTGCAGCCAAATGAACAAATATTAAAAGAAAAAAAAAGAAAGAAGTTGGGGTCAGGTTGAAGATATACTGCCAGGAAGCAGGAAGAGACGATCAGAAATGTACTTCGTAGATGTCATGAAATGCGATGACCTCCGAAATGCCAAGCAGTCCCACGTCACTTACGAGACTCGGCCAACTACCTCTCTGCTAAGCCTGTGACTTTATCAAGATCACTGTTGGGAGAATTGCAGGCTCAGGGAAAACTAGAGGGAAGAATGTAATAAAAAAGAACTTCATGTCATTGAAAGTATGCATAACCCACGTTCACTGGATGGATAGAACCTTTTTAAAAAAGTTTAAAATATTATAAGACTATGAAAGAGTGTGTGCGCGTGTGTGCGCACGCACAGTTTGCAAAACCAATCTGAATGGATGTTAATTCTAGTAAAAGAGGACCTGAAGTAGAGGTCAAAAACGGGCAATATACAGTTGATTCTGGCTGGCAGAATCACAATATTTTAGAATTCAAATGCTTTTTTAAAAAAAAAATTTATTTAGGCTGAGCGGGATCTTCGTTGGAGCACGCGGGACCCTTTGTTGCGGCCCATGGGATCTTTAGTTCTGGCACGTGGGCTTCTAAGTTGCGGCATGTGTGTGGGATCTAGTTCTCTGACCAGGGATTGAACCTGGGCCCCGAGCATTGGGAGGGCAGTGTCTTACCTACTGGACCACCAGGGGGGTCCCTATAATTCAAATCCTTTTAGGTGAGCAATTTCTAGCTCACTGAAGTTGCAATCACACCAGAAATATTTTATATCCTGTGACTTTCTGTTGCCACATACACACACCAGCCTGGCCCATGAAGGTATGCTTCTAACAAACTGACAAAGATGAGGCTGATGAAAGTGCTCTTGGGAAACCAATGCCTTGTATAATGATGGGGTATTTTTTTTTTAAATTGTTTTTCCTGATGTAATCTAAGGTGTTTTTTTCTCTTTTTTTTTTGGCTGCGTTGGGTCTTTGTTGCTGTGCGCGGGCTTTCTCTAGTTGCAGCGAGCGGGGACTACTCTTCATTGCGGAGCACAAGCTCTAGGAGCGTGGGCTCAGTAGTTGTGGCGCGTGGGCTCAGTAGTTGTGGCACACGGGCTCTAGAGCACAGGCTCAGCAGTTGTGGTGCACGGGCTTAACTGCTCCGCGGCATGTGGGATCTTCCTGGACCAAGGCTCGAACCCGTGTCCCCCGCATTGGCAGGCGATCCGATTCTTAACCACTGCACCACCAGGGAAGTCCTATAACGGGGTATTCTCTTAGGACTTCGGACAAAAGAGAGCATTTGGCTTACCATAAGATTATCTTTGTACCAAAACAAAACACTCGTATGTACTGTGTGCTGTGTGTTAAGCACCATACCAGGAAAAGCACTATATCAGGAACTTTATACACATTATCTTATTTAATCTTTACATCAAAGACCACGTGCTGTTTCTACTCTCCCTTTAGAAATGGGTTCAGGGAAGTAATTTGCCAAGATGCTGAAGCCGGGAGCAGCCCTGTTGTGGCGCTGAGCCGGTGCCGTCAGGAGAAGAGGAGACAGTGGCCTGGGTGCTGCTGGTACGGTGGATCGCGGGCGAGGGGGGGACCAGCTGCTGGGGGCAGAGGGGCTGGCAGGTGGGCCTCTCCTCACTGCTTGCGCTCTGGCGCTGCTGCTGAGTTCTGGCTCAGTCCTGGCTGCACAGCTGCTGAGGTGGTGTCGTGTTCTTTATTTCTCCGTTCACCTTTAAAATAAAACCTCATCCACTAAAGTTCCTGAGGTTTATGCTGGTCCTTGAAACCTGAAAGGGCCTAATACAAAGCTTTAAAAGCTTCAAATTTTTTTTATTGTGAAAAGCACAATAAGCCATTTACAAGTCCCAAAGCACCAGAATTAAAGAGAACACATAATTTTTATACACACATATTTTTCATACAAAAGGTTGATCTTTATAGGAATTTAAAATAAATAATCTGAAAATCAGTGTCACTGATTGCAAATTAGGTATCTCGCTCTTTGACTCTCTCAAGGTGACCAGCCTCCTAAGTAGCCAAAAGATGAGGCGTTTGACATCTGTTTCGAGCCTGGGTGGCGAGTCTCTGGCGGAGATTTCTCACTCTCTCCATAAGATCCCATTCCATGGTGTCCCAATGTGTTTTTCTTTGGTTTAATGAAACTTGAAAACAAAATTTAAAATTAACAACAGTTAATTTTAGCAATGGTATAGTGTTTAAAGGTAAATACGTTGCAAAAAAATCAATCATGAAATGAATATTCTAAAAACAAAACTTCTTAAAAAGCCAAACATATTACCTGCCCATGTGGTTCCATTTACAAGTCAAATATTTATTCGTTGAATTGAATGAATGCTGTTAGAGAATTTATCTGCTTTTGGTTAGCTCTTTTTTGATTTGGGAATACAGATGACCTTTTAAATTAGGAAGAAAGCTTGTTTAAGAGAGAATTTGAGTTCTTTGCAATAGTAAGTTTCTTCACCATGGTGCTTATTGTAATGAGAAAATTCCAAGGTGCCAAAATTAATATTGTGAAATGTACACCATGACCACTTCTCCTAATGCTTAAATAAATAAGTCAAGTGCTTTTTATAGTGGCCAAGGCAGGGAGAGTCCAGAATCAAGATTAGAGCATTACAGTGTGTCCAAGTGTAACAGTCATTTCACATTGATTTAGAGGGGCTAGTAAATACTGGAATTCAAAAAAGAAGCATCTTAAAAATATACTTCTCTGAAACTTAGTTACATATTCAAATAGCTTCAATTTCTGAAAACTGTTTTTCCCCCAAGGAATAAAACATTTATGCTTTTCTTATTTTGCTGCCAAATGAGAAACTTGCCAAATGTCCTCAACTGGATTTTGAAATTTAGAACTATCTAGTTAAAAAGTTCTGACGTGTCAGAATAGAGAACAGTTGAGAATCTCCTGTCCTTTCATTTGACTTACACATGACTTTTGGTTTAATTCACATCCTGACACAGAATTTTAGAGATGCACATAAGAGTATGAGTTAGCAAGGATGTTTTACACAACACTGGAACTCATGACTTGTTACCAGGTATCTTTCTTATAAAGCTGGTCTTTTGGGGACATTATATACAAATCTGTTCTTCTAAAAGAACTCAAAACACACTTAAATTCTGCTTCACTTATATGACAGTTTTACTGAAAAAGTTGGTTGAAATAAAGTCGAACAGAATTTCCAGTCCCCTCCCCTCCTTTTAAACACAAATCAAGTACTTTACTGGGGAAACTGTTAGCTCCTTTATGGGCTTAATGCTATGACTACATTTCTGTGAGATGTTTCCATCCCATCCCTTCCAGAAATAAACAAAAACCTCCAGTTAATCAAGTCAAGGGATCAAAAGGCAACTAATCACCATGGAGCCACCTGCCCTCAGCAGTTCTGAGCAAGCTGGCCCTGCAGTACATCTCAGGGCCCAGAGCAGACACATGTTTCCAATGGTTGCTGGAGGGAACTCAGCCCAGAATAAGAGCTGAGAAAATTCAAATATGTAATAGCTTTGAAAACTAATCCTGAGATTTTCTTTTCACGAGGATGTAAAAAATAGTCATGAATATCATTAATTCAGTTAGTGACCGACTTCTATTGGAGCCTCCAACTCTGTTTTGGGCAGCAGTGCTGGTGCTAGAGAAACAGTCGCACTAATGATATTTGGCAAGCTTTCTCTACTTGGGGTTCGAACTGACCCAGTTTTTCTCCCCAGCTGGAAACCCGAGAATCTTGCTGACTCCACTTTAGGATTTCCATGATCAATGCCCTGGGAAAATGGTCTCAACGTGCTACAACTATAACTTAAGCCACAATCTTGCTTAAATATTGCTAAATCGAACATGACAGGAGACATCTTTCTTGTTTGTTGACTTACTCTGTGTCAAGGACTCCATTTCAGAAATGTCTTTTAACTGTGAGGTTCTAGGCAAACAGCCTGAGGCGACCCATTCATCTTGGCACCTGGGCACTATGTTATAAAAGTGAAAAAACAGAGAGAATGTTTGGGAGTGGATAGAAAGCCATGATTAATTCCAGACGGTCCCTAGTGAATTAAAAGTGCCAAGGATAAAAAGCCCCTTAGTTTTCTCTTCTGGGAAGAATGCTGTCACCATTCAATAGGCAAGGGAAGTACAGTTAGTGAGAATTAAGAGCTGAGCTGAAGTTTTGGTAAAGTACTTTAAAAACACCTTTAGCTAAAACAAAAAGCCAACAAACTACTGAAAAATACAGGTGTTAGTATAGAGATCCCAAACATTTGTTGGGAGAGACGATTAAATGTGATTAGCAAACCTTCCTGAGAACACCTGTGAGCTGATCACTACCAGCTTTAACCAGGCAAGGCACGATCACTATATACAGCAGACCAGAAGCAGCGACAGGCAAGTTTTGTTTTGTTTTTTTAAATATTTTTATTTTTATTATTTATTTTGGCTGGGCTGGGTCTTAGCTGCGGCACGTGGCATCTTTAGTTGCGGCATGTGGGATCTTTAGTTGCGGCATGCAGAGTCTTAGTTGCAGCACGCGGGATCTAGTTCCTGACCCGGGATGAAACCCTGCATTGGGAGCATGGAGTCTCACCCACCGGACTACCAGGGACGTCCCAAGCGATAGGCAAGTTTTACCTGGACTTATTAGAGTAGGAAGCATGGCAGTGTTCCACACTTAACCAGTGCCACCTCCTATTTTTTTTAACATCACTCCCCACTTCAAAATTTATACTCACCCTTCAGCTGTGTTTTTACTGTTTCCTAACTCCTACAGCTTTACATCCAATAAGACATCAGAGTCCTTTTGATTTTTTCATCCTAATGTCACTTAGGATGTCCCTTCCTTTCTACTCCCATCACCAGGATCCAAGCCTCCATGAGTCAGGCCC